>NC_057408.1:52099566-52775130 GCF_019320065.1 Cervus canadensis
TGTGGACGACTCTTTTGTGACCCCATGGGCTGTAGCCTACCCAGGCTCCTCTGTCCGTGGGATTTCCCAGGCAAGAATACTGGAGTGGGTTGCCATTTCCTTCTCCTGGAGTTCTTCCCGATCTAGAGACTGAACCCATGTCTCCTAGATTGGCAGGTGGATTCTTTACCAACTGCGTCACCTTTTCAGTAATGTGTGTGGCAAATATTTCCTTAATTTTGTTGCTTGTTTTTTTAAAAACTATTTTATGTAATTTTTAGCCACACAGAAACATTATATTTTTATCAAATTTAATGCGTATCTTTTTTGGTTTTGGCTTGTGCTCCTGTGCTCTGCTCAGAAAGAAGTCCAACTTCAAAACTATATATTTATAATTCTCATATGTTTTATTCTAGTGTTTTTATTGTTCTATATGAAATTCTGTCATGAATTTATTTTGGAATAAGGCAAAAATCAAAACTTTTTTTCCCCCTAGTCAGTTGAATCAGCAGCATTTATTGAATAATCACTTGCCCCAGTCTTGATTTTTATCATATCAAAATACTTTATATTTTTAGGGGGAGGTGTAGTGGTGGGGGGGTCAGAGGAGCTTCACCTGGGGCCTCAGATTCAGGTTGGTATCACTGGGGTTGGCTCTTTATTTTTGCTGTCCTTGGGTTAACACTCCTGCACCAAAGTTCATCAGACTTTACTGGCAGAGCACATTTACTTTTGGATTCTAGCTGCTCTCCAAGTAAGAGGAGGGCCATGAAGCCTTTGCTTCTGACCCAGGAAAAATGGAGACATGTGTTTGCCTCGCTTCCTCTCTACTGCATCTGCCCATCACCTCTCCCTGGCGGCCACATCTCACCCCTACTCATGCAGGAACTAAAAGATAAGTGAAACCCATGGGTAGGGAAAACCTGCAGCAGGAAGATGGGGCTTCAAATACAGCTTCGATGTCTTTCTTCTTTTTTCGTTCACTTCGTTTAATTTGAGGGGTGATTCTGGGATCTAGCTTCACAAGTTTTCCATTGTATCCTGTTAGTCACTCAGTCGTGTCTGACTCTTTGCAACCCCATGGACTGTAGCCCTCCAGGCTCCACTGTCCATAGGATTTCCTAGGCAAGAATACTGGAGCGGGTTGCTGTTCCCTTCTCCAGGGGATCTTCCTGACCCAGTGATCCAACCAGGGTCTCCTGCACTGCAGGCAGATTCTTTACCATCTGAGCCACCAGGGAAGTCCCTCAAGCATCCCTAGATGGAGACAAAGTATGTCATTGCAAATTGGATGGATAAATTTATCAGAATAAGAAAAACCCACTTCTTTTGGGCTCCCATGTCCCCCTCTTGGAAGCCCTGGCCATCCAGGTAGACCTGTCATGACCCTTACTTGTCTGAAGATATACGATTATATTTTTCTTAGGAAAGCGATTACTGGATCATTTATAAAATTAAAATTTTACCACATGTAATAATACCCTCTACCTCATGCTGTTGGTTGTTTTTCAGCTCCTTACTCTGTCAGTTATGGTGATCCATAAGTATTTTAACTCAATAAATGAAGACATTTATGACACTTTAAAATAGACCTTCAGGGATGCTTTAGAAACGATCTTGCTGGTGGATTTTACTGCATGATACTCATCTCTTATATTTTCCTC
Source organism: Cervus canadensis (assembly GCF_019320065.1). Taxonomy (NCBI): domain Eukaryota; kingdom Metazoa; phylum Chordata; class Mammalia; order Artiodactyla; family Cervidae; genus Cervus; species Cervus canadensis. The sequence continues at coordinate 52,101,210 of NC_057408.1, forward strand.
CTTAGACAGCCATCTCCTAAAAAATCAGACTGGCTTGTAATGATAGTCTGGCTCATTTCAAAGGCCCGATTAGAGTGATGAATACTGGTAAATATAATAATTATAACTAACGTTTATTGAGCCCTAACTAATAATAACCCCTTGCTTAAACACCGCTTAGTGCTAGAACTAGAGTTATTTATTTCAAAATTAGACTCCTCCACTTAAGCATGAAAATTTCCTTCCTTTGCCCTCCTGTTTTTAATGGGACACACCTTCCACTCCCTATATCAGTGGTCCCCAACCTTCTGGGCACCAGGGGCTGGTTTCGTGGAAGACAATTTTTCCGTGGATGGCAGGGCGGGGGGTATGGTTTCGGGTTGAATCAAGCCTATTATGTTTATTGTGCACTCTATTTCTATTTGTCTTTGTTTGTCTTGTTTTTATTTCTATTATTATTGCATCAGTTCTACCTCAGATCAACAGGTATTAGGTCCCAGAGTTTGGAGACCCCTGCCATAAATTATAATACTGGCCTCAGTGTCCAAAGAGTAGTCATATATTGTGTCCTCACTTTCTTGCCCACAATCCTGAGAGATACACAAAACTGTAGCTTCGGTTGTATCTTTGTTTCTCTTGCCTCCACTATGCTTTGGGTCAGTCACTCAGGTGTGGTTGGGGACTGTGGCGATTTGATTTTTCATGAACATAATTCGGTAGCTTTGCTTTCTGAGGGTATGAGCGGGGCTGTCACTTTATATCCATCTTTTAGATGAGTAGAGATAGGAAGAGCTTTTCCTTTCCTTTCATCCCCCTCTTTATCTAGAGAATGTAAATTCAGAGAGAGTGTTAGACGCTCAGTCATGTCTGACTCTTTGCAACCCCGATGGATTGTAGCCCATCAGGCTCCTCTGTCCATAGCGTTTTCCAGGCAAGAATACTGGGTGGGTTGTCATTCCCTCGTCCAGGGGATCTTCATGACCCAGGGATCGAACCCGAGTCCCCTGCGTCTCCTGAAGTGCAGGCAGATTCTTCAATTCTGATTTTCATTTGAATACTCATCCCAATCATAAGAGATGAGTTGAGGTCTTCCTTTTGTTTCAAGCTCAGAAATCCCAATTTTGAGCTTTGGAAATTGAATAGAGTCAGAAATCTAGCAAACTGAATTTGAATCAGAAATCGAGCAAGAAGAGCTAGAATTAGCTCTAGCCTTGAAATGGGCAACCTTTATCTGGGGAGACATCATACCCTGTGAGAACAGAAACAGCAGGGTGACTGCTTCCCGTTGCAAGCCAGCCCTGGCGCCTTGGGGACTCACTATGAAAACTCGACTTTTCAGCGTTTGCCTGTTACTCCTAATACTCATTTCTAGAGCAAAACATCATTTTGTGTCAGCCTGAGGTTTTCTCTCTAATCTGAGTATTCTGATTTTCTTTCACCACTCCTGGAATGCTTGTATTTCTTGTTAAGCAATGTAAAAAAAAAAAAATATTTGTAAAGAGTAGTTTAAAGGGTGTAGTGCAGTAGGGAAATTATAGATTTTAAATAAATATCAATTGTCACTGTTGCTTCACAACCTTATAGACTTTTGGTATTACAGTTTTACACCAGATCAGTGGTGAACTTGATAGTTACCATTCACTTCAAGACTGCAGGAAGTTTATATTCAATTGTTTCTTTAGCTTTCCTATTCAAGGCCCAGCTCTCTGACCCTAAGTGGCTGGGGACAGGGTCACTGTCTGCGGGAGGCACAGCTGACTCCACTACCATCAACTTCCTTCAGCAAGTTAGAGCTTTCTCCAGCCCCACAGCCCTGCACCCCAAGAAAGGATCTACTCAAAGTAGGCCGATCACATGAGGTCCACTGATGGCCAATTGAAAACAACAGCAAAACTCTGGGCCCAGCTGTACCCTATTGAGAGCTCCCCAACCCCAATCCATTAGAATCGCATACCAGGATTCCCTTTGGAATACAGTTCATTTCCAACATGCTTTAAGTTGGTGCTTTGGGGTTCCAGAATAATTACCCCCATACTTCAAACAAAGTCCATTTCAAGAGCTCCTTTTCCCCTAACTCCCTAAACTCTACAATCATACTGCATTTATTCTTTAGTGTCAAGAAAAATAATGTTTCAATATGTGTGTTCTTAGATGGTACATGCTATAGGTGGGCTTCCCAGGTGGCGCTAGTGATAAAGGACCTGCCTGCCAGTGCAGGAGACATAAGAGACACAGGTTTGATCCCTGGGTTGGGAAGATCCCCTGAAGGAGGGCTTGGCAACCCACTCCCGTATTCTTGCCTGGAGAATCCCACGGACAGAGGAGCCTGAGGGGCTATAGTCCATGGGGTCACAAAGAGTTGGACACAACTGAAGCGACTTGACATGCATGTACACGCTATATGCCCATTTTGGTGACTATGTAAAAGTAGGTATTGATTTCAAGTAAAAGCAGTGAGAAATAACAGCAGGTTTGGAAAGTAGACCTTAAGACTTCAAAAAAAATCAATGTCCCTCTGTAATGCTTTTCCTCCTTCCATGTAGTTTTCTCTGATCTCTAGAGCATGCTGAAAGTTCAAACACAAATAAACTACAAAAAGAGAAGCTGAGAAAAATTCTTTTAGAAGACATGTATTAAATGAAAGCTCTTTCACACGGTAATTTTTAAAAGAACACAGTGAACAAGGAAGATAAGTTAAAAGATAATAAGGGGATTTTTAAAAAATGGAATAGTTTAGAGCACTTTTGACCCCTCATTCTTATCCAGCCCATCCCCCCATATCATCAGCTGCCTTTTTTTTTTTTTTTTTAAATAATGAAGACTTGAAAACTAATCTTCAGTATTAGAGGCCAGGATAATTATCTTTGTGGAATATTGATGGAGTTGGCACAAGGGAACCTGCTGGGTGCTTGAGCTGGATGGTGCCTACAGGGTATGTGTGTGTATGAAAATTCATCAAGCCGAGCATTTATGACTTGAGCCCATTACTAAATGTAAGTTATACCTCCATAAAAAATAATTTAAAAATCCGTGATAATTTGACCTAACCTAAATTATAAATAGGTTCGAGGACTGTTTCTAGCCCCTCTGTATAAGGCGCTGTCCTGCCTGACGATTCACAGGTGTGTTTGGTGGGCAAGACAGGGACCCACACCCTAATTGCACATTGCAGGAATATCCAGGTGCCAGAGAATCAGGTGGGTGTCTAGCTATCAGCAGTGACCTCACTTTGGAGGGGACTGTCTGTTTCAATGCACTTAGGCCACTTCCAAATGATTAAGTGAAAAGCATTGAATAACTATGAGGTCATTAATTCATATATGTGAAGTATGATGTTTTCTGGCAAAGAATCTGCCTACAATGCAGGAGCCCCCGGTTTGATTCCCGGGTCAGGAAGATCCGCCAGAGAAGGGATAGGCTGCCCACTCCAGTATTCTTGGGCTTCCCTGGTGGCTCAGCTGGTAAAGAATCCGTCTGCAATGCAGGAGACCTGGGCTCAATCCCTGGGTTGGGAAGATCCCCTGGAAAAAGGAAAGGCTACCCACTCCAGTATTTTGGCCTGGAGAAGTCCATGGACTCTGTCGTCAATGAGGTCGCAAAGAGTTGGACATGATTGAGCGACTTTCACGCTCACAGCATTCCACGCACATATTTTTCAGGAAGTCATTATTTTACAATGACGTCTAGATTAATTGAATTTTCAGGGTGTATTTGGAGCAATTTCCTGGAGACATCAAAGTAGCAAAGTGCCGTGGTCAGTCACTTGACCAGGGAACTTGACTTCTCCTGGTGCTGTCACCAGCTTACTCGATCACTGTCACCTGAACTCTCAGTTTCTGGCCCTCAATTTTCAAAAAAAAAACACATGGTTAAAAAAAAAAAACTTTAAACAGCACAGAAAGATATAAAATCTCCCTTTCTACCAACTTCTAGTCCCCCAGATAATATTCACCAACTGTAATATATATAATACAGTATAATTACCTATCCTCCAAGACCTTTTGTGCAAATATCAATGGATGTATATGTAGATCTTAAAATATTTACACAAATGGCATACTAACTAGTGTCTATATTTTGCTCTTGTTTTCCACTTAATAATATATCTTGCAGATCTTTAACATGAAACATACAAATTTACCTCTTTCAATAGCTGCATATTATTTCATTGTTGTTGAGTTGCTAAGTCGTGTCTGACTCTTTTCAACCCTACGGACTGCAGCATGCCTGGCTTGCCTGTCCTTCATTATCTTTGAGTTTACTCAAATTCATGTTCATTGAGTTGGTGATGCTATCTAATCATCTCATCCTCTGCTGCCCTCTTCTTCTTTTGCCTTTAATCCTTCCCAGCATCAGGGTCTCTTCCAATGAAGCTCCATATTTCACTGTGCATCATGATTTATTTAATCAGGCTCCTACTTATACATTTCTGGGTTATTGCCAGAATTTTGTAATTACAGTTTTTTTGTCATTACAGTTTATGCTGCAATGAGCATCTCTTTATGCATACAAAGAAGCAGACTTTTGCAAATATATCCCAGAAGGTAAATTTCCAGTAATAGAATTATCAGATCAAATGATAAGTGCATTTTAAATTTTGGTAGACTCTGAAATTACTTTTCCTAAAGGTTTACTAATTTATCTGTCAACCAACACTGCATTCGAGTGCCTACTTCCTCCTACCCTTGCCAACACTGGGCATTACCAATCTTTTACGTCTTTGTCAGTTGTATTAATACATAAAAATAAAATGAGGGGTAGATTTGAAGGTCAGAATTAAATGATGGAAGATTATTGATCTTAATGTATTTCCTTGTATTTGGTTCAACAGAAAGTTTCCTTTCATCTTTAAGTGTTTGATGTTTTTTATCTATCAGCCTGTTGATTTAATTCTATGATAACCTTGGGAGTTTAACAATTAACCAGATTTACTTATGCTGCTAAGGACCATCAAGACCCACCTTCCATTGGTATTGGATTTCAGGCCCTCATTTAATTTCAGAAAATTTGCCCTAATGGGTATCTCTTCTGCAATTTAACCAGTATAGATGAAGACACAATGAATATCTCACTAGCTACACTGTGTCCTGAGGCTTGAACAGGTTGTGATAGGGCAGTTCCCAGAAAACCCAGGTTAAAAGGAAAAACAGATTATGCTTTGTAGAACATGTACCATTTTTTCAGGTTGACTCATTGTGGAGTTTTTCCCTGACCTAGTAGAATTCATTCTTACTAATCCTTCAAGGGCAGAATGCAATACTTCATCTCAATACCACTTTAGGCAGAAATATAATTGTTGAATATCAAAGCTTCCCAGACTTCTGTAACACAGTTGGTAGGAACATGTCTGGTTATAGAAAGGGAAAAAAATGACACACAGCAACAATAAGCGATGAAATCAGAGGCCTTACTTTGGGGCACAACTGAAATACAGTTTCACACTTGATGGCCTTCAGTGCTTTGAAAGTTATCACATACCACTTACTTTCTCTGCTCCCACAAGAAAATTCAAATAATCTCTAGAAGTTTTTGCAACTTTTCCTCTAAGCTACAAAAACAAGCATCTATCCATTATGAACAAACCTCCAGAGTTCACTGATAAATGCTGTTTGTCATTTGTGCTGTGCTTAGTCATTCAGTTGTGTCCGACTCTGCGCGACTCCATGACTGTAGCCTGCCAGGTTCCTCTGTCCATGGAGATTCTCCAGGCAAAAATACTGGAGTGGGTTGCTATATCGTCCTCCAGGGGATCTTCCCAACCCGGGGAACTGAACCCAGGTCTGCTGCATTGCAGACGGATTCTCTACTGTCTGAGCCATCAGGGAAGTCCCCCCGCTCTTTTTTTGGTCATTTAAGCGCTCTAAAAAGTATCTGAGAGTATATTTGCCACAGGCTTGGTTTTTAAACAACCACAGTGAAACCTGGGAGAGAAGAGACAAAGGAAGAGAGAAGAGGCAGAGAAGGAAGGAAGGAAAAGAACATTGGTGAGGGTGCAACTGAAGAGGACAAGTTCAGCCAAGGGTCAAGGGTGAAAGGGTAGAATTATCTTCACAGTTGTGTTGGTCTAGCCTAACGTACTTCTCCAGTTACGCAAGGTCACAAGTATTAATTTAGGAGGTTCTCTTAGGTTATGAAGGAAGAAATGTTCACATATTGAGATATGTGAAAGTCATTCTGGCTTATACCAGATTTGGCTTAAACTTTATGCTCACTAGAATAACCTGTCTTATGGTCTGTCAAACACGCATTGTACATCTGCTTTAACCGTTAAAGAAAAGAATGTTTTTAAAAATCAAAATGGAGTTACTATGGTTCAGGCATACCAAATAGAGCTAAGCGACCATTGTGGATACAGTTTCAGACACATTTCTGCATCACTGGAACTTAAGTTTTCTTTCTTTTTTTTTCCAAGTTTTTTTTTTTCTTTTGATGTGAACTTTTTTTTTTTTAAGTCTTTATTGAATTTGTTACAATATTGTTTCTGTTTTGTGTTTTGGTTTTTTAATTTTTTTTTGGCCATGAGGCATGTGGGATCTTAGCTCTTCCACCAGGGATCAAATCCACACCCCCTGCGTTGGAAGGTGAAGTCCTAACCAGTGGACCACCAGGGAAGTCCCAAATCATTTTAATAATCACTTCCCATTGTTGGAAAATAAGTAGGTTTGGATTGGGGAAATAAGTTTAGTTCTGGACTTTGAGGTGCCTGTGAAACATCTGTGTCATGATCGAGTAGGCATTTATTTATACCAACAAACCTGAAGCCCAGGGACAAGATCTGGCCTAAGGACAGAGGTCTGAAAGACATTTCAGCATATGTAAGAGTGTGGGACCTGCCCAAGAAGTAGGGCCTCCTCCTTCAAAGACGGACCCTAACGTGATATCCTCTAGAAGAACCCAGGGACACTGACCTTTAACTGCCAACCACTCTTTCCCAGGAATGTAGTAATTCTTTGAAAATACCTTTTCTATAGTTCTTGCCATATTGCCCTATCATTACCTATTTACATATCTGTCTTCCCTGATAAATAGTGTGGTGAGCCAAGACAGGACTATAACTTGATCATATGTTTTATTGTCCTGGAAAGCAAGAAAACCTTCAATGGCTGAATGGAAGGATAGGGACTTCCCTGGTGATCCAGAGGTTAAGACTCCATGCTCCCAACGCAGGGGGCATGGGTCTGATCCCTGGTTGATCCCTGGTCGGCACAGCGAAAACAAAAAGGAAGAATAAATGAATGAATAAATGAAAGACCACTCACATATAGATAAACGTCAAATAAACACATTAGGAAACAGAAACATGAAAATGAATAGGTATTGGTTGCTAATATTTTTCAAGCTAATTTCCTATTAAGCTGAAATTAGAAAATAGTGTAGTATATAAAGTTGGAAATGCAAAGAACATGTGTTTAGAATACATTTCACTTCTCTCTTGAACTTACTCCTTTCCAAAGACTATTTCTGATTACACAGATTTATCCATCTGCTACTTAATTGGGAGAGATTTTCCCACTAGGTTTACAGATTATATTTTGAAAATACTTTTCTTTTTGTATGAACTGAGTAGTAGTAACTGAAAGTGGGGTCCAGCTACTGACCTCTCAAAAGCCGGTAAAGAGGCCAGGTTGGCCTGCCCCCTCCCACGGACAATCAGTGGGCAGAAGCGGTTACACAGAGGAAGGGGGTCCCATGCAGAGCACCGCCAGCTCTGACAGCTGTCTTGAAACTGGTCATGCAGTGGTCTGACCAGCATCATCTTGATGGTATTAGTACAGTTAGTCTTCAGTTCCAGGGGTGGTTTGTCCCATTTCCTTGAGGTCAAGTTTCAAAATTGTGGCAGCTTATGTCATGGCTGGCTTCCCAGGTGGCACCAGTGGCAAAGAACCTGCCTGCCAATGCCAGAGACGTGAGAGGTGTGGGTTTGACCCCTGGGTCAGGAAGATCCCCTGGGTCAGGAAGATCCCCCTGGGTCAGGAAGATCCCCTGGGTTGGGAAGATCCTCTGGGTTGGGAAGATCTCCGTGAGAATCCCCATGGACAGAGGAGCCTGGCGGGCTGCAGTCCAAGGGGTCACAAAGAGTCAGACAGGACTGAAGCAACTTACCACACTACACACGCGTCATGGCTACAGTTTGGATATCATGGAGTTAATTTCTTCCACCTGGTGGGGGTTCAGTATCTACAAGACTGCTCACAGGATATAGCTCAGAATATTGTCTACAGCTCTTGAGGAGGAACTAAAATGTTTTTGACTATGTTTAATGACTAAACTGTTATTATGTGGTATGTGGTCACCTTTGACTGTTTTTCTTTGTTTCTGCATTTTCTCACTTCTCTGATCAAACTTATTCTTTGGTTCGGGTTCTCCACAAACCAAAGGCAGGCAGAGGACATGGTGGGGAAGGACCACAGGGTCCTGCCCCCTTCCAATAGTAAAAACAAAACAAAGAAACAAACAAAAAGTTAGAAAATGCCTTAAGATTTTGTGAATTACAGAGATCTATGGTTTTTTTTTTTTTACTAAATAAAAGATTTAAAATCAATTAAATGGCTTTAAGCACTTCTTTAATCAAAGAGTATTGACTATTTTAGGAAATTATTAGGACTACTAATAAAACCTTTGATTTTTATACCACAGAGTGCAACGTATTTTATTTAACTCGATAAAATATAGTTGATTTATGTAGATTTTAAGAAGAGTCTGTATAACAATTTAACTCATATGCCCATAGGTGGTTGTTGCTGTTTAGTTGCTAAGTTGTGTCCAACTCTCTTTTTCGACACCATGGATTGTAGCCTGCCAGGCTCCTCTATGCATGGAATTCTCCAGGCAAGAATACTGGAGTGGGTGGCCATGCCCTCCTCCAGGGGATCTTCCTGACCCAGGATCAAACCTGTGTCTCATGTCTCCCGCATTGGCAGGTGGTTTCTTTACCACTAGCACCACTTGGGAAGCCTGAACATATATACTCTGCTATATGTAAATGGATCACCAGCAAGGACCCACTGTAAAGCGCAGGGAACTCTGCTCAATGTTATGGGGCAACCTGGATGGGAGGGGAGTTTGGGGAAGGATGGATACATGTATATGAATGGCTGAGTTCCTTTGCTATTCACCTGAAACTATCACAACATTGTTAATTGGTTATACCCCAATACAAAATAAAAAGTTTTTTTAAAAAAAGACATAAAAACAATCTACTGTTGGAATGTTATCTAGTGTTCAATAAACATATTTGTAATTTAAATAGATGACACATAGTCAGATTTTATAGTGACTCAAAGTATGTCTTTTTAAGTTGGGTGTTACTTTGAAAATAATTTGTTTAGCCATTGTTAAAACTGTTATTTTCAGAATTAAAAAGAATTTGGCCTAATGATTGTTTAAGCAAATTCCTGTGCTAATAACATTCTACCATTGTAAATATCAGCTCTGAATGACATTACATATTTCAGTAAAAATAACCCCCTGGTAATTGAAAAAAAGTAAAAAATAAAAATAAAAAATAAAAAAAGACACAAAAAGAAGGAACAAAAGTAAGTAACCAGCTTAATATACCAAAGAGATGCATTTTGGGGTGGCATATTCTGCTCTCCATCAGGGACTGTTGGAGATCTCTGAAAAGGACTGTACAAGATGCTCCAGGGTCTCTACAATGCTTCTGATAATGTTGCTTAAATAAGTTTGAGATCAAACCACTGGACTGAATAAAGATTGCCAGAACTGTAGTAGAGAAGCAGATGAGTTCATAAAACCACCAACCAAGATCAAGCAGAACAAGAAATAATTACATGGGACTGGATGAACTGATGAAGGATAATTATGGCCTTTGTTTGTAACCTTGCTGTTTCTCTAGTGTTCTGTATTCTGGATTCAAGGAACTCCTTTCTCTTTTCTCTTAAATTATCTGTAACTCTAACAATTTAACAGATTATACTTCTGTAAACAGAAATGAAACATTCATCTTCCTCTCTGCCTGATTCCCTGCAGAATTCAGAAACTGCCATTGTGTTAGGGGACCCACTGACTGAAACCACTCATCCTGGCCAGGCACCCTAGAAGCCGCTTGTGGGAACTATCCTAAACAGGAGGACCTGGTAAGGAATGTGGAACTAACAAGCTACCATCAACTGGAAGAATTTGGGATAGGGCAAAAGCAGAGAGGAGACGCCAGTCCATGTGTCCTACCAACCTCCCAGAATCCTTCTCGCTGGACTCCAACTTGACTGGACGATGTGTGCACCACCAGGAAGGACCCTGAGCAAGAGTGATTGGCCAGAGACAACCTGGAAACTAAACCCATCACCATAAAACTCGAGACTGGGTTTTATGCGGCAGAGCAGCCCTCCTGGGTTTCCTTACCCTCTTGCTCTTCGCCCAGGTGCCCCTTTCCGTCTCATGCCTTGTCAGCACGTGTCTCCTCAGATGAAAGCCTGATCTCAAGCCCTGGAGGGGGCACCCCTTCCTGCAACAAAAATATGGGGCAGTGTGTTTAGCTTTTTTTTCTTCTTTTTTTTGTAATCTGTATTCTTTCCCTTTGCAGGTCTCTTACCTCACAACTTTTAACCAGAGTGTTTTCTCCACAGCAGTCAACTCGGCTCCTTTTCGTGAGATATCCCTATACAATGGGACAGTACCACCCCCTACCTAGCCACCCAGCTCTTCATGCCTTTTGCATCTAATTTCCTGCCACCCTTCTCCCCTGTTTGCTCCATTTGGCTCCTTTGCTATTCCTGGAACCTGCCAGGCACACCCTTGACTCGGGACCTTTGCATCAGCCGTTCCTGGTTTCAAACCCGAGTCCATGTGTCTGAACCACAATGAGGCCAAATGAACCTAAACGTCAGAGTTTAGAGCAGACAAAGGGTTAATCCAGGGCTGAACAAGGACAACTGGCAACTTGTGCTCAAAAGACTTGAACTGCCTGATGGTTTTCAGGGAAGGGTTTTTAAAGGCAATGTTTGGGGTAAGACCTGCAGAGGGGCATGCCTTTCTTCTGATTCGTTAATGGTGAGGTAACAGGGTTACCGACTCAACGGACATGAGTTTGAGCAAGCTCTGGGAGTTGATGATGGATAGGGAAACCTGGCGTGCTGCAGTCCATGGGGTAGCAAAGAGTCAGACACCTCTGAGCAACTGAACTGACCTAAACAGGGTCAAAAAGTCAAAGTGTTAGTCACTCAGTCGTGTACAACTCTTTGGGACCCCGTGGACTGTAGCCCACCAGACTACTCTGTCCATGGGATTTTCCAGGAAGAATATTGGAGTGGGTAGCCATTCCCTTCTCCAAGGGATCTTTCTGACCCAGGGATGGAACTCAGGTCTCCCAAATTGCAGGCAGATTCTTTACCGCCTTAGTCACCAGGGAAGCCCTGAGGTAACAGGGTGACATTCAGGAATTTCAGTCATCAGCCTCTGGTTCTGTGCAGTCTGGGATCTCAGCACATAGTCACCATCCTCCATCTGGGTGTGGGCCTGAAGGCCTCCTCCAGGGGATCTTCCCGACCCAGGGATCGAACTTGTTTCTCTTACATCTCCTGCATTGGCAAGTGAGTTCTTTACCACTAGTACCACCTAGGAAGCCCCTTACTTCCTGCAGAATAACTCAAAGATATGTGTCAGACTGTTATGTGTATGCCTTGAGGCGGAACTAGGACTCTGTTTTTTGTTTTTGTTTTTTCCTTGTTTTTCCTCTTTATTTAATGAAAAAGAAAAGATAACAAACTAAAAATCATCCCAGGAGCCTGTGTGTGTGTGTGGTTTTTTTTTTTTTTTTTTTTTGACACTAACACAACATTTTATTTTATTTTATTTTTCTCTATTTTTTTAAGTGGTTTTTGTCATACATTGACACGAATCAGCCATGGATTTACATGTATTCCCCATCCCGATCCCCCCCTCCCACCTTCCTCTCCACCCGATTCCTCTGGGTCTTCCCAGTGCACTAGGCCCGAGCACTTGTCTCATGCATCCAGCCTGGGCTGGTGATCTGTTTTATGACTTAACTATTTCTTCTTGACTGCTTCTCCTTTGTTTCTACATTCCCTCATTTCTCAGATTACTAACTGCTTGAATCTGCTCTTTGGAGCTCAGGGAAGGCCTAGGGGACTAAAACCTTTCCTACAAACAAGAAATGACAGGATGGGGGTTGGCAAGGAAGGGCTATTGTAGCTGCCCCCCTCACCCCACCCCACAGAGTCCTGCTAGGTCACATTCCCTCTGTGCTGACTTCTGACTCCCTCACTTTCCTCAGATCTCTCTGGGACTTTCTCCCTGACATTCTCCAGGTCTTCACTCAAATGCTCAAATGTCACCTTAGCTTTCAAAAAAGTCTTCACCGACAATCTTATATAAAATAGTCCCTGGCAAGTTGGGTTTCCTGGAGGCAAACCCCGAGACAGAAGTTAGGATGCATGATGTTTATTAGGGATCAGCAGTTAAAAGGAATTTGAAGACTGAAATTCCTGGGAAAGATTGAAAGCAAAAGGAGAAGAGGTTGGCAGAAGATGAGATGGTTAGATAGCCTCACCGACTCAGTGGACATGAATTTAAATAAACTCTGGGAGATAGTGAAGGACAAGGAAGCCTGGCATGCTGCAGTCCATAGGGTTGCAAAGAGTCGGACACAACTTATCGACTGAACAACAGCAACGTGAAAGGAAGATCTGGGAAAAGCAAAATTGGCCAGAGGGAGAAGTTGAATTGTGACGCCGGCACGCAGAAGGATCGACGAATTTGGCAAGAAACTCTAGAGCAAGTATTGCCCATCAGAATTCTCCTGGTATTGGTCTGAAATGAGCAGGTCTTTATGCCCCTATTGTACTTGGCCATTGGATACAGGCAAAACAGCAGCTGAAACTGACCGTGAAGGAGCTGACAGCCAGAGACTGCTGCTGGACACGCCCCACTCCCCACAGCTGGACAACAAGCTCTTCCTTAAAGTGGAATCTGAGGGGAGCATCTTGGTGCCTAACACCCATCCCTCCACCCCCATTTTAATGAAGCTGCATTAGGGCAGGGACTTAGCCTCTAATAATCACCAATACATTACCAGCACTTAGAATGCTGCCTGGTTCATTATTTGTTAAATGCATGAATGAATGAAACGAATTGGATTAGGTTGGAAACTTAAGCCTATGCATGAAATGATGCTTTAAAAATGTTTTCCCAGTGAATAATAGAGCTCCTTTAGTCTTTCATCTTCCCTGGTGGCTCACACAGTGAAGACTCTGCCTACAATACAGGAGACCCGGGTTTGATCCCTGGCTGAGGAAGATTCCCTTGAGAAGAGAATGACAACCCTCACCAGTGTTCTTGCCTGGAGAATTCCATGGACAGAAGAGTCTGGCAGGCTCCGGTCCATGAGGCTGCAAAGAGTTGAACACGACTGAAATGACTAACACACACACAATCTTGCATCATGAAAATGTTTTAATCAATTTCCCCATGCCTGTTATTTCATGGAACCATGGACTAACAAAGTGATGGTGCATCTAACAACTGGAAAAGAAGTGTTCTCTGTGTTCTCTGCAGTCAGATTTTCTTTTGGACAGTGTTTTAATCTGCACAGGCTGCCATCACAAATACCACAGACAGGTGTCTTAAACAACAGAAATTTTTTTCTCAGTTTCGGAGGCTGGAAGTCCAAGATTAAGGCGCTGGCTTATTCAGTGCCTGATGAGAGCTCTCTTTCAGCTTGCAGACAACCGCCTTCTCCAGTCTTTCTCCAGTGCATGCATGTGGAGAGAAAGAAAGATCCATTTTTCTTCCTAAAAGGCCGCTAACCCCATCATGAGCATCCCATCCTCGTGACTTAATCCAACTCTAATTACCTCCCCAAGTCCTCACCTCCAAATACCATCGAGTTAGGCAGTAAGGCTTCGACATATGGATTCGGTGGGGGTGAGGCAGAAGCGCTCAGCCCATAACGGGCTGCACGGCAGAGTCACAGAGCAGTGGACACAGCATCTGAAAACCCAGGTTTTTAGTGCCACATCTGTTCCTGAAGGACTTTGACCTTGAACAAGCCACAGCTTTCTTGGACATAAGCTTCCTCACCTAAATATAAGGGAGTTCAGGGACTTCCCTGGTGGCCCAGTGGCTAAGGGTCCATGCTCCCAGTGTAGGGGGCCCAGGTTTGACCCCTGATCAGGAAACTAGATCTCACATGCCATAACTAAGAATTCGCATGCCATAACTAAAGATCCCACATGCTGCAATGAAGATGGAAGATCCCAGGCACCTCAACTAAGGTCCAGTACAGCCAAATAAATAAATAAATAAAATTTAAAAATACATAAGGGAGTTCAAGAAAGTAAAGTAACTCCCAGGATTTTTTCCATCTATCACATTCGGTAGTTTTCTTCATTCAGGCCATTGGACTCTACACTTGTGTGTTTTGCCTGGTTATCTTGAGATATTTCACTAGAGAATAAAAATACCACAGGGCTATTTGAAGAATGTGGGTGGGTAACAGACACTATGAGGAGCTGAAAGAGACAGAAGGGGCAAACTGGAGAAGCAGTGGCTGGAAGCAGGTGTCTGTGCAAAGGATGCATCTAAGAGATGACATGTCAGGAACAGGCCAGCTCTAAGACTTGGCATCATCCCAGGGCAGAGGAACCAGATGAGTCCCAAAGCTGAACCTGGTGCTGGCTTCAGCAGCATCTGTACTAAAGCTGTATCTGCGTGAAGTGTGACTGTGTCATCAGATGCACTGTGACAAGGAAAAGGGCATTGTTATCTGCGTTTATCTCTTCCAGATTCCTTCTTTCTGCAGTATCTTTGAGAAGAGTTGTCAGTACAGAGGAAGCACTCAACCAGTGTTTATTAAATAAAAGATAGGGTCTCAGTAGAAGCAACATTTATACATTTGTTTTAGAAAGTAATCACTGGGACTTCCCTGGTGGCTTAGACAGTAAAGAATCTGCCTGCAATGCAAGAGACCAGAGTTTGATCCCTAGGTCGGAAAGATCCCCTGGAGAAGAAAATGGCAACTCACTCCAGTATTCTTGCCTGGGAAATCCCATGGACAGAGGAGCCTGGTGGGCTACAGCCCATGGGGCTGTGAAGAGTCAGATACAACTGAACGCACGCGCGTGCACACACACAACTGCATGCACACACACGTCCTTCCTACCAACGTGTTAACTCTCTAAGGTGTCATATTAAACTTGAATACGGTGGTCTTCTCAAGGGTTCCCACCCTTTACAATACCCAGCATGCTGGCTAATTTGTCCCAACGCTCTGCAGACCTGCTCCTAAGCCAATCCATCGTTCCAAATGCCCATTTTCTGTGGTCCACGTGGGAAAAAAGAAATCTACCAACTCAGCAGAATGTCAGATGAGCTGCTTACATCCTCCCACTCCCGAAACTATTCTCTTGGCTCTCACAGTTACAGCGAGCTATTTGATCCAAAGAGTTTTGTAGAAGACTGCCCCACTTCAGATGTCAATTGAAAAGGATGGATCTCCAGCTCCTCACAACTTCTGTTCAGGCTCTGATTTGGCTATAAATCAGAGATTCCCATGATCCTCTCCTCTAGTTCAATAATTGCTACAGTAGCTCACAGAACCCAGGAAAACAGTTTACTTACTACAGCTGATTTATGATAAAGCACATTTCAAAAGTTACAAATGAACAGCCAGATGGAGAGGTACATAGGGTGAGCTCCAGAAGGGCTCTGCGCCCATGAGCTCCTATCCCATTGGAGTTGGGGTGTATCACCCTCCAGGGATGGAAGATGTATTCATGACCTGGAAGCTCTCTCAACCTCACACTTAGGGGATTTTTATGTCGGCTTCATCACGTAGGCATGACCCATCAGAAACAATCTCCTGCTCCTTTCCCCTTCCAGGAAGATGAGAGGTGGGGCTGAAAGTTCCAAACTTCTAATCTTGACTCGGTCTTTCCGGTGACCAACCTTCATCTTGACATTATCCAAGAGCCAGTTAAGAGTTGCCTCATTAGGACTTTGCTGGCAGTCCAGTGGTTCAGGCCCCACAATTCCAGTGCAGGGAGTGTTAGTTCAATCCCTGGTCAGGGAACTAAGATCCCACATGCTGAGCGCACAGTTGGCGGGTAAGGAGGGTGTGGTATGGAGGAGAAAGAAAGAAAAGAGTTGTCTCATGAGAACACAAGCCACTTCTCTCACCCAGGAAATTCCAAGGGATTTAGAGGCTGTGTGTCAGAAGCCCAGTCAGAGACCAAACAACAGGACAAAAGACGACCTAGTGCTGCTTGCATCCTTTAGGAAACTATTAGGGTTTTAGGAGCTTTGGGCCAGAGGTTGGGGACAGAGACCAATATATCTTTTCTCTATTACATCACAATATCTTATAATCGACCCTTGAAAAATCATTTCCTTATGTCCCTAATTCTCCATCTGTGTTTACAGCTGCTCCAAGGGTAGGTCTGAAGTGGTTCATCAACATCTCTGGTGAAGATTTTGTAGGACACCTTCCTTCCTACTGCCTGGGACCCGACCCATCTGTTTCCTGCCTGGCAGCTCTCGGCCTCTTTCTAGCCCGAGCTCTCTCAGCCACCTCTGAGCCTTGCCCCAAAGTAAAACAGGACAGGCATTTGTATGATCTTCTTTATATTATATATATGTATAATTTTATTTATTTATGGCCGTGCTGGGTCTTTGTTGTTGTGTGGGCTTTTCTCTAGTTTCAGAGAGTGGGGGCTACTCTCTAGTTGTGGTGTGGGGGGCTTCTTTTTGTGGTGGCTTCTCGTTGCAGAGCACAGGCTTCAGAGCGAGAGGGCTTCAGTAGCTGCAGCACATGGGTTCTAGAACACAGGTTCAATCATTGTAGCACATGGGCTTAGTTGCCCTGTGGCATGTGGAATCTTCCCAGACCAGGGATTGAACCAATGTCCCCTCCATTGGCAGGCAGATTCTTATCCCCTGTGCCACCAAGGAAGTCCACCCCTAGAGCTTTTAAAAACTGCCTAGGCTTAGACTCGACTCCTGCTGGACACCCACCACCCTTCTAAGGGCCTGAGAGCAATGCCTCCTGTTGTTCAAAGCAGACATTCACCATTCACACCAAGACACCAAGTGTTACTGTGAAGCTCCTTCGTTTAGTGCTTCTGCATTCTTGATACTTCTCACCATTATCTATGTTTCATTTATCCTGATAGAGAAACTTGCTGCGCCCATCTCTCCACACCTGCTGGCACAAAACACGCCAGTCATTTATATGAGTGCTGTAGTTGTTCAGTTCTCAGATTTGTTGTTGTTGTTTAGTCACTAAGTCGTGTCTGGCTCTTTGCACTCCATGGACTGTAGCACACCAGGCTTCCTTGTCTCTCACTGTCTTTAGGAGTTCACTCAAATTCATGTCCACTGAGTCAGTGATGCCATCCAACCATCTCATCCTCTGTCATCCCCTTCTCCTCCTGCCCTCAGTCTTTCCAAGCATCAGGGTCTTTTCCAATGAGCCAGCTCTTCGCATCAGGTGGCCAAAATATTGGAGCTGCAGCTTCATTCCTTTCAGTGATTGATTTCCTTTAGGATTGACTGGTTTGATCTCCTTGCAGTTCAAGGGACTCTCAAAAGTCCTCTAGACCACAATTTGAAAGCATTAATTCTTGGGCGATCAGCCTTCTTTATGACCAACTCTCAGATTTATTTATCAAATCCTCTCTTGGGTGATAATATCATGGAGGTGAGAAGGGAAGGTATGACCAGCTGTGCAGGAGAAACAGGGTAAATGCCAGAGCCTGCCTGGGAGGAACCGCCCTGGACCACTTGCTCAGAGAAGCTTGGGGCTGCCATGCTCTGGAGTCACCTATTTCCCTGTGTCACCCAGGAATGCAGAGGGAACCTCCATCTCCCCTCTGTCCTTGTGACTTGGAAAAATTTTCAGGTTTTTGAAAGCATCCATCCCTGATGATAACAACAATCTTCCCATATGGAATTACCATGTTCTGTAAAACCTGCACTCCTGGAGGGTTATTCATTCATTCCTTCAGAAATCTTGTAGGTTAGATGGAACAGTTATAACCACTTAACAGATGGCATCTCGAGATAAGAGGAAATTGCCCAGGATGGAAGGTTGATCTACCGATTTAACAGAGGTTTCCCAGATGGTGCAGTGGTAAAGAATCCGCCTGCAATGCAGGAGACTCAGGTTCGATCTCTGGGTCAGGAAGATCCCCTGGAGGAGGAAATGGCAACCCTCTCCAGTATTCCCTTTATCCCAGGAACAGAGGAGCCTGGTGGGCTATAGTCCATAGGGTCACAAAAGAGTTGGACACGACTGAGCACGTACACACATAATTAGTTCTGTTCTGAGGGCTTTGCCAGCATTGACTGTGATCTCACAATTTAACATCAACTTTATTTTATAGATGTGAACGCGGGGCATGGAGAGGTTGTCAGTCACAGCATTTGGACACACGAGCAGCAGGCGGCAGGGTGGTCAGATGCTGGAGCCCATAGGTGGTAATACCCAGTGCCCAGCTGGGAATACTGGGTGCCCAGCTGGAAATACCCGGGAGACAGTTGGAAGGGCCCCACCTCTGTCTGCAGAAATGCACTGAATCCCAGCTGCTACATGAGAGAGAGAGAAAGAGACAGCCCTTCACCTCCTGCTCCAGAGTCTCAGAAGGAAAACAGAAAATAAGTGTTTAATAGAACTAAATAATGGGGCTTTTAAACATCACTAAACATCACTAAAGGGCCTGAAAACGGAATTTTAAAATAAGGAGATAGAATGACTTTTATCCTGATGATCTCACCCCCAAGGATGCAGAAAGATGGAGAAAAAAAACAAAACAAAACTGCCGCTGCTTATTAGAGTTTCTAGAAAGCAGGATCTGGTTACCATTTCCTCTAGTTGTCTTGGTAAGTGAATTCCTGCACAAAGGAGAAAAAGAGGTCATCGAATCTAAATAACTTCAAACCAACTCCTAAAGCACGCCAGGCAATTATTCTGCTGCCAGAAGCCTGAGCGAGCCGGGCTCTAGGGAGAGCCGCTCAGTTGGGTACCGCCCACCGGGGGCTGCGAAGTCAGCCAATAGACACAGGAGGTCCAGGGATATTTGCATGTAGGGTAAACAATGAATAATATCTTTTATGAGTCCATCCTTGTTGTTCATCCATTTACATTTAGCTGGGCTTTCTGTATTGTTTCTGGCAACTCTACTTCCAACAGTAAAAAAAAAAAAGTGTGCATGGTATAAGCTCCCCTAGATGTATTAGTCTTCCTGCCTCAGTACATCCCAAAGAACTAAACTTCTTTCACTAAAGAGGGAAATTGTACATGAAACGATGTAGGAAATTTAAACACATATCTGATATAAATCAAATCAGGATAAAAGGGGTGTGAAGTGGATTTTATTACCATCTGTATTCTTTCCTAGTGGGGGAAAAAAGGATGCAAAACTACAGGTCTGGGAGTGGAGAGAACCAGGGCTTTAGGGGTCCTCCCCTCCAGCCACAGTTTCTTTCCTTCCCCTCTGAACTCAGACCCTGGACTTGAAGAGGAGCAGAGATGGGGAGGTTCATGTACATTTGTGTGACTTGCAGGTCAGGAACAAACTATAGCTTAATATTTTAAAGTGCACATTAATGTAATAAAATAATCAGATATTTTAGCTATTATAGCCATAATATAAGCACCTGCTGTTTTTATTAACAATGAAAGTTATACACGTCTGCCACTGAAGAGAGCTGAGTGAAATGGGAGTCAGCCTCACTCTGCCTCTGGTTAGCGGCAGAGTGGCTGAGTTAGTGCTGCTCCCAGCGGCAGGATTTTTCCAAACGTCAGATCCTTCAGGTGTGGCATGCAAAGTTGGAATGAAGACCTTCGAGGTCTCACTCTGTTCTAGAACTCTTTGACCTGACAATTCATTCCTCAGTGTCCTCAATGGCCTTTCGAAGACTGCAGGGACTTTGTAAGTCAGGGCACTAAGATCCCAACTAAGCCCAGGCATCACAACCACTGAGCCTGCAAGCCACCACTAAGACCCAACGCAGCCAGAAATAAACAAACAAATACTAGGATGGGGCTGGCTAAATTCTGGTATAATCATTCAGTGCAATTTTACTAAGCAGTAAAAAGCAACGAATTATGGATACACTCAACAATATGAAAACACCCTAATGCTGGGAAAGGAGGAGAAGAGGATATCTGAGAATGAGATGGTTGGATGGCATCACCAGTTCAATGGACATAACTTTGTGCAAACTCCAGGAGATGGTGAAGGACAGGGAAGTGCTGCTGTCCATGGGGTCACAAAGAATCGGACACATTTAGCAACTGAACAACGATATGGATGAAACAAATTAATCATGCAGAGCGAAGGAAGTCTTGCACAAGAGTTCATGTATGATTAAGCTTATATGAAATTCTGGAGCAGGCAAAACTAATGTTTGGTGGGAAAAAAATTAGAAACAGTAGCTTTCTGTGGTGGTTGGAGGCAAGGATTGAGTGGGAAGGAGCAGAAGATGACATGTATTCTGAGTCTATATTCTATAACTCAGGTTTATGTATTTGCCAAAACATTAAGTTTGTGGTCTTTTGTTATAGGAGCCTTAGAAAACTTCCACAGATGAGGAGGGATATCTGACTATGACTATCTTACATTAAAAAGTCATTAGGTTTTAATAGTGGTTGTAGAATTTTTATCATACAGTAGATTCCATCCATTCACTCTATTTTTCTGAGTTGTCCTAACATGCAAGTACATATTTTTAATGTTGTCTGTCTTCTACGCTGTTCCTGTAAGTTTGCCATTAAAATACATTATACTAAAAAAAAAAAAAAATCCAACTTTTGAAAAATAAAGTTCATTAAGTTTTAAAAAGTTCATTAAGTTTTTCCGTTATGGTCCTTTTCCTTCCCTTGAACCTTTTCACTGAGGTTTCATGGAGTGAATGCTGACACTCCAAGGACCCTGGAATCACTAGTCCACATTTCTCTGTGGTCCCCAAGGATGTCAGGAGAGACTTCTGGCAAATGTTTTACTAAAATAGCACTTTTGACTACACTTCTTCCTGTTCCTCTAGTCAAGCACTACAAAATAGAAACAAGGTTGGCAGGAGCGAGCTCAGATTTCAGCAAAGAGAGAGGAGGGCCTGGCGGTCACCACTTTCTTCAATAAACATGCATGAAGCCCCTTTAATCATCCATTGTGGGGCTCTGCTGAGGCTCTGCTTTAAACTTTCCTGTTGCACTGGAAAATCTGGAACTCATTTGAACATCTCTGGTCTTTGCAGGCTCTCTTTTCCCCTGACTCCTCCCGTTTGGATCATCCTGTGATTGCATCTGCAAGTCCTTCCAGGACCCTGGGGTGTCATTTATCTAAGCCAACAGTCCTGCCCTCGTTGGGAGCAGCTGGGTGTTCCTTTTGCCTCTGTCTTGGTTTGAAGATCGTTCTGCTTGAGAGGACCAAAGCATTATCATCTGTGCACTTTTATTATACACACTGCACTTACATTGATCTTTTTTCTCTTCTGTCTTTTTGGTTCTGTCAGTACAAAATTTTATTCACAAATATCCTTTATACTGCAAAATGTCACGAAGTAGATACCAGCTAAATTCAGGATATTCTATGGAGAGCTGCAATGATTTCTCTGCGGTCTAAAGATCCATTGATTGTTCGTTTGTTCAGTCTCTAAGTCATGTCAGACTTTTTGTGACCCCATGGGAGGCAGCATGCCAGGCTTCCCAGTCCTTCACTGTCTCCTGGAGTTTGTTCAAAATCACGTCCATTGAGTCGGTGATGCTATCTAACCATCTCATCCTCTGTTGCCCTCTTCTCCTTTTGCCCTCAATTTTTCCCAGAATCAGGTCTTTTCCAATGAGTTGGCTCTTTGCATCTGGTGACCAAAGTATTGGAGATTTGGCTTCAGCATCAGTCCTTCCAATGAATATTCAGGGTTGATTTCCTTTAGGATTGACTAGTTTGACCTCCTTGCTGTTCAAGTGACCCTCAAGAGTCTTCTCCTGCGCCACAGTTCAAAAGCATCAATTCTTCAGCACTCAGCCTTCTTTATGGTCCAAATCTCACATCCATACATGACTACTGGAAAAACCAGAACTTTGACTAGATGGACCTTTGTTGGCAAAGTCATGTCTCTGCTTTTTAACACACTGTCTAGGTTTGTCATAGTTTTTCTTCCAAGGAGCAAACATCTTTTAATTTCATGGTGGCAGTCACCATCTACAGTGATTTTGGAACCCAAGAAAATAAATTTCCATGCATTAGGAAATCAATATTTCCCCAATCCCTTAAAGAGACAAATGAAAAAATGGGTACATGGGCAATTTTCTGAAATTTATTATTAAATGTTTAAATATTCAGACTATTAAAACAATTACAAGTTTGTACAATTGCTCTCATGACTCAGGACTTACGAATTTCTCATGCATTGCCTACAGCTCAGTTACTAGGTTAGACAGACAACATAATGTAACAGAAATAATTGTCTCATGTGTCAGTCAATTAATCATTCAGTTAAGTCAACAGTTACATGACCAATCCCATAGTGGTCACTGCCATTATTGCAAAATCATAATGCTGACTTAGAAGAAAACTTTAAGATCATAACATTAAGATTATTCATTTGGAATACAAATTATTTTTTTAACACTTCCACTGTATCTCATCACTTTCGATCATCTATTTTAAACCGGTGGACCAGTATTTTATAAATTATACATATACAACAGATGGATGTTAAAAGGTAACCTGAAGCAAACTAAAAAACTTTAAGGGTCTATTTGAGCAAAAATCCACAAATCAAGCCAGAAGTGTTAGGAGCACTCCAGGGACAGGAGGTCGGGAGGGGTGGCGGCGTGGGAAGACTGTTATAGAGAAGATGGGAAGCAAAGGAAGGAATCCACTGGTTGGCTACAGCCTTAGGTTGCCTTATTTGAGAAAGCCTTGTTGTCTGTGATTGGCTGTCCTTGGGTTTTCATTTTTTAACCTTGAGGCATATCCAGCTTAGGTTTTAGTTTGCTTACTGGGCTCCTGAGGCATTAAAGACAACTTAAGCCAATGGCTTCCTTGTTTTATTAATTTAAGGTGACTGATGATAATCTTCCATGCTGGCCTAGTGGTTAAGACTCTGAGCTTCCGTTGCAGCGGGCATGGGTTCAATCCCTGGCTAGGGAACTAAGATCCCACGGGCTATGTGTCACAACCAAAATAAATAAAAATATAATATCAATTGTTAGAAATTGTTTCTATAATTAGCAACTCTAAACTATATTAGATGGGAAAAGTAGATCGATCATGGGATAAATTATCAGAATTCTCCAAACTATCCAGGAGTACTTTTTTTTTTTAAATGTAAAAACAATGGGACTTCCACGGTGGTCCAGAGGTTAAGAATTTGCCTGCCAATGCTGGAAACACAGGTTCAACTCTGATCCTTGAAGATTCCTGCACAGCAACTAAGTCCATGTGCCACAACTACTGAACCCATGTGCT
Organism: Cervus canadensis; assembly: GCF_019320065.1. Taxonomy (NCBI): domain Eukaryota; kingdom Metazoa; phylum Chordata; class Mammalia; order Artiodactyla; family Cervidae; genus Cervus; species Cervus canadensis. Next base: position 52,124,639 of record NC_057408.1, read on the forward strand.
GCAACTACTGAAGCCCGAGGCGTTACTAGAAGCACCGAACCTCTATTGCCTGTGCTCTGCAACAACAGAAGCCGCCACAAGGAGAAGCCCGCTTATTGCAACTAGAGACAAGCCTGTGTATAGCAACAAAGACCCAGCACAGTCAAAAATAAATATAATATTAAAAAAATTTTAATGAAAATGCTGTATTTTAAAACACAGTATTTAAATACTATTCCCAGTAAAAGGAAACAGGGGTCCCTGATGCATGGGTGTAACAGAAACGAACTTGGGTGGCCTTGTCCACTGTCCAGCAAAGCCAATTTGCTGACATCAGGTTGTGGTGCTTCTAGTAATGCCTCGGGCTTCAGTAGTTGCGGCACGTGGGTTCAGTAGTTGTGGCACATGGACTTAGTTGCTGTTCAGGAATCTTCAAGGATCAGAGCGTTGAGCCTGTGTTTCCAGCATTGGCAGGCAAATTCTTAACCTCTGGACCACCAGGGAAGGAAAGCGCAGTGTTTGTTTGCGAGGTACCTTGTGCTGATTAGACCTGACCTCCCTGATGCTTTTCAGAGAAGGGTTTTTAAAGGCAATGTTTAGGATGAGGGTTGCAGGGGGCATGTCTTCCTTCTGATTGGTTAGTGGTGAGATAATAGGGTGCTCTTTCAGGAACCTTTATCATCAACCTTCTGGTTCCAACTGTGTGCTTGCGTTCAGCTTGTAGACACCATCCTCAACCTGGGCAGGGGGGTGGGGAGTGTTAGTTCTGTCAACCACAAATTGGCACTTGCCATGGGTGCTTGCCATCTGCCTCTACAAGGATTAAATCAAGTGCTACTGCAGCTGCTGACCTTCAACACTCTTTGAAGGAATTCAGGGTGGAGAGCAGAAATAAGGCACTCTGTGCTCTGGGAAACTGGCAGGACAGGTCTTCAGATATTCTCAGGAACTGATTTTATGAACCCAATTCTTCTATCTCCTCATATCTAGAAAAGCACTAAAATCCTTCATGGTGATGACTGTTCCTCGTAATCAGCAGAAGCTTCACAAGACCAGCAGAAACTTTCTACCAAAAAATGTGTGCTTGATTGCATGTACACAAAGATCACATCTATACTGTCCTTTCCCCCTACCTCTTTGGAAGAGTTTCTTAGAGCTATCTGAGGTGCTGTCTCCCAGGCTGCAGTTCTCATTTTGCCCCAAATAAAACTTAACTCACAGCTCTCACATTGTGCATTTTTTTTTAAGTCGACAGTTCCCACCAAAGAACATAAAGATGTGTGTTAGATTCTTATGTATGTCCCTTGAGGAGGAGTCAGGACTCTGTTTTATTGCTCAACTATTGTCATGGCTTCTCTTGTTTAGCTTCTTTTCCTTAGTTTCTGCATTCTCTCACTTCCCTAATGAGTAACAGGTTGAGTCTGCTCTTTGGAACTCAGGAAGCCTAAGAGACTAAAGATTCTCTCCACAAGAAATGAGGGAGGGCTTTTGTACCTGGGAAGGCCCACAGGGCCATCCTTGGTTTCAGTCCTGCCTTTTCTTTGATACTTCTCAATCCTGAGGGGAGTAGGTGCCGAACAAGAAAGGTAATACCGTTTTGGATAGAGAGGTTAATCATAAACTCAGCATGGGAACTTGGTTTTAGAAGGAAAAGTCAAAAACTAATGGGACCTTTTAGGGACTTCCCTGATGGTCCAGTGGCTAAGACTCTACTCTTCCAATGCAGTTTTTGACCTCGGTTCAACCCCTGGTGAGGGAACTAGATCTCATATGCCACAACGAAGAGTTCAAATGCTGCAACTAAAGATCCCAGATGTCAGAACTAAGACCCAGCACAGCAAAATAAATAATATTAAAAAAAAAAAAAAAAAAGGCACCTTCTAAAAGAGGCTTCTACTGGAAGTAAACTGGAATAGTTTGCTGCTGCTGCTGCTGCAGCTAAGTCACTTCAGTCGTGTCCGACTCTATGCGACCCCATAGCCGGTAGCCCACCAGGCTCCCCAGTCCCTGGGATTCTCCAGGCAAGAACACTGGAGTAGGTTGCCATTTCCTTCTCCAATGCATGAAAGTGAAAAGTGAAAGTGAAGTCGCTCAGTCGTGTCCGACTCTCAGCGACCCCATGGACTGCAGCCCACCAGGCTCCTCCGTCCATGGGATTTCCCAGGCAAGAGTACTGGAGTGGGGTACCATTATCTTCTCCGAAATTGGAATAGTTTGAGCAGCTAAAAAACAATGATGGCCACAGATTAAATCAAATTGAATTGAAACAGAATCTAGGCATCCAGGACCCTCCAACAAAAAGTGGCAGTGAGATAGGCTTTGATCTACAGAAGAATCCCAGCTCTGAAATATAAAAGGAGTGACTGATTTAAAAATCATCATTACTTCAACAATTTAATGACTGACTCAAACAGGTATGAACAAAGAATGCTAAAACCATAGGTGAAAACTGCTGGGAAACATAAGATTTGCACTATATCCAAGGATCACTACCCCAGATTGTTTAACTGCAAAGAGGAAATGAGATATAGTATCTGACACCCCTTAGCCAGATGGTCAAACATGATGTTCTGATGTGAGGACCAACTAAGTCACACACCTGCCAATAGGGTGTGCTAAGAAGGACACAACGATGCTCAGGCCTAAGTAATTAACATGCATTTTATTCAGATACATGTAAACAGTCTAGCCTGTTGTTTTGTATCTTAAAAGAAAAACAAAAAAGGTAGTAAACTGAGATTAAAGGAGACTAAAGCCACGTGACAATTAATACACAATCCTAGACTGGATCCTGGATGAAAAAAAAAGAAGGGACTTGTCGGGTGGTCCGGTGGTTAAGACTCCATGCTTCCACTGCAGGGGGTATGGGTTTGATCCTTGGCCAGGAAACTAAGATGCTGTGGCCAAGAAGAAAGAAAAAATATGAACAGTGTTTTGGGATAATGGGGGAATTTGATTTTTGTCTGTAAAGGACACCAGAATATGCATCCCAAATGCATTGTTTTGGCATATGGGTTATTTTGAGCTAATGGGAGATGCATGTAAAGCTCTTTAAAAAATAAAAAGAAAAGAGCAAGAGCTTTCATTTTGAAAAGGAAACAGAAATTCCATTTGTGAGGATGTTTTGCTCCCCAGCATGAGGAAGAGGAAGTCTCTTCTAATTGTTATCCAAGGAGAAGGCACTTAACTTAAATCTGCATAGTAAACCACACAAAACAATCCAAATTTACCACACTACTCCTGGTCACCTTCTCATAACTTGCCTCCCCTGCCCAAAAGTCGAAAGCCCTTTTCCTTTGTTTAGCCTGAGGTAATACACAAAACCAAGTTCTCAACATGTCTTTGGATTACTCATGGCTGGGTGCTGCCATGTGTATATATGCCTGATACACGTTAATAAACTTGTTTGTTTTTCTCTTGTTGCTCTGTCTTTGGCCAATCTAATTACAGGCCAGTCTCCCCCAGCTGGAGAACCTAAGATGTGTAGTGGAAAAGATTTTTTTCCCTCCCCTATTGTTCAGTTGCTCAGTCATGTCTCTTTGCAACCCCATGGACTGCAGCATGCCAGGCTTCCCTGTCCCTCACCATCTCCCAGAGCTTGCTCAAACTCACATCCTTTGAGTTGGTGATGCCATCCAACCAGCTAGCCCTCTGTTGTCCCCTTCTCCTACTGCCTTCAATCCTTCCCATCATCAGGGTCTTTTCCAGTGAGTCAGTCAGCTCTTCTCATCAGGCCAAAGAGCTAACTCATAGCTTTTATTTTTAATATTTTGATAATAAGTGAATATTAGATAATATAGCAATGCCAGATTTCCTGAATATGATCGTGGTATTGTGGCTATGTAAAAAAAGTTTCTTGCTTAGGAGTTAGTGATTAAGTAGTTAGGAATACAGTGTAATGGTGTCTGCAAGTCACTTTCAAATGATTCAGAGAAAATGATTCAGAGGGAGGGCAATAGAAAGGAAGTAAAAGTGGCCAAATGTTAGGGATTTGTGAAGTTCTTTGTGCTGTTCTTTTAACGTTTCTGTAGATTTTTCCAAATAAAAAGTTTGGGGAAAACTGCATTAACAAAACTCCAATAAAAGGGTCCTTACCACCCTTTTGTTTATTTGAGTTTTTGCTTGTTATTAGCTAGTCTCGTAGGAGCCTGTATTCAGGCTCATTACATATTTTCTAGTACTTTAAACATTAGTTATTTTGGACCACATGAGATAGATAGCTAATACAGTTAGATTTTTCCTACCTGAAGATCATCTTTTCAGTAAAATGTATTGGAAAAGGAATCATCTAAGTGCCATGCTTTAAACAGATGGCCCTGGTGGTAAAGAATCCACCTGCCAAAGCAGGAGACACAGGAGATGTGGGTTCGATATATGCATGTATATTGAAGGGCTTCCCAGGTGGCTCACTAGTAAAGAATCCGCCTGCGAATGCAGATTAGGGTTTGATCCCCAGGTTGGGAAGATCCCCTGGCGAAGGAAATGGCAACCCACTACAGCAGTCTTGCTTGGAAAATCCCATGGAGAGAAGCGCCTGGCGGGCTACATGTAGTCCATGGGATCACAAGAGTCGGACTTGACTTAGTGACTAAACAACAACGAAAAAGTAAAAATTTAATGAAAACTATAAAATGATAATGTAAGTTCCCCTGTGAATTATTCCTACCCTTAGTTCCATTTTCCAGAAATATATAATAAGATGTTCTGTGTTTGTTTTTCTGTTACAAATTAGCACTTTAAATTCTGTCGCTGTGTTAAGGCTTTATACTTTGCCTTTCACATCCCCTTCCCTCTTCAGCTCTCAGCATTTTAAACTATGGTAATCTTCTGCACAATCGGTATCTAAATATTTACATACGACTCTATATTCTCCGGGGCCTCTGTGGGCTGAGTGGGCTCTGCTGGGTGGGTCTTCCTCTCTAGGAGAGAAGTGGGCTGAGCTGAGTTATCCAACCGCGGCTGATGCTCCTGCAGACTGTTGGCTGCAGCACCTTTGCCCAGCCTTTCCTGGCAGCCTGTGCTTCTCAAAGAGTGGCCACTGGGTCCTGAAAGGCAGTTGGGTTCCAAGAATTTCCGGGGTGAAGAACTCAAAAGTCACCAGTCCTCTCAGAGGTGAGACTCGAACTGGCATGACATCATTCCTTTTTGTTGACTCTGAACTAAGAGCTTCCCTGGAGCTTCCAGAGAAAAATCTCAAAAATCTCCTACATCTGACATTCTGGGCTGTGGAATTAACCCTTCTCCTGTCCCTGCAAACTCTTCCACTGTCTTCCATGATGACTTCAAACTGTGGGCCACGCTCTTCCGTTGCTTTTCGGCACTCTTGCCATTTGATTGTCTTTTTGACTCTTTTTCAATTTTATCCGTGGGACCTGGGGAGCAGGGAAGAGGGGCATATCTTTTAGGTCATGCATAGGGGCATACCTTCAAGCAGCTCCAAATCTTTTGTTTTTAGCATATTCCTGATGCGAAGAACTGACTCATTTGAAAAGACCCTGATGCTGGGAAAGATTGAAGGCAGGAGGAGAAGGGGACAGCAGACGATGAGATTGTTGGATGGCTTCACTGACTCAAGAGACATGAGTTTGAGTAAGCTTCAGGAGTTGGTGATGGACAGGGAGGCCTGGCATGCTGCGATTCATGGGGTCACAAAGAGTCAGACACGACTGAGTGACTGAACTGAACTGAGGTTTTTAAAAATCTATTACTGCCAAATTATTATTACTTTTCGTTGTGTAAACTGATAAAAATACTTTTCTGGAGCCAATCAAAAGCAAATTGTGTGTCCTAAGTCACTTCAGTTGTGTCCCAGTCTTTGTGGCCCTATGGGCCATGGCTCACCAGACTCCTTTGTCCATGGGATTCTCCAGGCAAGAATACTGGAGTAGGTTGCCGTGCCTTCCTTCAGGGGAACTTCCTGGCCCAGGGATCGAACCTGCATCTCTTATGTCTCCTGCATTGGCAGGCAGGTTCTTTACCACTATTGCCACCTGGGAAGCTCTTCAAAAGCAATAGGAATCATGGTGATAATGACTCACTTTGTTTAGCAGAAGACAATGTTTATGGCTAATTTATCACTGTCACTTCTCCACTTACAGTTTCTAAATGTGATTCTTCTTTCAGACACCAGGTTATTCCTTCAAGTAGATTTTTCAGGAAGATGTCATTAATGCTAAAATCACAAGGTTCTTAAATATTTAAGAATGTATTTCTCAGGTCTTTTACATTTGAAAGATATCTTGGCTATTGAAAGAATTGTGTCATATCCTTTCTTCTCAACGTTGCAGCATTACCTTTTCTGTGTTGTGGATAGAAGTTTAAGCCTGATATATATTATTTTCCTTTAAAGGTGACAAGTCTCATTTGCCTAGATGCTTGTAAAATTTTTTTCATCCTTGAAATTCATTTACTTTGTCAGGATATGTCTTAATCTTGGTAGAACTCATCACTTTTTTCTCTAAGAAAATTACTGTATTTTTTAAAAATTCTTTTCAAAAATTGTTTTGTGGCACTGTGGCATGTGGGATCTTAGATCCCCAATCAGGGACTGAACCCATGCCTCTTGCAGTGGAAGCTCAGAGTCTTACCAGTGAAGTCCCCTAATCATTTTTTTCTTGATGAGCTCTTTGAACCTAAGAGCTTTTCTTTCCAGAAAATTGTCCCCTTATTAATTCCTTTCTTTTCCCTGAATATTCTCTTCTCTATGATCACCTTTTATGTACGTATTTGCACTCCCTTATTTCTTTTCACATCTATAACTCAGATGTTCGCTAAGGCCTCTTGGCCCTTTAAGGTCTAGTCCCCAGCCAATTCCAGGAACTATGAGACCAAAGGCCTCACAATAGCTATCAACCAAACCCTGTGTCTCTGTTTCTCTCCATATGCTCAGAGATGTGAAACAATGAGCATACAAAACTACCATACCTTGTTTAAAAAAACTGATTTTCCCAAGAAATCAACTGATATCAATAGTGATTTCTAGTTGAATTTACTTAAGACTTGAAAAGATATGGAGAAGGGTTGAATCACAGGGGGCTGGGCGGCAGGAGGGCCATGGGGGTGTCGCCTGTCATCTCCTTTCTTCTCTCTCTACACCTCCTCCCTCTTCTGCTCCTCATCCTGTCCATCCTGACGGCTGCCCCAGGACCAAATTCTTCCCCTGTCTTTTTGCACAGTAACTCCCCCCTTTCCCGAAAACCCTCTCACCAACTTACCAAGCCTAGGGCTGGAAGTGTGTTGGGGTGGGGACATTATCGGTCATTTTCTACTCTTACAGTCTGTTCAGCTGAACAAAGGCCTTAGTCACAGGTGCATTCACGTGTTCAAATGATGTCACCAAGATCATGTTTCCCACTCTGCCTCTCAGGTTATGTTTTTCTCTGCTTTTTTTTCTTTTTTGTATGTGGCCCAATTCTCTTCTTATACAACTATGCTCATTGTATATGGCAGGAAATATGGCTACTGGTAGCCCTAGTCCTATGGATAACCCTCAAACTCATGATATAAAAATGAGACACTCTCTCTTTCCTTATATTCTATGTATGAGATCTCTTGGAAAGAAATATGATTGGACTTGCTTGGGGCAGGACCCAGTTAGGTTGTGGAGACTTGGCTGGGGTGTCATGATTGGATAGTGTGGTGTACCCAGCCCAGCAGCCAGTCCCTTGGGAATCCTCTGGGCTCAGAAGATGATTCCCCTGTGTAAAGAAGAGTGTTGTTTTGAGGAGAAAAAAAAAAAAAAATGACAGATGTCCTCCACACCTCATACCCTTTGGTATGGAAATGTGCCCTGTCAAATGTAGACAATGAAGAGCAAATGAGAATAAGAAAGTGGGAAAAGATGCAGAAAAATGGCCTCACCAATTCCACCCTTTCAAAGTGAAGTTGGTGCCTGCAATGGTTCCACACAGCTGGCTCAGTGAGTTAGACGGAGGTTGAGTCATAACAAGGCACTTCTGTTGGTGAAAATGCTGCAGCAACTATCAACAGGTGTCTGAGTGCTGCTAGAATCGAAGAAAAATCCTGCTCTGGAGCTATTTCAGTTCAGTTGCTCAGTCATGTCCGACTCTTTGTGACCCCATGGACTGCAGCACGCCAGGCTTCCCTGTCTATCACCAACTCCCGGAGCTTGCTCAAGCTCATGTCCATCAAGTTGGTGATGCCATCCAACCATCTTACCCTCTGACATCCCCTTTTCCTCCTGCCTTCAATATTTCCCAGCATCAGGGTCTTTTCCAGTGAGTCAGTTCTGGAGCTATTTATTGAAAACAATTCACATTTATTGAGCATTAAGATTTGTCAGGCACTGGGCTAGTAAAGTCATGCTCAAAATTCTCCAAGCCAGGCTTCAGCAATACGTGAACTGTGAACTTCCAGATGTTCAAGCTGGATTTAGAAAAGGCAGAGGAACCAGAGATCAAATTGCCAACATCCACTGGATCATTGAAAAAGCAAGAGAATTCCAGAAAAACACATCTATTTCTGCTTTATTGACTATGCCAAAGCCTTTGACTGTGTGGATCACAATAAACTGTGGAAAATTCTGAAAGAGATGGGAATACCAGACCACCTGACCTGTCTCTTGAGAAACCTATATGCAGGTCAGGAAGCAACAGTTAGAACTGGACATGGAACAACAGACGGGTTCCAAATAGGAAAAGGAGTACGTCAAGGCTGTATATTGTCACCCTGCTTATTTAACTTATATGCAGAGTACATCATGAGAAACACTGGGCTGGAAGAAGCACAAGATGGAATCAAGATTGCCAGGAGAAATATCAGAAATATCTGAGTAACCTCAGATATGCAGATGACACCACCCTTATGGCAGAAAGTGAAGAGGAACTAAAAAGCCTCTTGATGAAAGTGAAAGAGGAGAGTGAAAAAGTTGGCTTAAAGTTCAACATTCAGAAAACTAAGATCATGGCATCTGGTCCCATCACTTCATGGGAAATAGACAGGGAAACAGTGGAAACAGTGTCAGACTTTATTTTTGGGGGCTCCAAAATCACTGCAGATGGTGATTGCAGCCATGAAATTAAAAGACGCTTACTCCTTGGAAGGAAAGTTATGACCAACCTAGATAGCCTATTAAAAAGCAGAGACATTACTTTGCTAACAAAGTAGTCTAGTCAAGGCTATGGTTTTTCCAGTGGTCATGTGTGGATGTGAGAGTTGGACTATAAAGAAAGCTGAGCGCCGAAGAATTGATGCTTTTGAACTGTGGTGTTGGAGAAGACTCTTGAGAGTCCCTTGGACTGCAAGGAGATCCAACCAGTCCATCCTAAAGGAGATCAGTCCTGGGTGTTCATTGGAAGGGCTGGATGCTGAAGCTGAAACTCCAATACTTTGGTCACCTGATGCAAAGAGCTGACTCATTGGAAAAGACCCTGATGCTGGGAAGGATTGGGGGCAGGAGGAGAAGGGGAGGACAGAGGATGAGATGGCTGGATGGCATCACCGACTCGATGGACATGAGTTTGAGTAAACTCTGGGAGTTGGTTATGGACAGGGAGGCCTGGCTTGCTGCGATTCATGGGGTCACAAAGAATCGGACACAACTGAGCGACTGAACTGAACCGGTCTAAGTATCGAGTATAAACATGGGTGATCAAACAGACTATGTCTTAAGACCTTAAAATCTAGCTTTTGTGTCATATAAATCTTTACTTCCTTCATTTGTAAGTGATGATTTTAGATGATTTTACTGTATCGATTTCCTTTGTTTAAAAAATACTTTTAGGGGGACTTCCCTGGCGGTCCAGTGGTTAAGAATCTGCCTTCCAATGCAGGGGACACAAGTTGGATCCCTGGTTGAGGAACTAAGATCCCACATGCCGGGGGGCAATGAAGCCTGAACATGCCACAACTACTGAGTCTGTTTGCCACAAAGAAACATCCTGAGTGCTGCAGCTAAGACCAGATGCAGCCAAATAAATTTAAAAATTGTTTAAAAAAAAAATTAGGGAATTCCCTGGTGATCCAGTGGCTAAGACTCCAAGCCCCCTATTAATACAGGGGATCTGAGCTCGATCACCTGGTCAGGGAACTAGATTCCACATGGCATAACTAAGACCCAATGCAGCCAAATAAATAAATAAATTTTAAAAAGAAAAAAGGAAAACCCTCTGCCCTCCCACATTAGCCAAAAGTAGGTCATAACCTTTTAAAGGTGTCCCCCTTCTCTACAAGGAAGGATAGAAATGAATCACCAGGGACGACTCTAGACTCTGTCAGCCTGGAGGTGGCACTAGAGGAATCCACATGACAAACTGCCAACTAGTCCTTTGTTGTTTAGTCACTAAGTCGTGTCTGACTCTTTTGCGACCCCATGGACTATAACCCACCAGGCTCCTCTCCAAGGGATCTCCCAGGCAATAATACTGGAGTGGGTTGCCATTTCCTTCTCCAGGGGATCTTCCCGACCCAGGGATTGAACCTGCATCTCCTGCACTGGCAGGGGATTCTTTACCACTAGCCACCAGGGAAGCCCCTTGTCCTTTTCACTTTCCCCATATATTTGCCTCCCTGCAAGTCCCCTAGAAGCTCAATTGTTTCCCTTTGTCTTGTCACTTTTCTACAAAATTATCAATCTTTTGTTATGATGCTATATAAGCCCAAGTTCCAACCACCAGCTTTGAGTTACTCATTAGTGGGTTATCCTCCATATATGTATGGTGTATGCGTTAAAAAGCTTCTGTTTCTCTCCCGTTCATCTGTTTTATTAGTGTGGTTTGCAGGCCCCAAGATGGATAGAAGAAAACATTTCTTTTCTTCCCTTCCAGGTGACACACCTGAATGGCATGCTTTTACTGATGTATTAACGAATATGACCTTATTGAATTTTTGTCATAGTTGTTGGCAGGGAGTTGCCCAGAGTTATCCCACACAGATGAGAGGGGTAGCCAAGATCTGAATTAGATGCAGTATTGAAAAATAACACCCCAAATGTAAAAAAAACAAAATGAATGGTTAAGCAACTGTAATACATAGGTTGTAATGTTACATAATCATCAATAATTACTTTTCAAAAAACTTTAATAACATGGGGAAATGCCCCAAATATACTAAATGGAAAAAAAAAAAAGCAGGCTAAAAATTCTAAACACATCATATATTAAAGGAACATAATGTGCATTTTTAAATGATGAGAAGGAAATGCAAAGTTAAAACTGAAGAGCAGGATTTTCCTGGTAGTCCAGTGGTTAAGAATCCAGCTGTCAACACAGGGGACGCTGGTTTGATCCCTGGTCCCGGAAGGTCCCACATGCTGCAGAGCAACTAAGCCTGTGCACCACAACTACCGAGCAAGCACTCTAGAGCCCACGCGCCACAACTACTGAGCCCACGTGCCACAATTATTGAAGCCCAATCGCCTAGAGCCCCTGCTCCACGACAAGAGAAGCCCAAGCACTACAACTAGAGAAAGCCCATGCACAGGAACGAAGATCCAGAGCAGCCAAAAATAAGTAACTGTAGAGAGGGAGAAAAGCTGTTCAGTGTTGTCCTGGAAAGTGCCAACCCAGAGAGTTCTAGAAACAAGAAAGAGGGAAAAAAAGCTTCTCTGCATCTATGTTGGAGAAGAGGGTTTCAGACCAGAGGGTAGTAGAGCCCAGAGCTGACAGAGGCGTCATAGGTTCTTAGATTTTAGTAAAAACATTGGATAATAGAATAAGCTCCCCTTGTCGGGATCCTACAAGGCTGACCTAGGGTTGGAAGCGTCAGCAGAGTGAAGGTGATGGTCTCCGAGCACCACCCCCAACCCCCCTCCCTACCCCACCCCCAGGCGTCTTGCTGGAATACTGGGCTGCTGTCTGGGTTACAAAGCAGCTCCTGTCTGAACAAAGTGAGACAGTCACCTCATTCACCTCCAAGTGCAGCAGGGAAACTCTGCAACTTCAGAATACAGAAAGCAATCCCTGAATGCAATCGCCTGGCTGCAGCAAAAAGAAGCCAAACAGGTTCAACCTGAAACTGCCCACCTACCTTTCCCATTTCCTCACCCCAGGGAGTTCTGAGATTGTTCAACTCAGGGACCAGCTTTGTAACTGACATTTGGCCCAAAGTAAACCAAATGTAACTGACACTTGGCCCAAAGTAAACGCTCACAGGGAGAATTAAGACTCTCAATGTTCGATCCCTGGGTTAGGAAGATCCCCTGGAGAGGAAGGCATGGCAACCCACTCCAATATTCTTGCCTGGAGAATCCCACGGACAGAGGAGCCTGGCGGGCTACAGTGCACGGGGTTGCAAACAACTGAAGAGACTTAGCATGCAGGCACAGACGCTCCTGTCCTGGGATCGCATACAGCACGCCTTGCCTCAGACCGTCTGTCCCGGGCAGGCACACCCACGTACACTGGAGGCTAAGAAAGAATAAATTCCATAAACAGAAACTGGGAAACCACTGGTTAGTTGCAACCAGGCAAAAAGGCAGACCACAAGCTGGATATGAGTCAACAAAGCAACAACACACACATACACACCATTTGAGAACATTCAATGAAAGCATTGTTTTAAGACAATTCTACCTATTTCCCCGGGTCCCCTCTAGTGAAGACACAAATGCAATACTGTTGTAAAGAGAACCACGATGACAGCATGAAATCTGGAAAACAGATGAGAGAGTGAATAACAGCAAAGATGTTTTATTGAAGTGCAGCAGTAATTAAGACACACAAGGGCTGACGCTTACAAAAATAGTGAGGAAGAGTGAGAAGGGAAGGATTATGGGGGTCCAGTTCAGTTCAGTCGCTTAGTTGTGTCCGACTCTTTGCGACCCCGTGGACTGCAGCACGCCAGGTTTCCCTGTCTATCACCAACTCCTGGAGTTTACTCAAACCCATGTCCACAGAGTCAGTGATGCCATCCGACCATCTCATCCTCTGTTGTCCCCTTTCTTTTCCTCCCGCCTTCAATCTTTTCCAGCATCGGGGTCTTTTCCAATGAGCTGGTTTTTCACATCAGGTGGCCAAAGTATTGGAGTTTCAGCTTCAGCACCAGCCCTTCCAATGAATATTCAGGACTGTTTCCTTTAAGATTGACGGGTTTGATCTTGCAGTGCAAGGGATTATCAAGAGTCTTCTCCAACACCCCAGTTCAAAAGCATCAATTCTTTGGCACTCAGCTTTCTTTATAGTCCAACTCTCACATCCATACATGACTACTGGAAAAACCATAGTTTGACTAGATGGGCCTTTGTTGGTAAAATAATGTCTCTGCTTTTTAATATGCTATCTAGGTTGGTCATAACTTTTCTTCCAGGGAGCAAGCATCTTTCAATTTCATGGCTGCAATCACCATCTGCAGTGATTTTGGAGCCCCCCAAAAATAAAGTCTCTCACTGTTTCCTTAGTTCACCCTATTATGAGAGAGTGAATAACAGCAAAGATGTTTTATTGAAGTGTAGTAGTCATTAATAAACACACAAGGGCTGATGTTTACAGAAATAGTGAGGAAGAGTGAGAAGGGAAGGATTGTGGGGATTGGTTCACACTATGCATTGGCAGAAGCTGCAGTGAAGTCATCTAACACCACTGTTTTAGTTAAGCATTCTGAACTTAAGGAGATGAGAATAGTCTCTTCAGATCTGAGATACACTCCATCAATGGATGATCCATGTAACAGAGGTTCATCTCTGTTGTGCTATGCCATTTCCTATGTACCCTTCTAAGGGCCGGACATTAGCAGCTTACTTCATCCTCAGAGAAACACTTTGAACTGGGAGCTCTCACATCCTCATCTTACAGATGAGAAGACTAGGACACAGAAAGGTTAAGCACCTTGGCCAAGGTCTTGCTGCTAGTAAGTGTCAGTGCAAGGCTGTGAGTTCAGGAAACCTGAGTGTTGCCCAGGAGACTGGGGCTCCAATTTTCCCACCATGGACTCATCTCTAGAGCTCACACCTTGGCCTTCCCTCTTTGAGTTTACAATACCTCTGGTCATGTTGATGTACGGCAGAAACCAACACAATACTGTCAAGCAGTTGTTCTGCAATTAAAAATAAATAAAAACTAATAATAACTCTAGGACTTCCCTGGTGGCTCAGTGGTAAAGAATTCGCCTGCCAATGCAGAAGATACGGGTTCCATCCCTGGTCTGGGAAGATCCCACATGCCACAGAGCAACTAAGCCCCTGGACCACATCTACTGAGCCTGTGTTTTAAGAGCCTGGGAGCCACAACTATTGACTCCACACACCACAACTATTGAAGCCACAACTACTGTACCACAACAAGAGAAGCCACCTCAGTGAGAAGCCTGCGCACTGCAACAAAGACCCAGGGCAGCCGAAATGATGATAATAATGTCTCCATCTACCCAGGAGCTTGGCATAACTTTGACAAGATCAGGCACGTTCAGGGTGGTATGGCATAGACTTGGCATAATAACTTTGAATATTATAAATGACTCTGTATTCAAGCATTCCTTCCTTCCAGCTTCTAGAAACATCTCAGAATCCATAAGAAATACTTTCCATAGTTATGTCTGCTCACCACAAGAATCTCTTAAAACAGATTATTAAGATTTAGAACAATGTGCATTTGTATACAATTTTGTAGTAAGGACTTTCTGACAGATATTTTTGCCTCTTGCAAATTCTGAAATGTCAATGCTAGTACCATTCTCCCCGTCCTAGAGGTAAGATAAGTAAGGTTCTGAGAGTTCAGGTGACTTGTGCAAGGAACATAGCTAACATATAACAACCAGACTAGAAACCATGTTCACAGGGTCCCCCACAGGATCAAGCCTCTGGAAACCAGGGTTCTTTGGAGATCTCCCGTCACTAACATGGCAATTCATAACCCATAATAGGTCTTCAGTAAACAGTGTTGACAGATTCTGGTAGCAGGAAGGACTGTAAAGTGCTGGTATAAAACCAAAGCAGTCTATGGCTGATTCATGTTGAGGTTTGACAGAAAACAACAAAATTCTGTAAAGCAATTATCCTTCAATTAAAAAATAAATTAATTAAAAAACAAACAAACAGAGCAGTGTCTGAGTTCAGCAGAGCAGCTCGAATGGGGCCTTTCTTTTGTTCCTGGAGGGACCTTTTCTGAGTCCTTTCTGTTCCTTGTTCTCTGGGAAGCCTAGCAGTTGAGTCACTCAGAAGCACGTGTTTTCAAACCAGGTGCTGTTTAAAACCGTAATGCGGGTATTAACGCACCTTTCAATCATAACAGAACAGTGGAGGGTCTTTGTGTCAAGCAGAGAGAGCTGTGGTTTTTTTTTTATCGTGCTTGGGGGATTTCTGCTTCCTTTACCTGAAAGTGGTGGAGGTGAGGCAGTAGAAAAGGAGGAACTGAGCCCCCACAAGACAGCAGTCGGGTGGGGGCAGAGGACAGATGGCCCCAGGGGACCTCAGCTGAAGGGGTGTGGCCAGCGGATGCCACTACCAGTGATGGTAGATGATGCAGCCTCTTCTGCAGAACAGTTCCTTTGTGTGTGTTAGCTTCAGACCTTGGGCAAGGGTGTTAAACATGGCAGCCTTGCCTACATCCTTAGGGAAATAAGAGAAGAGGCTCTTATTACGTGGCCTAAGACAGGAGAGCGGTTAGCTGCATGAAGTGGTTATAAAACAGCCAGCGGTGAATGACAGGAGCTGGGGGCGACATGGGAGAGAGGTGAGACCTGACTCCCAGGAGGGAAGTGAGGACTGGACAAGCAGCCCCTCGAGCATGCTGCCCAGCAGAGGGGGAGCTACAGCAGCTCGTGTAGGTTTGTTTTTTTTGCCATGTCCTACAGCATGTGGGATCTTAGTTTCCCTCCCGGGGATGGAATCTTGCCCCCTGCATTGGGAGCAGAGAGTTGCAACCACTGGACCACTGGGGAAGTCCCATCTTGTGTAGGTTTAAGTGGAAGTGTTCCTTCACCATCACATGAATGCCTAAATGTATTCACGCACACGCGCGCACACACACACACACACACACACACTGGCAAGCTAGAGGACCTGGGGAAAAGTCAGGTGACTTTCGTCGAATGAATGAACTTCCATATGTCCTGAAATTTAGCAGACTAACGTGGAAAACCAGAAAACGATACGGCCTCACACTAAAAGTGTCACTGTGGAAGATGGGGGGCCGGGGGCCCATAGTGAGTTACGGGAAATGAAACCACACGAGTGACAGAACTGCAACCATGAAAAAAGTGATTTATGCAAGGCACATATAAATGTGGGCCATTTTGCAAATATGATTTCGTCCCTCTTGATGATTTCAGACACTTGAAAGGGGCCCTGTGCTACACAGCCTAGACAGATCACCGTCCAGCTGGAATTTAGACTCTGTCAACATACATTTTTATAAAAGATACAGTAGGGCTCTTAGTCACCCCAAACAGCCTTTCATTATTTGCATTTGTGAAACAGTCCCGTTTATACCTTTGATATCCCTTGGACAGCAAGATCAAACCAGTTAATCCTACAGGAAATCAACTCTGAATATTCATTGGAAAGACTGATGCTGAAGCTGAAGCTCCAAAACTTTCACCACCTAATGTGAAGAGCCGACTCACTGGAAAAGACTCTGGTGCTGGGAAAGATTGGGGGAAGCAGGAAAAGGGGATGACAGAGGATGAGATGGTTGGCTGGCATCACTGACTCAATGCATGTGAGTTTAAGCAAGCTCTGGGAGATAGGGAAGGACAGAGAAGCCTTGGGTGCTGTAGTTCATGGGATTGCAAAGAGTTGGACATGACTTAGGGAAAGACAAATACCTTTGATATAACCTCCTGTCTATTAAAAGGAACGTTAGTATATAGTATATCTAGTCTTAATGAGCATCTAGATGTTTCTGGAAGAACCATCAGCAATGAAATAATAATGATGTAAATATTTAAGTGACAATAATGAGACCTGACATTAAGATGAGCTCCATATTTATTTTAGTCATTTAGTCACAAAAAGGGCAGTCCTCTGAAGGTAATCTTTGCATTCTAAAAAGACCTAGTTTTCATCACAGTGCATTATTTTTTAATACCCTGAAATTGCTTTTGGAGGAATGAATGTAATTCTGTTACTTCTAATGTGATGATAACTCCTGGGAATATTTTAATGTGTGAAAAAATTTAATGCAAATAAAAATTATCCATTGAAGTAATTTGATTTCAGTAATATGATTTCAGTAATATGATTCTAAAATAAATTCAAGATTTAAAAAATCAGGTTTCCTTTGAAAGGACTCTTTTTTTTTTTTTTTTGAAAGGACTCTTAACATGTTTTCAGGATACTGCATAGGTATTTGCGTAAGCTAATTCAGAGAATTTTTTGCTATCAATACCTTTATTCATCAGGAAGTGGTTGAAATAGAGCCCTTGCAGAGAGGGAAACTCAGTGAAGATGGTGTTATGGCTTGAACTGTGTCGCCCCAGAAAGACATGTCTAAGTCTTAACTCCCAGGGCCTTGGAAAGCAACCTTAATTGGAAATAGGGTCATTGAAAATGTAATTAGTTAACATGAGGTCATACTGTGCAGGGGAGCCCCTAATCCATTATGACTGACATCCTCATAAGAAGACAGCCATGTGGTGCTGTGTGCGTGCACACACACACTGAATGCCATGTGACCACAAACAGACTGCAGTGATGCAGTGCAAGCCAAGGAGCCTAGAGCTTGTTTGTGAAACCAGGAGCCAAATGAAAGGCATGTGGCAGGTTCTCCCCCGAAGCTTTGAGTACATGGCCCTGCCCACACTTTGTGTTCTCCCTGGCTAGACTAGCCTCCAGAATGGAGCTTGGAGTTTTAGCCACTGCACCTCCAGGGAAGTCCCAGGGTTATGTATTCTTAAATCTCACACTAACGTTGAGATTTTAGGATAATATAAAGAGGCCAGCAATGCAAAAGTGAAAAAGAAAGAAAGCTGATTTTAAAAGCCATATTATTCATTAGGAATGATTTGGCTGCGAACAGAAAAAACCTACTCGCTGTGGCCTAAAGAATAAGAAATGTGTTATCTGACATAACAAGGGGTCTCCAAGCAGGGAAGCTACAGGGTGGATTTCATCCCATGGTTCTGGGTCTTCATCAAGCATATGAGTTCTTGCCCTCTTTCTCTCTGCCATCTTCACTTTGTAAGCTTTGTCCAAAGGCTGGCTCCCCTCCCAGCAGCAAAATGTCCCCTGCTCCTTCAGGGTTCACACCAAACAGGACACAATCCTGAAGAGGACACTATGTCTCCCTGGAGAAAGGAAAACTCTCCCATCAACCCGCTGTAGACACCCCCTCCTCACTGGCTAAAACTGTGACATATGCACCTCTAAATCATTGTTGAAAAGAAGAATGCAACCAGAGGTTGTTCATTGTCCCCAGATATCCTCTTCTTTCTTCCTTTCTATGGAGAACTCCCAGAAATTTCATCTGGAAACATAATCAGTAAGCTAGAAGCCACCTTCCCCAGCTTCCTTGCATCCCCGTGTAGCTGTGCGCCTAAGTTCTGGCCATTAGGATGTGACAGGGGATGATGTGGGTCATTCCTGCATTATTCCTTAAAAAGAAGTGTGCTCTCTGCCATCTCAGGTCCTCCCCTCTGCTACTGTTAGGGGAAACACACAGACTGAACTGCCCACCCTGACCAGGCACCATAGTAACCATTTGCATGAGTTAGTTTATGACAGGAGATCCTAGTCAGGAACACAGAACTAACAAGCCACCACCAACCAGAAGAGTTCGGAAAAGGTCTAAAGGAGACACCACGTGTCCAACCAGCCTCCCAGAATCCTTCTCACTGGCATCCATCTTGGCTGAGCAATGTGTGCACCACCAGGAAGGACCCTGAGTTAGAGGATGGGCCAGAGAAAACCCGGAAACTAATCCCATCACTGTAAAACCCGAGCCTTCGAGCCACGTGGCACAGCAGGCCTCCTGGGTGCCCTTATGCTCCTGCTTTCTGCCCGGGCGCCCCTTTCCAATAGAGTCTCTTGCTTTGTCAGCTCATGTGTCTCCTTGGGCAATTCATTTCCAAGTGTGATACATGAGCCCACTCTCAAGCCCTGGAAGGGATCCCCCTTCCAGTAGCACTACCATGAAGATTTGGTCATGCACAGTCAGCTTCAACATATAGACGTGGGTAATTCCTCTGGGGGTGACAACAACAGGTAGAAGGAACCTGGGACCCAAGACATTCTCAAGAAGCTGAGCCCGGCTACCATGATAGATCCACTTTTTCTGGCTGAAGGTGAAGCTAGCCTCCTCTGGAAATCTTTGGCCACACAGAGGTGGAACTCCCTTCCCTCCCAGGGCTCATTGACCACCCTCTCCCATCTCTGCCCTTCTTCACTTCTCAGGTAGCTAGAGAGTGTTAGTCGTTTAGTCATGTCTGACTCATGTCTGACTCTACCCCATGGACTTTAGCCCGCCAGGCTCCTCTGTCCATGGGATTTTCCAGGCAAGAATACTGGAGTGGGTGGCCATTCCTTTCTCCAGGGGATCTTCCCAACCCAGGGACCAAACCAAATCTCCTTCATTGGCAGGTGGATTCTTTACTGTCTGAGCCACCAGGGAAGGTCAAGTATCCAGAGAACAGCAATTTAGTTCCTTTAGGGGCTCAGTCCTTAACAATTGGCCTGCAATTCACGAGACCCGGGTTTGATCCCGGGGTCGGGAAGATCACCTGGAGAAGGAAGGAATGGCAACCTGCTCCAGCATTCTTGCCTGGAGAATCCCAAGGATGGAGGAGCCTGGTGTGCTACAATCCATGGGGTCACAAAGAGTCATTCAGCTCATCCAAAGGTGAACTTCTCTTTAGGGCTGATTAAAATCTTCATCTACTTGAGTGGTCTTTCTTATCCTCTTGATGACTCTGAGATAAAAGGAGCTTGGAGGGTCCAATGTCCAGGCCTGCTCTGGCCTCAGGGTGGTATCCCTCATCTGCTGGGTGAAGTGGCTACTTGTTGGAGGAATGGCTGGCCAGCTCCCAATGGCCTCCTGCAGTCACTCCGAGTCTATGCCACACACCCCCCCAGGCTCTTGCCCACCCATGTCTCTGCTCTCACTCTTCCAGTCCCTGTCCCCTTTGTCCCACAAGGCCCTGAGGTTCTCAAGCCAACCACCTCTGTATCTTCCGGGATCCATGAGAGCCGCCTGTGGGAGCTTCAGTCTGGTGGGATGCTTCCTGGGAGCCATCCACTCTCCTCCACCCCGACCCCAGCGTGCAACCTCATCCCAGGCCAGAGAGAGAAACAAATCCATCCAATCACCCAGTCCCTTACCTCGGGCTCCACACGCCTCTCCGCAGTGGCCTTAGGAAGAAGGCAGGCTTTCCCCTCCTCTTCCTGCCCTGAAGACCATCCCCCTTCATCACATCCTCTTTCTTCCAGAGGTGACTCCTGCCCTTGCCCTGGGGTAGAAAGGGTTCAGGAAATAGAAACCAGCTTATCGTAAGGAAACACAGCCAGGCATCATTCAAAAACATCTTATCTGTTACAAAGGGGAAAGAAGTCTCCAGAACAACGACTGCCTCAGCTGGGAAAGGCCAGGGCCTGGCGGAAGAGACCAGCCTTCACGGGGAAGCCAAGGTCCCGGTTACAGCCCGGGGCTCCCAAGGCCCTCGTATGCAGGTGGGAGGAGCCCCGCGCTGGGAGGACCCAGGTACGGGAGGGGCGGGGCCTCGCCCAGCCTTCTCTGCGTCGCCAGCTCCCCCAACCCCCCACCCCCACCCCCGTGCTCAGCCCGTCCGGCTGGTGTCTGGCTCAGGTTCTCAGAACATTGTTTTCGAGCCGACTGAACTTATCCTGGCCTTTGCCAATGACTCACTCTTTGCCCTTGTCAAGCTTCCTTGCTTGAGTCTCAGTTTTTCCCTCAATAAAGTAGAGCTGATAACGAATAAAACCTACTTCACAAGGATTCTTCCAGAGTGAAAAAGAAAATGTATTGAATCTCTCATGGTGAGCTCAGAAATGTAGTGGGGAGTATAGATTTCTGTTTACCCTGGAGCTTACCTGGTTCTTCCTTATGACAGCTCCCTCTAATGGCCTCTCTACCCGTGAAATTTTAAAAAAGAGGTGCCTCATCTCTGAGTCCGCTCAGGCCTCAGGACACCATCCTATTTAAGCACGTGGTTTCCTTTTACCAACACTCTCCACTGAAGTCTCCCTCAATTTTCCTTTAAAATATATTTGAAAACAAAGAAAATGAGGAATTGGGAAGCATTTTTGTTAATTAAAACCTTACAATACTTAATGTCAGAAAGACTGGAGAAAGTGACCATGCAAGCAAAAGGAGAAAGGAGTGAAATATTTATAGCACCGAAAGAAAATCAGCAACCTAGAATTCTGGGTCTAGCAAAATTATCCTTCAAGAGCAAAGGAGAAATAAAAGACTTTTTTAAAAAAGCAGAAATTGAGGGAATTTGTCTCCAGTAGACTTGCCTTATAAGAAATTGTTGAAAGATGTTCTTTAGAGAGAAGGAAAATGCTATAGGTCAAAAACTCAGATCTACATAACAAAAGAAAGTTTGAGAAATAAAAATAAAATCTTTTATTGTTCTTATATTTTCTTTGCTTTTTTTTTTTAACCACGCTAAATGGCATGTGGGATCACTAGACACAAGGAGTCTTTAACCACTGGATTGCCAGGTAAGTTCCTATTTTTTTTATTCTTAACAGATTAAACAGTTAACCATTAGTTCAAAGGAATAACAGCAACAATGCATTGGATGATTATAGCTTATGAGTAAATGAAGTGCCTGACTGCAGTGTTATAAGAGACGGGAGGGAGGTATTAGAACTATTCATTATCCAGTACCTGCACTGCCTTGAAATGGTATAATGTCATTTGAAAGGAGACGTAGATTAGCTATAAAAGTATATTGCAAACTGTAGGGCAATGACTGAAAAAAATTTTAAGGAGGTATATTGATATACAAAGAAAGAAAACTGAGTCATACAAAATGCTTAATGAAAACTGGAGAAGACAGGAAGAGTAGACAACAAAAAAGAAACAAAGAATGACAACAATGAGCAAAAACAGCTATGTATCTGGTTGTATATATGATTGATACTAATACAGGCATATCAGCAATCACTTAAATTTGCATGGTCCTAATATGCCAATTAAGAAACAGAGACTATGACCAAGCTATATGTTGTCTATAAGAAATCCAATTTAATTATGAAGACACAACAATTTCCCTGGTGGTCCAGTAGCTAAGACCTTGTGCTCCCAATGCAGGGGGCCCAGGTTTGATCCCTGGTCAGAGAACTAGATCCCACATGCTGAAACTTAAGGTGTCTCATGGATCAATTAAGGGTTCACACGCTGCAACTAAAGATTCCCCTTGCCACAATTAAGACCCATGCCCAGACAAACAAATGTTTTTTAAAAAAATTTTTTTAAATAAAGACTCAGATCAAAAATAAAAGTGATGGAGACAGATAAACCATGCTACACTGATCAAAAGGAAACTGCACTAGCTAAATTCACTTAGACAAATCATCTCCTGCAATATCTTGGAATATAATCAAATCAATATATGGTATATATGGGACATGCCAATCAGGTCCACAGCTCTAGGAGAAGTGTTTGAGGAAAGTGTGAATGTTTATGTATGTTGGCTGCTTTTTTCTGCCTTTAGCTAAGGTCTGTGAGAGACATAAGTCCAGGCAAAAGCTAGCCAGTTGGAAAGTAAAGTGGAATGGAATACATTTCCACTAAGGAGGTTTTGGAAAGTCTTCTTGAGTGCTCTTTACCAGACAATGGGAGCCAGACAGATTAATAAAGTTTGGTTCCTTTCCAACCCAAGCCTATTGCTTCACGTGGCCTCAGGGTATCCATCATGATACTTCAAATGTGGGTTTGTGCCATGTGCCAGCCAGTGAATCAAAGCAGAGATTCCTCTGGCTTAAGAACTTTTCCCTGACAAGATGTATGGCTATGGTTACAAAGGAACCTTTGGACCAAGGAACTGAATAGAAGGAAAAACACCAGAAACATGTTAAGAGTCCTTCAGGAATCTGTAATTCTTTAACCCCCCAAAGCAAACCTCAGGGTCCTCAAAACTCAACCTACATGAAAGCGTACTCTTCAATACCACTTCTGGTGTAGTCTCAAGGAGGATAATTGATGGAAGAACCTTCCAGAGGCAAAACCAAAGGCCACAGATGATAATGAACAAGGAAATTCCTTGGCAGAGCCAGGGTCTAATGGAGAGACACACTTCATTGCTGGAGCAGAGAGTCTCAGTGGGTGTTACATCATTGCAGTGGTCCAGTGATTACTGTTTCCCTCCCTTTCTTTCCTTTTCTGGAAGAGCGTTTTTATGATCCTGTTCCTCATTTGCTGTGGTTGTTCAGTTGCTAAGTTGTGTCTGACTCTTTGTGACCCCATGGACTGCAGCATGCCAGGCTTCCCTGTCCTTCACCATCTCCCAGAGTTTGCTCATACTCATGTCCATTGAGTTGGTGATGCCATCCAATCATCTCATCCTCTGTCATCCCCTTCTCCTCCTGCCCTCAATCTTTCCCTGTAGCAGGGTCTTTCCCAATGAGTTGGCTCTTTGATTCAGGTGGCCAAAGTATTGAAGCTTTAGCATCAGTCCTTCCAATGAATATTCAGGGTTGACTTTGTTTAGGATTGACTGATTTGAACTCCTTGCTGTCCAAGGGACTCTCAAGAGTCTTCTCCAACACTGCATCAATTCTTCACCTACTGATATTGAAGGGAAAAGTTCTTAGAAAAGGCTGATGTCACCCTTACAGATAACCTGCTACATGCTAAGTCACTTCAATTGTGTCTGACTCTGCGAACCCATGGACTGTAGCACCCATCAGGATCCTCTGTTCATGGGATTTTCCAGGCAAGAATACTGGAGTGGCTTGCTATTTAACCTAGGGGTCATTTAATGTATGATGAATTTATATGTCTATCCTCTGCATTATCTTTAGTTGATAAGACTGTGGAGAAACAGGAACTCCTATTCATTGCTGGTAGATATGCAAATTGGTACAACCATTGTGAAGTGGAGTTTGGCAACATCTTAAAAAACCACACATGTGTTTGTTTTTGACACAATACTTGCCCTTCTAGGAAGCTGTCCCAGGAAACACCTTCAATTATATGAAAATACTTTAGCCCAAGATTGTTCACTGCAATATTATTTGTATTAATAATTACATTCTAAATGTCCAAACATAAGAAAGTAATTTAAGTATGACATTATTCATACAGTAAAATATGATAGAACTATAAAATAACAATAATAAGAACGATCTCTATAAACTCAGTTCAGTTCAGTCGCTCAGTCATTTCCAACTCTTTGTGACCCCATGAACTGCAGCACGCCAGGCCTTTTTGTTCATCACCAACTCCCGGAGCGTACCCAAACTCATGTCCATTGAGTCAGTGATGCCATCCAACCGTCTCATCCTCTGTCGTCCCCTTCTCCTGCCCTCAATCTTTCCCAGCATCAGGGTCTTTTCAAATGAGTCAGCTCTTTGCATCAGGTGGCCAAAGTATTGAAGTTTCAGCTTCAACATCAGTCCTTCCAATGAACACTCAGGACTGATCGATCTCCTTTAGGATGAACTGGTTACATTTCCTTGCAGTCCAAGGGACTCTCAAGAGTCTTCTCCAACACCACAGTTCAAAAGCATCAGTTCTTTGGTGCTCACTTTCTTCATAGTCCAACTCTCACATCCATACATGACTACTGGAAAAACCATAGCCTTAACTAGACAGCCCTTTGTTGGCAAAGTAATGTCTCTGCTTTTTAATATGCTGTCTATAAACTGTCATAGTATAATTGCCAGAATATATTAAGTGAAAAAAGGAAAATCTACCTGTGGTAGCCATTCTCAAAATGTAGTCCACACACACCTTGGGTCCCTGAGACATTTGCAGGTGGCCCATGAGATCAAAACTATTTTCCTAATAATATGAAGCCACCATTTGCCTTTTTTCAGAGGTGACATTTATACTGATGGTGCAAAAGCAATAGGGTAAAACCACAGGGACTATCACAAATCAAGGCTGTGCCATATACTTTCTACTAGCACACTCTCTTGGTTAAAAAAAAAAAGACAATTTCGCTTAAGAATATTCGGATGAAGCAGTAAAAATTAGTAATGCTATCAGACTTGACTTGAGTTCATGTCTTTTTAATAGCCTGTGTAACTGGACTTCCCTGGTGGTGCAGTGGATAAGAAGCCCCTGTCACTGCAGGGGACACAGGTTTGATTCCTGGTCCAGGAAGATCTCACATGCCTCAGAGCAACTAAGCCAATGCAGCACAACTGCTGAGCCCACCTGCAGCAACTACTGAAGCCCGAGTACCCAGAGCCTGTGCTTCGAAACAGGAGAAGCAACTACAATAGAAGCCCACACACTGCAGTGAAGGGTAGACCCCACCCACCACAGCCAGAGAAAGCCTGTGACCAGCAGCAAAGACCCAGCACAGAGATAAAATAAATGAATTACTAGTCTGTTTGACTCAATGGAAAATACCCATGAAGCACTTCTGACACACCCAGTACAATAGTTACCTCAAGGAAAAGGATTTCTGGTATTGTTTGAGTCACAAGCTGAGCTGGCCACTTTCTCATGGAACACCATTTCTACCTGAAAGAATACCTGCCAGACAAACTTGTTATTTGCCCATGGGTATTTGAGAATTGTTTTTATTTTTCTCAAATATAAGTCAGGTGAGCCTCTCTCTTCAAGGAATCAATTGATAGTATATGCTGCCAATGGTAAGACTCAAAACTTTCAAATCAGAATGGGAATTTTGGGAAATTTCTATCCACCACTGTAGGCTCCTTGGGTTCCTAATACTTGAAGACTTTTCTATTGGTGTCAGAGATGATATATTTTTAATATATTTTAATTTAATTTTATTTATTTGGTTGCACTGGGTCTTAGTTGCAGCACAGGATCTCTATCTTCATTGCCGCATGTGGGATCTAGTTCCCCACCAGGGATCAAACTTGGGCCCCCCGTGTTGGGAGGTCGGAGTAGTCTTAGCTACTGGACCACCAGGGAAGTCCTCAGATGTGATAATATATCAAATAATTTTTGATACTGTATGATGAAATGTGTCCACATTAGGAAGACCTTCATACTTCAATTAATCATCATTTTCCAAATGTACAAAATCCTGCATGGCTAAAGCTACAACCAAAGTATAAGAAAGATCAATGGATTATAATGTAACAGAACTTTTAAAAGTTTATTAATATGCTTTCAGAGTCCACACTGCAACTACCTTTTTTTTTTTTGCAACTACCTTTTAAAAAACTACTACTGCTGAGTTTTAGAGTAGTATCAAAGAACATACACAATTTTCTGAAAAGATTGTTAAAATACTCCTCCCTTTTCTAACTACATATCTGTTTGAGGCCAGGACTCTTTATATGTTTCAATGAAAATAATACGCTCCAAGAGATTTCATGAAGCAGATAGAGAATTTAGCTGCACTTCATTAAGTCAGACATTGTAAAACAATGCCTTCTTTCTTTCTATTCTTTTTGTTTGAGAAAATGGAGTTATTTTTCATAAAAATATATTTATATTTCAGAAGCTTATTACTGTTCATTTTAATAAAAATAATAAATATATACTCTTGACAACTTATCAGGGTTTTTTGTTTGTTTGGCTGAGCCATGAGGCATGTGCGATTTTAATTCTCCGACCAGGGATTGAACCTGCGTCCCCTGCATCGGAAGCTTGGAGTTTTAACCACTGGACCACTGAAGTCCCTCAGTTTTAATTTCTAATGCAGTAAATATAACAGAGAAAGCCCACATACACAAAAGCTCTTTCACTTTTCAATAATTTTTAATTGTGTGAAGAAGCCCTGAGACTAAAAAGTTTGAGAATTGCTGATCCATAGTGTACCACCTATTGTATAACAAAGAAACATACATCTATCTGCTTTTTTTCTTTTTTGGTAAAATAGATACAGGAAGTAAAGACTAGAAACTAATGATCCTGCAGGAATTCCCTGGCAGTCCAGTGATTAGGACTTAGTGTTTCCACTGCAAGTATCACGGGTTCAAACCCTGGTTGGGAACTAAGATCCTGAGTGCCTCTCTCCGTGGCCAAAAAAGAAAGAAACCAATGATTGTGGGTATTAACAGAGATTACCTATAAGGTGGGAGGGATCAGCAGGAAGCGAACCTGCCATTTAGTTTTGATTTTGGAATCATGCTGTTCTGCATACCAAAAAGGTCATTATCATCATCATAATGATAAAATCAAACAAATGTAGGGCAACCAGAGAAAGGAATATAAATTTAATAAATGAATCAAAAGAAAGAAAGAATAAAAAGTGAACCTAAACGTATTTCAAAACAGTAACAGTCATATGGAAAGAAGAGCTGACTCAAGTAACCTCTGAACATGGTATTTTGACCTTACACACTCAGACTAAAGAGAAGAAACAAAGGAATATTGAATTATAATAGTTTGTTTTTTGTAGAGGCAGGGTTGGTATATTCTAGGATTGAACAAGTAGTCATTATCTTGAGGGTAATGAGAAACAGGTTCCTTACTGTCAGAGAAGAGTTGCAACCATGAAAAACAAGAGGACTGAAAAGAGTCTGTGGTGATGAATTGAAAATTGGAGCTATCAGTATGAATTCATGGTTTTCAACTGGATGCAGAGAGTGTGTGTGTGTCTGTGTGTCTGTGTGTTCTTCCTCTATCTGTTGAGAGGACCTAGAAGCAACGACAATCTAGTAGTAACATGCATTTCGCACATTTAGAGCCCAGATCTCAGTGTCTATACATCCTTTTCTACTGAAAAGAACCAGGGCTTCTTGGAGAAATGGTAAATTCTAGGATTGGGCCAGGAAAGCCAATATGAACCTGGAACAAAAAGTTGTACCAGAAAATAAGAAAGTCCTCAAAGAATGATGGAGTAATAGTATCTCAAAAGCACCCTCTCTAATTTATTTATATAAGTATTTCAATATACTTGAACTTCACTGGAGGGATTTTTGAGAGGCTACAATTAATAAATGTGAAAAATATTGGAAAGATAAATACTATACAACTTTCATATCTCTTTTGCACCTACTCTGGGCTTCCCCGGTGACTCAGACAGTAAAGAATCCACCTGCAATGCAGGAGATGCAGGTTCAAGCCCTGGATCAGGAAGATCCCCTGGAGAAGGGAATGGCTACCAGTATTCTTGACTGGAGAATTTCATGGACAGAGAAGCCTGACAGGCTACAGTCCATGAGATCACCTGGGAAGCCCCAATAAGACCAGGTGCAGCCAAATGAATAAAGAAAAATAAATATTTAAAAAATATGGAGAAGGAAATGGCAACCCACTCCAATAATCTTGTCTGGAAAACCCCATGGACAGAGGAGCCTGGCAGGCTACAGTCCGTGGGATCACAAGAGTCAGACACGACTTAGCGACTAAACCATCCACCACTACAAAGTGAATATATGCCTAAAGATAATGTGTGAAAAGGATATTTGCCATATACTAGCTAGTTTTTTGGTGGGAGGGTGGGAGTTAAGGAAGACTTGGGGTTATTTTTTCATCAACTTCCATTTTACACTTATTTATAATGGCCATTATTTTTACTAATACTGTAAAACTATGAAAATGAATAAAATACTGAAAGTTTAAAAAAAATAAATAAAAAAGTAATAAAATTAAAAGTTCCAAAATAAAGGTAAATGAGAAAGTAACAAAATTCTGACACGTGTTATAAGAGGCCGGGACCATGAAGACATCATGCTGAGTAAAATCAGCCATACTCAAAGGGACAAATTCCTTAGGATTGGACTTAAATGAGGGACCTAGGATGATCAGATTAATAGAGACAGGGAGTAGAATAAGTTACCAGTGATTGAGGAGAGAGGAGAGGGTGTTTAATGGGGACAGAGTTTCAGTTTGGGAAGATGAAAAAAGTCAGGGAGATGGATGGTGTGAAAGGTCGCACAGCAATGCAAATATGCTTAATGTCAGTGACCACGCACTTAAAAATGGTTAAAATGGCAAATGTCATGCTGTGTATATTTTACCACACAAACAAACAAACAAAAAAGAGGGTTGGCAACCCCAGCTTCAAACTGAGGTTTCATTCTGCAAAACAGTTAAGGAACTGACTCCTTCCCATCAGAGAACATCTTGCCAATCAAGGTGAGAAACAGCCTATTTAAGTAAAAGTTATGAGCAGGCCCCGGGAGGCAGGCTTAATCACCACAGTCATTAGCCAACAGCCTGTTTGCAGGCTGACACCTCCCAGGGATGTTTGGAGAAATCCAGCCTTTTCCAAGCCTCTCACACCCTTTGACCTCTGCAGTGTGAACAGGAAAAATAAAGTCGTGTAAAACAGCTGACTTATGCATTCTAAATTGTGACTCCTGCCTGAAAGCTGGCTCTATCCTGGCCTGAAGGGGTTCCCATTCTCATCTAGTTACTCATTATTTTTTTATAGCCTAAACAATGGTAAAGTGTTTTCTGTATTTTAAGTGTTTGTAATAATTGCGTGTACAGGCTCAAATAGGCTCAGTAAATCTTATTTTTAGAAACTTAAAGTACCAAGCAAAAAAAAAATTCCCATTTTCATAGGCACAATGAAATTTCAGGCCTTTAATCTTTTAAAGCCCTATTCACCAGGCGCTTTGCCTCAAACTTGTTCCAGAGAAAACAACAAACTTCATCTCCCTAAAGTACAGCCAAATGTCATCATTTTCTGCAGAATAAGGCCTGACCCCACCTCAGGCTCATGTGTGTCACTTTAGTCGTGTCCGACTCTTGACTCTGCAATCCCATGGACTGTAGCCTGCCAGGCTCCTCTGTCCCTGGGATTGTCTAGGCAAGAATACTGGAGTGGGTTGCCATCCCCTTTTCCAGGGAATCTTCCCAACCTAGGGATCAAACTTGGGTCTTCTGCATTGGCAGGTGGATTCTTTGGCATCTGAGCCACCAGGGAAGCTCTGTCACTGGCTTTAAACAACAGGCCTGTGTGTGCATGCTAAGTTGTTTCAGTCGTGTCCGACTCTTTGCAACCCTATGGACGATAGCCCTCCATGCTCCTCTGTCCATGGGATTCTCCAGGCAAGAATACTGAAGTGAGTTGCCATGCCTCAAATTCCTGCCAACTCTACTTCCTCCAATTTTTTCTTTTAATGTTTATTTACTTATTTGGCTGTGTTAGGTCTTCTGTGCTTTCCATTACTTTCTATTATTCCCTCTGTATTTGCCAAATCAGACCACCAAACCTCAGAATAAGCCCCCCTAAGTGTAGGGGCTGGAGCCAAGGGTACACCCCTTTCTAGTACATCTGTACTTTGCTGAGTGGCTGTCACTGGCTTTATTTATTTTTTAAAAGATTTTATTATTTTTAAATTTATTTATTTTACTTTGGGCTGTGCTGGGTGAGTTTTTCTCTAGTTGCGGTGCATGGGCTTCTCACTGCAGCAGCTTCTCTAGTTGTGGGGCACAGGCTCTAGGACGCATGGGTTTCAATAGTTGAGGCACACAGGCTCAGTAGTTGTGGCTTCTGGGTTCTATAGCACAGGCTCAGTAGTTGCATGGGCTTAGTTGCTCCCACGGCATGTGGGATCTTCCTGGACCTGGGATTGAACCCGCATCTCCTGCACTGGCAGATGGATTCTTTACCATTGAGCCACCCAGGGAAGCTCTGTCACTGGCTTTAAAAACAGGCCTCCTTTCCCTCGAATCTCTGCCAACTCTACCTCCTCCAGTTTGTTTTCTTTTAATATTTATTTACGTATCTGGCTGTGTTGGGTCTTTATTGCATCATGTGGGAGTCTTTTGTTGTGCTGTGTGGGTTCAGTAGTTTTGGCACAAGTTCTTAGGTGCCCCAAGGCATATGGGATCTTTGTTCCCAACCCAGGATCAAACCCTTGTCCCTTGCATTGTGAGGCAGATTCTTAAATTCCTTCAATTCCTCCAATTTTTGAGATGCCCTGAACAAGTTATCCTTTCTCCTCCTGGACACATTCACCTTTTGTTCTTTTCTTATTTATTTTCACACCGAACAGCTTAAAAACTTGACACCTAGTGAGCACACAAGAATAGCTGTCAATCTTTGTCAAATGAATCACTCTTTCAGTTCACTTTAGAGCCACCTGTAATTGTGTCTGTACTGTGGTGTTAAGGATAGGCAGATTAAAAAAAAAATTTAAAAGAGAAACATCACTTTTTATGATGATTAAAAGTAAGAGAATCCAAGCTCATTGCAGAAAACTTGCAAAGAGATTGGGTAGGCATAATGCCACCAACTCAGGCACAGGCATTGATACTTAAGGTGACAAATTGTCAAACTTTGCTGTAGATGAAGCTGAATCCTGAAAAAGAGGTATATAATTTTAGTTTAGTTTTGTTTCTGTGGACATTCAGATAAGGTCTGGAACGGGTGTAGTTTAGAGAGTAGATCTGTAGACCCTCAAGGTAAAATCCTGGGAGTAAGAGTGTAAACTCCTCTTGCATGACCTACAAACCTTCTTAGCTTTCCTTCTGGAGGATAGTTGATAACTGGGACATCTGCTCTGTGAGAGGGGTGGAGGTGAGGCATTCTAATCCCACAGCTAATCAAGGAGGAGTGAGTGTAAACTTCCCATTCCAGGATTTTCAGTTTGTTTTTTTCCAGCTTAGCCCACCTGTTACCAGATAAGGATTCCTTAACAGTAACTTACTCAAATCTTCTTAACACAACTCAAAGTCCAGCAAACACAATTTACATTACTTTTTCCTGGACTAAAGTTGATTTTTGCATTTACTGAGCAAAAATAATTGGACTGTGGCCCTTTGCAAAACAGTAAGAGAACTATTTTCTGGATGGGTGAGGGAGAAATGGGAGGAGCAGGTGTATGTGTAAGTCACTTTAGAGACGAAACTTGGCCTAAACACCATCTTTAGTATGAAAAATGGGTGGGCTATTTTGTGAACTGGATTTCAGAGCTCCATGGAGGGGCTTGTATTTCAGACTGGGGAGGAGGTGTCCCAAGAACCCCTCCTTTCCGTCATTTTTTTTTGGAGGCTCAACAAAGTGACAGAAGGCAAAGCATTGTGGTTACAGAAACATTAATCCCTTTGGTAAATGCACTTTGTGAGCAGACAGATAAGTGACAAATGACTAATCAAAATAGAAGCTTGTGGCGGTTTGGCTTTATTCTTTCCCATTAAAAAACTGGTAGGAGGAACATGTTTTATCACATGAAGGCAAAGCATTCCTAACTTAAAAAATCTAAACCCCATTTTTAATTGGTTTGTTTAGTTTAAAAAACTAAATGGGATTCTTGTGAAGTATAAAATATTTAGGACTAATTATTGTTCTGTGATTTCCAATGAGGGATAATGTGTCTAAGGATTATGAGGGGTTGGGGGGAAAGGAAGGAAGGGGGAAAGGGAGGGGGAAGGGAGGGAAAAGTCATTAGATAAGCTATGAGGATTCGACTTTTTTTCAAATCCAGTGGTCAGAATATTATGTTTTAAAACTTTGGAATAAGGCCTGTTTGTGGTTTAATGTTACATCTGACTGTTCTGGTTAAAAAAAACCTGGATACTGGAAACAAAAGTAGAAACAAATCTTTCTAGACTTTACTCCCTCATCTTCCTATTCATTTCTCTCTGTCTCTTACACACACACACACACAGGAGAAGGAAATAATTTGCCTTAAAGTCCATTGTAGCCATGACTTGTTTTAAAGTCATGTTTTTCTTTATAGTCAGTAAAGTAAAACAACATTTCTATAGACCTCAAAGAGAGATACTGATTTGGTGAATATGCTCTCTGAACCAAGGGAAAAAAAAATCAGTGCACATTGTCCGACAAGTTCATATTGAAGAAACTGATATAAATGTTTGAGGGTATTACTGTCCAAAAGAGAAAATGTACCACGGTTACTGCTCTAACAGGGGCTAGCAGAACTAAAAGCTTTAAAGCCCCATCTAAGCATAAATGTGGGGCTTCCCAGGTGGCCCTGTGGTGAAGAATCTGCCTGCTAATGCAGGAGACACGAGACGCAGGTTCGATCCCTGGGTCAGGAAGAACCCCCGGAGGAGGGCATGGCAACCCACTCCAGTATTCTTGCCCGTTGACAGAGGAGCCTGGTGGGCTACAGCCCACAGGGTCACAAAGAGTCAGGCACAACTGAACGACTCAGCACACACACAAACATAAAATGTAATTGTTCTCTCTGGTAAAAAGAAAATGTTTAACCATAGGAGCAGAAATAGCTAGAAAGTAAAATACAATTGGGCATAATTCTGAGACTTCTTAGCCCTTTCAGTAAACAAACCATTTAGCCCAGAGAGGAAGGTGTTACTGCTGTGGCAAGCAGAGAATTAATTCTAAGCTTATCCAGAAGTGCTTGGGTGTCTGGAATTGGCTTTGATATAATATAGGAGAGAAGGAGGTTGTTGAGGGTATAGATGAAGCAAGAGTGGCTATGGGTTGATAATTGTTGAAGTTGTTGAAGTTGGATGATTAGAATTTGGGGATTTATTACACTAGGACCTCCACTATTATATTTACGTTTTTACATTATTTAAAAAAAAAAAGATATTCTAGGCAGGACAAAATCCTTGTTTTTGAGATCACCTGGCTATTTTTAAGATTTTTTTTTTTAAAATAAAATGTATTCAGGACTTCCTTGGCAGTCCAGTGGTTAAGACTCCACACTTCCAATGCAGGGACTCGATTCAATCCCTCATCAGGGAGCTAAGATCTCACAAGCCACATGGTGAAACCAAAAAAAAAAAAAGTATTGGAGACTAGCAGACATATGTATGAATTTGTTGCCAAGTGCAAGCTAGGGGGAGAGACAAACAGGGACGGATTTAGACATTCATTTCCCTCTGCTAATCAACCCTGTAAGTGTGTTGCTGAGGAGAGCTTCCAAGATGGACTGGAAAAAATAAAACAAAATATATGTAAGTTTTAAAAGTGGATCCAAGTAGCTTGGCAGTAAATGTGTTTTTATCCCTTTTAAGAGAATACAGAATAATCATTTTGGCTTTTGCATGACATCCCGTGGAAAGCTGATGAAACACTTTAGGAAACAGCTTGTCCCCTGTACTAACACACCCACCAATAGAAAAGAAAGCCTTTATTTGAGTGATCCATTCTATTTACCAGGTATGTGGACTCCAGCCCTACATCCACAACTTTTACTCATTCATTTTGAGGAAAGCATATTGCTCTCTTCTTATATATTATAATGCTTGGCCAAATTTTCTGTAAAATGTGCCTGCATCAGGATTAACCTTTCCAGTTTTGCAGATCTGGCCATCCAATTCAATAGGGTAAATAGTTTGACACCCTTTGATACTTCTTGGAAATAGCAGCAAATAATGAAATCCCAGGGTGTCACTGGGGGTTATTTACACTTGCTAATGATTAACCGTCCCTGGTTCTTGGACTGCAGAATCAGACTTTCAAGGCCCCTAATACAGCTCATCCTATTTTAGACCCTCGCTTAGGTTTTCATAGAAGATCTTCAAAAATCCCCTCCAGCTCAAACCAGGACAAAACCGGTGTCCAATAAATGGGGTTTGGTACATAAATTATATCCATAGTTACAATGGACTATTATTTAGTCATCAAAAATGATAGATCCACCTTGTAAAAAAAGGTTAAAAGAAATTTTTTATTTTGGGGGGCCGTGTAGCATGTGGGATCTTAGTTTTCCAACCAGGACTCGATCCTCCATCCCCTGCAGTGGAAATGCAGAGTCCTAACCACTGTCCACCAGGGAATTTCTAAAAGAAATTATTTAAAGAAGGAAAATAAGTCAGAAACTCAGATCTCCATCAAGAAAGGAAGAGCTCGGAAGAAGGAATAAGGTAAGGTAAAATCAAATGATAATGACCAGTCTAGACTGGGCACCTGCCTTCTCCAACTTCATCTCGTACACTTTGTCTCTGTCTCTCATATATCAGGTTTGTACAAAAAAGTATAAGATGAAAAACAGACCCTCCTTATGCATCATTCTCTTCCCCTCTTCCTCCAAAAGTAGACTTTGTTAATATTTCCCTGAGTATCATTCCAAAAAACTACACAGAAAAAATTATACACAAAAGGAATACTGCTATAATGTTCTGTACTTTGCTTAAAAACAACTTATATATATTATCAACGTTCCTCTATCAGCACAGTCTAATTTACTTTGCTGTTATAATGACTGCACACTAAACTTTTTTTTTTCATGTTTCTGTTTATTTGGATTCTTTTTTTTTTTTTTTAATGTGAACTGCTTATCTATAGACTTTGCCCAACTTTTTAAAAATAGGACTCTTTTTTCCTCTGACTTATATGAGTTCTGCATAAGTTTGGTAAATTGATCTTCTGCCTGACATGTGCTGACAGTATTTTTTCCCAGTTGTTTTGCTTTTGAAAATTTTATGAATTTTCCCTCACACACAAGTTTAAAAAAAAAAAAAAAACTTATACACATGTGTATCTTTTATAACACACATGTGTATCTTGGATTTTCTGTCCTGGTTAGAAAGGCCTTCCCCACTCCCTGATTGTATTCATGCCTCCTTCCAGGACAAGTTGTCTCTGACTTTCAGACAGGATGATCTTTCCCTGGAAGTCTAGCCTGTGTGCGGTGAAATGGCAACACCCTGGTCTCTATCCGCCAGAAGCCAGAAGCATTTCCTCCCCTCCAACTGTGACCACTGGCAATGTCTCCAGATGTCTCAAATGTCCCCTGGGAGGCAAAGATGCCACGTTTATTCCACCGGGAGAACCACTGTTCTAGAACATACAGAGGTGCATTATTAATTACTCTCACATTTCAATCTTGATTCAGATGAGTTTTATTTTTGTTAGAGTAACATAGCCAGCTTGGTTTTTTGTTTTTTTTAATTTTATTTTTAACTGGAGGATACGTGCTTTACAGTGTTGTGTTGATTTCTGTCATACAACCACGTGAGTCAGCCATAAGTATACATGTCCCTTCCCCCTTGAACCTCCCTCCCACTCCCCCACCAGTTTGATTTTTAACTAAAAGTAATTCACTGTCCCAATTCAATTTACCTCTGAAAAGTCACCTTTACCAAAATTGAAATGTCCATATCATATTCTAAACTGTCAAATTGTTCTTTGTGCCCTCATTATTTAATCTCATTATTAACTTCAAAATACACTGTAATATTTGAAGGGGCTTCCACTGCCCTCCTCCCATCCCTAACTCATCTTTCAGTATTTCCCTGGCTTTCTCCAGATGCTTAATTTTGATGAAGTGTAGCAATTAAAGAAAAAAAAAATCCTGTTGGTATTTTAATAGAAATTGCTTTGAATTTAAAGATCAGTTCAGGGAGGATAAACATCTTTATGCTTTTGTTATTGAATCTTGCTGGAAGGGATAAATTATGTCTTTTATTTTACTTAAGTCTTCCTTTATGTCTCTCAGTAG
The DNA here is from genome assembly GCF_019320065.1 of Cervus canadensis. NCBI lineage: Eukaryota > Metazoa > Chordata > Mammalia > Artiodactyla > Cervidae > Cervus > Cervus canadensis. The sequence goes on from NC_057408.1 coordinate 52,160,961, forward strand.
GGTTTTAAAGTTTTCTTCATAAAACTTGCACTTATTTCTTGTTAATTTTATTCCTAGATATTTCATCATTCTATTGCTGTTATAAACGGTTCCTCTATAGCTTTCAGAAGAGGTAATGGTGATAAATGGAAACGTGTGAGTGGATTAACCCTTTAATGGAAAGAGGAGAAAGGGACCAAGTTAACAGGTGCAGTATTCTGAAGGTCTTACTTTTACCTCATAAATTTGATACTTACCCCAAACAACATGTATGTATTTTTTTCTTTTTTTAATTGGGATGCATCTCCCCCCTGTATTCACTGTTGGTTCATCTAACCCTGTCCCTTTAGTTCTCTGTCAAATGCTTTTAGGCTTATACAAAAACAAGTTGGTTCTTACCATTTTAAAAAGAGAAGAAAGGGAATTCCCTGGTGGTCCAGTGGTCAGGACTTCATGTTTTTACTGATGAGGGCCCCGCTTCAGTCCCTGGTCAGAGAGCTAAGATCCCTACCAGCAGCACTGGCAAAAAAGAAGAGAGAGAGAAGGAAAAAACCTAACAAAATAGAAAACTTGACAAAAGTTACAAATAAGTGAGTAGAAGAAATAAATAAATACACAAAAATGTGCTCACCCTCTCAAACTAAGACATGGGAAACTTAAAAAAAAAAGCTGTCATTTATTTGCCTAAGAGATTGGCAAACATGAAGTTCATTTATTTATCTTTCGGCTGCTGCACCGCATTTGGGGTCTCAGCTCCCTGGATTGGCCGGGTAGAGCCTCGGCCACTGGGCTGCCAGGGAAGTCCTTTGAAATTGATTGGTAATATGCAGTGTTAGTTAGGGTGTAGAGAAAGAGGTTTTCAAATACCTAAGAAGATTGGGTGGGCAATTCGGCAACATCTGTGAAAATTCTGAATGCATAGACCTTTGACTTAGCTAGGGACTCCTACAAATATACTCTCACAAGCCCCTGAAGATCTGCATACAAGCTGACATCCTGCTCAGGTATTCTGGTTCAGTTTACAATCCGAAGGAGCTCTTGGGATTGGTTGGTGTCTGTGCTCTATCAGTTGTTAAATATTTTAAACATAATTGGACTATCGCTTAGTGCTTAGTTACAAACTAGACACTAGACACTTTTAATGCTTAGCACTAAAGCTACTGTTATGTAAATGAAAAAAGCAAATTGCAGAATATCATTATTGTTTGGATCAGGGACCAGGGGTCAGAACTGGGTGGGGATAGAGGGGACGAAAGATTGACCTGCCATTCTTCACCTGGCAGCTAGGGATGATGATAAGGTGTGCTTCTTAGGATGTTGTCAGGAATAAAGATAAAATATGTGAAGTATTTAACACTGCCTGGCATGCTATTTACAATAATGGATTGTATTCTTATGAATGATTCTTACCATTTCATTTTCATGCATCATTTTGTTTGATAAATATTTATTGGGTCCCTATGATGTGGGAGGTCCTGTACCAATTGCATGAAGATTTAGTAATGCGCGCACATTTTAGTACGGGAGAAGTGAAAGAAGAAAGTGCTAGTTGCTCAGTCATGGCCACATCTTTGCCACCCCATGGTCTGTCCATGGGATTCTCCAGGACAGAGAATCCACTGGAGTCGATTGCCATTCCCTTTTCCAGGGATCTTCCTGACCCAGGGATTGAACCTGTGTGTTCTGCATTGCAGGCAGCTGCTTCACCATCTCAGCTACCAGGGAGGGTCTGGGCGGGGGCAGGGCGGGGATGTCAAAGGACAAGCACATTAACAGTCAAATAAGCAAAATAGTTAAAAAATGTGGTGTCGTGGAAGAAAGAAAGGATTGAGTTAGACCTGTGGTTCTCAACCAGGGGTCTTCCCACCCACACCAATTTCTGTCCCCTCTGGAGGACATTGGGAATGTCTGAAGTTTTGTGGGGTTTTTTTGGTCACAATCTAGGGGCAAGGTGTTACCGGCCGGATTGGTTAGCCACCAGGGAAACCCCCTACAACCAAGAGTTTTTGTTGTTGTTCAGTTGCTAAGTTGTGTCCGACTCTGCAACCCCATGGTCTGCAGCACACCAAGCTTCCCTGTCCTTCACCATCTTCAGGAGTTTGCTCAAACTCATGTCCACTGAGTCGGTGATGCCATCCAACCACCTCATCCTGTCACTCCCGTCTCCTCCTGCCTTCAATCTTTCCCAGCATCAGGGTCTTTTCCAATGAGTTGGCTCTTCGCATCAGGTGGCAAAGTATTGGAGCTTCAGCTTCAGCATCACCACATCATTACTGGAAAAATCAGTTTTGCCTCTACGGAACTTAGCTGCCAGGGAAGTCCTCTATAACCAAGAGTTATCCAGCCCTAAACAGCAGTTGAGAACCCCTGAGCTAGATAGTGGCAGCAAGGGTAACTAAATTTAGTTGAAGTGGTTACAGAAGACTCCTCTGAGAAGATATTTAGGCCAAACTTTGGGCTTCCCAGGTGGCACTAGTGGTAAAGAATCCCTGTCAATGCAGCAGCCCTAGAGATGAGTGGGGAAGATCCCCTGGGCATGGCTTCAGTATTCTGTATTCTTGCCTGGAGAATCCCCATGGACAGAGGAGACTGGCGGGACAGAGGAATCCAGAGATGGACAGGACTGAAGCGACTTACGCACATGGAGGCCACACTTTGATGAGAAACAGATATGCAGCCAGTCCTGTGCGGCTATCCCAGGCAGAGTGGACTTGAAAACAAATAATAACAATGAAAACCCCCTTACATTTGTAGGTAGTATACATATGCGTATATGGAGAGTGAAATAGTCAATTAAGAGGTCTTTCCTATTTCACTTTGTATACTTTCCTGCTTGTAGTGTTGAAAACAAGCTTCCTCCTCTTTTTGTTTTTGTAAAGAAAAAATGAGTGGTTTAAAAAAAGGACAAAATGCAGGTAGATTGGAAGTGAGCTTCTGGTAAAACTCCACGTAGATTTCAGAGAAGAGGCAGATTTTAGAGTAGCCTCCCCGTGTTCAGATGGCCCTTGTGTCATTATCTGTGGTCAGTTCCTGCCCTATACTGCCTTCTTTATCCACCAGACCTTCCACCAGACATGCCGAGAACACTTGGTTTAAAGTCTGGCCTTTCCTGGTAACTGAGTGATAAACTATATGCTTGCAATGTAGGAGACACTAGTTTGATCCCTGGGTGGGGAAGATCCCCTGGAGAGAAGGAAATGGCAACCCACTCCAGTATTCTTGCCTGGAAAATCCCATGGTCAGAGGAGCCCGGCTGGCCACAGTTTATGAGGTTGGACACCACTTAGCAACTAAACAACAATTTAAGTCCAGTACTTGGTTTTATACCTTTTAGCTTTGTTATATTTGGATGGGTTATCTTGACTTTAGGGGAAAAATCATAATTACCTACCTTATTAAATGAATGTTAAATGAGGTCATTTAAACTGTTTCTTAAATTGTAAAGCACAATACTACACTTGGTCTTAGCCAAAAGGGCAGAAAAGCGATGGGGTCACAGAGCCGGACAGGACTGAGCGGCTGAACTGAACTGAAAGCACAACATAGAAACACGATGTTGAGAATAGAGAGGGTAAAAAGAAAAAAGAAGAAAAAAAGAGAACAGAGAGGTTAAAGGCTGTGCTCAACAATGATCTTTTTTTCTTTGTCCTGATGAATTCAAATGCCCTCTAGGTAAAGAAAAAGGAGGCCTGTGGCTACAGAGGGAAAAAGGAGGGGGGAGGTGGGCTGAGAAGGGAATTGCAGGCTAGGAGAAAAGTGATTACAAATAGTAGTAGTATTACAAGTTAAGTATTCAGGTTACTGAGGGGAGGAGAGTTATCCTGATAAGACTGATATAAACACCACACTGATGGGTTGAGTCCTTGAAAAGACAATGGGTGGCTTCTCCTTGAGCAGCCCAAGACCCTCTGACCTGAGATGTGAAGAGATGATTATAGAACCCTTCTGTGGAGCCCAGCAGTCTGCGTATTTTACTTAAAAAAAAAAAAAAATCTGTCCCTTAGTGAGGAGATTCAAAAGGGATCCAGTGACGGGTGAGTCATCCTTCTTCCACCTAAGACAGTGCTGGGTGGAATCAGGCTTTATTATGCAGTCACTTGATGGACCAAGTATCAAAATAATAACACAGAATGTATTGATGCACTTTCCTGGCTTATTTGCCTTTCCAAGTTTCAATTTTGAGTTTTTGCCTTTGAAGAGTTTGCAGCTATGAAAAGTAACTTAAGTCTGTGTCTTTTCTTGGCCTTGAGGCAGCCTGGGAAGATAAGACACCACATGGAACTATGTGTGCTTGGAGGGAAAAAATAATAATAATGGTGTAAAACGTGATCAAGTACCTCCTCTCCCTTCTCACTCAGGCAACTTTCCAATATAGTTAATATTCATATGAAGTCAGCAAATAATATGTAGTCAATGTGAATCCACCCCCCCCCCCCCCCAAACATGGTAAAGAATCTTTAAAAGTCACTGGATCAGTTTTACAGAGAGGCCCTGCCTGGTACATGAAGGGACTCACAGAGCCAGAATTGAAACTTGTTTTTCCACCTTGAGAGAAGCAAATGAACAAAAATATCCTAAGCAATTGCTGGTTCTTCAAGCATACTCTGTGGGCCTGTCTTCCTGGCCTGTCACACAGATTCCAGGCACTTTCTTCCCAAAATGCACCAAAATTTCAAATCTTCAGACAAGTTTGGGACAGGCTCTTGTGGGGGGTGGGGGTGTGGGTGGAGGGGGGGCGGGGGGGGGCGTGCATCACCCAGAAGGGTGCCTGGGTTCCTCTCCGGGGCGTCTTGCCTGCTTCGATGTGATTCGCTCGAGCAAAAAGGTGAGCATTGCCCGGATCAAGCCGGACTTCCAGCGAGAGAGGAAAATTTGACTTTCCTCCTCCTAGCAGTTTCAAAGAGACTGTTAATCCTCTGCGCCGCTCCCCTCTTCCTCTGCAAAGTTGGTTTTCTAGCTGTAAACTCCGTTCCCATCTCGGTTGCCTTCGAATCGCCGTCAGGAGCCAAGCTAACTTGGAGAAAAGGACACCTTTGTGCACAGAAGGAGAGCCCCCGCGTGGCCGAGCGGAGCCACGCAGAAGGAGGAGACGTTTCGGGCGCGCGCCGGGGCCGGCGGCCGGGGGAGGGCGAGGCCCACCGGAGGCAGCGTGTTTCGTGAAGCCGCTTCGAAAGCGGCCGAGGCAGTCGGAGCGGCTTTCGAAGTCAGCAAACAAAGCGTCTCCGCAGTAACCGCCCGGCTCCGCGGGAGGCTCCTGCCACTCAGGCGGTGGAGGCGCCCGGCTCCTCCTCCCGCGGCCCTCCTCCCCCGCCCAGCTCCCGGTCCCAACGGCCGCGAGCCGCCAATCCTGGCGACGGGCCGCCCTTCAAACGCCTAGAGCGCTGCGGCCCCGAAACGGGCGGCCCCCTACCCGCCTCGCGTCGGTGCTGCGCGCGGGCGCAGCCGCTGATTCGTCTCCAGACGGGCCGGGAAGAACCCGCAAGGGGCAGGGGACCCTCCGGGCTGGTGGTTCCCCCCCAGGCCTCGGATCCCCTCTCGGCCGTTTCAGACGCGTGTTCTCTTAGGTGCCGAGCCGTCGGCACACCGCAGGGGGGGGTGGGGGGTGGGAATCGAAAGGTTGCCGCCGTTTTAGAGTGACGCTGTTTTCCTTGTTTATTCATCTTAAGTCCTGTAATTGGGGGGGGGGGGGAACACCACCAAACACACGCAAGCTTTGTAAACTCTGGCCTTAAGTCACTCGGGGGGTGGGGTGGAGTGGGTGGATGCCTTTTTTGGGGAGGGTGAGTGGGTGGGAGGCTGGCTTTAATTTTCAGTGTAATCCGACAACAGAGGTTCCAAAGTTTTAGTCAGTTATGGTTTGGCCGCCTTATTTCTTCTTGGGTTGAACCTTATTTCCACAGAACTTCTGCCGGTTCTTCATCGAGGTTACAAAACAAAGTGCAGAGCACAAGCTGGAGGCAGACTCGGGCGCTGACGTCTCTACCGGGGTTATTTATGTTTGGTTTTTTTTTAAATGATGGGGAAAGTCTTAGTGTGGCATGTGACAGTTCGTTGACTTCAAAACAACGGGACAGACACGCAAAAACTACACCCAGAGGAGAGGGCGGGGAGGGGGCTGCATTTCTTGAAATCAGCCTAAAGCATCTGGACTTTTAAAATGGGTAATTTCATCCAGGAACTCCCGCTGGAGCCCGCCTAACTCTCAACCAAAATAAACCAACAGGAACATATGTTTACTTAATGGTTAGTTTCTGTTTGAAATACCGGGGGTGGGGTGGGGGAAAAGGGGTCCCCTAGCAGGATGTTAAGTCCTAAAAGTAGACTGTTTACTGAAACAGACGAGCTGCCCCGGGGGTCCGGGGGTGGGGTGTCAGGCCGAGTCTCAGGCGGGGCGGGCGCGCGTCCGGGCCATCCCCAGGCACCGACTTTTAAAGAGCATGTGAGCATGACAAGTGTCTGTCCGCAACATGTCAGATTTCGAAACTGCCTTGCAATCCAGGCCGGAACTCGCAGCTTTAGCCGGGGGGAACAGACTTTCGCCTAGGGTGTCTGTGTCTCATCCTCCCCCCATCCCCCCGCCCGCCCGCCCGCCCGCCCCCTACTGTTGCTTTGGGAGGAAGAGCCCCCGGAGAAGGGTGCGTCGCTCCGCGCCCGCGCGTGTCAATGGCAGCCGCGCGTCCTGGAAGAAGTTGGTTCTTTTCCCGAATACTTTTCCTGCGCAGCCCCGCCCCTTGAATCAGCAGCGGCTGTCTACTCCTGCGGCCCGAGTCAGGCCGGTGGAGTTGGGGCAGCTGTCAAAATCGAAAGGGGAGGTTCTTTTCTTCCCTGGGGTGGAGGAGGGAACGGCGTGGTGTGTTTTTTTTTTTTTCCCCCATCTGTTGCAATTTCCTAACTAAACGCACCCCCGCCAGACCCGGGAAGAAAGGCCCAAGGGAGCAACTCAGGGCTGGTGTCGCCGCCGCCAAGCCGGGGATGCGGGCGGCGGGCGCGCGGCGGGGACAAGGGATCGCGTTCCTGGGCTCGGCCGTCCCCACGAGGGACCGGTGACAGCCGCCCCGGGGGCGCGGGGTGAGGCGGCGCGGCCCGGGCGCTCAGAGCGGTCCTCGGCTGCTGGAAGGTGCGGGGGAGGGGCGGAGGAGCGGCGGGGCGGGCGGGGGACGGGGCGGGCGGCTGGGGGCGGAGGCAGGACCTCCGGTACCTTCCCTCCTTGCCTCGCTCACTCTGACAGCGCCGAGGTGCGCCGAGCAGGAGCCGCGAACAAAGGAGCGGAGTGGGGAGGGGAGCGGGTTGGGCGAGGGAGCGTCCCCGGCCCGCTGCCAGAAGATCCCGGCGGGAGGAAGCCCGAGTGTCACTTGAATTCCGCCCGAGGAGCGGGCGCCTGGGATTCGAGCGCCGCCGGGTTTAGCAATAACGGCTGGAGCGCGTCCTCCAAGTTACGGGAGAGTCGGCCGGGAAGGAGGACGACCGCTCGGCCCCTCCGTCCCCGCTCCTGGCCCCTCGAGACCCCCGCTGTCGCCTGGCGCTGGCCGGGAAACTCCAGAATGAAAAGCAAGAAAGGTAAGGCTCACGGGCGGCGCGCACCCTGGGCGCGGGTCCCGGGGCAACGTGCTCGCCGGGCGGCGCGGGTGACTCGGTGGACTTGTCCTCCCCGGGGGCTCGCGGGCCTGAGCCGCGGCCGTCCTCTTTGTGGAAGCTGCGTCTGGAACGGCCGTTGCTGTTTTCCTTCCAGACACAACACGAGGGGCTGTTGTGGGGAGACGGGCCTCTCCACGCTGCTGGCACGTTGTCAAGAAGCACGCTCCGCGCCTTGTTTGTGCGCCTCCAAGTTTCATTGTCTCCACACCGACACCCCACGCTCCGCCGAGCCGCCGCGTGGCTTCTCGCGGGCGGGGGAGTGGGGTCCCGAGTTGGGGGGTACCCCCGCCCCGCTTTTCTCCGTCGGACCCGGGGTGGCCCGGCCCGCGGCGCTTTGTCTGAAAGTTGGGCTCCGGGGCTCTCCACTCGCTCCCGGCAGGGTCCGGGCACGACTTTTCCCGGGATGGGGCGTTTCACCTCGGAGGAACGCGACTCTGGACCCCCGATCGCCCCCGGGGGGGTCGGTCCCTTTGGGAAAGTTAAGATTTTCCAGAATTCCTAGCGTCACAAAAGTTTTCCCACGATGAATTTGGGGCAAGAGGAAGAGTTAGGACTGAGGGCGTGCAGTGAGAACGAGTCCAAGTGTGACATGCAAAGAGCGAGTCTGTCATTGTTTCCACCAGGCCTTCTGGAAGCTTTACAACTGAAACTTGCCGTCAGTCTGGTTTAAAAACAAAATACACAGAAAGAAAGAAAAAAACACCACCACCACCACGAAAGGTCAAAGAATGTTAACTCCCTTTTGAAGTTAACTTTTGAGTCCCGGGCAGGGAGGCACCCCGAACGTTCCGTCGTGGGCCGGAGCTGGCTTTTCTGTTGTGATTTATGTCGAGTGGTTCAAAACAGAAGTTAATCGCTGGGGGAAGCCAGCGCGGGGGGGGTGGCGGCGGGGTGTGTTGCGCATGCCCAGACTGGCTCCTGTTCCACGTTCTTCCAGACTCGTGCGGTGAATACGGTTCACAGACTCAAGTTAGAGCGGGTCAGCCCCGGATCGAGAGAGAGCGTGTGTCCTCGGCCACGTTTTCACTTTGGACTTAACGTTCGATTGACCCCGGGCCGGTGACTCAAACACGCGGAGCCCCGCACCTCCCGCTTTGCGGGCGGGGGTCAGACTCAACGTCCCACCCCCAAGGGGGGGTGTCGTTGGTAGTTGAGGTTGGACCAACTCCCCGCGTCCCCTCGCCGGGGACCTGGGGGGCTCAGAAGTTTGGATGTTTAACTGTACTGGGAGAGAAAACACGCGCGGGGAGCGCACAGGGGGCGTCGGGGGATCGGGTATGGTGTCAGTTTGGAGAGGACTGACAGGTTCAGACCGTCCCCGGGAGGGAGGCGTTCCCTCCCTCGTGGTGAACTGCCGGGGATAAGTTGGGGGGAAGGGTGTTTCTGATGGGTGCCCCTAGGGGTGCGAGAGCAGGGCTTGGCTTGCCCCATTGTTCGGGTTCTGGCGCGGGCGGCAGGGATGATCCTCCCCGGCCACCCCCGGGCTCTGGGGTATCCCCTCCCCACCGTGCCTCCCGTTCCGCTTCCCTCGAAGCCCCCCTCCCCCAGCCGGGGCCCGGCAGGAGCCCGCCGGTCCCTGGGGAATCTCCGTGGAGCGCTGCCCCGGGGCGCGCGGTCCTGCCGCCGCGCGCCGACTCATGGAAACAATGAAAGGTGACGTGTTGGAGGGGAAACTTCGCCGACTGGTTCAGAGCCCGTGCGGGGGAGCAGAGGCTGCCGAGGTGGCCCCGGTTTCTTTCCCTTTTTAGGTTTTCCTGGCAAATCCTCCGCGGGTGGGCAGGCCCCTCCGGACGTTGAGATTCACGGTCCGGTTTCTAGTTTCTTCTTGTAATCTGAAACTTCGAGGCCTGGGCGAGCTCTCTCGCTCGTGAGCTCGGAGGGGCGACTCCGGCGGGGGCCGAAGAACTGGCGGAACAAAAGCCTGCGGGCCGGCGGGGGCCGGGCTCCTCCCTCGGCTCGTTCCGCCCGGCCCTGCCTGCCCCCGCCCCGGCCTCCGGCCACCTGGGGGCCCCGCGCCCAGCGGCCTCCGCCGGGGCTCCGGAAGAGACCTGGCCCCGCCGGGCTCGCCGAGTCCGACTATTGTCTGCCTGTCTTACGAAAGTCTGTGAAACTCTTTTCAAGTTTTGTTGAAAATAAAAGCATTTTAAAAAAAAGCCAATCGTGGAGCCGGGGGGTTGTAAGACTGGTTAGTGATAATAGTGTCCCGCCTTAGAAAACTGAGGATGCCAAAAAGATATCCCCAAGTGACTTTTAAACGAGCAGAAGACTCGTTGAGGAAAATCCCCCAAGTGTCATTGCTCCCGGCTCCCGGCTCCTGACGGGGTGGGCTCCTTGGATCTAGTGTCTGGGGTGTTAAGTAGGGTTCCTGTCACTTCTCCCGAGATGTTAAGATCCGGAAACTTGTTAGGTTTGCTTTTTCCTGATAGTACACTTATAAGTTCCCTTCGGTTATTCTTATTCCGAGATCCCTTTCTAGCCTCTTTCAGATTTTATTTTTTAAAGTCCAACTTCACAACCACTATCTCTGACCCTTCCCAGTGCTCTGCCGCTCCTATTCAGGGGGGAAAAAAGTGCTTTTCAGGGTTGTGGAATCCATAGGCCATCTTGTGGCTGTCTAAACAACATTTCCTTGTATGTGGATGGAGTAAGAGGCTTGTGATTCCCCGCTTCCCGCCCAGCTCCCCCCACCCCCCATCACCACATTTTTTAAAGCGTGAGCAGAGCAAGACGTTTGGAAACAAGTCGTAACCGGGAAAGCGTTCAAAAGCTCTTTGACAATAGGAAATGAGTAACGTGGAAAAGTCTTTTTGTTTTTCCAAGTTGAGCCACAATCCGGAGGGAGAGTTTTAATGGAAACAGCCCTGACAGCAGCAAACGTGGTTTGCTGTAGTGAAATACCAGCTGGGGCAGCCAAGGGACTGAAGTCTTAACTTCCTGTTCCTTCAGCTTTGTTAAGACGTCCGGAGGCCTGGCACTCATTGATTCTAGTGAACTGAGAGCAGAGTAAAGTCACTGCAGTTTGGTATTGCTTAACTGGTATCTACCTTCTGTCACTCGCCTGTTTTGAGAGTGACGGTTTCTTGTCAAACCAAGTAAGCAGATCAAAGGACACACTTTAGGGGGTTTTTGTTTGTTTCAAACTATTTGTGATTATCAGTTTACAGTTGGGAATTCACTGTTCAGTGTGCAGATTTTAATTTCTTAAGGATTTTTTGGTCAATACTTCTTCATCCAAATTTTAACATGGGTTTTTAAAGGTTTTCATCTGCTCAACAGTGAAAAGCACTTTCAGTTTTAAATGTGCCTCCTTTTTTTGAAACTTTTTTTTTAAAAAGCAGTTTAATGAAATCTTCTGGGGAAAGAGACATCAGATAATGTGGCAGCGGTTAGAATTTAAGATTCTGGGGCCTTTTACTGATGGCTGTTTGTTCATGAAGCCTTGAGCTGAAGTGAATTTGCAAGATCATCCTCCTCTTTTGTTAGAACTTGCTTTACTTTGTCTTTGGAAGTTTCTGCGTTTTCTGTGGACACTCCCTCCGGCACCTTCTGCCCCCTGCTGTCCAAAGCTGAAAATGTGTCAGCAAGTAGAGTTAGATTCAGTTAACTGGTGATCCATCAAATGCTTTAAAAGAAAGGGGTTTTGGAAAAATTCCTTTAAAAGCCATTGAATGGTTTATCACTCTGAGGAATATTCTATTTTTATTTCTTACCAAGGTAAACTACTTGAGGTTCTGTCAACAACGTTAATGAGAATGCCTACCTTTACATTTCATGCTACTTTAATTTCTTTTACATAGAAATACTGGTTTTTAGAGCATACTGTAGTATGCTTCAAAAACAAGAATTCATTTTCTTTAGTCAGAGTAGCCTTTTGTATTTTTGAAAGGGGGAAAGTTAAAGTTCAAAATTTGGGGGCAGTTTCTTGGTTAAGACTCCACGTTTCCAATGCAGGGGGTTCAGGTTCTGTTCCTGGTTGGGGGAACTAAGATCCCATATGCCTCGAGGCAGAGCCAGAAAAAAAAAAAAAGTCAAAGTTATCTTTAAATGTCTGAAAGGGCCAAGTTTGAATTTTTGTGGAACCCAGTCTAAGTGTGATTTAAATATTCTCTATGGTGTGTGAATTTTTAAAATTTCTGGTAGGATTAAAGTGCCTGTAAACAAAAGAGTTTCCTTTGGGAGTTGCATATTCAAGTTTTCTTTGTCATGTAATGATTTAAAGCGGAATCCTGCTTATTGATATGTAGTATTCTAGGTTCAGATTAAGCTGGCAATTGCAATTTATAGAAATTTAAAAATCTACTCAGTATTAGGCATCTTTTGAGGTCTTAACATAAATACTAAAAGTAGAAAAAGCTTTTTATGCCATGAAACTGAAAGCATCAGTGGTTGTTTGTATTTAGTAAAAAGTGACTAGTGCTGTCCATTAAAAGTAGGTGTCTAGTTTTGAATAAAAGGAAGTAGCAGTGAAAAGGAAAAGGAACTGGCAGAAGATTCCGGCATGCATTTTATCTTTCGAATACTAACTGGGTTAAGAGTGTAATTTTCCTTCCTTGTATCAGTGGGAAAAAAACTTCCATTTTATTTCAAAACCTGCAGTGGAAGAGGGAGGAAGAACAGCGCTTGAAACATGCATTAAGATACTGGCTGGCCTGTTTTTCCCAGTTAGCAATGACCTCACCGAGGAGGTTGTCAGACACATCCCGTCTGCTGTGCCACCTCTCCTGTTTCACACGTGGCACGCTATTCGCCTTGGGTGCAGCTTTGTCTCGTTTGTTGGATTAGACTTTTCTGAGCTTCACTCAAAAGGAATGTGAGTCGTTGAGTCCTGTAGGAAAGTGGCTACAAAAGGGAACCTGACCGTGGGCTGGGGATCTGGAATACGCTGCGAGTCGAGTTACCCTGCAGATTTCAGACGAGCTCTGGTGTTTGAGGACAAAGAAACACCGGTGCTTCCCTGGACTCTCAGAAGTTGAGAAAATGCGGTTGTGCTGAGTGTTTAAAAGAGGTGAGCTTTGCAGTAGGTGCTCTGCTGATAAAAGCAGCTGATAGCTGGCCTCTGTCCTGTCCTAGGTGTTGTGGCCGCGTCTGGCAGTGAGACTGAAGATGATGACAGCATGGACAGTCCCCTGGACCTCTCCTCTTCTGCTGGCTCAGGCAAGAGAAGGCGGAGGGGCAACCTGCCCAAGGAGTCTGTTCAGATTCTCCGCGATTGGCTGTATGAACACCGATACAACGCCTACCCCTCAGAGCAAGAAAAAGCGTTACTGTCCCAGCAAACACACTTATCTACACTACAGGTAAGGAGAAGGCATTCCCAGGGGTGGTGGGATTCCCCCCGCCCAGAATCACTTTACAGCATTCCTATATAGCAAGTCATAAACTGCCTCCTCACTCAAAGGTGGGGGGGCATATCTTTTTCTTGTAAAGTTTATAGTGCTAACAGCTAATAACTGTTAGCTATCTAGAGAAACAGAAACACTTGACAGTCATCTGTCAAACAGCATTTCCTTTAATGCCTAAAAGAGCCTTCCTTTATGCACCGAACATAAAAAGGAGGTTAAATCTTACTCTATTGCCCAGGAAACTGGTTTGATATTTAAACAAGGACAGACTTAAGTGAGGTAATTCATGTCCTGTCTGTTGACATAGTCATTTGAACTGGGAAAAAAATCAGTAACTGGGAGGAGTGGCTCTTTTCATACAGGAAGGTTTTCCTGTAGTTGATTAACTTCAATGCTGGGCAGTAGATAATAGGTTAATATGGGGAGAGTTAAAAGGTAAACTTCCCTCTCTAAAATAATTTTCAGACATTTGAGAACGTATACCTTTTTTTTTTTTTCTGTCCTGAAAGGATTTAAGGATGATGAGAAGCCAAAAAGGGAATTTGTATTAGAAAAGGAGGAGGTTTATGACAGGAAGCACCTCTCCTTTCTTGGGTGGGCTCAAAATACCTTGAAATAAATTTGTAGGTTCCTATAAGCCTTTTCATGCCTTCTTTAATGCAAAGAGAGAGACCAGTTAGGCATCCTCCAAGAAAGTTCTGGGTTAAAGAATCTGCCTGCCAGTGCAGGTGACTTGGGTTTGATCCCTGGGCTGGGAAAATCCCCTGGAGGAGGAAATGGCAACCCATTCTAGGAGAATTCCATGACAGAGGAGCCTGGTAGGCCACAGTCTATGGGGTTGCAGAGAGTTGGACACTACTCAGTGATTCAGCAACAAGATGAAGGAGGTTCTCAGGCGTGTTGGCAGAGTGTTAACATGTCTAAAACATCCCCATACAATTTCAGGTCTGTAACTGGTTTATCAACGCCCGGCGCAGGCTTCTCCCCGACATGCTGAGAAAGGATGGCAAAGATCCAAATCGGTTCACAATTTCCCGCCGTGGGGCCAAGATGACTGAAGCCAGCTCTGTGGAGTCAGCAGTGAGCATTAGGAACCTCATGCCAGCTCTAGAGGAGAGCCCGTTTCACTCTTGTACAGCTGGGCCCAACCCAGGCCTGGGGAGGCCACTGTCTCCTAAGCCGTCCTCCCCAGGATCCATTTTGGCTCGTCCATCAGTGATCTGTCATACCACCGTGACTGCATTAAAAGATGTGCCTTTCTCTCTCTGCCAGTCAGTTGGTGTGGGACAGAACACAGATACACAGCAGATGGCAAACAGCAGCTTTACAGACACCTCCCTCATGTACGCAGAGGACTCCTGTAGGTCTGGACCAAGTGCAAACACACAGAGTGGTCTTTTCAACACTCCTCCCCCTACTCCACCGGACCTCAACCAAGATTTCAGTGGATTTCAGCTTCTGGTAGATGTTGCACTCAAACAGGCTGCAGAGATGGAGCTTCAGGCAAAACTTATGGCTTAACCCCCCCTTTTTTTCCCCAAGCAAAAGAGTTCTCAAAAACAAATGTTATGATTGCTGGGATGATAGCAAAAGATGAATTTGCATTATTTTATATATTTTTTTATTAATATTTGCACATGGGATTGCTAAAAATGAAGCTTCCTGTTACTGAAATGTCGTCAATGGAATACAGTCATTCCAAGAACTATAAACTCAGAGCTACTGTAGAAACAAAGGGTTTTCTTTTTTTAATGTTTCTTGGTAGATTATTCATAATGTGAGATGGTTCCCAAGATCATGTGATTTTTTTTTTTCCCCCTTCCCTTCCCTTTTTTTTCGTTGGTGTTTTTTTCAGACTGTGCAATACTTAGAGAACCTATAGCATCTTCTCATTCCCATGTGGAACAGGATGCCCACATACTGTCTAATTAATAAATTTTCAGTTGTTTTTTCAAACAAGTATGAATCTAGTTGATTGATGCATTTTTTTCATGACATAATAAAGTATTTTCTTTAAAAATTCCTGTAATACAGAGTATTTTGTTGAGGGAGGCACTTCTTAAAAATGAGTAGGAATATAGCACCCTAGTGAGCAGGAAGTTGGGGGTAGGGTGGAGTGTGAGTTGGGGGGGTGTCACTAACTCTTTGAACAACTGTGGACAAGCCAGTCTGTATAAACAGGATGTGTGATATTTACTCTTGATAGGAGGCATAGCAGGCCCTTAAATCTTTTCTTAAAACTGCATGACAAATTGAAATGAATCATTTCCATCGGTGTTTAGCTAACCAAAAATCCCTTGGTGGTCTAGACTGCATATTTTAAGCTGTGACCCATGTTGAAAAGGAAAGTCTTGAAGCACCGGAATGTGGCCTAAGTTTTCAGAAGTAAACAACAACCCAAGCAGTTCTTAGTATTGCCTCTGTCATGTTACCCTAAAATAACTTTTGTTCAGTGGTCCAGTTAGGTGAGGCCTTTACGTTTAAAATCATTTTTCAAAGCACTGCCTAAAATGGTTAAAACAGCAGAGTTGTGTCTCCCACAACTCTTGTTAATTTATTAGGTTGCCAAATAATTGTTAATTTATTAGGTTTCTTTTCTAAGGTCATGGTTTGGGAAAAGTGGTGCCCGACACAAGTGGAGTTTGTTGGAATAGGCAATTCTTTATGAAGCCAGGATGGCTAGAAGGGGATTGGTGGTGTTCCTTTCACTTACATGGTTGAGCGGGTTTGTCACATGCCACAAAACCATTCTTTGTAGTCATGCTTAGTATGAAGTTTCTTTGTTATTATAGTCATGTTCTTTCCAGCCCTGCCCCAGCTATGAATTGTCCAAGTTTGAGGGAGCGTTAGAGCTTCAGTATTGTTTAAAGAATGTAGAAAAATTCTTGCAAACTCAAGTTTGTCTAATTTTGAAATTCTGTTTAGAAGGTCTCTACAGTAAAAAGAGCTAAACTCTTTTCTAAGTGGAAGAGAAAAACTAATGAGGACAACTAAGAGTTGAAAGAAAAACAAGGGAGGAGAAGGCGGATGCTCTAGTCTGAGAGGGAGGCAATAATGAAGGGGGGGCACGTCAGCCTGGCCTAGGCCCACCTCAGAGTCGTAGAAATAGACAAAACCAAAAATGAAATATATAAAAGGAACAAAGTAAACAAAAATGAAATAAACTGCAGGCAATTAAGAATCATTACTGGCTTTAATAGCTAGATCAAAGGCTGGAATTCTTTGAGTGCAGATAAGGGAGCCCAGCAAATCCTGAAAGGCTTCCCTTGATAAGACATTTCATTAATCATACAGTGGGGGGAGCAGGAGGAAGCAGTCATAGTGATTTGGAAGAAAAATAAGTGTCAAGGGTCAAATGAAACCCAAACATTAAAAAAAGAAAAATCACCCCGAATAGAGCTGGGTGGATAAATAAGTGGTATATAATAAACATAACTGGAAAAGTACATGTAATAGAGTATTTATTCAAGTTGGAGACAAATAGAAATAATTTTTATGCTTAGTATCTAAATGGTATATCTTTTCTCATTTAATTTGTGTTTAAAGCTCATCTCTTTAAGACTAGAATGTATTTGGGTCTTGCTTTTTAATTTAGCCTAACAATCTCTGCCTTTTACTTTGAGTGTTTGGTTGATTTATATTTAATACAATTATTGACATGTTTGGGTTCAGTTTACCATTTGGATTTTTTTTTCCCTCTCCCTGTTCCTGTTTTCCTGCCTTTTTTGGGGTTAGTTGAATATTTTACATACTTTGTTGTAAGTTTCCTATTCTCTTTCAAACTATCTTGTTTTTAATGGTTGTTCTTATGGGATTGCAATATACATCTTTGATTTATCACAATCAGCTTAGAATTAATATTACACAACCTCATACAAAATATAGAAACTTGCAACAGTATAGTTCCATTTACTCTCTTCTTTTTTTGTTGTTTTTTATATATATTTTAGCTATAACTGATAAATCCAACAGTATGTCATAATTTTTGTTTGAACCAGGACTATTTTTTTTTTTTTTTTTTCAAAAAATAAGAGAAAAGAGAATGTATACAGGCATACCTTGGAGATATTGTGGGTTTGGTTCCAGACCTCCACAATGACGGGAATAGCACAAAGTGAGTCACACAAATTTTTTGGTTTCCCAATCCGTATAGAAGTTATGTTTATACTGTATTCTATAAAGTGTATAGAATCATTAATCCAATAAAAAAGTATATAACTTAATTTAAAAATACTTTATTTGCTAAGAAGTAACTAACTATCATCTCAGCTTTCAGCAAGTCATAATCATTTTGCAACACTTAATAACATCAAAGATCACTGAGGAAATTCCCTGGTGGTCCAGTGGTTAGGACTCTGCTTTTGCTGCCAAGGGCATGGATTTGATCCCTGGCTGGGGAACAAAAATCCCATAAGCTGCAGAGGTGCAGCCAAAGGCAGGAATGAAAAAGATCAGTGATTACAGATCACTATAACAAATATGATACAAATGAAATAATTTGAATTACTGTGAGAATTACTAAAAGGTAGCACAGAGACATGAAGTGAACAAATGCTGTGGCATTGATAGACTTGACATAAAAAATACAACATCTGTAAAGCACAGTGAAGCAAAGTGCAATAAAAACAAGCTATGCCTGTATATAGTATTTTTAATAGTTCAGTCACTCAGTCATGTCCGACTCTTTGTGACCCCATGGACTGCAGCACGCCAGGCTTCCCTATCCATCACCAACTCCTGGCGCTTACTCAAACTCATATCCATAGAGTGATGGTGATGCCATCCAACCATCTCATCCTCTGTCGTCCCCTTCTACCTTCAGTCTTTCCCAGCATCAGGGTCTTTTCCAATGAGTCAGTTCTTCACATCAGGTGGCCAAGGGACTCTCAAGAATTCTCCAACACCACAGTTCAAAAGTATCAATTCTTTGGCGCTCAGCTTTGTTTATAGTCCAGCTCACACATGCATGCATGACTACTGGATAAACCATAACTTTGACTAGATGGACCTTTGTTGGCAAAGTAATGTCTCTTTTTTAATATGCTGTCTAGGTTGCTCATAGCTTTTCTTTCAAGGAGAAAGCATCTTTTAATTTCATGGCTGTAGTCATCATCTGCAATGATTTTGGAGCCCCCCCAAATAAAGTCTGTCACTGTTTCCACTGTTTCCCCATCTATTTGCCATGAAGTGTTGGGACTGGATGCCATGATCTTAGTTTTCTGAATGTTGAGTTTTAAGCCAACGTTTTCACTCTCTTCCACTTTCATCAAAAGGCTCTTTAGTTCTTCTTTGCTTTCTGCCATAAGGGTGGTGTCATCTAAACATCTGAGCCACGTCTGATATTCTTCATTCCTTGCGAGTCCAAATGACACTTCAGCTTGAATTTTCTCGAGAATTGTGCAGGGCTGCTGGTGACTAATCGTTTTTTTTTTTTTTTTTCATTGAAAATGACTCTTACTTTCATCTTCGAAGGATAGTTTCACTAAAGATAGAATGCTGGGTTGTTTTTTCCATCATTTGAAAGGCATTTATTGTCTGGTTTCCATGGTTTCTAAAGAGACATCAGTTTTCACTTGTATCATTGTTCTTTTGTATCTAATGTCTTTCTCTGGCTCTTTCATCTTTGCATTTCTGCAGTTTGGCTATGATGTGGAAAATTCTGAAAGAGATGGGAATACCAGACCACCTGACTTGCCTCTTGAGAAACCTGTATGCAGGTCAGGAAGCAACAGTTAGAACTGGACATGGAACAACAGACTGGTTCCAAATAGGAAAAGGAGTATGTCAAAGCTGTATATGTCACCCTGCTTATTTAACTTATATGCAGAGTACATCATGAGAAACGCTGGGCTGGAAGAAGCACAAGCTGGAATCAAGATTGCCGGGAGAAATATCAATAACCTCAGATATGCAGATGACACCACCCATATAGCAGAAAGTGAAGAAGAACTAAAGAAGCCTCTTGATGAAAGTGAAAGAGGAGAGTGAAAAAGTTGGCTTAAAGCTCAACATTCAGAAAACTAAGATCATGGCATCCGGTCCCATCACTTGATGGCAAATGGATGGGGAAACAGTGGAAACAGTAGCTGACTTTATTTTGGGGGGCTCCAAAATCACTGCAGATGGTGACTGCAGCCATGAAATTAAAAGACACTTACTCCTTGGAAGGAAAGTTATGACCAACCTAGACAGCATATTAAAAAGCAAGAGACATTACTTTTCAACAAAGGTCCATCAGTCAAGGCTATGGTTTTTCCAGTAGTCATGTATGGATGTGAGATTTGGACTGTAAAGGAAAGCTGAGCGCCCAAAGAATTGATGCTTTTGAACTGTGGTGTTTGGAGAGACCCTCGAGAGTCCCTTGGACTGCAAGGAGATCCAACCAGTCCATCCTAAAGGAGATCAGTCCTGGGTGTTCATTGGAAGGACTGATGTTGAAGCTGCAACTCCAATACTTTGGTCACCTGATGCAAAGAGCTGACTCATTCGAAAAGACCCTGATGTTGGGAAAGATTGAAGGCAGGAGGAGAAGGGGATGACAGGATGAGATGGTTGGATGGCATCACTGACTCAATGGACAGGAGTTTGGGTAAATTCCGGGAGTTGGTGATGGACAGGGAGGCCTGGCATGCTGCGGTTCATGGGGTCACAAAGAGTCGGACATGACTGAGCGACTGAACTGATGATGGGCCTACGTATAATTTGAAAAAACCCTGATGCTGGGAAAGATTGAAGGCAGGAAGAGAAGGGGGCGACAGAGAATGAGATGGTTGGATAGCATCACCAACTTGATAGACATGAGTTTGAGCAAACTCCGGGAGATAGTGAAGGACAGGGAAGCCTGGCGTGCTGCAGTCCATGGAGTTGCAAAGAGTTGGACACGACTGAACAACAAAAGGTATAATTGAAATTATCCTGCTTGGAATTGTTGAGCTTGAATCTGTAAGTTTATTTTGTTTTTTTACCAAATTTAGGAAATACTGGCCATTATTTCTTCAAAAATTTTTTTTCTCTTCTCTCCTTAAACTTCAGTAGATTTATATTACATTATTGTCTTAGATTCTGTTTTTCTTTAATCTCATTTCTCTTTATTCTTCAGATTGGATAGTTTGTATTAATTTTTAATTCACTAACTCTTCTACTGTCTCTAATATGCTGTTAAGGCCATCCAGTGAATTTTAGTATTAGTTATTCTATTTTTCACATACAGAATTCCCAATTAGTCCTTTTTTTTTATCATTGCTATTTCTCTGCCTAGATTCCCCATCAGTTTATTAATTATGAGTATGTTTCCTTATAAGTTATTTACTATAGCTTTATTAAAGTATTTGATGTCATTTTGCCTCAGTACGAGTCAAATATTGATGCTGTTTTGCTTGTCTAATGACATTTTATTATACGGTAGACATTATGGATGACATATTAATAAGGACTCTGGATTCTCCTACATTCGTATGAAGAGTGTTAATTTTTGTTCCGGCAGCCAGTTCATTTGGCTGGACTGAAGCCTCAGTCTCCTTCTCCCCTGGAGTAGATAGTAGCTCAGATCTCTGAGCAGTTCTTTCAGCTTCCAGCTGCTGCCGTCCAGTGGCCTCACTGGGATCTCCCTGAACAAGCTGATTTGGATAGAGTTTAGGTTCAGAGTTTGAGGTTTGCTCCTTCTGCAGCTCCTTCCTTTCCAGGATTTCTCTCCTAACTTTCCATCTGCTCCACCAACCCCAATTCTGTCCTTGACATCTCAGGTCAATAAGGCTGCAGCTCTCTGCCACCCTTAGTCTTCTGAAGAGTGAGGTGTGCCCTAAGGAAACCAGGTATGCACTTGCACATCTTACCTCCTTGAAGTTCCTTTCTTTTGAAAGTAACTGATCCTTTAGTTACTTTTAAACTATAAATTAAGAGTTCTCAAATTTATCTGCGCATTGGAAACACCTAAAAAGGTTTGAAAACAACTGTGATTTGGGTTTGGGAATTTTTTAAAGATCCCTTGGTGATTCTAATGTATAGACAAATTTGGGAACCATTGCCCTATTTTTTAGCCATTGTTTCTCTTCGTTATGTAGAACATTGGGAACTGACAGTTTATTTTTTTTCCAGACCTACCTAGAAAAAAATGTGTGTGCTTTTGTTGTTGTTAAAACAAAAAACAATTTACTGTAAAATTATCACCCAGGTCAACTTAGTCAATGAGAGTTCCATTTGGGCTCATACTATGGTATACATATTTTGTATACTATATTGTACATATTGTAGCTGGTAGCTCAGATGGTAAAGGGTCGGTCTACAATGCAGGTTCAACCCCTGAGTTGGGAAGATCCCCTGGAGAAGGAAATGGCAACCCACTCCAGTATTCTTGCCTGGAAAATCCCATGGACTGAGGATTCTGGTAGGCTACAGTCCATGGGGTCGCAAAGAGTCGGACACGACTGAGCGACTTCATTTCACATATTGTATATATTATGGTATACATATTGTGTAGCCCGTAAAATATGTAAAACCAGGACACTAACCGATAGACCTAACACTGCAGGAAGGTAAACATGCATTCAGATCAAACCAAAAAATAAAGTTTATCTCTAGAACCCAGCCAGAGAATAAAAAGCAATGTTCAGAGATCAAGTTTTAAATGGTCTCACTGAAAAAAAACAGACTCTCATCTGAGATGAGTTTGATTCTGAGATTGAAAACAAAATATTCAATGGATGCCTGTGGCTGATGAAGTAACTTAAAGTTGACAGTCACAATTGGACAGATGACAAACAAGGACAGCATGATCAAGATATGCAGCCCACAGTAAGTACTATGAGGATTTCACCAAATGTCAAAGAAACAGTTTTTGAATGAAATGTTTCATAGACACTGAAGAATATACAACCTTTGAAGCACCGGGTCAATGACTTACAAATAAGATAAAAGCCCATGATAGGAATTTATTCAGACTTGGACATGCATTTAATATTCCTGTATAGACAAGGAAAATGAAGCCATAGAGGAAACTAGAAGGTAAATTGTTATCCTAGGAAGCCTTGCCAGTTTAGGTTTTGTTGGTTAATATTCCAAACTTGTCTTTATAATTAAAATTACTGAAACTTGAACATGGTCACATTTGATTGGATCACTCAAATTTATGGTGGTTTAGTTGCTAAGTCATGTCTGACTCTTGCAAGCCCATGGACTGTTACCTGCCAGGCTCCTCTGTCCATGGGAATCTCCAGGAAAGAATACTGGAGTGGGTTGCCATTTCCTTCTCCAGGGGATCTTCCCCACCTGGGAATCAAACCTGGGTCTCTTGCATTATAGGCAGATTCTTTACCAACTGAGCTACAAGGGAAGCCCCTCAAAATTATGATCTTAGGACAAATTCAGCTTTTCTATCTTGTCTCAAATTATTGGTAATTATTGCTAATATATATATTTAATACTTTAAAGGCATGTATTCTTATAAATTTTCATAGAATAGGGCTTTTAGAGACTAGAAGTAGATTGAAATACAGTAAAAGATAGTCTTTTAACTCTTAATGTAAACTTTAAATAAATTTATGTTAACTTTTGTCTCATTAACTAATGAGACAAAATAAATAACACAAAGTAAATTTGTGTTAACTTTTGTCTCATTATATTAAGGGTCTTAGTTGTGGCATGTGGGATCTAGTTCCCAGACCAGAGATCGAACCACCCAGGTCCTCTGCACTGGGAGTATGGAGTCCTAACCACTGGACTACCAGGGAAGTACCTGATTTTTGTTTTGAAGTTTGATTTATTCATATGAGTTTGTGAAAAGCCAGTGTATATATATATTTTGTTAGTTAACTTTTCTTTTCCCCTAGCCTATTTGTACAGTCAGTCTCCTCAACCTGGACCATCACATATTTTACATTCTTGAATCAAAAGTCCTTTCAACTGTAACGTGGTTTTCTTGGTAGCATCTGTAAATCTAGTATTGAAATGAAAACTGTTAGACTGATTTGGAAAAGAAAAGATACAATATTATATAAATATAAAATATTGAACACTTTGTTATATTATTATTACAATAGCTCTTGAACACTTTGGGTGTATATCTCATTTAGCCCTCACAGCCCAGATGAGAGATATTATTCCTACTGTGTAGGTGAGGAACTAGACTCATCTGAGTTCAGTTTGTGTATGGATACCAGCCATAATAAATCCATGTTCCCTAGGAGATTCTGCAAGTTCACACTTAAAAAAAAATATGTATTTACTTATTTGGCTGCACCAGGTCTCACCTGTGGCACGCAGGATCTTCAGTCTTCTTTGCAGCGTGTGGGATCTAGTTCCCTGACCAGGGATCAAACTCAGGCCCCCTGCATTGGGAACATAGATTCTAAGCCACTGGACCACCAGGGAAGTCCCAAGTTCACACTTTCCACACAATATGCCTAAAATGAAAAAACTTGGAACCGTCCTACTTTTATCAGGCTGTTCAGTAAAGATTTGACTGTCGCTTTGGCAGACAATCATATACAAGTTTTCTCTTTCAAGTACCTGCACTTATGTTTCTGCTCTCCAACACCTCCTCCCCTCCCCACTCCATTTCCTCTTGGCTGCATCTGCTTCTCTGGGAGACTTGCAGGATTTGACACATCCTCCTGATTTCCTAAACTGTATGACGAGCCAGGGCCTGAAATAATGAACTCTCCAAGGCCAAGAAATCTGTTTTGTAGTTTCTCTGTGTAAGTCTTAACACTTAATCTTCTATCCAATGCGTTTTTTTTTCCCTTTCTAAGTATCGGCTTTCTGAGCCTGTGACCTTGGCTTACTACCTTGTTTAGTACATTTCTGCTTTTTATTTTGACTGTGAGAATCTTTAGATTTATTCTAGTGGCTTCAGTTACTCTGCACTATTTTCAATTTCCTCTGTAAAAAAAAAAAAAAAAGCGTCTTTTAAGCTGTATTTCCCCAAATAAAGATGAAGTAACTGCTCTGGGACAAAGCTACAGCTTCATCAAATAACACAGTTTTCTCTTTTCTTTTTTTCCTTTTTGGCCACACTGCACAGCTTGTGGCATCTTAGTTCCTACACCAGGGATCAAACCTAGGTCCTCAGGAGTGAAAGCTCAGAGTCTTAACCACTGGACCTCCAGGGAATTCCTACAGTTGAAGTTTTAAAAAGCAGGTAGAGATTTATGACTGCCTCTCCACCCCTCTCTTCCAAATCCCCAAACATCTACCTTTTGCGAAACCAGGCTGTGTAGTTGTTAGAGCCAGAGGTCTTAAGCGGTATACACCATGTGGCAAAGATCAGCTTTAAAATAAATAAATACTTCTATGGGAAGAATATAAAGCAGAGCATTATTTTCCCTTCAGAGGCCTACGACACAGCAAGAATAAATTTAGCCTGTGTACATTTTCTAAAAGGACTGCCACCTTCAAGTTTGACTAAAAGATGAACTTTCCTTGGTGGGATGTGCTGCTGTTTGAAAGGCAGGTGCAGTCCTGATTGGCCAGCTCCCTATTAACCTGAACCTGCAGAGGCACCTTTGATCGCTCGCTCAGAGCCTCACTGGCTTCCACAGTTGGCTCAGAAAACATCAAAAGAACCATAAAGCAGACTCTAATCTCAGCCTTCCTGTTTCTCCTTCTGCCCACTGTGTTCACGCAACAGCACGTTTTCTTCAACTGGACGGTGTTTTCCACAATAATACTTGGAGTCACAATGTCAAACGGACGGGTGAATGGGGTTGGGGGTGTCCCTCTTTGTAACTCAAATCTCTGCCAGTGGAGGATCAGGGCTCTTAAGCTCACTTGCAAGGACATGCATGCAGGTATGTAAATTAATGTATGCTGGCCTGATGCTCTGTAGACCGGAGAAACTTCCGTTTAGGGGAACTCTTACTAGTACAGTAGTTACTAAGCACAGTATGTTATATCCATCATGACGGCCCTCAGATAACAAGTGTGGGCTAGTTAATTGGGACTCTGGCAGTGGATTGGAAATTCTGAGTTACAAACATATAGCAATGTTCCTTATCAAGATACAGTTTTATTTTTTCCAGCATTTTCTGTCAATGCTTTAATTTCATTTAATATTTCCAAAAGGATCTAAATGCTCCTGGAACAAAAAGCAAAAAGGACAAATGAGTTACTAAGACTATGCAAAGTGTGAAAGTGTTAGTCGTGTCTATTTGACACCCCATGGCTGTAGCCTGGCAGGCTCCTCTGTCCATGAAATTCTCCAGGCAAGAATATTGGAGTTGGTAGCCATTCCCTTCTCCAAAGGATCTTCCAGGAATCAAACCCAGTTCTCCTGCATTGCAGGATGATTCTTTACCATCTGAGCCACCAGGGAAACCCCCTCTCCTCTATTCCTCAACCACCCAGTTCCCTTTCCTTGAGAAAATCATTATAACCAATTTCTTCTTCATTTTTTCCAGAGCCAAGATGCAGTTATATTTAAGGGTGATAGGTTAGATAATATTGAGTCTTTAAAATTTTTTAATTAAATTCTACAGTTAATTACAAGTCAGTACTAGTCCTTGAGTTTTATTATTTCTCTTTCAAGGTTCATCCAATGTTGGCTTCCAGGATTTCATGCATCTGTATTTGGATTTTAAAAAATGCTTTAGGGGAGAAGGAAATGGCAACCCACTTCAGTGTTCCTGCCTGGAGAATCCCAGGGACAGTGAAGCCTGGTGGGCTGCCGTCTGTGGGGTCGCTCAGAGTCGGATACGACTGAAGCGACTTAGCAGCAGCACAGAAGAGTATTTAGATTGCCAAATCTTTTCAGTAGGACCAAAGTAACCTGTTTTGAGGTCCTTGTTTGCATCAGTAAAATAAGTGACAGCGTTGTGAATAGGCTCTATTTTTGTTATTTTGGGGAGAATCAAAGCATGTTTTTTAAGAAAGTTGATCAACTTAGAAGAAGGGTAATGGCAATCAATGTTGCCAATAAAATCAGAAAGGGCTATTTGCCATTCAGTATTTTGAATATACAAATGTTCAATTTGTGTTTTTGAAAATGGTACTATTATAGTCTTTGGATCGTAACAAGACAATTGTTGAATATGAGTTATCATCTTAAATATTAACTTGCTAACCATATCCACATAAGTAGTCAATAACTTAGTTTGTTTATGAGGCAAAAAGACTCATTCATTTATAGCCTCTGTTTGCCAAATTATTCCTGTAGGAGAATATGGAGTGGGCATAATTAAGGCTATTATGGGCTAACTTAATTCTACCCTAGTCAGTTGTTGATTTTGAATTGCCTGATTAATTTGTTGTATTTCTTTTTTGGCTTCAGGGGTTAAAGAGCAAGGACTGTTTAATTCTCCTTGTAATATATTAAATAGATTTTTTAAGGCATAATTAGGAATCCCTAATACTGGACGAAGCCTGTTAATATCACCTAATAATTTTTGAAAATCATTTAAAGTTTTTAATTGATCAGTTCGAATCTGTTTTTTGTGGAGATATTAAGTTTATATTTAATATATATCCCAAATATTGATAAGAAGCTTCAGTTTGAACTTTATCTGCTGCAATAACTAATCCGTATAATTCTAAAATCTTTTGGGTTTATAAAAATATTTGTTGAAGAATTTTCTTATCAAAGTATGCTAATAAAATATCATCCATATAATGAAAAAAAAAAAAAGGCTTTAGGGGCTTCCCTGGTGGCTTAGTGGTAAGGATTCTGGGCTTTCAGTGCTGCTGCCCTGAGTTCAATCCCTGGTCAGGGAACTGAGATCCTGTATGTCTGAGATCCCACAAGGTGAACGGCACAACCAAAAAAAAAAAAAGGCTTTATTTTTTATATTGCTCTGGGAGGTATTTTAGAACTGGGGGCATAGGTGAAAGAGATCTGAATTTATATAGCCTCAAGCAAGTTATTTGTCCTCTCTCAGCCTGGCTGCTGCTTCTCTAAATTTGGTAAAAATGAACCCTAAATCTCAAAGTTCTGAGAGGATTAAATGAAGTAATGAAGGGAGAAACGCCTTACAAGTTTTAGAGCAAAGCAGATGGATCTACAAATGTTGTTGCGCCTTAGATAGAATAAATCTAGCTCCACACACCCACCATTACCTCGCCAGGTGCAGAGTCCTGCCTGACAGAGCCGCCTGGCAGGTAAATGTTCCAAATGCAGTTCAGCCTTTGATCTTGTCCTGCCAGACCCGGCCTTGCCTGTTCTTCCCGCCTCCAGCCTGTCTTCACTGACAGCAGCGATTCGGGTCTCCCCAACCCCCACCGCCACACCCGCCCCTCCCCGCCCCTACTGCTGTGTCCACTGCTTTTTCTCTGAAGACGGTCTACCAAAAAAAAGCAGTACGAGGACTTCAGAAACGGGTAGTAGGTTGGAGACGGTGGTGGCTTATGCTGAAGACCAGGTAATCATCATCTTTCTCAAACTAGCTATTTCAGTTTTTACCACTGGCATCGTTCCTGCAAAGTTCAAAATAACATTGCTTATTAGTTACTAAAGGCTTCCCTGGTAGCTCAGATGGTAAAGAATCCGCCTGCAATGCAGGAGACTTGGGTTCCATCCCTGGATCGGGAAGATCACCTGGAGAAGGGAATGACAACCCACTCTAATATTCTTGCCAGGAAAATCCCCTGGACATGGAGCCTGGTGGGCTAGTCCATGGGGTCGCAAAGAGTTGGGACACGACTGAACAACTGACACTTTAGGTATTAAAAGGTTGAGCATCCAGAGCCTCTGACTTGCTCTCTCCTCCATGTTCTGGGCTCACTTAAGAGGACTCCTCTGGAGAGATCTCATTTTGCCTTTTGTTCAGTCGCTCAATCGTGTCTGACTCTGCAACCCCATGGACTGTAACTCGCCAGGTCTCCTGTTCTTCACTATCTCCTGGAGTTTGCTCAAACTCACATCCATTGAGTCGGTGATGCTATCCAACCATCTCATCCTTTGTTGCCCCCTTCTCCTCCTGCCCTCAATCTTTCCCAGCACCAGGGTCTTTTCCAGTGAATTGGCTCTCTGCATCAGGTAGCCAAAGTATTGGAGCTTCAGCTTCAGCTTCAGCTTCAGCATCAATCCTTCCAATGAATAGTCAGGGTTGATTTCCTTTAGGATGGACTGGTTTGATCTCCTCAAGGGACTCTCAAGAGTCTTCTGCACCACAGTTTGAAAGCATCACTTCTTTGGCACTCAACCTTCTTTATGGTTCAACTCTCACATCCATATATGCCTCTTGTGATATATTTTTTTAATTAAAAATATATTTTTAAAAAATTTTTCAGCCACTCCACTTGGCATGTGGGATCATAGTTCCCCAACCAGAGACTGAACCCACACTCCCTACATTTGAAGCGTGGAGTCTTGACCACTGGACTGCCAGGGAAGTCCCTTTGGTGATTTTTTTTTTTTTTCCTGTTCTTCTGAAAGATGTTAAATTTATTATGACTGGAAATTTTTCATTTCTTCTTGGAGGTAGAAGGACTTTGGGGGATCATTTAGATGAGATAAGAAAACTGAATTTGTCTCTTAACATTTTCAAGTTATTTACTTCTCCAAGCCTCAGTTTCTTCATCTCTCAGTTTTACACTCCAGAGAATATTTATCACATAAGAGAGTTTTTACCAGAAATAAGAACTGGTTGAAGACAATCTCCCTTGTCTGTTCTTGGATGGTTTGCCTTTATTTCCTTCCCTTGTTACTGAAGAACACTTTCTCTCCTTCAACTCTTCCCTTCCTTCATTTTTTGCCCTTTTTTCTGGTCTTTCTTTACCTTTTAAAAAATACCTTTACCAGTTTGTTATAAAGGAGACTTAAAAGATACAGCAGCCAGATAAGGACGTACGTTGGGCAAGGTCCGGAAGGGTCCCCTGTACAGGAGCTTCTGTCTCCAAGGAACTGGGTGCTGCACCCTCCTTGCTTGTGGATGCGTCCATGAACCCAGGAACTTTCTGCCTTCTGTGGAATGGATACACAGTTGGCCCTCTGAATCTGCAGGTGCGAACCCCAGGACACCAGACACTGTATTCAGTGTATTAAGGGGCTGCTTTATACAAGAGACTTGTGCATCCACAGACCCTGAAACCAATCTCCTATGGACACAGAGGGGCTGATTGAGAAACTATGGGTAACCACTGGCTTAATCCATTTCACCTGTAACCTGCCTTCGCTAATCAAGATCGTTTCAATTGTTGCTGCAAAAAGCCTGCTTGTCCTCTAAGCAGCATGGAGTCTAAATAACAAGATGTTCTCCAGGAACCCGGATCAGCTGTGTCTAGCTGGAGCTGAGCTGGTTAAGACCGGGAAGGACTACCCACCCTCCACCTGGGCTTGTGTGAGTGTCACTGAGTGACCTTTTGACAGTTAGAAGGCTGACAACTCCACCCTCAGACCTTGCCAAGTGCTTCTTTTTTTTTTTTTTTAATTTTTTTATTAGTTGGAGGCTAATTACTTCACAACATTTCAGTGGGTTTTGTCATACATTGATATGAATCAGCCATAGATTTACACTTATTCCCCATCCCGCTCCCCCCTCCCACCTCCCTCTCCACCCGATTCCTCTGGGTCTTCCCAGTGTACCAGGCCCGAGCACTTGTCTCATGCATCCCACCTGGGCTGGTGATCTGTTTCACCATAGATAGTATACATGCTATTCTTTTGAAACATCCCACCCTCACCTTCTCCCACAGAGTTCAAAAGTCTGTTCTGTATTTCTGTGTCTCTTTTTCTGTTTTGCATATAGGGTTATCGTTACCATCTTTCTAAATTCCATATATATGTGTTAGTATGCTGTAATGTTCTTTATCTTTCTGGCTTACTTCACTCTGTATAAGGGGCTCCAGTTTCATCCATCTCATTAGGACTGGTTCAAATGAATTCTTTTTGACGGCTGAGTAATATTCCATGGTGTATATGTACCACAGCTTCCTTATCCATTCATCTGCTGATGGGCATCTAGGTTGCTTCCATGTCCTGGCTATTATAAACAGTGCTGCGATGAACATTGGGGTGCACGTGTCTCTTTCAGATCTGGTTTCCTCAGTGTGTATGCCCAGAAGTGGGATTGCTGGGTCATATGGCAGTTCTATTTCCAGTTTTTTAAGGAATCTCCACACTGTTTTTCCATAGTGGCTGTACTAGTTTGCATTCCCACCAACAGTGTAAGAGGGTTCCCTTTTCTCCACACCCTCTCCAGCATTTAAATGTAAGACCAGAAACTATAAAACTCCTAGAGGAGAACATAGGCAAAACACTCTCCGACATAAATCACAGCAAGATCTTCTATGACCCACCTCCCAGAATATTGGAAATAAAAGCAAAACTAAACAAATGGGATCTAATGAAACTTAAAAGCTTTTGCACTACAAAGGAAACTATAAGTAAGGTGAAAAGACAGCCGTCAGATTGGGAGAAAATAATAGCAAATGAAGAAACGGACAAAGGATTAATCTCAAAAATATACAAGCAACTCCTGAAGCTCAATTCCAGAAAAATAAATGACCCAATCAAAAAATGGGCCAGAGAACTAAACAGACATTTCTCCAAAGAAGACATACAGATGGCTAACAAACACATGAAAAGGTGCTCAACATCACAAGTGCTTCTTTTTTTGAACTTGCAGAGGCTGCGGCTGAGCTGCGCCTGTGCAGAGCAAAGAGGTCGCACCTCTTTCTCATCACCTTTCCCTGAGAGCCCCACGTACCCACGCCTGGGGATGCCAGCTCATCCCATAAATACCTCAACCCCTTCCTTATGGGAGGTGCATCTGAGTCTTTCTCCTCTCATTTCTACCTTAGGCTGCCTTGCACATAAACCTCATCTCTGCTGCAGAGCTTGGGGTCTCAGCATTTGGCTCGCTGGGCGTTGGGGAAAAGAAACCTAGTTAGGTAACAACTTTACAACTGAAGCTGTTGCCTGGTGCAGAAGGAAAAGCGTTGAGCTGTACTTTAGAAGAACTAAGAATGATACTAGGCCAGTATGACACCGACTTCTCCGTGATGGTTTTCTCACCAGTAAAGCTAAAAGGTTGGGCAGATGATTTTTCTCTTCACCTCTGAAAGCTCTAACTTTCTAAGGACATGAGTACTGTTACATACAGATCTGATAACAGTGTAGGTTGCTTGAAAATCCCCCCAAATACGGGTCATCGTACGTCTAAGTAAAAAGTCTACTGTGTCTACAGTATCCAAGTCTACAGAATCCAAGTAAAAAGTGTAAAATATAGGGGTTCTCCAGAGGTGGGATGAACTGGGAGGTTGGGATTGACATAGATACATTACTATGTATAAAACAGGACTTCCCAGGCAGTAAAGAATGTGCCTGCCAATGCAGGAGACTTAAGAGACGTGGGTTTGATTCCCTAGGGTGGGAAGATCCCCTAGGAAATGGCAACCAACTCCAGTACTCTTGCCTGGAGAATCCCATGGACAGAGGAGCCTAGCAGCCTACAGTCTACGGGGTCACAAAGAGTCTGACACAAGTGAGCTACTTAGCACATGTATAAAATACATAACTATTGAGAACCTATGGTTAGTACAGAGACCTCTACTCAGGGCTCTGTGGTGACCTAAATGAGAAGGAAATCCAAAAAAAATCAGGGCATATATGTATAGGTATAGCTGACTCATTTTGCTCTATGGCAGAAACAAACACAGCATTGTAAAGCAACTATATTTGACTAACATAAAGTTTTAAAAATATAGGGATCTCAAAATGATGAAATGATCCCTTTCTTTGGGCAAAAGTATCAACAGTGTGACTACATTTTAGGGATGATACTTCAGACAAGAGAGGAGTGTATGTTGAAATATTAAATTGGAGAGTCTCATGGTGTTTCACTTCAAGAAGTAAATGGGGATTGATGAGGGGGATACAGGGTTGGGGGAAGGAAGAAGAGGGGAAGATGGGGTGGCTCCACAAGATGGAGGTGGGAGGGGGTGCCCTGTGGCCTCTTGGCTGCGGAGTGCCAGTTGGTCCTGCCAAGACCAGGTGTGGTGGTCTTCATCGGAGACAGAACAGGGGAGCAGCTCAGGGCCCTCTGGGATTTCTTGAGAACAAACAGGGCTCCAGGAAAGCCTGGAGCTGATTAGGAGTTGATTAGGAAAATGACTGTAATTGTAAATGTAGAAATCAGAGGGGCATCTGGAAACCCGACAGGAAAGAACCTTCTGACTCCAAGTAAGAAAAATGTGTAGCCTCTGAAGTCAGGATGGAGTGCATTTAAAACTGAGCAGCCTTTACAGTGTAGCTGGGCAACCGTATGCTTAACATTGAGGACATCTGAAGAATAGTTTAAGTCCTTTTTGAGAGATCCGCAGCTATGCAAGGAGATAATTTTCATGCTTGGAGAATCTTGTGTTCAGGATTTTACTGGCCCAAGGGGAGAGGGGCAGGGTGGATGGAGGAAGAGAACCCTGGGAAGCCTTTGAAATAGAACCCAGCATCTAGATTCTGGCCACATCAGAATCTTCCAGCAGGAGGCTTTCAAACACAGATGTCTAGGCTCCATAATTCAAATTCTGGGCTGGCTCTGTAATTTGCAGGGCTTGGTGTAGAATACACAGCCTGAGGCCACTTCAAAAAACAAGAAAAAAAATGTCATTAGAGGTACAAAGATGTAAAAGATGTAAAGCTTTTTCCTTTCTGTCTACTTGTCATGATGTTTTCTATTATAATTTTTAGGAAAGGCTATCATTTTGAATTAACAGCATGAATTTTTACCACCTATCTTTATATTGTGCAATGCCAGTTTAAAATACAGTGGCATGTAACACATACAGAATCACCCAAAGGACATACTTTCTATTTCAAAGCTTGTACCTGCACATAACAAAATATATGTATGTGTTCTTCCTAGAACAGTGGGAACAGTACGTGAAAGTAAACTTAATTTTTTTTCACTCAATATGCTCACATCCTACCAGCATTTTCCATCCTCAGTTGAGCAGGCAGGGTTGGGAGGGAGGAGGCCCCATGGCTGCCCTCTTTCCGTTTCTGTTGTCCTTGTTGGCATAAGTAGTTGGTAACGCAGGGAAGTCATGAGGGCTGGAATAAACGTGATGGGATCCTTTGTGTGTGTTTCTTAGAATGTCACTGCTTTCTTTCTCTAGGAAAGCATAGCTTCTGGGCACCATCAGCTCCTTTGATGACTGGGTTGTAGGTCTAGCAGCTTACCTGGCGCCCAATTTGAGCTTCACTGATGCCCCAGGTATCACGAGTCCACTGGAGCCCTGTGTTCATGGGCGTGGGTACCACAACCCAAGGATGAGGCTGCCAGAAATCGCTGCAGACACACACGCATGCGTACACACATGATGCGCGTCCCTGCTCCGCTCAACGCAAGTCCACCCTCGGACTTCACTTACAAAGCACGTATTCGAGGGTACAATGATTAAGACTTGTAAGAGGGTGCTAGCAGAGTGTTACACCCAGCATAGGACCCTCCAAAGCGTGGAGCCCTGGGGACCTCACGTTATCCACCCCCGAACCGCCCTGGTTCTGCATCGGTACTTCCCACCCCAGTCTTACCTTCTTGCTGGTAAATGATCCCGGTTCCAAGCCTCCGGCCTCTGAAATGAAGGCCAGGTAAGGGAGAGGGAGGAGGAGCCAGGCCCCGTCGGTGGTGCTGAAGGTTGGGGTGAAGACAGAAGGAAAAGGAACTCTGGGTTGCTTTTTTGTCCCTGTCGTCACTGCCAGTGGACATTGACGTGTTCACACGCGAAGCTGCTGCAGGCCAGTGCGGGAGAAACTCCTAACGAGGTCCACACTGTGTGATTTTAAGAACACAGAGACAGCTGCTCCCCCACCCCCACCCCCCAGCCCGTGGCTTTGGAGAAGGATATGTCCTTCCCCTGCCAGGCTGAGGCCAGGGGCTCCTGTCAAGCCCCAGATAGAAACCTGTGTTCTCGGGGAGGGGGGAGGGGCTAGCAGTACACTGTCATCTACAGCCCACCTAGCTGTATCAGTTCTGGAATTCCCTGGCACTGCCAGGCCTGGGTTCGACCCCTGTTTGGGGAACCCCGATCCCAGGAGCCATGCAGTGTGGCCAAAAACAAAAAACAAACAGCCCCACACCCCCCCGAAAAAACCCAAACTGTCTCAATCCTAACCTCCCACCCTCCCACTCCCAGAAGTTTGGTGAAGAACACTTGGGCTCTCCCTGCAATCAAGGCTGGTGTGTAACTTACCCTCTGTTTAAACCCCATTGTAGGGGCTTCCCTGGTGGCTCAGTGCTAAAGAATCCACCCGCTAGTGCAGGAGACACCGGTTGGATCCCTGATTTGGGAAGATCCCGTAGGTGGTGCAGCAATTAAGCCCGTTCATGCCAACTACCAAGCCTGGGCTCTGGAGCCCGGGAGCGGCAACTCCTGAGCGCTCGTGCCATAAAGCCCGCGCTCTGCAACGAGAGAAGCCGCTGCAATGAGAGGCCCATGCACTGCAACTAGAGAACAGCCCTTGTAGCAACAAAGACCCAGCACAGACAAAAATAAGTAAGTAGACCCCAGTGTAGACTAGGTGGCATACAAACTAGTTTTTCACAGTCGTCTCTGGAGATTTAAGATTGTCGTTCACAAAAGTAGTGCAGTCAAGAGGAGGTAACTGGAATCTGTTAATGGTTGATATGTTGCTTTCATGGAGTGAAAGTGAAAGTCGCTCAGTTGTGTCCAACTCTTTGTGACCCCATAGACTATACAGTCCATGGAATTCTCCAGACTGGAATAGTGGAGTGGGTAGCCTATCACTTCTCCAGCAGATCTTCCTGACCCAAGAATACAAACCGGGGTCTCCTGCATTGCAGGCAGATTCTTTACCAGTTGA
Organism: Cervus canadensis; assembly: GCF_019320065.1. Taxonomy (NCBI): domain Eukaryota; kingdom Metazoa; phylum Chordata; class Mammalia; order Artiodactyla; family Cervidae; genus Cervus; species Cervus canadensis. The sequence continues at coordinate 52,195,665 of NC_057408.1, forward strand.
GCTATCAGGGAAGACTGTCAAATTACTGGGTGGGGCCCTACTTCCCGATCCTTTCTCAACATGGCGGACGGGGAAAGTGGTCACATTTGTACTATGTACGTGGCATCTCAAGGCTGGAGGGCCTGCCTGGGAACCCCAGAAGCCCCCCACCCCTCGCTCTCCACACACCTCAACTCCATCACTCCGAGGGCTTAGGTGCACTGCTCTGGAAGCTCCGTGATGTTTCCCTTTGTTGGGTCCATTCAAGGGAACTACAGGATTTAGGGAAAAGTGTGGTCACCTGGCTAAGGCAACTGGTGCATCTATTTTATAGTAAGACATACTCTGAAAAAAATTAGTCTTGAAAAAAGCACAAACATCTGAAAAATGAAATGGAGAAAATGCTAAAACTTGGCTCTGAATATTGTTGGGGGATCATCCCTCTCAAAGCTAATGCTGTTTCCAGAAAACACATGAACTGGCTCAGTTTCCACATCTATGGAATGAAGGGAATAAGACTGAATGATCTCCAATGTACCTTTTAGGTCAAAATTCAGGGATTAAGACATGTAAACAAGCGTTAAACCCTAATCTGAGATAGGTATGCTGAAGTATCCAAACGTGAATGGCTGCAACTTACTTTGAAATGCATAAAAAGGAGATGGCTGGGTCGGCCTGGGCGAGGGTTGGATAGTGAGTAAATTGATGATAAAGTAAGTCCAGGAGGATGTTAACAGTAGGAGCCAGGCAGTGGGTAATGTGGGGGTGATCACCGTCCAAGTCTTCCAATTTGGCTGCAAGTTTGCAATTTTACTTTGAGAAATGTTGGGGAAAAACAATGAGTGCTTTGGCCTCCAGTCTTCATGACTAATGCAGAAAAAATGAACAACACGAAGTAACCTGTCCAACTGGTTAAAAAGTTGTTAGATTTAATAGCTAATCTAAGATGTTGTAACTAAACTATTTTAAGCCTTTGTGCAAGAAACAAAAATTCAAAACTTCTGCTATCGCAAAAATGTGAAGGTACCAATTATCAAGGACTTACTGTGTTCCAGGACTCTGCTGAAAGTTTTCTCTGAAATGTCATCCCTGCAGCAGCCAACGGAGCATAGGTATCGTCCTCCGCCTTTGACAGACAAGAAAACTGGGGCTGGATGAGCTTCTCCAAGGCCGTGGAGCTGGGCCCTGACAGCACTGGGATTTGAGTTCTGGGCTAAATGATCTCCCGGACAAGACAGCTCTTTGCCGGTATTGAATTCTGCTCCACCTGCTGCTTCAATCTTATTGACACTTAGTCATAAACTCGACAGGAAAGTATGGGTTATACACACACAGTACATGAGCCGACCCTGAATAGCCTCTGAGCAGACCCTTGATGGAGTACAAAGCTATGGTGTGTACCCAGTTCAGCCATGTGTCCTGGGCTTGGCTATGAACTTGCTCAAGACACGCGATTCTGCACCTCAGTGTCTTCATGTGTAAATGGAGGCAGATTTCAGGTGGATTCCTCCACAAAGCACTTAGTAACATTCTGGATACATGGACAAGTTTGCTTTCCACCTTGTGCCTTCGTGCCTTTTCTGTCATCCTGTGAATTCTCAGTGCATCAGCTCTGGATTACTGGGGTGTGTCGTTCTTTTTGTGTAACCTCAAATTCCAAATCTTCCTGCTTCCTGTGTTCAGTCATCTTAAAACAAAATTTGTCTAAAAGCACTACAGCCCCCATCTTATCCTCTGGGTGGAGTTTAGTATCCACACAATCCCCCATATTTCTGAGAGTTTCTGGGGACTGGTTAGCATTCTCATTCACCATCTTTTAGTCTGAATTGGAGAACTTTTTAAAAATATCTTTTATTTCACTGTACCATGTCTTGGTTGCAGCATGTAAACTCTTAGTTGTAGCATGTGGGATCTAATTCCCTGATCAGGGATTGAACCCAGGTCCCCAGCATTGGGAGCATGGAGTCTTAGCCACTGAACCACCAGGGGAGTCCCTAAATTAGAGATTTTACCCTACTGCCACCTCGAGTCTTGCGGGAAATATCCTCTTTCCATCCAAAGTGACCCCAGGCCCTTTTGACTTCAATTCCCTCTGTAGCTAATCTAACAGGAAAACAAGCAACTGCAGCAACTTTTTAGCAAAGAAATGAGAATAGTGAGAGATTATTACAGAAGAGGGGAGAAATAGCTTCAGTTGTCATTCATCCACTCAGCTAATATTGACTGAGTGCCTTCTATAGACTAGATATTTCTAGATATTTCTGGGTCTGGAAATATCAAAAGGAATAAAACAGACAAGAACAAAGAAATCCCATACTCTCTTAGTTGGGAGATGGGAAGAAGAAATTTTACTCATGCATTTTGTTGATTGTCTGTTTTAGGTTAGATGGTGAGAAGAGGTGGAGAGAGGGGTGCCTGCAGGTAGGGTGGGCATGGGAGTATGTGATTTTAAACAGGGTGATAGGAAAGGACCCACTTAGGAGGAGACCTGGGAGGACAGAGTAACTGGTGCTGTGGGAGTCTGGGAAGATTTCAGCTCAGACAAAGATGTTCCGTCACTGCAGAGGCTCTATGAGTGCTGGGTCTAGAGCATGAAGTGTGGAGTATCATGATGAACTTCTGGATTTTATGCATTTGATGCATTTCAATCCATTGCAGTTGATGCTCAAGTTGTCCCATTTGTGGCCAGAGAGAGGAGGGTGAGCAAGATGGGGAGCTGCAGAAAGTCAGTGCAGTGAAACTGGTCCCAGACTTCTGTGGCTGAAAGATATATTCAGAATCCTGCTGGATCTAAATGCTGCATGGATTTGTATATATTGTGTGTATGTATGCTTTTGACAGTCACTCTGTCTTCTTTCACCCCATATCCTGAATTTATGAAGCCTTTTGGATTGTGTGTGTATGTGCATGTGTCTGTATAGAAATGGAAAGAGGGACTGAGTTTGAAGCCAATTCAACATGATACAGAATATTACTAAACATCGTGTAGCAGGATTCCAAAGACCTAAAAAGACCACAGACTTTAAGTTCCAACCTGAGAATTAGTAGAAATCCAGTTACTTTGGACTTTCACAGGTAGGGGTTGGAATGGGGCGGGGGGAAAAACAGAAAGGATAGCTCAAAATAATTGAATTTCCGGGGCCGTGGAAGGCCCATGCAATCTCTGATATTTACATACACATATATCCATGTGACCAACAGGTTTGAGAGCTCTTTTAAAAGCAGGGAGGATGACTCTGGAAGTCAATGAGATCTGCAAATTACCATTTGTAGAAAAATCTGCGTCGACTTCTGGGTGAGGGAGGAGGAGTGGCAACGATTTGATGAGGGGTAGAGCAGTTTGCTTTGGAACCAAGTATGGGATGTTTGCTCTGACAAAGAACTTTTTCTTTTGTTCTGATTTGTATATCCATCGATACTAACATCTAGAGACAAAATCTCTCACATCTAAATTGTCCCGGAAAATTCAGGATCTGTGGTTTCACCCTTAAAGTTCAGAACTCATTCTTATATAAAATAGCCAGAGAAAATCCCAAAGATGACTTACAAGAGGTTCATTGTAGTGTAGGTTGATTAACATAGTCTGTTTACAGACCAAAGTTTTAGGATCGGGCTGTGCCACAAATTGGCACTGTCTTTTTGCTGTGTGAGATATGAGCTGTCAGACTTGAAGCCCTGGTGGGAGAGTAGCTCTCTGTGCATGCGTTTGTGCTGAGTCACTTCAGTCGTGTCTGACTCCTTGTGACCCCATGGGCTGTAACCCACCAGACTCCTTTGTCCATGGGATTGTCCAGGCAAGACTTCTGGAGCGGGTTGCCATTTCCTTCTCCAGGGGATCAAACTCAGGGATCAAACCTGAGTCTCCTACATTGCAGGAGGATTATTTACTGCTGAGCCACCAGGGAAGCCCCAAATAATTGAGTGCATAGGACCAATATTCTCAAGATTCTAGGATTATTCAAAAATAGGAAAGTTTCTGCTATAGACAATATTTGTGTTGGCCACAGATTCTTATGCTGAAGCCTAATTCTCAGTGTATGTGGAGGTGGAGTCTTTGGGGGTGATTAGATTGTGAGGGTGGGGCCCTCATGTATGGGATTAGTGTCCTTATGAAAGAGACCCCAGAGAGCTCCCTTAACTATCTATGAACTAGGGAGTGGACCCTCACCAGACACTGTATCTACTGATGCCTTGATCTTCAACTTCCCAGCATCCAGAATTGTAAGAAATAAATGTTTGTTGCTTAAGCCACCCAGTCTATGGTATTTTTGTTATAACAGCCCAAATGGACTAAAACAGTGATAGACAAAAAACTGTCATTTTAAACTGATTCTTTATAATATGTGATTCTCTTTACCAGGTGACTGCAGAATAGTCTCAGGTGCATAGTAATTGATTCATATTTTATTGCAAAGGATATTTTGGAAAATAAGCTGATACAAGCTAGTCACTTCATAGAAATACACTGTATGATGTTGCACATTCTACCTTCTGGCTTCTAATTCTCAGAATGAGAGCCAGACTGACCGAGATGTTTAACCTCAATGGGAAACTTCACTCTTGATGGACTTACTTATGCCCCAGACAGGCTTCCCTTAGATAAAAATGGAGACATTGTGCTCCACAAGCAGGTGGGTCATAAGATTCCTAGTAATGATTTAGGTAACAATAGAGTTTTTGTCCTGTGTGTAGCACACTGGTTCTTATATGTCTTTGTCCTGGCATATGAGTTAAAGTACAGCTTCCACAATGCATCTGCATTCTAGCCACACCTATGTACTTAGATGATGGACTCTTCAGACATCTCTACTTTGTCTCTCCTCTGTGCCTCTGTTCAACCCGTTCCTCTTGCTTAAGACGCCTCTACAGTGGGGGGTTCTCAGCCTCCGCTGCACCCAAGTTCAGAAGCATAGTCAGTCCTTCCTGCCTCCTTCATTCTGATGTAACTGATTTGCCGCGCTGATTTCTTAAAGCTTCCCAGGTCTAACACTGCTAGTGGACCTGCCTATGGACTCAAATGGTAGGACTCCCCTGGTGAATTTGTTAGAAACACAAATTGTCTCTCAGAGCAAACGTACTGAGTTAGAATCTGCTTGTGTGTGGTGCTGCTGCTAAGTCACTTCAGTCATGTCCGACCCTGTGCGACCCCATAGACAGCAGCCCACCAGCCTCTTCTGTCCACAGGATTCTCCAGGCAAGAACACTGGAGTGGGCTGCCATTTCCTTCTCCAATGCATGCATGCATGCTAAGTCGATTCAGTCATGTCTGACTCTGTGTGACCCTATGGACAGCAACCCACCAGCCTCCTCTGTCCACAGGATTCTCTAGGCAAGAGTACTGGAGTGGGTTACCATTTCCTTCTCCATGTGTGTGGTGAGAGAGGGCTGAACAAATTCAGCTTCAAAGGCATCTTTTCAGGTCTGGAGCTGAAATGTTAACCAGACCTTAGGACCCTAAGTGCTGTGTGAAGTCCTCTGTGTGTGTCCCCACGTGGAGGAAAACTCTTCTGGTTTGTTTTTGTTTTTTCTTTAATTAAAAAAAATTTTTGCCTGTGCCACACAGCATGTGGGATCTTAGTTCCCCAATTAGGGATCAAACCCACGTCCCATGTAGTGGAAGCTCCGACTCTTAATCATTGGTCTGCCAAGGAAGTCCTTCTTCTGTCCTAATGTGTGTTAAAAGGCACAGAACAGTTTGCCCTCCAGGTCACGGCACAGACGCCAGTGTAGGGTGGTGACAGCCCCAAGGGACAACAGAGTCTTTCCGCTGAGACAGCTGGGCTGAAAGGGCTACAGCCTTTAGCGTGACACAGAGATGTGTTAGGGAAACAAGAGTTCCTGCTCATAGACCAATCAGTCTCGACAGTCACACGCTCTGATATGGGCCTGTCTGAACAGGAAAAGGAGGACTTCTTATTTGTCAGGAGGTCTGCTAGAAAAGAAAAAAAAAAGACCCACTGAAATATCGCTTACTTCCTACAGGGAAGGACACATTCTTGGACTGAACACAAAGGATGTCAGGCCCAACAAGGATGTCAGTTAACTCTAGGGTTATTTGTTTGCCAAGACTGAAAAATATCACTCAGATTGCTTAAATGAGAGAGGGTTGGTTTTAAAGACACAGTCATCAGACTCCATTCTTCGTGGTCACTTGTGATTTGAGAGGCAGTTGTGCTCACACCTTAAGTTTGCGGCGTCTGCTCGGTTTGGTAGCTCTTTAAACATCGAAGGGGGATTTTTAAAGTTTTGGTGTCTCCAAACTCAGTGAAGTAAAGAACACTGACTGCTTTGCCCTGACTGCCAGGAAGCCTAGAAAGAAATTTAGGATTTACAGGGGGTTACTCTGGCAACTTGGTAAAGTTATTTATCTAGCAATTTTCTTTCTTTGTTCCTTTTTTTTTTGGCCACACCAGCTGCTTGCCTGGTGGTGCAGATGGTAAAGAATCTGTCTGTAATGCAGGAGACCCAGGTGTGATCCCTGGGTTTGGAAGATCCCCTGAAGAAGGGAATGGCTACCCACTCCAGTATTCTTGCCTGGAGAATCCCAGGTACAGAGGAGCCTGGCAGGCTTCAGTCCATGGGGTCCCAAAGAGTCAGACAAGACTGAAAAACTAACACTGCGGCTTGCAGGATCTTACTCCCCCACCAGGATTGAACCTGGGCCCTGGCAGTGAAAGCACCAAGACCTAATCACTGAACCACCAGAAAATTCCTCCCAATTTCCTTTTTTTATTTCTTTTTAATTTAAAAAATTGTTCAGTGTTTTATATTTTCATTCTGTAAATCATCTTAAAGACTTTTTAGAAGTGAAGCTTCACTTAAAAAAAAAAACTAATAAAACAAGAACAACCATGCATAGGTGCTGGTGTCCTGGTATAAACCTACTCACCATTCAAGTGCGTCCACTCTGCTCCTGTCCTGGCTCTAGCCTGGGGCTTAGCCTAGACCTTGCTGTAGAAGCCAGTGGGGATCTTAAGCTGCCGTCTCAGTTCAGTTCAGTTCAGTCGCTCAGTCGTGTCCAACTCTTTACAACCCCATGAATTGCAGCATGCCAGGCTTCCCTGTCCATCACCAACTCCTGGAGCTTACCCAAACTCATGTCCGTCGAGTCGGTGATGCCATCCAACCATCTCATCCTCTGTCGTCCCCTTCTCCTCCTGCCCTCAATCTTCCCCAGCATCAGGTCTTTTTCAATGAGTCGGCTCTTTGTATCAGGTGGCCAAATTATTGAAGTTTCAGCTTCAGCATCAGTCCTTCCAATGAATATCCAGGACTGATTTCCTTTAGGATGGACTGGTTTGATCTCCTTGCAGTACCAGGGACTCTCAAGAGTCTTCTCCAACACCACAGTTCAAAAGCATCAACTCTTCGGCATTCAGCTTTCTTTATAGTCCAAATCTCACATCCATACATGACTACTGGAAAAACCATAGCTTTGACTAGATGGACCTTTGTTGGCAAAGTAATATCTCTGCTTTTTAATATGCTGTCTAGGTTGGTCATAACTTTCCTTCCAAGGAGCAAGCGTCTTTTAATTTCATGGTTGCAGTCACCATCTGCAGTAATTTTGGAGCCCCCCAAAATAAAGTCTGTCACTGTTTCCATTGTTTTCCCATCTATTTGCCATCAAGTGATGGGACTGGATGCCATGTTCTTAAGTTTTCTGAATGTTGAGCTTTAAGCCAACTTTTTCACTCTCTTCTTTCACTTTCATCAAGAGGCTCTTTAGTTCTTCTTCACTTTCTGCCGTAAGGGTGGTGTCATCTGCATATCTGAGGTTATTGATATTTCTCCCAGCAATCTCCTTTCCCTATTCGGAACCAGTCTGTTGTTCCATGTCCAGTTCTAACTGTTTCTTCCTGAGCTGCATACAGATTTCTCAAGAGGCAGGTCAGGTGGTCTGGCATTCCCATCTCTTTCAGAATTTTCCACAGTTTGTTGTGATCCACACAGTAAAGGTTTTGGCATAGTCAATAAAGCAGAAATAGATGTTTTTCTGGAACTCTCTTGCTTTTTCAATGATCCCACCATAGAGCCACCAGAACTTACAGAGGACTGGGAAACAGACTCTTGGAGGGCACAAACTAAACCTTGTGTGCACCAGGACCCAGGAGAAATGAGCAGTCACAAGAGACTGACCCCACCAGACTTGCCTGTGAGTGTCCAGGAGTCTCCGGCAGAGGCGTGGGTCGGCGGTGGCCTGCTGCAGGGCTGGGGGCACTGAGTGAAGCAGGGCACGCATGGGATCTTTTGAAGGAGGTCGCCATTCTCTTCATTACCTCCACCATAGTTTGGCCTCAGGTCAAACAACAGGGAGGGAACACAGCCCAGCCCTTCAACAGAAAATTGGATTAAAGATTTACTGAGCATGGCCCCGCCCATCAGAACAAGACCCAGTTTCCCCCTCAGTCAGTCTCTCCCATCAGGAAGCTTCCATAAGTCTCTTATCATTCTCCATCAGAGGGTAGACAGAAAGAAAACCACAATCACAGAAAACTAACCAATCTGATCACATGGACTGTAGCCTTGTCTAACTCAATGAAACTATGAGCCATGCTGTGTAGGGCCATTCAAGACCGACAGGTCATGGTGGAGTGTTCTGACAAAACATGGTCCACTGGAGAAAGGAATGGCAAACCTCTTCAGTATTCTTGCCTTGAGAACCCCATGAACAGTATGAGAAGGCTGCTGTCTAGGGAAAAGTGAAAGTGTTATTCACTCAGTCGTGTCCAACTCTTTCCTAAGCCATGGAATGTAGCCCGCCAGGCTCCTCTGTCCATGGAATATCTCGTCCAGGCAAGAATACTGGAGTTGGGTAGCCAGGCTGCTATCTAAGGGGTGTGCAATCAGACCCAGTTCCGGGAGGAGTTCACCCCATGGGGTTGATGTTACAGTACATCTACCTCCCCATATTTCTAGAGACTTTTTTCCTTCCTTTTTGAAATTCAACTGGAAGATGCCGGTTTTGTGGTTGCTGTTTTAAGCACTCTTCTGAATTTACTTTATGAAAGCTTTGTTTCCTTGTTTGCAAAGGTAGGTGCTGAAACTTATATGTGCTTGGTGAAGTAGAAATCAAAGCAGCCGTTTTGGAAGGCCAATTCGCAATATTTAAAAACAAAAGTATGCATTTATTTGTCTAGAAATATAACCCTAAGATACACTTCCGCATGTCCTAAAGATCCACTGTAAAACAATTTTCATTGCAGGTTTGTTTTTTTTTTTGTCATAGCAAATGGTGGAAATAGCCTAAATGTCCATCATTGAGTGTATTATGGTTCGTTCATGAAGTGGAATGTTATGGAACCATTACAGAGAATGGCTGAGTCAGAATGTTCTAAAATGGAGTATTCATTACTAAATGAAAAAGCAAATAGTAGAAGCATGTGTCTAGTATGCTTCCAGCCTGTGGGGAAAGGAAAAAAATATACATTTGAATGTGCATTGAAAAATTTTGAAAGGATGTACAACCAAGTATTCAAATACTACAGCAAAGAACTGGAGTGAAAAGTAGGCTTATATTCATTATATGCCCTCGTTCTTTTTGAAATTTTCATATGTGTGCATTTTTCACCTGAAAAAAACAAATGAAAACACCCAGATACATTGCTTTGTCTTTTTGTCTTACATAAAAATCTCCCGCATACAAAGGATCTAGAGTTAGATTGGATTCAAATAAGCTCTGTCATTTACCTGTGACCTTGAGGTCTCCCTAATTTATTTGTAGTATCTATTTCATGGGGCTGCTGTGATGATTAATTACAGGATGCATGTCAAATAGTGCTTTCTCAGTAAATGTGTGGTGATGTTATAGTGAACATTTATTGAATGCTTACCATGTATCAGGCACTGTATTAAGAGCTTTGCCTATATTAATTCGGGGCTTCCCAGGTGGCACAATGATACAGAATCCCCCTGTTAATGTAGGAGATGCAAGAGACTTGGGTTCAATCCCCGGGTCAGTAAGATCCCCTGGAACAGCAGATGACAACCCGCTGCAGTGTTCTTCCTTGGAAAATCCCATGGACAGAGAGCCTGGTGGGCTACAGTCCATGGGATTGCAAAGAGTTGGATGCGACTGAGCATACACACATATATTAATTCATTTAATCCTTAGACCAACCCTATGAGACAAGTACTGTTTTCTTGTTTTAATTTCTATTTTATATCAGAGTATAGTTGATTAATAGCATTGTGTTAGTTTCAGGTGTACAACAAAGTGACTCAGAGAGGCATACACGTATAACTATTTCAAATTCTTTTCCAATGTAGGTTATTACAGAATATTGAGCCAAGTTCCCTGTGCTATACAGCGGTCCTTATTGGGAAACAGGTACTATTTTCATCCTAATTGTACAGATGGGGAAATTGAGGCAGAGAAAGGCTAAGCAACTTGGCCGAAAAGACACAGTGAGCTGAGGATTTGAACCAAGGCAGTCTGATTCTGTAGCCTGCATTCTTCCCCACTTGCCCAATGGCCCTGTCCCTACTGGGCAGACAGGTCTACTCAGGGCAGCATGAGGCTGATGAGAGGGTCGGTTCAGTTTCTAAGAGAAAGGCTGAGGCTATTTGTAAATGTCTTATAAGCATTTGGCAATGCTTTCCTACCAACCTCACGTCAGAATGTTACAATCAGAGTGACATGGCAGGGGTGTTTCTGCTGGCGTGTGTGGGGACTTTTCCCTCTGTCTCTGTTTTCTCCCAGCTGGGTCCTATCTGTATGTGTATCTGGAGTCACTGACAGGAGCCCTGCTGGGAAATCTTGACTGCAAGATGAAGCCAACAGGGACCCTGGGGTGTGGAAGGGTGGGGGGACCTGTCTTTTCTGTGTCTATCATCTAACGAACACATCTGAGCACTAAGAGCCACGGAGGACCTGCCCTCCTTCAAGAGGATCATTGAGGTGACAGTTTTGTCAGGACGACCATCTCTGGGGACGGTATACCAGCTCTCTCAGAGTGGTCAAGACCTTGTATTTCTTTAGGCAAGTATTTCCTTAATATTTAACCCAAATTCTCTCAGTTAAATATTTAATCCAACTGTAATGTGCTGTTTTTGCTGGAAGAATAGCTGGTCTTTGGCTTCCTCATAATCTGTCTTTAAAAGAAGTGCCCTTGACAATGATGACATGATGAATGCAGCCACTGACAGACCCTGACATTCTTAGATCCCCAAGAGTAGGGTATTTTTCTTTCTTTGTGTCCAGAATTACTCAGAATTATCTGCGTACCCATTCCTCACGTCACTACTATTCCCAAAGTGCTTCACAGGCTTGTGTGTTCAGTTCTGAAATCGCCGTTTTGTGCTGTGTCATCATCTTTCTTGTGTTCCAGCTTTCCAAACTATTGATCTATTACTTACTCTCTCTGTAAGATTTCTTTCAGATTTCATTTTGAACAACCTGTTGGTCAAGGGATCTTTGGGGCGCTGACTTGAGACGGAAACAGATACCAGCTCCTTGGAAAGGATCGCCCTTCAGCCATTCCAGACTCCTTACCTTGCTCGATTACCTTAAGAAGCAAGTCGGGAGACTTGAGCTGCTCTTTGAAGTTTGTCAAGTTCAATCTTGGCAGTACCAGGCTGCCCCTGATCTTCCTGGTCCTGCTCTTGCCAAGGGGCCAGGCTGTAGAGAAGAAACCTGTCAAGTCCTGCCAGCAAAGGCAGTGAAGGCAACCAGGCTCTCTTCCCTTGAAGGGAATCTAAGAGTAAATTATTTAACTCACCTCCTTCTTACCTTTGTTTAACATCTGCCTCTTCAAAAAAAAAAAAAAGATCTGCCTCTTCTCACACTTGGAAATTTCAAATCACAGACAGACATTGTATTGGCTGAGGTAGCAAAGTACATTAGGTTTTATTCTAGAAAGGAAATGACGTGATGAAGCTGGTGCTTTTTCTAGCAACGTGCTGCTTGTGGGATCCTAGTTTTCCCCACCAGGGATCGAACCTGTGCCCTCTCCAATGGAAGCATGGAGTCATAACTACTGGATCTCCAGGGAATTCCCCAAAGCTACTGGTGTTTTAAAAAATGTCATTTATAGAAATAAATATTTTCTATAGCAAGAGGTTATTCCCTAAGACTAAAACGCCTTGAGAATGTCACCCCGTTACAGTGAATAGAATATTTTAATTGTAATCTGCAGAAATGTTTCCTCCAGTGTACTTTATGGGGACAGCCATAGTATTATCTAATTCCCTAGATGTTCCTCTTCATTTTTCATAATAGAAATTGCTGGTAGGCATTGCACTTGAATGCCCTAGAAAGAAGGAAAGGGTCTTCAACCTATCATTACTTGTGTAGATCTCTGAAGGCTAGCTATGCAGGAATGTTTTTTATTCGCAGAGCGCTGGTCTTCAGAAGCAGGGAAAGCACCAGAATTTAAGATTATAGAGCTTATAATTTTTCTTTATAACCTCCTTGTACTAGAGTCAGTAGGAAGAATGCATTTTCCCTCTCTGTAATAGAAGAGAAAACTAAGACTATTTGCGTCCCCCGTCCTCCTTAAGGTCAACATCTTAATGTCTCACAATTGACTATCAACACTGCTATAGTGTACATGCAGCGATTCTACATGATTCAGTCCTTTACACAGTTCCACTGAAATGTAAGTATAATTTTTTTATATGGTATAATCCTTTTGTGATTAATTTCAACTTCATATTTCTTTTGTGGTTGATCTTTGCTGAACTGGGATTTGAAGTTTAAAATTTAGTATTGATCACTTTCATTATATGTCACACTGCTATTCTGGATCCAACCTTCCAGTTTTTCTGTTTAGTGTCTAGCTAGTTGTTTAGCTTTAGTGCATTCTTAGAGTAGGTGGATTCCCTAATAAGACAGATCATTGAACACCTAGAGTTAACATTTTTGGGTTGGGAGAGTAGCATTAAAGAGGAAACTATGTTTAATTTAGATGTAACTTTTGAGCTGGTTAATAATATAGGAACAGGAAAATAAGTGAATGTTAGTCATTTACATTTTCTAAAAATCTTTGAAAAGAATCCAATCAGTGTCCGGTTGAAAGGTGAAGGTACATTATGTGATGACTGGGTGATGACTTTTAAGACAAGAAAAAAAAAATAATAGTAATAAAGAGATTTTTTTTTTTCTGGACAGAATTGTAAATAATTCTATTTTCAGTTTTGCTACCTGAAATGGTCCTGTTTAACATGATTGTAAATGACTTGGAAGCAAGTGCATAGTGATATTCCAATTGCAGGTAAGAATATATTTGTTTAAAAAAATCACAAGATAATAGGGCTAAACTTGATGAATACTTCATATGGATTTATGAGACAAACATTTCATTATTTTTTTAAGAAAAGGTCATGTTTTGAGGTAAGGTGTTTCAGACTCACCCTTAGGATAATAGGGTTTGAATTCTTTTTTTATGCCATAGGAAAAGAAACTGAAAAGCAAGATATTAGTGGGTTCAGTATTGGGAATAATTGTACAGGAAACCCTGTAGATTTGTGGATTAAATATCCTCAATTTTAGCTGATTATTCAGTCAATTTGGCTGCCTCCTATCCTTAACCTCCCTACCTCCTCTGATTGGCAGAAACACATTCTTCTCAAGAGAAGCATTTATTGAGGCTGTCTGATAGCTCTAGAATAGAAAGTAGTAGGTCAAAAATGGAATTTGAAGAGGAAGTCCATTGTTGTCTTGACCCTTCTAAAAGTTTTCTACATTTCTTTTCTTTTATTATGGTAAAGATTTGAAATCCAGGGTGAAATACATCTCAAATCAATTTGTCCACTCTGTGCATGTGTCTGTGTATTTATATATATATGTATATGTGTGTGTGTGTATACGTATGTATGGGTTTCCCTGATAGCTCAGTGGTAAATAATTTACCTACCAGTGCAGAAGATGTGGTTTCAACCCTTGGGTCAGGAAGATCCCCTGGAGAAGGAAATGGCAACCCACTCCTGTATTTTTGCCTGGGAAATCTCATGGACAAAGGAGCCTGGTGGGCTGCAGTTTATGGGATCATGAAAGAGTTGGACATGACTCAGTGACTAAACAGCAAACATCCTCCTTTACAAAGTGAAAAGGAGGGACTTTCCTGGTGGCCCAGTGGCTAAGACTCTGCCCTCCCAATGCAGGGGGCCTGGTTTCGATCCCTGGTTAGGGAACTAGATCCCACATGCCGCAATTAAAGAAAGATCAACTAAAAATCCTGCATGCTTCAGTGAAGACTGAAGATCCCAAGTGCTGCAATTAAGACCTGGCACAGTCAAATCAATCAATAAAAATAAATATATATATATATTTTTAAAGTGAAAGGAGAGGTTTGTTTTTTTTTTAATGAAAGAGTCTCTCTCTCTTTTAATTTTTAATTTATCTATTTGGCTGCACTGGATCTTAGTTGTGGCATGCCGGATTTTTTTTTTTAGTTGTGGCATATGGGTTCTAATTCCCCGACCAGGGTTCAAACCCTGACCCCCAGCACTGGGGGGTGTGGGGTCTTAGCCACTGGAAAAGCAGGGGAATCCCTAGAAGAATCTCTTTATCAAGTTCTCTGTGACACTGATTTACCTATCAGGTAATCTGGAAAGAGGACATTAACATCTATATCTCCCAGAAGCCAGACTAGAAGCGTGAAGTGGAAGAATTGGCATTTTTCATCTGTTCTAGTGAAAACATTTGGTGAATAGCAACAGTTCAATCAGCTACATGGCAGAGTATGACTTTTGATATTTATTAAAATGTTTTCTTGCTTTCAGCCATGTTCTCTAAGTTCAGGCTTGTGCTTATTTGCATACAGGTCATATCAAAATAATCCACTGACTACTGCACTGGGGTTTCCCGTCCCTATGATTTTCCAATGATGCCTCCCTGGATCAGGAGGAAGCCCAACCAGGAAGAGCACATTGTTTCCTCTCTCTGCTTCAGGGGAAATAAGGGATTTGCAGAGAAATTTAAGATGTATATTCTGTAAACTGAGTTGTGAAATGAAAGTAAAAGTTGCTCAGTTGTGTCTGACTCTTTGAGACCCTATGGACTATACAGGCCATGGAATTCTCCAGGCCAGAATAACGGAGTGGGTAGCCATTCCCTTCTCCAGGTGATCTTCCCAATCCAGAGATCAAACCCAGGTCTCCCACATTGCAGGCGGATTCTTTACGGCTAAGCCACCAGGGAAGCCCAAGAATATGGGACTGCGTAGCCTATCCCTTCTCCAGCAGATCTTCCCGACACAGGAATTGAGTTGGAGTCTCCTGCAGTGCAGGCAGATTCTTTACCAGCTGAGCTATGAGGGAAACTGAGTTGACTCATTGGAAAAGACCCTGATGCTGGGAAAGATTGAGGGCAGGAGGAGAAGGGAGCAACAGAGGATGAGATGGTTGGATGGCATCACCAACCTAATGGACATGAGTTTGAGCAAACTCCAGGAGATATTGAAAGACAGGGAAGCCTGGAGTGCTACTGTCCATCGGGCTGAAAAGAGTTGGACATGGCTTAATGACTGAAAAACTGTAAACTTACACCAGTAGAGATGAGTTAGGACCAGAGAGGTTTTCAGGCTGGGCCACTGGTTTCTGTTTGCAAAAGGAGTTGATCTGATTTTGGTTTAGCAGCTGAAAGACAAATAGCCTATCGAACAAACCCCAGGTGGATTTCAACACCCTTTGGTGACAATGGCATTCAAGAATGAACACAGTCAGACACTAGGATTTTTCATATGTCGTTTATTTAAATCAAAATCAATTTATATTTTCAAGGGGCTGGATTTCAAAGCCATAAAAAGAAATTCAAACCATTTTGTTCAATACCTATCTATAAAAAATGAAATTACATTTTTTGGGATGAGTGGACCCTGTAACATAGGAAATTTCTTCACTGAAATTCAAATTTTTGCATGCAAAACCTAATTTCATTTTTGGATTGGCTGAAATGTTCAAGGAGCCCTGATGAAATATCAGAATTTGTTAAAAGTCAAGAAGTATAACCACGGTTCAGACTACGTGGTCAGCGCGTGAGCCAAGGTAGTGAGATCTTTGCAACCTCGCCTGTGTACAGCCACTTGATCTCTACTCTTTTGAAGCATTTTCAAAAGTACATTGTGTTATTTTGGTGACTAGCACAGGTTCTTGCTTATGTATAAAAATTGGACAAAATGGCTTATTTGCTTAACAATGTCCAAGTCTGTTGCATATAGTTTGGTGGCTCTGCCCAAGAGCCTGGTGGGAGGGAGTACTGTGGACACAGGTTTCAGAGTTGTGGCATTTTCAGATCATTGCAAGTCCACTTTATGAAGCGTTCTAATTTACTTTGTTGTTGGTGAGTCTCTATTTTTGTGTATAAAGTAAGGTTTACAGATATGACGTAGATGAAAACCAGGGGAGATCAACAGTGGCAGTTACCAATTTTAAATGTGGGAAGAAAGATAAAGACATCACAGAAGACGAAGCTAAATGGAAGTTTGGATTTTGGGCGTAAATTGCTCACTTAATAATTGTGTCATACTGGGTGAGTTACCAAAGCTCAGGGAGTAGTTTTTCACTAGTGCAAGGGTGAAATGAAACCCACAATGCATTACTCTGATTTTTCCTACCCTGGAGAACTATGTAGGAAACAAAACTGACATGTTTGGCAAGATACGCACGTGGGTTAAAATCCATACAGATTTGCACCTGTTTGAGAAGCTGATAACTCCTTTCATAAAACATACAGTCTCTGACGTGAACCTTTCAGAAGTGTATGATCATCACAGTAAAAGGACTTTTAGTTTTCTGTATTTAAATCCCTTCCATAAGGGACAAGGTCTACCCACAAGCTCACAGGTACTAGAATATGTGTTGTTACAATGAAAATCAGAATGCTATGCTTCTGAACTGCTTAATTACTCCCCCAAAGACAATTACTTCTCTTCCGGAAGAAGCAGGACTCTGTAGTGAAAACAGAGAGACCTGAAAGCAGTGCATTAATTATTTTATTAATTTCTTTTTACATCATGGGAAACATTCATCTATTTACAATTATTTTTTTGTCCGCACACAATCTAGATAGATAAGCCTATGAAATTCCAATTCATAAAGCCATAAAAATGTTCCCCACCCCTCCATCTGAAAGCTTTCAAATGAATCTTTTTTTTTTCCAAACCAAAATAATTTTTAAAAATTACATTTGGGAATTCAGATATGCTAGTGATTTACATTCCAGTTATTTAAAATATGCATCTAGACATGTTTTAAAAAAGAAATGGTAAATTCACAAGGATAAGGCTTAAATTAAAGTGGTAATGCACAGTAAAACATTAAGGAAACATCTATAAATAACAGAAATATAGTACAAATAAATTAGTTCTATTTACCATTTCAAATATTAAAAATCTTTAATCCATTTCTTCATCTCTCTTTACAAAAAGGTTATGTGAGTTGTATGGAAACATCTGCAAAAAATATAATAAATACTTAATTTCTTTGAACGTTTTTTTGATGTGGGAGACAAACTTCTTTTGTAATTCCCCCCTCCCCAAGAAAATACCCAAACACCTTTGTACCAAAGTTAAACAAAATAAGTAATTTTTCAGGGTACATACATTTTCCATTATTAACTAAAAAACATTTCTACAAATTACATCAAAAAGAACAATGTAACAAGGGTTATGCTCATGGATGTCAGGCTTAACAGGGCAAGTGATCAACAAGCAGTTTTATGTGGGGTCATGTCTTAACATCAATAATTAGCTTTTTATAAAGTGTTTGTACAATTGGTGTTTTCAAGGAAGGCAAAGGTCATGATGCCTGTAGGCATTCTGCTAAAAGATTTAAAATTCTTACCAAAAATAGCTTATGAATATACAAATACCATTCATGTAGACAAGATAAATAGGCCACCTCTTGTCTCTCTTAAAATATCCTGGGCTAAACCAGTTTCCAAAGAAAATATTGTAGGATGATCTTTAGAAATCTATTTCTCCATCCAAATCTTATCTCTCCCTCAGGGCACAGAGCTGTGGATGGGAACATGGGTCTTCAAATGGATGCTGTTTCCTTCACGTTAGTCTGTGAGTTCTGAGTCATTGTCATGGCTGAACATGACCATAGGCTACCCAAGCTGGCAGTTGGCCTTACCTGATACAAACTTTTCGTGACCTTCCCCGGCTGCTACAGAGTAAGGAAAACGTGTATTCTTTTAAAACCAGAAAATACTTGAAGCTTAAATTCTCTATCTGCTCCAATTTTACAAAGTACTCAAAGGTGCTTTGTCCACCCTAGTTAAAAGTTGGTTTGTTTTTTAATAAGTTAGTAGCCCTTTTCTTGTAAACCACAGCAGTAAACATTTGTGCCCTGTTTATAAAGATAGCTCAAAGCATCAATGGCTCTGAGAGGTAGCGAATTCTCTAGTGGTTTTAGAATATGTCCATGAAAATAGTTGTTGCCAGAACCCATCACTTCTCTTAATTTTTAAAATAAAATTAGCACCTGGCTATGAGAGTGTATTTTTTTTAAAAGCGTCTCTGGTGCAAGTGTATCTGATATATCTTTTTAAAAGTCTTTCATTTTTCAATGGTAATATCTAACACTTTAGGGAGCTGGATAAAATGCCAGTGATCATGTAAGATCACCTTATTCTAAGTGTTTAAACTGCTAGGAGTAAGGGCATTTAAAGATAACGTCAGCTGGCCGCAAAGGTCATATGCCATCCATCATGACTAAAAACAGAAATCAACCTTCTCTGCCAAATCCCTGGGTCTCTTCAGTACTTAGGAACCACAATGCTATCCCCCTCCACATGGCTGCTGAACCTTGCAGGTCAAATTTCTTTTCTCTCTACTTGGGACCTCAAGATGAATGGCTGCTCTTTGAAATGAGACAGCACGTCTACTGGGACAGAAAGCTTATTTGATGGGTTTGACATAGGACAAAATCCTGATACAGGGGTGTGATAGGACTCTGGAGCAGTGAGGAAAGACTGATGGAGACAAATGTCTGCCCTATGAACTACTGGGTTAAAAGAGACCGAATGTGTAGCATTCGAAGGGGATGATGGGAAAATCCCGACTCTTCTCCGAAAGCAGGCCGGCTGCCATTTACAGCACTTGGTAAGCAGAGATGTACTTCTATCTGTGTAATTAGGTAGGCTCCCCCCCTCCCCAAGATGGACACTAACAAAGTAATGGAACCAACACTTTCCCCTGTAAAGACCTCCCCCCGCCCACCACCACCACAACAATATAATATACATAGTACAAGAAAAGTTGAGAAAACACTTCAGGTCTAAATTGTCTTAAGAATAGGACAAAAGAAAAAAATCCCTTATGTAGTCTCTTAAGCTAGCAGTGCTTCCTTGGTCTTGCCTTTCCTGTCTTCATTTTATTGCCTTTCGGAATAGATGGATGTCCCTGAAAGATCAAATTGACAATCTTCTGCTGAGTGAGACATTTGAAGCAGTGACTGATGACACAACAGTGAGGCAGTTTGTGCAGCTGTGAGCGACGCAGGTACCCGCACCCCACCCCTCCCCCCCGGGCACCTGCAGACTTTGCTTCTCTCCCCCACCCACCACACATCCTGGTCCCCCCGCGCCCAGCCCCTCTTCGTCCCCTCTCGGTGCGTCACTCCTGGACTCTGGTGACAGGGTGTGATGTCTGAGGCTGGACATCAAGCGCTCCAATCTGCTCGCCCCAAATAGGAAGCGTGTCTGGGAAATCAAGGGGATCGGAGCCCTAGTTTCTTTCGCGTGGAAGACGGCGAGGTCCCTAGGGACCCCCCCCTTCCCCACCCCCGGCGGGATCCTGGATGTCTGAGATACCCTACGGTTGGATATTGCTGGAATCTAGGGACGGACTAGCTCGAGGAGGACGGAGGATGGATGGCGGGTGACCTAGAGAGGGGCCGCGTCTACGCGGGTGGGCAGGCGCCGGGGAGGAGGCGGCAGCGGCGGCGGCGGCGGCGGCGGCGGCGGCGGCGGGGGCGCGGCGGCCGGGGCCTCAAAGCCGGGTCTGCGCCTCGGGGATGTAGATCTCGATGCTCTCGGCGCTCTCGGTGGCCGAGTTCTGACGGACGGACGCGGCGCGCTTGGCGGCCATCAGGCGCTTGCGGGCCTCCTGGCGCTGCGAGCTCTCCAGCGAGCGCTCCCGGATCAGCGGCGCGGGGCCCTTCGCCGGCTTCTTGGGCACTGGAGGAGGGGCCCTTCGCTCCTGATCAAAGCAGAAGGTTCATGACATTACACAGCTTCTCAGGACAAGCTTGGGGAAAACTGGGATAGGTCAGTAGTTAGCACACATTTCTTTCTTTTTAAGCCTAAGGGTGGTTAAGTTAGTTCTGATCTGCACACCGTATACATATTTACATATATATATATATATGTATTGGAGAAGGAAATGGCAACCCACTCCAGTATTCTTGCCTGTTGAACCTCATGGACAGAGGAGCCTGGCGGGCCACAGTCCATGGAGTCTCAAAGAGTCAGACATGACTGAACGACTGAGCACATAAAATGTATATATTTTTTTCTTTAGTATTCTGGCTTGGGTTTTCAAAAAGATGCATGAGGGTAAGAAAAATACTGGGAAGTTTAAGGCCAAGGGTAAAGCTGGAGGGCAGAACTAGTCTCTCCAAGGGAAGGATATGGGTATTTAAAATCTAACCAGCCCCCGCCCCCTGCCCCTCACACCTAAAGGCTGCAGCTTCCAGCATATTTACTGTGGTTTTTCTCTGGAGACTCCAGACTCTTCCGGATGCCAGAGATGGGAAGGAGGGGGCAGCGGTCGCCTCTTAGATTCTGCACCCCCTCTAAGCAGGGCGGCAGCGTGTGGGTACCAGCTGGGTTCAGAGTTTAAAAACATCCCTGCCCTCTCCCCCGAGCCCACCCAAACCTAAACAGCCAAACGAGGAAGAAGCGATTGTTAAAACTGTGTTCGTTTAGCTTTGCTGGTGTCCCAGTGACTTCCACCCATTTACACATCACACACAGACACACAGAGATGTACCCGGCAGGGTCACCCTGGAGGGAGGACTTGGACAGTTCCTACCCTTGGGGATGTGGAGTCAGCTCCTAAAACATCCTGCTGGACCATTACGAATTAAGGGCCTCGGGGTGACCTTGATGGCCCTGAAGGCTGTTTCATCATAGGCACAGACATTGTGCCAGGACATCTGAACACAAGACTGAAAGAGTTCATCCCCGCTCCCCTCCCCCCCACCCCCACACCCCCACACCCCCAGCAGCAGCAAACTAGAAAACGGTGGGCTATTTTTAAATGCCACTGCAGAAACAAAAATCATTCATCGCTTGGACTGGAAAAAAGAAAATACAGTGGGAAAGGGAATCTACATCACAAAGGATTTTTAGGAAAAAGATAGTGAGTTTTCAGGCTGCAAAAAGGTCCATGTGAATCTGATGATTTCATCTTTTAATAAAATGCCTTAAATTTTCATAAACCTAAATGTGACAAGTATCTTAAAATATGGATTCCATGATTCTCCAAAGGGCACTCTCTGTGTCCCTCTTTTGCTGGCCTTCGTGAAGTGCCTAGTTACCCTTACTGCAGTGGAGTTGCCCGCAGGTTGTTTACGGTGGAGTCTCGAGTGGATTAAAAAAAAGGAAACACAGAGTGCAAACCGTATTCCAGCAACTCTGATTGCATTTGTTCATTGTTTCCCCTCCAGTTCATGGGGTGATGCAAAGCTCTGATCACAGATACCATGCATGAAGATTTAGAAATCAAGTTAATAATGATTTACCGTATAACTGTCACTAGGTACCATATATCAATTCTTAGCTTCACTCCTTTTGGACATTTAAATTCTTCATGATTGGGTCACTCAGTAGATACTTTAGAAAGTACGATTGTTGAAAACTTTTTAGTCATATTTTCCTTTCCTTGCATAGTTTATTTTTTTTTAACAACAATTTAAAAAAATTGATGAATGAGAAATTAGATGGATCAGCTCTAGAAAATCAGTTACCAGTATGTGTGTACATCTGTAATGTTTTCTTAAAACCAGACCAATTTAAAAACTTGTTTAGCAGACAGTTTTAAACCCAGATTAAAGAAAACTAGAATGAATGCAAATGTTTGGCTACCCCAGTGAGAGGCCACACAGGCATCAATGGTACTTTGATGTTTCATACCAAAACCCGCCAGGTGGATGGTGACCGAATTAGAGATGAGGGACAGTGATGAGCGTGGTGGCCCCTTCAATTATGCACCAGCCCTTAGCACTAGATTTCTCCTGGGAGCCCAGGGACTCCAAGAACTCTGATATTATGATGGGCAGCAGCAGAATGGACTGGACTGATAGGTGAAAGGATCAGGAAAAGGCATCACAGAAATGGCTGTGCCTGACTCCAGAAGTTGAACCTCTCAGAATCATTTGACCTCAGGCTGTAGGAAAGCAAAGGGTTAAAAATGTCATGCCTCTCCGGTCAGCCTAAGAGGGTGGAAATTGGATACCTGGGCAAGCCTGGTGGAGCCACCGTGATCAAATGTGAAAACTGCAGTTTATTAATTCAAGTAAAAGAATTTGAGTCTTTATTTCTAAGCTCTTGCATGAGGAACCCAGTGAGCAATACTCCCCCAAGGCAAATCAACCAAAGGTAAAACCTTTTTTTTTTTTTAAAAAAAAGATCCCAACATTTATGATTACTGTGAAACTATACGGTGTGTATATTTTTAGACTTGAACAACAGTGGTTTCTTTATTACTATATTTATGAAATGATTATCAAAGTCGGTTAGTTTGCAGGGCTTCCTATTTTCTCGGAAACACGTTCTAGGGGTGTAAGGAAGTTGAACTCTTGCTCTATGTAATCATGCACTGAAGATGTCATTTATTTTAGTTTAAAAAGCAAAATGGAGGCAGTTCCTTCCAGTGACTAAAATGGTTTAACTTAAAGTTTAATTAACAAAAAAAAATAGCCACATTCCCATTTTCCAATTCACAGACAGGTTTTTCTTTAAAAATATGCCTGAAACATATTACAGATAATATCCCAAATGATTACTATGTAAACATTGTCATTACAATGAAATTAATATGATTTCAGCTCCATTTCACATTGTAAACAGCAAGACTGAGCAGAAGCCTATTTAGACTGTCCAGGGTTTGTGCAGGTTTTTAAATGAACCATACAAAATCTACATTGTTCTACCTTCTTGTCAAGAGGATCCATCTGTTTCCAATTATTGGCCTTTAACTGATGAAGTTCATCAAATTTCATACTAATGTTTTCTATGGACAACTGCAGCATGTCCCAGAACCCCGCCAGATCCTGAGAGGTGGGCCTTGGATGAGCATTGGGATTCTGTGCAAGAGAAAGAAAAACAGTCACGCTTTAGAAGCAATGTTTGTGACAAGCCCAGGATCAACGCGGCACTTTCAAATACTTCAAATAACAAAAGGTGGATGAGTTCCTTTTAGTTTTCAGACAGGAGAGAAAAGTGAAGTTAGTGATGGTACTGTGCTGTGCTGTGCTTAGTCACTCAGTCGTATCCGACTCTTTGCGACACCATGGATTGTAGCCTGCCAGACTCCTCTGTCCATGGGGATTCTCCGAGCAAGAATACTGGAGTGGGTTGCCATGCCCTCCTCACTGATGGTACTTTTATTTGTTTATTTTATATTTTATAGTTATATGTATATATGTTTTATGGGGCGTCCCAGGTGGCACTAGCGGTAAAGAACCCACCTGCCTCGGCAGGACACATAAGAGACAAGGGTTCGATCCCTGGATGGGGAAGACCTCCTGGAGGAGGGCATGACAACGCACTCCAGTATTCTTGCCTGGAGAATCCCATGGACAGAGAAGCTTGGCAGGCTACAGTCCATTGGGTCTGAAAGAGTCGGACACGACTGAGTGACTGAGCATATGTGCATACATTTTATATATATATATATCCATATATTCACTTTTATTAAGGACTAATTGACAAATAAGATTATAAGATATTTAGGATGTACCATGTGATGATTTGATATAGACACACCCTGCGTAAGGACTTCCCCATCGAGTTAAGCAGCACATCATCACCTCGCATCTTTATCGTTTTTTTTGTGTGTGTGAGAGAACATTTATCTTCTACTCTTTCTTAGCAAAGCTCAGTTAGACAATACAGTGTTATCAACCATAGTCACCATGTTCTAATTAGGTCCTCAGACCTCATTCATTTTATAGCTGAAAATCTGTATCATTTTACCAATGCCCCCTTCATTTCCCCTACCCCTGAGCCCTTGGCAAACACTTTTATACTCTATGAATTTGGCTTTTAAAAAAAGAAAAAAGATTCCACTACAAATGATAATTCTATATAATCATTTTAGACACATTTGAGTCACTTATTCTCAATGTCAAGGTAAAATTCTTTTGTAATACAGCATCTATCAGCATGGTATGGTGGGGCGCCTAAACATTTGGAAAAAACCCAGAATGTGTGATGTATGCCAAAATGCATTTAAAACTATATTTGAATGAAAATACCATATTACCAAAAAATACACTCCATTGTTATTAGAGTCAGTATTTGACTCCATGGCATCCAACATACTCAGAGAACAGATAAGGAATCTAAAGTAAGATTCATTTTAATACTTACGTTGAGTGAAATAATAGGGCAAACAAGTGATAAGTAATAAAAGAATTAGATTTTCAAAGTATTGTGTGTTTAACAATTAAGATATTTCTAATAGGAAGACATTTTATCATATAAGTACTTGGACATAATCATTTGGAAATGAATTGGTTTTAAATTGACCATAACGTAATACGGCAAATGTGAGAACACTTGTCTGTACAAACACATAGATTTCTGTGCATTTGCTAGATAATATTAAACATTCTTTGATGTCTGGATTGACTTTCTTTGCCCTCATTCACATAACCCTGACAAACACTAGTGAGTAGGAACCACTAATTTATATGATCTGAGACAGAAAAACCATAACTAAGAGACTGAAGGTATTACTATCAGCAATAATCGCTAAAGGTATTCATGGGCAGATAGCTGGGGCTCATACTTATCAGAGGTTTCTATTGAGGTTCCATTTGGCTACCTCTGGGTATCCCAGGCAATTGGAAAGACAGTGAAATCTCATGCCATATAATAACTTGAGGCCCGTTCTTACTTTTAAAACAACCCTAAAGAAATGACATCATCAGAATTTCAGAAAGCACAGGGTCAGTGACCATCAAAGTAAATAGACTGGAAAAAATGATTTTAAGCCTTTTGATGGATGAGTATTATTGGTCTGACTTCAAAATAAATACAAGAATGTATTTATAAACTTATACTTTTAAAACTACCCATAGTTCATTGGAATAAATAAATTCTAAAATTTGTAAGTATTTGGTTCACTGTTAAACTCTATTCCAGTGACAGCTGAATTAACAAGAGGGCTTCTCTGTAGCATTTGATAGAGTAAACTAGAATGTTTCTTAATATCTAGGTTCAGAATAGACAGATAATAACTGACAAAGTACTTGTCAACTGGAGTTTTATGATCTCACAATATATTACCTTATCTTATTTGTAATTAAAAGCTAAGTTGCTCATACCTTGAAGTTCACTAAAGCCTTCTAGGTCACAAGCCCTGTTGTTAAACTCTGTTAGTGCATTAATAGATAGAATGATAGCATTTAACTCTGTAGTAACACGGGAAATTTGTTCCTTTCCCACCAAGAATCTCTTTGCCCCCTCATCATCCAAGGGATGAATGGGGAAGCAGAGAGAAAGAGTCTGGGTGCTCAGCCAGTCCCTTAATCAGTGGCTCCTGTGACACCCAGCACAAGAAGTAGTTGTGAAACCTGCCTCAGTCTGAATCAGGTCACTTGGAGGTCAGAGGTGATAGAGGATGAGAAAGATAAGGAGGGCCAGTTTGAGAAATATGGCTTTATATGAACTTTTTAAAGAGTTAAAGAATCATATGAATTAAGATCTGAGATATGTGAGCAAGTTTACAAATTAGAAGGAATTCTGTACCTGACACATAGTGAAGCTCAATAAAATATTTGTTAAATCACTGATCAACACATTTACTAATATATATTATCTCATAATTCAGAATATAATTTCTGAGAAGGTGAAAGAAGGGCCAGGTCATTTTTGCTGAGGAAGGGGAAAACAAACTATAGGTGTGGGGGTTGGGGGTGAGGAGGCAGGAAAGAGAGGTTTCAGAAAGAAAAGCCTGGTGAAGGGGGACAAGAGCACTGACTTGTGCAGACTTTATATCTGCTCTTGGTTGAGTCTCGTCTAGACAAATCCCATTCAGTCTGTATTTGTCCTTGTTAACAAGATGTGGTTAGAACGCTAAAAAAAAAAAAAAATCATCGTTTGGGTCAATCAGATCACAAATGATTGTGTTTTGAACTTTCCAGAAGATTAAAAGAATTGCTTTTTATTTTCTTTATTTTAGATGCAGTTTCCACCCGTGGGTCGGGGGTATCCTCTGGAGGAGGAAATGGCTATCCACTCCCGTATTCTTGCCTGGAGAATCTCATGGACAGAGGAGCCTGGCAGGCTACAGTCTATAGGGTCACAAAGAGTTGGACACAACTGAGCGACTGAGCACACAGATGCAGCTTGATCATTGATTGGCCAATAAAAGATATTTTTGTGGAATGACACTTGTGGAGATGGCAGAATTTAAAAAAAAAAAAATGTGAGGAAGCTCTTGGCCTTGCATTTTGCTGACAGTTTTTTTAAAATGTTGTTGCTGCTAATACAGGTTTTGTCTGTTCTGCTTTATTTCATTTCTGTGTATTCGTTGTTCTCATGGAGATCAAATCTACACTTTCTGACACATTCCACCTCCAGTTCTTGAATTAAAACAGAGCACTCTGATAAGGAAAAAGGACCCAATGGCTACTTCAGAAAGAAACTCATTATCCAAAATGATTTTTTTCTGAAATATTATTTTTGAAATAGCAGGCTGCTCCAATTGGGTAAGAATAATAAAATCAGGAGGCCAGGAAAATAGAAAATATTCAGCAACCAGAAAAAAAAAAAAAGGAAATGAAGTTTTAACTTGATAACTTGATTGGATTCTTTCTTCGAAGATAATTTAATATTTTATATTATTTTAAAAGATAAATATTTTTAATTTTAAGAAAAGCAGGAAATATATGATTCATCGGAAAATTCTCTCTTTCAGGTTAAGAGAGTCCAGTGAGCCCTGGCTTGGTTCTACTTCAGTTGGACTGGTCTTGACCACGTGTTCTCACGGGGAGGAGCAGGGAAAACTAGTATTGACAGGGAAAGATACTTACCAGGTTTTCTTCACACAGTTCTCTGAACTGGTAGAATTTCTGGGCCATAAGAAGTTGGGCACTGCCCACTGCGGTTCGGATTTTCCCTAGAACTGAAAAAAGCAAACAGACAAGAAGTTTACACATGTCTCATTGTTGAGACTTAGTCTGGCAAAGCAAAGAGGAAGTTGCTCTGCAGTAATTGGAGAAGACCGCATGCAGACTGCACGGCGCGCACACGCACACAGCCAGGTCGTGCCGTCGCTCTGCGCGTCTATGCAACAGAGACTCCTGAGTTAAAGTAGAAAACCAGCTTGGAAAAACCCACATGCTCACCAGGCATCTTTCTTAGGGATAACGGAGTTTTCCATCACAGCCCTGGATGTTATCAGGAGAGGAGGCAAATACTTCTGCTTTGTTTTTTCCCTTTTACTGCAAGGATGAATTTCCAGTGTTTACCAGTCCGGTTAGGGATGTATTTGTGTCAGCAGTCATGGTCTGCTAGCTTGTTTTTCTAATCCGAAACCCAACACAAGGAAAGCAGCCCTGACTTGCAGGCGGGTAGGGATCTCATGGCACTCACCAAATCCCATCCACAGCCTTCCTTATTTTCCCAGAGCTCAGCCACTGGGACTGTCAGGAAAGAGCGAGCCTGGCCAATTGAAAGATTTTGTAAAGAGCGAACATTTTCAGCCCGTTGCCTAGGGAACGCCCGCACTGTCCCAGCTTTTACACTCCACGGACCAACGTTATTGTTCAGAGAGGTTTAATTCCCTGTGGTCTGTGCTGAAAATCCTCCCCTTTGCAAGCTACTTCCTGCCTTGAGTGAAGTCGAAGGGGAGAACCTTCCAGCAGTGGGCGAGCTGAGCATCCCTGAGCATCTCTGAGCATCCCAAGCTCCGGATTATCCCAGGGGCGCTCGCTCCGCCTGATGGGGACTGCGCGGCTGGAGCCCGGCCACCCGCCACCGCCACCGGGCAGGAAGGAAGGAGAGACGGCGGCCGCAGAGAAAAACAGAGCAGGCGGGCCTCCCAGGGGCGCTTGCCCTCTTGAATTTCTTCACTGGGGCCGGGGGGGGGGGGGGGGGGGGGAGGGATTTTATGGCACTGCAGCAACATTTTTGCTGCTGTAGTTTTGTTCTGACTTTACCATGCCTGAGACTCAGAGTGGAATTAGATCTCCTTTTCTTGACCCCATTCCCCACAAAGACTGAGAAGACAACAGAAGGACAAGCAATGTCCTTTGGCTCAGGGTTTCCTGGTCAATTGCTTCTCTGTTAGTTTAAGGCTACCAGGCTGGATAATAGTTCCGGCGGGCCACCACTGGTCTCTACCCAAATACTTCACACACGCTTCTGGGTCAGGAAGATCCTCTGGAAGAGGGCACGGCAACCCACTGCAGTATTCTTGCCTGGAGAATCCCCATGGACAGAGGAGCCAGGCAGACTACAGTCCGTAGAGTCACAAAGAGACACAACTGAAGTGACTGAGCACGCACACACACGTAACCAGGGCATCTCTGGACTTGGGAAGTCACCAGTCATGCCGGGAGGCTGAAGTGCAGAGACCACCTCCCTAGGGAGAGCTGGGGTCCTCCTTGAGAGCATCTGGCACAATTCTTCAGGCCTAAATGTTGGGTTTTTTCAATCTATCTGCTTTTATAATATTTGGGGATGGTTGCATTTTCCTCTTTAATCGATCCATCATGTCTGTGAGGCCTTCCTCCCTTTTCTTTTTTAATTAAAAAATTTTATTGGAGTAAAGTTGCTTTAAAATATTGTGCTAGTTTCTGCGGTACAGCAAAGTGAATCAGCCATATATATACATATATCCCCCTTTGTAGATTTCCTTCCCATTTCAGATCACCAAAAAGCAATTGAGTAGAGTTCCCTGTGCTATGCAATAGGTTCTCATCAGTTACCTATTTTATACATAGTGTCACCTCCCTCCATCTCTCAACACCCCAAAGCAGAAAGGACATGGGGAAACAGGGCACCATAGAAGCTAAAGGGTCAGGCTCTGAGCTGGCTGAGGGTCCTCTCTGGAAAATTTAGCATCCATTGCTCTGGACAGGTCACCTAATCTCTGTTTTCTTATACGTAAAATGGGATCGAACCCAGGTCTCCTGTATTGCAGGTGGGTTCTTTACCACCTGAGCCACTGAGGAAGCCCCATTTTTTTCTTTTTTTTTTTTTTTTTTACTGTATGTGGTGGCAATTAAGTTTGCAGGGACTGGGCTGGCCCTCAACACCAAGGCCAAAACAGCCCCAGAGGAGGCTGAAAAGACATGTGGCGTCTCTATAAATGCTGCTCCAAGGACAGTCCATGGGGAGTCTGAGAACTCATTCATTCACTTAGAAATACTGGGACTGGAAGCAATCAAACTCCCAGTGCTTCCTGACTATGCCAGCTCCCCCATCAGCATGTCAGAACTCAGAAATAGAGCAGAGGACTTCCCCGGTGGTGCAGTGGATAAGAATCCACCTGCCAAAGAAGGGGACATAGGTTCCATCTCTGGTCTGGGAAAATTCCACATGCTGCAGAGCAGCTAAGTTTGTGTGCGTCACACTGCTGAGCCCATGTGCTGCAACTACTGAAGCCCACACACCCTAGAACCTATGCTCCACAACAAGAGAAGCCACAGCAATGAGAAGCCCAAACACCACAATGAAGAGGAGCCTATGCTCGTCACTAGAGAAAACCCTCACAGAGCAACAGAGATCCAGAGCAGCCAAAAATAAATACATAAAAAATTAAATGGAACTCACAGCTCTTAAAAAAAGAGAGAGAGGGCAGAACAGACATATTTTGTATATCTTCAACCTGGACACTACCTATCAATTCAAAGGGGTCAATCTGGCTGTCCCACCAGTGGTGAAGTTTCTACAGTGGGTAGGCTAGGTGAATACCTTCCAGACCCAGCTGCCTACACCTAATTCACCTGTTCTGCTTCCTTGCCTGTCTAACTTCCTCTGTGTAACATACCAGAAAAAGCACAGATGCTGGAGTCTGAAATGCCATTTATCAGCTACGGATCCTGGGAACATTTATTGTACTCAGACTCTGCTCTCTTTATCTGCCGAGTGATCATAATACTATCTTCCTAGGACTGTAGACTGTAGATATAATGAAATTATGTGTGAAAATCCTTAGGGTGTAGCAGGAATTATAACTCCTATATACCTTCGACATTCTTGGTCATTCACCAGGGAAACAAAAGGTGACATATTCCCAAACAGGGGATTATTTCTCTTGCGAATCTTCACACTCCAAACTCTCTTCCCAACAGTGTGGATTGATTGAATGTCCTCTTTTTTGATCGCTGCCATGCAGGCAGACCTAGACAAGTGTCAAGGAGTGGGTGAATCATGTCTTTAATCATGTCTTTGTGTATATAAGGAATCCATAACAATTCTTCAGGGCCCCAGATTTTCATCCCTATCTGTAGAGTTTGGCATAGCTCCCCACCTATCAGAGCTAGAACAGTGGATAACTGACTGACAGAGACACACAGAGAGACAGGACCTTAACCAAGGATGCCTAGACCACCCTGTGGGAGCCTGTGCAGAAAAGAGACTTGCAAAATCAAAGATCAGATTCTCCCCGGGAGACACAGTTGCTCCAGGCAAACAAGGTCCATCTTCAGGTGCAGAGCAGACCAGATACGCCCTGCTGGCCTGCAGGGTGCAGGGCCCTCCCTTCCTTCAGAACTGTCTTTCACCACATGATTTAGAGCCATTCAAATCCGAGGGCTCCAAACTCAGTGCGTCTCTTGCTGCTGATCATTAGTCCTTGGAGATGGTCTTGGTCTGCTCCCTCTCTGACCCTCCTTTTCTGACTCTCATTCACTGGCAACTGAATCCCTGCTCCCTTGTCTTTAGCAAAACCTTGTCTGCTATGAGATGAAGAAAACAGAGGGAATCAGGCATGAATATTCTCAGTGTTCTGCCTCTCCTGACACTTGCCACCCCCCCCCCCACCCATGGTGCCCTAAAACTCTAAAGAGGGGAGGTTTTGCATGATGGATGAGCAGTGATGCGGCCAGCATCAGAGATGGCAGGTGCGCGAAGTACTGCCATTCATTCCTGATGGAATCAGCCCAAGATTGACAAGCACCCCTGCGCTAAACAGCTCTTCGCATCCACCTTTCCCATCTCCCTGTATTCTTGGTCCCACTCCCTCCTGGTTGCTCTTCCATCTCAGTCCCTCTTGACAGCTTTACCTGAGAGGCCTGGGAGCCACCTCAAGTCTCTCCCATCTTAAGGGGAAAGTCCTCCCCCATCTTGTGATCCCCTCTAGCTAACATAAAATCCCTCTCCTCCCCTGTTATGGGCTGACTTCTGTCCTCCCCAAAGTCATCTGTTCAAATTCTAACCTCCAGAACCTCTGATCGGGACTGTATTTGGAGATGGCCTTCAAATCTGTAGTTAAGTTAAAGCAAGGTCATTAAGGTGAGGCCTCATCCAACATAACTGGTGTTCTTATAAGACAGTGGAGTTAGGACGTAGATACACACAGGGGGAAGACCAAACCAACGGGAGAGGCCTCGGGAGAAATCGGCACCTTGATCTCAGCCTTCTAGCCGACAAAACTGTGACAAAAGAAATTTCTGTTGGTCAGGCCACTGGGTGGTATTTTGTCACGGCAGCCAGAGCATATGAATACATCCTGTTAGATGCTGGATTCTCCAAAGGGCAGACTCCTTTGCTCTCTACATCCTCAGCTCCCAGTGGTCCTGCCTCCCTGCAGTCTGGCTCCCCCTGCCCGCCCCCACTTCTGGACCTCTGCATTTGGCACAAGGGAATTTCAGCCCCCTGGGCACTCACAGTGCTCTCTGGTCCTGACCTGGCTTCCCTCTTCCCTCTGCCTCCTGAATGCTGAACACAAAACTCTGTCCTGAGTCTACTTCCCTTGGCTCCTGCGAGTGATCTCATCCATGCTCCTGGGTTCAGCTATTCTGTAAAAGAGGTTTATTTTGCTCAAATTTGTAACTGGGGTTATAGCAGCCCCTGGTGTAGCATGTCTGAGCACCTGCTCGACACCTCTTTGGATTTGTGTCCCCAGATCCACATTCCCTTCAGGCGATCCTAGTTGCTTACAGTGAGGGCTACAAGGTTCCATCACCCTTCCCATGCCAATTTGGAGGTTTGGCTTTGTAAAGGGAGCCGGAGAGATTCTTATCTCATACAATTCTCATGCTTAATAAAACTGTTCTGTGCTCCTCTACCATCCCTAAGATAAGCAAGAAACTCTTTTTAATGGGCCACCTGTTTAGCCTCACCTCTGCCCACTCCTATGATGCCCTAGGCTCCCAATCTCCCAAAGCTGGTCTCTCCACAGTGCCTGTGCTCAGGCTAAACACTGAACTGAGGGTGCCTCCTGCCTTGGGCCCACACTGACCCCACTCACTGGCCCCTGCTCCTTGCTGGCCCCACCCCTTTAACCTCTCCCTGTCTTTGCACCTCAAATTCCCCTGCACAGATCTGTCTCTGCCCTCTCCAAATTCTTTGCAGCATCATCCATTTGTCTGGCTTTCTAACCAGACCAGGAGCCCCTTGATGGCATAGACTGAGCTGACGTAACTCCTGATATCCTGTAGAAGGAGTAAGTTTCAAAGTGAACTGACTCATCTGTAAACTTTATGTTAACCTGAAAAATTAATGGCAAGATTCCAGGCCTTAAGCATTCCACTTCTTTAAGATTTTACTATGTCCAGCACCACTTTTTCATTACAATCTTGATTAATTAATTAGCTAATACAGTCTTGGTTGGGTTATTGTTCCTCTTGTATGCTCAGAAGCTTCGGTCATGTCTGACTCTTTGCAACCCTATGGACAGTAGCCCACCAGGCTCCTCTGTCCATGGGATTTTCTAGGCAAGATTGTTCCTCTTGGTTTTCTGTTTATCACACTAGTTGTGCTGACTCTGGCTGGAAGAGCCAGGCCATTTGGGATAAAGTTGAACATGTCTCTAGATGAAATCAACTTTTGACTTCTTTTTACTCACTTGGCCCCCGCCACCATGTTTTATTTTTATTTTTTTTTTCCACCACCGTGTTTTAGACTTTAGGGGTAAGGAGGAAAAATGAAGTTTTAAAAGAGTGGATCCACCCACTCACTCCAAAGTCATGTGGATTTGTCAGACCAAAATCTGTGTGATTTCAAGTCAGATTATCCACGCGGAGACGTTTTTATTTACGTGGAAAAGAATTTTGCCAACCAACTGCCCAGCTGTTTCTCAAACACGTTTGTGATCCAGAGCTGCTGTCAATAAAAGGTCTCCAGAGAAAACATGGATCTGTTTCATTCCTGGCTGACAACGGCTGCTCTGAATGTAACATGAGCACTTTTTTTTTTTCTTAAAGGAGCCAAAACTTAAATGAATAAAGAATGATGAATTTATTAAAGGTTAATGAACAAATAATAGAATTCTCAAGTAGAAATGATCTCATGGACTAAAACCAGAGCTTCCATGGGGCTAAGCCCTGGGGGAAATATTTTGTTTGTAAAGAGCAACTTTTCAAACACTCAGCTAATTTTATTTTTCCCCAACTCTTACTCCAGGAGTCTTACTTGTAAAAGATGCTTACGTTCCCATCCATATCTCCATTTACATCAGCCATGAACTAGAAACAGCATCTACATCACATAGACAGATACAGTTTTTGAGCCTTTGAAACTGGGATGAGATTAAATGAGTTGACATTTCCCTTGGGAATTGGGAAGGACTAAAGACTGCATTTGAAGTCCATTCCAATGATCTTCCACAGAAATGGTTAGAGAAAGCAATGGGGAATCGTGCTCCATGAGGCAAGCCCTCTCTCTGTAATCTCTGCCTCTCTGTTGAGTAGAGATGTCTGGAATATTGAGAACAGCGCTGGCCCAGGAACCAGGAGAGCTGCTTTCAGTCATGGTCCTGCTTGCCTCTATCCATCTCTACCTTTCCCGGCCTTCATGTCTCTGAGCCTCTCAGCCTCAGATCACTCCCAGTAAAACACACCTGCGAAAGGATGCCCAGACCAGCACCAACACCTTCCTCTTTGTGCCCAGCACTGTGCAGAGCAAAATGCACCCAGCATTCTGGAAGGTTAAACATAAGACACATTGCACCCAGTTTTCTTTTCATTAATGCCACTTCCTTTGTGGTCACTAATTTCAGGTTGGTCAGACCTTAAAAAACATGTATGCCTGTGTGTGTATGTGCATGTGTGTGTTGGGGCGTGGAGGTGGGGAGGGACCTTTTGAAGGTCAGTTCAAAGGAAAGATGGGACTTGAACCGGAAGGAGCTAGGATGCACCCACCTTACCTGCTTAGAAGCACTCAAGGCTTGAGGCAGCTGAGCTGCAGAAATCACAGCATGCTCCTGTGCCTGCCACCCACCAGTCTTCAGGCTGCAGAGAGGCCACAGGCAGCCCGGGCAGAGCAAGCTTGGGATGGCACCCATCAACCGTCGAGGTGATGACTGTGCACAGCTTCCCCACTGTAACTCAACCTGAAACCTGGCAAACCCCATTTCAGGTTTCATTACCAGCCGGACGTCCGCTGCCAAGGCTCCCAGGCCTTCTGGGGGACTCAAGGCCAAGTTTCACTAACAGGGGATGCTATTACCAGGCAAAATGAAAGTGTTACTAATCTGCCTCCCTCCCACACATGCTTTGGGCTTATCCATTCCTTTCAGATAAAGCCTGAAAATTCCACATAGAAATTGTCCACAGTTCAGGAAGCAAAGCTAGATTTCCAAGCACAATCAACCAGTATATTTCATCCTGGGGCCACTGAAACCCGAGCCCATGTTTGGAGCCGGTGGTGCTGGACTGCATTCCTGGTGGGAGCCCTGCGCTCCATCTGGGCGTTTCGTCCTGGTCAGATAAAACCAGACGGGTCCCTGTAACATGCAGGCCCTCTCCAACAGCGTGAGGGACCATCTCCCTGGGACAGCTGTTTCACACAAGGGCCCATTGTCTGAGACAAGCTCGGGTCGGTGTACTTTGAGAGCTGCGGGAACATTCTGTCAGCTGCTATGGCTCCCTTGCTCACTGCAGATTTCTCTTAGTCTGTTATTGAGCCAGAAACCTACCATCAACTGTTAGGGAGGAAGGTTTAACCCAAGAACCAAAGTCTTTACGCTGCTTTCATTTTATCAGGAAAAAGGATAGCTCCCCACATCTGAAAAATTTATAGCTCGATTTTTGGAGAGCCGTGATTGTAAGTGTTTATTTTCTTTCTGGACTTCCTTAAGTACATTTGTCCAGTTTTGGGGAAAGCAGTGTTTTCCAGTCCTGGAAGGCCACAAACAAGATCCTTAGGAAGCAGCAGTCAGAATTAGGATGATAGCAAGGTAAAATGACTGATCACTGAATAATTACTGCAAATTGGATGACTCTTTTTTTTTTTTCTTCCTTCAGGGCTTCCCTGGTGGCTCTGATGGTAAAGAGTCCTCCTGCAATACAGGAGACCCAGGTTTGATCCCTGGATCAGGAAGACCCCCTGGAGAAGGAAACGGCTACTCGCTCCAGTATTCTTGCCTGGGAAATCCCATGGACTGTGGAGCCTGGAGGGCTACCGTTCATGGGGTCACAAAGAGCTGGACATGGTTGAGCAGCTATCACTTTGTTACTTCAACTCTCTTATAAAGGAGGATGATTGCAACCAACCCAGGCCCCAGATCTGAATCTCAGCTTCCCATTAAGCAGTCAGTTCTTTATGGGGGAGGGAGGCTGTGCCATGCGGTCTGTGGGATCTTAGTTCCCCAACCAGGGATCAAACCCACACCCTCTGCACTAGAAGCACAGAGTCTTAATCACTGGACCTCCAGGGAGGTCCCAGAGCAGACGGGTGCTGCTCCTAACTTCTTTTTTTCCCCCTCAGACATGCTGTGTTTTGATTTAGGAAGATATTTAGGAAGATATTTAACTTACATTCCTATAAGCATGATGAATAAGTATGGATGTGATGATAGCAAGTCTGACTCATGTACCTTCAGCTGCTGCACAGTATTTTTTGGGGAGGGGGGATATTTTTGTGTGTGTGTGGTGAAATATACATAAGATCTACCATTTCAACTATTTTTAAGTGGGCCATTCAGAGACATTAAGCACATTCACTAAACATTTAAAAATATTTAAAATATGGAATAATTCTTGGGCTCCACAAGATAAATTAAGCAGGTGTGATTAGAATCATCCTTTCTCCCACCCAATCCTGCTTATCTTTCCCTGCTGATGGTGAAGATCAGCTCTCCTGGGAGGGATCGCTCACGGAGCCACCATTGTCACGTACCCTGAAGAATGACCCTCCTGTCTGGGACTCAACACAAAAGGTGGTTTGACGAGCAGACACATAGATTTGTGCTTGACCCATCTATCAAAGCCCTTTTTCTGTGTACACAGATTTTTTTTTTTCCAAAAGCCGGTTACTTAGACATTGGCTATGCCTGCCAAACAGAACTGGCTCCCCTTCCTTACTACCCTCCCCCTTATTAAAAAAAAAAACAAGCAAAGGTTAAATTAGAGACTTACTAAAACAAAGGCCCTCTGCAACCCCAGGCCCACTTATCAGAACAGAAGTGAGGTTGCCAAGGAGGCAGGGGCAGATATGTATGGAGAGCTTTGGAGGAGGCACTCAGGAACACACAAAGTGTTATTGTCTTGTCAGATGTTATTCATGTTGTATCTATTCCACCAGGCGCTTCTGTGTTCTGTGACCTTGGACAAGAGACTGCCAGAGAGCTGTTTTGAGGGTAAATAAAACACCACCTGTCAAGGCCTGTAGCCCATGGGCCCGGGGACTGTGAGGACAAGATGGATATTCTTTCATGAGCTCCTATTCTCGATTTCTCCCTGTTCTCTGGTCAGATCCTCACTGATTTCCATTAGCCTCATTTGAAATTGGCGACTCTGACTGCGCATGTGCATGCTCCTCTGTGCTGTTTAGAATTCTGGAAAGCTAGTGGGTGGGAGCTTCCGTTTCATACGTCCCAGAGCATGAAAGACAGAGAAAGTTTTCAAGTGCTTGTGAGTGGAATCTCATCCCAAGAGCTAGAAGGGACATGAGGGTCCATCTAGCCCAGGCAACTGACAGACATGCAAGTCCTTTCCAGCCTTTTGGTGGTAGGTGTTCATATCTCCCTACCGGATCCCGCTCTCCACTTCGCCAGGCACTGCCCCTTCCAGCTTTGGGCGACAATAGCAGCGAGTTACTTGTTGAATATTTTGTAAGCTACTTAGGAAGAAAGGTTTGGCTAAAGAAAACACTTCTGTAAAACAGAATTTCCAAAATAGTTTCAGGATTCAAATATGTATTCACCAATTCCCTGCTATATGTCAAGAACTGTCAGAAGGATGGGGATATGAAGATGAATGAGACAAGAACAATTTCTGTCCCCAGAACTCACTTTTCAGTCGAGGAGAGAGATACATAGATTATCATCAAAAAATGTTGGAAATACCTGGCAGACAAATGTATGGCTATTACAGAAGCACCCAGTTCAGCCCAAGGTAGTGCATTCTGCAAAGACTTCTAGAAGGTGAGGCTCAAGCTGAAGGAGGAGCCTTTTTTTGTAGGCTAGATGGGCTTATATGAACAGACGTTAGACATTTCTAATTTGAATCACTTTGATACATTTAAAAAACCATGTAATAGGAGAAGGAAATGGCAACCCACTCCAGTATTCTTGCCTGGAGAATCCCATGAACAGAGGAGCCTGGCAGGCTACAAAGAGTTGGACACAACTTAGTGACTAAACCACCACCAAGAATATTATTGGGGATATGTACAGAGACATCTCTTTGAAGGGCAGACATTTTTTCCCAATGGTTTAGGAGATTTATATGGTACCGTCACTCCAAATCTTTGTTGTGATGAGACAAAGAACCAAGGAGCTTACACTCGCCTGACAGTACCAACCAGTTCTTGTATAGATTTGCCATCAATTTTTTCTTTTTTGAGTCACATAATTGTGTAAACTGAGAATCAGTACTATATAATGGTCTGAGTCTTGAACAGAGGTCAGCAAACAATGACCCTGTCAGCAAAATGCAGCTTGTAGCCTGTGTTTTTGTATGGCCTGTGAACTAAGACTGGTTTTTAACATTTCTCTGTCTCTGAAAGCATATCAAAAGGACAATATTTCATGACATGAAAATTACATAAAATTCAGATTTCATTGTTCATAAATAAAGTTTAGAATTTTGTGAAAAAAAAAAAAAAAAAAAACATGTAATAAAGGCATTTACCTCTGAACTTTGTGTTAGCTGTTTGA
The DNA here is from genome assembly GCF_019320065.1 of Cervus canadensis. Taxonomy (NCBI): domain Eukaryota; kingdom Metazoa; phylum Chordata; class Mammalia; order Artiodactyla; family Cervidae; genus Cervus; species Cervus canadensis. Next base: position 52,234,094 of record NC_057408.1, read on the forward strand.
TCTAAAGTTCTAAAACAATATTTTGAAAAATTAATAATTTGGACTTTTCACTATAGATGATTGGTTTTCCAACCAAACTCGAAAAATCTGAGGAGCTTTTTGGTTGGTAGGGAGGGACGTTGTTCCAGGGACTAAGACGACAGAACTCTGAGCCCTTATCAAAGAGCTTCAAAAAAAAAAAGAGCTTCACTGTTCTTCCTATTATTTTATTGGTGTTGGGTATATATTTTTTTTTAACTGGGAAAAGGGGGCTCTGATATTGAAATATATTTCAAACTACAAAGGGAAACTCACTCCCCAGTGAAACAGGTCTCATTGCATACTTGCCATCTAAGATTACTCAGTTGACTGCTTTAAAGCAAAGCATCAAAAACACTCCCACGCTTAGTTACCTTTGCTTGTTCTGCAGCCATGACCCTCACACCTCCCCCACGCCATCCCCAGGCAGCAACCTTGTAAAATAGAGGTAGAGCTAAAAAAATCACTACTCTAAAGAAAATGTCCTTAAGACATATGGCTTCTTAATGGTAAGACAAGCAGTACCTTCGTGTACAAACAGCAAATTATTGTTAGAACAATCTAGTTATAACAAAATATTTTCATATGGAATAGGTTTATAAGTCCTATTTATAAATCAATATTTTACTTTATTTTTTATTTTATTTATTTTTTATTTTTTTATTTTATTTTTTTTTACTTTATTTTTTAATAAATTAATAGTTTAAATAACATCTGAAGTAAACATTCTGGAACAGTGAATGAATGAGCAGTTCCTTCATGTTCAAGATACAAACATACTTCTCTTTCATCCCAAACACAGGATGAGAATCTGATTTTCTGGCATGATTTTCACCTTTCAAATACATACGCTTGTATCAAAATACATTGACTTGTTTTCATAACTTACACTTACCAGCTATGTAAGTGTCAAGGAAGATTCTCCTAAATCTTTATACATTGGCTATCCTCATGCATCATTACAAAGCTGGGTTGAGAGAAATAGATCTAGTCTCAGATGGGAAGAAAAGATAAGATTAAAAGAAAACACCACATGAACAGCTTCCCGGGTCATACTGGACGTTAACTGGGGGAAGCTAGAACAAGTATGAATCAATGCAATGAATGACCTGAAATCTGCAAAATAGCTTGCCCTGTTGAGCAGGGCACCCGAGGCCATTGTTCCTTAGATGTGGGCAAGTTTACCACATCCCAGTAAAGTTTACTAGGCTTTGGGTTTGCTCATAAGGGGAAAGGAGAATAAGAAAATGCAACTGCTAAGACTTTCTTGGCTTCCCAGTGGCTCAGTTGGTAAAGAACCTGCCTACTAGTGTAGGAGATGTAGGAGACATGGGTTCAATCTCTGGATCGGGAAGTTCCCCTGGAGGAGGAAATGGCAACCCACTACAGTATTCTTGCCAGGAGAATCCCATGGACAGAGGAGCCTGGCAGGCTACAATCCAAAGGGTTGAAAAGAGTCAGACACGACTGAGCATGCATGCATATATATACACATAGAAGACTTTCTTATTGAAACCTGCCCCCACCCACCGCTATTAGGTGTTGCTTCATAACCCTGTCACCAGGGCACAGAGCATATTCTCTGTGGCTCCACACCCAGGTGAGCATGCAGTGGCATGGACCATTGGGGCAAGTGTCAAGGAGATTTGCTTTTCCACTGCTAAGTTGTTTGCACTCATCATGAAAGAACAAAAGGAACATTACAGAAATATACTGATGGGTTTTCTAACCTGCTCTGAAAGGGAACAAATAAGCTAGTCAGTGGGTGGATAGGGGTCTGGAGGAGGAAAGAGCAGAGAAGAGCTGCGAGCAAGATCCAGAGCAGAAATCCTGCAACATGTGAACTGTTCTTTTCCAGTCTCCATTCTCATAAAAATACTTCCCTTATGGAAAGCTCACTGCTCCCTGACACAGTTAGCTTGCTTTACTTAGTAAGTTAACTGAACATGATTTATAGAAAGCCCTAGATCTCATTATTAAGAAATTATTGTTTTTGTTAGGGATGATAATACATGATTGGTTATTAAAAAAAAAAAATCCTTATCAGAGATGCACAGTGAAGTGACGAGATGTCTTGGATTTTCCTTAAGATCCTCTGGCAAAAATGATGACAACATGGGGGAAGTTGAGACTGGCCACTCATTGAACTGGGTGATAGGTACATGGAGATTTATTATAATAAATGCTCTACTTTTGTACGTGTTCTAAGATTTTCATGATAAAAAGTTAAATGATGACTTAAAAGACAAGTCTAAAAAGCCACATCATGACAATACTCTTCCAGGTGGTTCCCACCCCAAAATGAAGGCAGGCTTAGATGCCTACCACTGATTTTCCCTGATTCAAATATATTATCAGTAGGAAGATCCACTGTTCATTCAATAATCGTTTTTCACAGGCAAATAAACATCCAACATTGATATACACACTGATTATAAACTATTTTCCAAAAATTTCAGTTTTTGGCAATGCACAAAACATGTCTCAGGACTGTGGACATCTGGTAACTTCTTTGTCGATTGTTAACAAGGATTGTTGTTAAAAGGCCAAGTTTGAAAAGAACGGTGTGTGGGGCCTCCATTATTTATTTAACTTATCCACCCTTTATCATTTATTTAATCTATTAAAATGTGTTACTTGTTTTAGCGGCTGAAGATTTGTTTAAATCTAAGGAGGAAAGTGCAGGCTAAGCAAGGCTAAGAATGTCAATAAGCGTGGCGTCTACCGGCCTAGACACGACCAGCCTCATTTTAATCTTGTATGTTAGTGAAAGTAGTACGTTTGGAAGATTATAAATATCCAAAGGATGCCTAGATGGGAATCTTGAAACTAGTTAGAATTACTGTTCCTTCCCTGAGGAGTAACACCAATGGGGGAGCGTCTTGGGGAAGAGGAACCATTCAGAAGCCTCAGCGCACCCCACCGTGGTCCAGAGCCGAAAGTCTCAGACGCAGAGCTACAGAAAGTGTGACAGCTACATGAGCAGCTCTGCGCAACCGGAAGGAAGAAAGTGTCCCCGCCCCGCCCCGCCCCATCCCGGATGCCCTGCACCAGATGCCCCGCCCATAGCACCAGGCGTTTGCGCGTGCGCATACGCGGCGACGCACTTACTCTCCTCAGGAAGGTTGTTCTCCCGCTCTTCTCTCTCCATCTGCTGGCACCAGCCTTCCATGCGGTCCCGCTCCGCCTGGAGAAGCTTCAGAAACCAGTGGCCGTCCCGGTGGCACACTGATCTCTGCACGGCCTCCAGGGGGTCTTCGGTGATTGAATCAATCCAGGGGTCCGGGGGCGGCAGAATGGAAGGATCGAAGTCCGCGTCGAAGTCCTCCTCGACCGCGCAGGCGTGGTAATGGTTTCCTGAGCCCTGGATGCTGACGGTGGAGGTGCTGGCATCCCGGGAGAACTGTCTGGCCACCGGGCCGGGGCACGAATTGTCCTCTATCGACTCCAGAGAGTTTTCCAGGTTGTCGTGGAAGTCCAGGTCGGCCTGCACAGCCGTCGTCACACTGTTGGAGCGAGTGAACCTGCGGAAGCTTGGAGGGATAGAGAGAGACGAATTAGTTAAGGATGTTTCTTGAAGCAGAACCACATTCTGCGCGGGCAGTCCCATCCTCTCCATCTGTGGAGGTAGCCCCTGGAGGCCAGCGCATCAGTAAAGAACTATAGCGCTAGTGTAAAGAACACGATCCCTCCTCTCTGGTCAGTATGGACAGAATGTGAAATCGTATTTGGAGAAAGTTTAGAAGTGGACCAACAGGCACCAGCTCTCAAAGCCAGATCGATGTCCAAGGTCCACCTTCCGCCCCAGTCTGCCATGGCTTGGATCCTTACATACAGTGATCAGTAAACTTGCTGAGGGGTAAGGAAAACAATTTAGCTATATCTTGCTTTGCTGTAATTTTCTTTGAAACAAGGGACGGGGGGGAAGGGAACACAACCCAACGTGGACCAAGACTATCTTGAATCCTGCATAACCACATTTCCCAGGGACAGCTCTTACCTGAAGACAAACTAAAATGCCATTAAGCTCCTCTTAAAGTTAAAGCTCCTTTCCCTGGTAATTATTCTCTTGATCACCTGGTCATAGTGATAATTTGGTACAAAGCCTTTGGGGCAAAATTAGCTCAGATCTAGAGTTCTCCAGTATCGTCTTTCCCTGTACCTTTAATGTCCCCTCCACAGTCCTCCCGAGATAAAGTACAAGACAACTTGATAACAGCATTTCCGTATGGACATCCATGCAATCGGTGTCTCTCAGCCAAATGGCTGGAGACACCTACAGTGAAGGTGAGGACTTACGGAAGGTGAGAGGGGTGGGGAAGGACAGGGGAGCAGCGAGTTCTTTCTCAGACAAGGGGCAGGGGAAGGTGTGGGTCTGAAGTAATTTAAAGCACACTCGGCAAAGTTTCCCTGGCTTCAAGAGCAGACAGGAAATGACGATTTAACAAGATATAAGAGTTTATAAGTCTATAGAAGGCAGCATCAGGTGTCTGTTACCCCACTTGATACTTATTTTTTTAATGTAACTTCCTGATCTAATATTTTTTTATTCTGAAGAAATAATACATAACATAAAATTGACTAACAACTTTCAAGTATATGATTCAGTGGCGTTAAGTTTGTTTCCATGGTTGGGCAGCCATCACCACCACCCCCCTCCAGAACTTTTTCATGTTTGTCAGCTGAAACTCTGTACCCATTAAACAACTCCCCACTCCACCTCCCTTCCCTCCAGCCTCTAGCAGCCACGATTGCACGTTTTGTCTCTCTAAATTTGATTACTTTCAGTCCCTCATGTAAGTAGAATTATACAGTATTTGTCTTTTTGTCGCTGGCTTATTTTACTTAGCATGATGTCTTCAAAGTTCATCTATATTGTAGCATGTGTCAGAATTCCCTTCCCATTTAAGGCTGAATAATATCCCATTATATGTATATACCACATTGTGTTCATTTTTTAATCCATTGATAAACACTTGACTTTGTTTCACTTTGTGGCTATTGTGAATAATTCTTCTATGAACATGGGTATACAAATACATCTTTGAGATTCTGCTTTCATTTGTTCTGGGTACATAGCCGGAAGCAGAATTGTTGAATTATGTGGTAATTCTGTTTTCCCTAGCAGCCATACCATTTTATATTGCAACCAAAAATGCACGAAGTTTTTAATTTCTCCACATCCTTGCCAACGCTGATTTTCTGACTTTTTCTATAGTAGCTGTTTTAATGGGTATGAAGTGGTGGATTTTCTTGGCTGGTTCATGATTATGCCATGTTATGATGGTTTATTTGCCAGTTGATTTTCAATTAACATTCAGTAGCGCCATCCTTAAAGGAGAGTGCACTAAGGTCCATACAACATTTAATAAGCCAGATAATATGTTTTTTTCCTTAACTCTCCTGGAAACTCTGTAAGAGCCAGTGAGCACCAGTATTCTAGTCCCTCAAAAATAAAGAATGAACAGACTGGAAATCACAAAAAGGAAAAGGTATAATCATCTCAATCAGTCCATTTCCCCCCCTAGAGAACAAATACCAAGAAAATAATGACTGCACAATTGATATGTATTAATTATTAGGATGATCACAATAATAAAAAAAATGTTGTGATGCTCGCCATTCATTTTATGAGGATAGGCCAGCCAAAAAAGGCTGGTCCATCTCACTGTTTGCTGTTTTCAAGAAATTACTTCTGTAATCAGAGAAGAAGAAATATCGTGTGACATGCTTTATATGCAGGATCTAAAAAGAAATGAATCAGATGAACTTATTTACAAGACAGAAACAGACTTACAGACTTAAGAGAATGAACTTGTGGTTGCCAGTGGGGAAGGATGGGAGGGAGGGATAGTTAGGGAGTTTGGAATCAATATGTACACACTGCTACATATAAAATGAATCACCTACAAGGGCCTACTGAATAGCACAGGGAAACCTGCTCAATGTTATGTGGCAGCCTGGATGGGAAGGAAATTTGGGAGAGAATGGATACATGTATATGTATGGCTGAGTCCCTTTGCTGTCCACCTGAAAGGAATTGGCAACCCATTCCAACAGCCTTGCCTGGAGAATTCCATGGACAGAGGAGCCTGAAGGGCCACAGTATGGGGTGGCAAAGAGTTGGACATGACTGAACAACTAACACACACACACATGGCTGAGTCCCTCTGGTGTTTACCTGAAACTAGAAACTATTACAATATCGTTAATCGGCTATACCCTAAAACAAGATAAAAAGTTAAAAAAAAGTTACTTCTATGTAAGGTATCAGGCATGGTGATTTTATAGGTGGCTCAGTTGGTAAAAAGTCTGCCTGCAATGCAGGAGACCTAGATTCAATTCTTGGATTGTGAAGAGCCTCTGGAGAAAAGAATGGCAACCCACTCCAGTATTCTTGCCCAGAGAATCCCATGAACAGAGGAGCCTGGTGGGCTATAGCCCATGTGTTCGCAGGGAGTCAGACACGACTGAGCAACTCACACTTAACTCAACTCACACTTAACTCTGAAATGGGTCACAGGAAAAACTGCCCAGTGTGAAAGTCTGAAAGAATGTCCTTTCTGGTACTCTCTGTGAAAACAAGAATGATTCTGCCACCATGATTCTCCCAAAAGTCAGTGGTTTCTTGGCTTTAGGAGGCCACTTCTGCCGCCTTCTTGCTCACCCGCCAACATGTTAAATGACATCTGAAGCTGAGCTGTCTCTCCAGCTGCACGTGTGTGAATTGGATGACTTTCCTCCTAACAGTTGACATCCTGCCTGTTCCACTGACACAAAATCCTGACTATGAAAATACTTGGCTCCACTCTCCAAGATCATGGGCTGCCAGAGGCATAACATTTCCAGACTCAAGGAAGGCCCAGCGCCTTATTGTTTCCAACTGGAGCAAACTTGCCAGAGACAGAGTCTGCTGCGCACGCAAATCACAGAGACCCACTTTCCTCATGCCTCTGTTTTTATCTACCCAAATCCGTACCACCAGCATTCCTGATAGAGGGCTCCTGGCTATGAATCTTGTAAAGTATCCACCTTCTTAAGAAAAATGACTTGGCAGGAGATGAGTGGAAGTCTGCAGGTTAGTCACCCAGAAAGAAAGAAAGGTAAAATAGTTTGGGATTAAAAGCGGTGCCTTTGAACTCAGGCAGCCCTCTCCGGGTTGCACTGCTTCTCTCAATTAAGTTCCTTAAACGAGTGCTTTATTCTGCCCAGAGTTTTCAAAGAATGTTCTGCTCTGTGAAACACTTTATGTTTTTCATGTGCTGAGTGTCCTCTGGGCGAAGGGTGTGATCAAGTTGTTGTTTAAAAGTTTGATAGGAACACAGAAGGAGTCACTGGATTTATTTCTGTGTTTTTGAAAAGAATGGATCAGTTGCTGGTGGATGGTACAAACCTAAAAGCTGAAACCAGTGGCTTCAAGACAGTTTCCAGTCTTGAAACTTCCTTGGTCCTTCATGCCAAAAGGTAAAATGTGTAATAATTACAAATTCTGAAATGAACTGGCTGATATTCTGCCCAAGGGATTGAAAAACCATGAAATCAAAGACTGAACCAACCAGTACAGGACAGGATACTGTGTCTGTTCTGAAGGCAGGAGAAAGGACACTTATGAGCATTCACCTCTGCTGTCTTTGTGCTCTTTCTATGAAACAAGTTTATGTTTCTGATGAGAGGATTTTCCGTCCCTCTCCCACCACTTTTCTGTTCAGCAGATTACAAATCAAGGAATAGATGGGAAATCTTGGAGGCTTATTCTCATCTCCCTTGTCAGGTGGAGGTGTATTTGAATAAAATGAGTCATGAACAAAAACTAAGCAGAGTCTGTATCTTTAGAACACACATGCTTTGTTCCTGCAAGTTCAGTTATCTGAGATGCAAATCATAAAGACCCTTGCTCCTTGGAAGAAAAGCTATGACAAGCCTAGACAGCGTATTAAAAAGCCGAGACACCACTTTGCCGACAAAGGTCTATATTAAAGCTATGGTTTTCTCAGTAGTCATGTATGGATGTGAGAGTTGGTCCATAAAGAAGGCTGAGCACTGAAGCATTTATCCATTTGAATTGTGGTTCTAGAAGACTCTTGAGAGTCCTTTGGACAGCAAGGAGATCAAATCAGTCAACCCTAAACGAAATCAACCCTGAATATTCATTGGAAGGACTGATGCTGAAGCTGAAGCTCCAATACTTTGGCCACCTGATGTGAAGAGCCGACTCATTGGAAAAGACCCTGATGTTGGGAAAGATTGAAGGCAAAAGGAGAAGAGGGCGGCAGAGGATGAGATGGTTGCATGGCATCACTGACTCAATGGACAAGAATTTGAGCAAACTCCAGGAGATAGTGGAGGACAGAGGAGACTGGTGTGCTGCAGTCCATGCGGTCAAAAAGAGTTGGACATGACTGAGCGACTGAATAACGAGTCATAAACTTATCTTAGGGAAACTCACACCTGTTACAGAATTCTGTACTCCATGTGTCCTATCCACATAAAAGGTGCCTTTCAGGACTAAATCTAGGTTCAAAGAGAGAAACGCCAAGTCCTATGCTGTTCTTTCTTCTTTACACATTTTTTCCTGTACCTCCTGTCAAAGGCTGAATACACATGGAATTTGGAGATACTGTCCTTCAAAAGTTCAGTATCTTGGTGTTTTGGGAAATGGTACTTAACTGATGTAAAAATCCAAGATGTCTCATTACATAAAAGACAGGTGGAAAGGATGGTGAGGGAGGTGATGAGATTGAGATCAAGAATTAAGACAACCTAACAAAGAGATTCACTCTTTCTTGTCAGACCAGCTTCCCAGTTAGAATGGAGGACAGAGGAACCTACGGGTAATGCAGCCCTTGTTCACAAATTCAGTGAAAGTGTCCTGCTCCCCATTTGAATGTGCTTAGCACGGTCCTATTGACAGATTTTAAAACTACTCAACACAAGCATCCATTGGTCATTTAAAACCCTCCACATTCATCATCCTTTTGCCCAAAGCTCTCTTTAAGCAAAGAAAATGAGAATAAGTTTTCTACATGAAGACTCACTCTAGGCCAAATAATTGTAATGCATTGGTCAAGTAAAAGGGAGGGAGTGGTAATGATGAGAGTGGGCTTGGTATTAGCTGATAGTGTCTGTGAGGGCCCGGCTTGTTGCCATTCCCCTGTTAGTGCCAGCTGGGCAGGCTCTGTATCCTTGATGGGCTGTCACCATGGGAACCTTGGTTGGGAGCCTCAACAAAACATCCTTGAGCTGACTGTGCCCCAGAAGGAACGACTTTCCCTCCGCAACAAGAACGTTAGGTCATTTGTTGGCCCCTGACCCCAGGTACCGAACAAAAGCCCGAGAAGTCTCACCTACAGTTGTCTTTCTTTGAGTCCTGTTTTGGGGTCAAATGGGGGCCACTGGCTTGTGAGTCAGATGGTAATTTTTCTTTTTTCAAAGTAAATTATCTTGGAAAGCATGTAAAAAGGAAGCAAGAGAAAGATGGAGGGAAGTAGGAGGAGGAGGCTGGGCAGGAAGGAAAGAACGAAAAAGAGAAGGAAGGAAGAAAGAAAATGTATGAGGCATTTAAGGAATTATGCCAGTTTCCAGGCTTTTGAAATCTGAAATGCATGAATGCCACGCCTTTAAAACTCAGGTGTAGCAGAAGGAACTATTTGGCTAGGCCATAGTATTGTTAACTTGGCAAAGAAAAGAGATTGTTTGTCGAGTATAGTAGGGAGGGTGGGTGCTCGTCTGTGCCATGCTCCAGGGGAGCTGAGAGCAGTTGGATTGATCCAAAGCCTCTGGGTTGGCAGATGCTGGATGTTTCTGACTGCCAAAGGTCTTGCCAAGTCTCTGGTCCCTGAACAGGCTGTCAGAAGATGCTGCCTCGATTTTGGCTTTTTGTTTTTAACATCCTGCTTAGTCAAAAAGGCACAAATCGCTGCAAGCCCAAATGTTTACATATTTAAGTCAGTCAGGATCAAAAGTGGTCTTTTGTAGCAGTTGACACAGTGTTAATACAGAGAACAATGCTCCTTTCCCACAGGGTTGTTCCCCCCAGTTTGAGGCTTTAACCGAGTGAAGCTTTAACATGTGAAGCAAGGGAGATACTAAAAACTCAGAACTGTATAGGAATAGAGGTAATTTTGGTGAAGGAACAAAAGCAGGTATTGGTTTCTAGAAATAGGAAACAAGTCCCATAATGGGCGCTCAAGCTTTCCTTCCACACTTGTGTTCAATCTGTGTGTTCACAAACCTGCTGAAATGGCAGGTGTCATTCACAAGCACTTTTTTTTTTCTTGCTGCTCAGCATGGCTTGCAGGATCTAGGTTCCCCTAACAGGGATGGAACCCAGGGCCCTGGCAGTGAAAGCAACGAGTCCTAGCCACTAGACTGCTAGGGAATTGCCCACAAGCACATTTTAATGTCAGCATTTCCTCCCTTAAACATTCAGTGTGTCCTGGAGGGTCTCTGTGTTACAAGGGAAGAAGGAGATGGTTCCACCAAGTGGGGATGAGAAAGGCCAGAGGCTATTATGCAAATCCATCTGCTCCCATTCCCATACCATAAATGAAATATAGATGAAAGATCTTGTTTTCCTTTGCATACACACACCTCCAAATATGCACACCCTGCCCTGAACCAGACAGCATATTAAAAAGCAGAGACATTACTTTGTCAACAAAGGTCCGTCTAGTCAAAGCTATGGTTTTTCCAGTAGTCATGTATGGATGTGAGAGCTGGACCACAAAGAAAGCTGAGTGCCAAACAACTGATGATTTTAAACTGTGGTGTTGGAGAAGACTCTTGAGAGTCCCTTGGGCTGCAAGGGGATCTAACCAGTCAATCCTAAAGGAAATCAGTCCTGAATATTCATTGGAAGGCTGATGCTGAAGCTGAAACTTCAATACTTCAGCCACCTGATGTGAAGAACTGACTCACTGGAAAAGACCCTGACGCTGGGCAAGATTGAAGGCAGGAGGGCAAGGGGACAACAGAGGATGAGATGGTTGGATGGCATCACCAACTTGATGGACATGAGTTTGAGCAAGCTCTGGGAGTTGGTGATGGACAGGGAAGCCTGGCATGCTGCAGTCCATGGGGTCGCAAAGAGTAGGACACGACTGAGCAACTGAGCTGACTGACTGACTGACTGCCCTGGACATTCACTGTCATCTAGCCTCACCTATGTAACAAGGAAATGGTGGGGATTGGGGAGTTGATGAAGGAGGAACAGGCCACAAAATGACTTACTATCCATTTATTCTGGGATAAGTTTTCTCTTCTAGTTCCCTCAGCTCTGAAAGTAAATAGTCTCTTCAGTAACTGTCTCTCACTTGGACGATTTCCAGATAAAGAGGCCAGTCAGTTAAGAAGTAGTTTACAAGACATAGGAGGAAATATTAAACACACATATGCTAGGAAAATAACATTCTGGAGTTTTCTTGGCAGAAAATTGCTGTGAGACCAGTAGCTTTTCTCTGTGCATGTCCATTTGTCATTTTGACAATGTTAATAAATAACCCCAAAGCACACCATTTTGAAGCTTTCAGCTCCCCTTAACTCTTTCAGTTGCTAAGACCAAAGATGATTGCTTTATAAATTGTTCAAAAGTACATCACAAATATCTAACCTTATAAAATGTAGTTGAGTTGGGATGGGGATAGGAGACTGGAACCTGTACTGAATGCTTATCCACACTTGGCTCTTGTTTCTGAACTAGATATTATGAGGGCAATATAGTGACCTGGGAAATGTAGGAATAAACAGAAAGGCAAGACCCAGGAGATTGGGTCTAGACATCAACTAAGAGTCTTCATCTTGGGATTTCCCTGGTGGTCCAGTGGCTAAGACTCTGAGCTCCCAATGCAGGGGGCCTGGGTTTGATTCCTGGTCGGGGAACTAGATCCCACACACCACAACTAAAGATCCTGTGTGCCTCAATTAAGACCCAGAGCAGCTAAATAATTAAAAAAAAAAAAGAGTTTCCATCTGTGTGTAATGCTTTTTCAAAATTGAGGGAACACTGCTGGAATGTTGAATCAGAGAACATACACCTAAAAAAGGTATAGGTGTTCACTACATCCAACTCAAAAACTTTAGATATGGAAAGGTAAAGTTACTTTTAACTTGGATCTCTTTGTTTGGAATGCTCTTTTTCTCCCTGTGATTCCAGTATATTCCACGACCTTCCAACCAGAGAGGAGTGCTGATAACTGGGCTTACCCCATCCACAGGCCAAATAAAACCTACATTGATGACTTTTGCTTCTGGCCAAGAATAGAGTAAGAATGACTGAACCGATTTACATGTCTCTCTGAAACAACTGTAAAAGACTTACATACACGCAAATAAATTGTATTTACATGACCTAACAATGGACAATTGGAAATGGAAATAAAAATAAACTTACAACAGCAAGAAAAAGAAGAAATATCAGTGGGTAAACTGACAAAATATGTTCAGGACCTAAAATAGCTGTAAAAATTTTAAAAAGCACTTTGAAAAAGAAGGAAGTTAGTGGACTTACATTACCTGATTTCAAAACTTACTATAAAGCTACAATAGTCAAGACAGTGTTGCATCGCTGTGAAGATGGATAATTAGATAAATGGAACAACACAGAGAAGGCAAAATTATATCTATCTCTTTATATCAATAAATATTTGAGAGAAGGTTAAAAGGATATTCATATGCAAAAATTAAGCTTTGATCCATACCTCACACCATGTATAAAAATTACTTGAAATATAGGTCCTAGACCATAAAATCTAAAATGACATTCTGGAAGAAAACATAGAAAAACCTTGTTACCTTGAATTAGCTAAAGATTTCTTAGCTATGACACTGAAAGCACAATCCAGGGACAGGAGGAGGCTTTGGGGAGTGATGGATGTGTTCTCTGGGTTTCTCCAAAGGCTCAGCAGTAAAGAGTCTGCCTGCAATGCTGGAGACCCAAGTTTGATCCCTGGGTCGGGAAGGTCCCCTGGAGAAGGGAATGGCAACCCACTCCAGTATTCTTGCCTGGAGAATCCCATGGCCAGAGGAGCCTGGTGGGCTACAGTCCATGGGGTTGCAAAGAGCTGGACACGACTGAGCACACATGCAGTGTGAAGTTCTACTTCCTGCACATTTTTTTTTTCTTTTTAAAAACGTGCTTAATGTTTATGTGTACTTGTGCTTAGTTGCTCCAGGGAATCTTCCCAATCCAGGGATTGAACCCAGTCTCCCACATTGCAGGCGGATTCTTCACCATCTGAGGCACCAGGGAAGTTTTATGAACAAAAGTTTTATGTACTTAACACTTAATCCTCAAAATTCCCCCAGGTGTATAAGCATCTTCTCCATGCATTGGATCAGATTAGGAATTCCACCAGTCTTCCTGAAGAAATCTTTAACAGCTTCTGACCTGTCCCCTCTCACCCGGCCACTCACCAGACTTGCCTCACCACCGTTGTCAGGAGATTCCTCTCCATCATCCTGAGACTTCCCTTTCCCCTTTCTTTTTTTTTTTTTATTTTTTTTAATTTTTAAAATTTTTTTTTCCCTTTCCCCTTTCTTGTGCTGGATCACCTGTTTCCTGGATTCCATATTTACTTCTTTTTTAAAAAATATTTATTTATTTTGGCTACATCGGGTCCCACATGTAGCATGTGGGATCTAGCTCCCTGACCAAGGATCGAACCCAGGTCCCTTGCATTGGGAATGCAGAGTCTTAGCCACTGGACCACCAGGGAAGTCCCTGTATATTTACTTCTTTCTTTGCTTTTTTCCTTTTTGTACTTTTTTCTAGAAATGTCTTCAGTTTTATCTTTCAACTCTTCTGTTGGGTTTTCCAGTTCTCTGTTAAGTTTTTAAATTTTTTTTTTTAAGTTTTTTAATTTTTAAGAGCCCTTTTCTTTCCATCCCACCTCTCCACTCCCCACCAGGTATACAGGAAGATGCTCTGTAAGGGACTGCATCAATTTCCACTTCCTTCACAGGGACTTCTTGCCTAACCTTCCTCTCTTTTCTCTAAAAAAAAAAAAAACAAAAACACTTTAAAAATTTCTGGATTTTCCTGAAAATGTTTGGTTCTCATTTCATGGCTTTTCTCTGGTCTCTGTGAGTTTGCTGATTCTTAGCTGTCTGCTCCTCCTTGAAAGTCATAGAAAAAGCCTCCTGAGAAGTCTGTGCTTTGGAGACAGGCTCATTCATTGTGATCCTCAGCGTTGGGTGATCTAACTGCCGAATCCCTGATGACAGTTTCTTTGGTTCTTTGGGCTCAGACTGGCCCATTCCTCCACTGCAGGCTGTTCATACACCTACACAGAGGGAATGTGTTTGGCTGCCGGGATCCTGGGAGCCGAGAGAGCATAGAATACTTAGGGCAGGTGCCTCGACATTCTGTTTGTGAATTTTCATTTATCCTCCTATTTTCAGTACAGCAACCCTGCCCTCAACTGTTTGCCTGTCTTCCAGACCCAGGACCATTTGTTTTGGCCTCTGAAGGGAAGCCTCCAGCTTCCTGCCAGAGTAGGGAAGAGCCATCTGTCACCTGACTGCAGATTCAGGCAGTTTTAGCTCCACCCCCAGCCCTATGTCCAGTGCTGTCAATGCCCACGCCTTTTATAGGTTCTGAAACTTAAGTTGAATTATATCTTAGGTTTCTGCATGGCTAGCTTTAGATTCAGCTTTCTCTGGTCACCTAAGCCAATTATCATGTGTCTATCTGCCTTCCAGCTCCTGCTGCTGTATTTTTTCCTCTCTTGTTCTCATCCTCCACAACTTGTGCCAAAACAAACACAAAATCCTTTTACTGTCATTTAGTTTCAGAAGGCCTCAAAGATTGATGTGTGTATATTTTTTTCACCACCTTTAATCAAAAGTCAATCTAGCAATAATGCACATATTCAACAGGGAGAGAAATTTAACTCATATTCTTAAATATTGTATAACTATTAAAAGAAGTATTTGTCATGAATTTTTAATAATGAGAACACTTTTGTTGTAATATTAGTTGATTTTTAAAATATTACTGAGTTTTTTACAAAAGAAGATTTCAGCAACTTTCAAAATGTTCATGGAGAAAGCATAGGTAAAAATATACCCCTCTATTAGTTCATGGTTAATGAGTAGGATTATGGAAATTTTTATTTTTATTTCTGCAATTTATAAATTTTCATAGTATATAAATATTATATTTTCTTGTCATTAATAAGATTACTTAATGATTCACAATTATAGAAAAAGTATTGTTGTTGCTTAGTTGCTAAGTCATATAATACTTAAAAAGATATCTGTCTATCCACACATATAATCACAGTTTTTTCAGTTGCTCCAAAGTTCACTGGAGAGTTATAGACTGTTAACATGCTGCTGTATGTTTTCCTCTCAGTAAATATGCATGCTATTTTTATAATAAAAATAATAATATTCTTCCTCTTTGTATCCACTGTTAAGACTTTTGGAGTCAGTCATGGGCTAAGGTAAGAAAGTCTAGTTTGAACTACTGTTGAAATACAGTTGTTACTTGGAAAGAAAGGGGAGATCCCTGGGAGCCTTTTAGCTTTCTCATCTTAGTCAATGGAAAGGATTGGTTTACTAGATTTGCTAATTATCAGCTTGGAAGACAGGAAGACCTCATGAGAACTCCTGGGGACCAGTCCAGGGAATGGGAGAGGATGGAAGCAGGATGCTTGGAGGGCCTGGGATAGAGCACAGAGCATGGCTGAGGGGAGCGTTCCTAGGGGAGGGCTTGACCCACTTTGCTTAGGATCATTCCCGCAGAGCAGCAAAAATAATGCCATGTGGATCCTATCGAATAATCCTACTGGCTGACCTGTGAAACAGGAATTGGGGACAGATAGCTAATGTTGGGGGCCTCCCAGGTGGTGCTAGTGGTAAAGAATCTGCCTGCCAGTGCAGGAGATACAGGAGACAAGGATTCCATCCCTGGGTTGGAAAGATTTCCTGGAGGAGGAAATGGCAACCCACTCCAGTATTCTTGTCTGGAGAATTCTATGGTCAGAGGATTCTGGTAGGCTATAGTCCATGAGGCTGCAAAGAATCAGACACGGCTGAGTGACTGAGCACATAAAGCACACAGCTAATGTTGGATGGAGAGGAGACATTGCTTTATTAGCCTAAAGGAAGTTTTGAAGTCTTGCTTCAAAACCCCATGCATTCATCGACCCTGGCTTGGTGCTGCCATAGCATTTAAACTAGTGACCTCCAGACAGCCTTCCTCTGTGCATGGTCCCTGCCTGCAAATAAGTGAGGAAGATTTGTGATCCTCTGTTTGGATTCCTTTTCTTGAAGTAGATCGGTTATCAGTGCATCTTATCTTTTTAGTAATGAGTTACTAACTTTTTCTTTTGTTTCAATAGGGAGCACTGAATAACACCCTGAATTTACAAGTCTACCTTTTAATAGATGAATCAGCCAGATGGACTCTGCTGTTGGATTTAGTTCCTAAATTGTGATGGTTTCAAAAAGTGATGTTGAGTCTCAGCCTCTTACAAAGTCTTTTTTTTTTTTTATTAATTTGCTTTTATTTTTGGCTGCACTGGGTCTTCGTTGTGCTGTGTGGGCTTTCTCTAGTTGCAGCAAGCAGGGGCTACTCTTCATTGAGGTAGGTGGGCTTCTCATCGCGGTGGCTTCTCTTGCTTCTGAGCTTGGGCTCTAGGGTGCGTGGGGTTCGGTAGTTGGTGGCTTGATGGCTCTAGAGCACAGACTCAGTAGTTGTGGTACATGGGCTTATTTACTGCAAGGCATGTGGGATTTTCCCAGACCCGAGCTGGCACCCATGAGTTGGCTGGCAGGTTCTTATCCACTGCCACCAGGAAGCCCATCTTACAAAGTCTTTTAATCTTCCTCTCTTTGCACTATCTCTTTGTTTCTCTTGCTATATTTTCTTTCTTTTTTCACTTTTTGTTAGGCTAGTGTCATTTATCAGTCTGTTTATTTGGGAAAGTGAGAGATGGATTGTAATAGCCATTCAATGTGAAAACAACAGCCCTATCTTTTATCATTAGATAATTAAAAAATAATTTAAAATATTAAAAAAAAACCCCAGCTGTCTTTAAGAAAGCTCATCTACCCAGTTTTGTATTTTAAGATCCTATCTAAATGAATGACTACCAGCAAAATTATAAAAAGAATTAAAATTAGAGACAGAAGAAACAAGCAATCTCTGCTTGTTTGACAGCAAATTTCTTACGGGAAGGTTGAAAACAATCATTAACATCAATTTTTAATGCTTATTTATTTCATAGCAGTTAACTACATAGTGACCTTTGAGAATGGGTATGGTTTGGAAGTTTAAGCACCACCAAAATTGGGGCTGCCAGCGTTTTGGGGGGATGTATTTAAAAGAAATTACTCAGTTTACTGAGGAACAGCAATAATTTATTAAATGTTCAACTTTTTAATAACATGATAAAAATAGCTCATTTGAAGTTTGGGGGTTGCTATTAGGCATTATAATGTTTAACATTCCTACAGAAATGGACAAGCATCAGGGCATGAATTCGATCATATAGAATTGCTAACTGCAGGGGAAATGTTTGAAGTACATTTAAGAAATTAGGATGATTTTCTCATATCTTTAAAGAAAAGATGGTATAATTGCTTTCTTGAGACTTCACTCTTTAGAGAGATTTATTTGTGTTATATATAATATAATGTAATATCCTTCCTTATCTCTGATTTTTCTTACTCCGAAGGCTCCTCTGTCTGAAATTAATATAGCAGCTCCTGTTTTTTTTTTTGTTGTTGTTGTTTTGTTTTTGCTTTTTTTTTTTAAACTTTATTTTTGGCTGCGCTGGGTCTTCATTGCTGCTTGAGGGCTTCTCTCTAGTTGCTTCATTGCTGCTTGAGGGCTTCTCTCTAGTTGCTTCAAGCAGAGGCTACTCTCTAGTTGTGGTGCACAGGCTTTTCATTGTGGTGGCTTCTCTTGTTGTGGAGCATGGCCTCTAGGCATGCAGGCTTCAGTAGTTGTGGTGCATGGACTTAGTTGTTCCGTGGCAATGTGGGATCTTCCTAGACCAGGGATTGAACCTGTGTCCTCTGCATTGGTAGGCAGATTCTTAACCACTGGACCACCAGGGAAGTTCACTCCTGCTTTCTTTTGACTAGTATTAATACAGAATGGACCTAATAGAAGCAGAAGATATTAAGAAGAGGTGGCAATAATACACAGAAGAACTATACAAAAAAGATCTTCATGACCCAGATAACCATGATGATGTGATCACTCACCTAGAGCCAGACGTACTGGAATGTGAAGTCAAGTGGGCCTTAGGAAGCATTACTACAAACAAGGCTAGTGGAGGTGATGGAATTTCAGCTGAGCTATTTCAAATCCTAAAAGATGATGCTGTGAAAGTGCTGCACTGAATATGCCAGCACATTTGGAAAACTCAGCAGTGGCCACAGGACAGGAAAAGGTCAGTTTTCATTCTAATCCCAAAGAAAGGCAATGCCAAAGAATGCTCCAACTACCGCACAGCTGCACTCATCTCTCAACACTAGCAAAGTAATGCTCAAAATTCACCAAGCCAGGCTTCAACAGTATATGAACCATGAACTTCCATATATTCAAGCTGGACTTAGAAAAGGCAGAGGAACCAGAGATCAAATTGCCAATATCCATTGGATCATCAAAAAAACGAGAGTTCCAGAAAAATATCTATTTCTGCTTTATTGACTATGCTAAAGCCTTTGACTGTGTGAATCACAACAAATTGTGGAAAATTCTTAAAGAGATGGGAATACCAAACCACCTTACATGCCTCTTGAGAACTCTGTGTGCAGGTCAAGAAGGAATAGTTAGAACTGGACATGGAACAACAGACTGGTTCCAAATTGGGAAAGGAGTATGTCAAGACTGTATATTGTCACTCTGCTTATTCAACTTATATGCAGAGTACATCCTGCCAGCTGGATGAAGCACAAACTGGAATTAAGATTGCTGGAGAAATATCAGTAACCTCAGATATGCAGATGACACCACCCTTATGGCAGAAAGCCAAGAACTAAAGAGCCTCTTGATGAAAGTGAAAGAAGAGAGTGAAAAAGTTGGCTTAAAACTCAACATTCGGAAAACTAAGATCATGGCATCTGGTCCCATCACTTCATGGCAAATAGATGGGGAAACAATGGAAACAGTGACAGACTTTATTTTTTGGGCTCCAAAATCACTGCAGATGGTGACTGCAGCCATGATATTAAAAGACACTTGCTCCTTGGAAGAAAAGCTATGACCAACCTAGATGGCATATTAAAAAGCAGAGACGTTACTTTACCAACAAAGGTCCGTCTAGTCAAAGCTATAGTTTTTCCAGTAGTCATTAATGGATGTGAGAGTTGGACCACAAAGAAAGCTGAGTGCCAAAGAATTGATGCTTTTGAACTGTGGTGTTGGAGAAGATTCTTGAGAGTCCCTTGGACTTTAAGGAGATCAAACCGGTCAATCCTAAAGCAATCCTGAATATTCATTGGAAGACTGATGCTGAAGCTGAAACTTCAATACTTTGGCCACCTTATGTGAAGAACTGACTCATTGGAAAAGACCCTGATGCTGGGAAAGATTGAAGGCAGAAGGAGAAGCGGACAACAGAGGATGAGATGGTTGAATGGCATCACCGAGTCGACGGACATGAGCTTGAGCAAGCTCCAAGAGTTGGTGATGGACAGGGAAGCCTGGCATGCTGCAGTCCATGGGGTCTCAAAGAGTCGGACACAGTTGAGTGACTGAACTGAACTGAACTGAATGCAGTATATTTTTCTCCATCACCTTACTTTTAAACTGTCTTTTAACATGGATTTTAACATGGATTTCTTATAGAAAATACAAAGTTGGGTATTATTTTTTATGCATTCTGACAACCTTGGTCTTCTAATTGATGTATTTAGACCACTGACAAAATGATTATTGATATAGCTGGATTAATTTCTACGAGATTTCTGTTTCTTTGTCCTCTGTTCCTATTTTTGTCTTCCGCATATTTCCCTCTTAGCATATATGTTATACTTTCTTGTTTTTACTTTTTTTAGTGGTTGCCTTAGTAGATTTACAACTGGTCCAAGTTCATTTTCAAATAATACTATATCACTTCAAGAGTGTTGAAATACTTTATAATAATTAAGTAGCCCTAATCTTACTTCTCATCCTTTGTATTATTGCTGTCATTCAATTTACTTCTACTAAAGAGTATAAGATATTCATATATATTGTTCCTATTATTATTTTGAAAAAAGTATTACCTGTTAGATCCATTAAGAATGAGACAAAGAAGGTTTTATTTTACTTTCATTTATTCTCTGATGCTCTTCCTTTCTTCATGGAGATCTGAGTTTCTGGCTTATATAATTTTCTTTCTCTCAGAAAAACTTTTTTTAACATTTCTTACAAGTTGGATCTACACATTTACAAATTTCCTCAATTTTTGTTTGTCTGAGAAAGTTTTTATTTTTTCTTGTCTTTTGAAGGATAGTTTCACAGCACACAGGATTCTAGGTTGGTGTTTTTATCTTTCAATATTAAATATTTCACTCTATTTTCTTCTTACTAGTATGGTTTTTGAGGAAAAGTCACATACAATCCAATCCTTATTTTGCTCCTCCATAAGAAAAATGTTTTCCTTCTGGCTTTTTTCAGGATTTTTTTCCCTTGGTTTTCTTTGAATATAGCATGACTAGCTGTGATGAATTGGGCATTTATCCTGCTTGGCCTTCTGTGAGCTTCATGGATCTGTGGTTTGGTGTCTGACACTCATTTGGGGCCGTTCTCAGTCACTGTTGGTTCAAATATTTCTTCTGTTCCTTTTTCCCTTTTCCTTCTGGTGTTCTCATTATGTATGTTAAACTTATATAATTGCCTCATTATTCTTGGATATTTTGTTGTGATTTTTTTTCAGGGTTGTTTTTTTCCCTCTTTGCTTCCAGTTTGGGGAGTTTCTGTTGTTGCATCCTCAAGCTCAGAGGTTCTTTCCTCATCTGTAGCTTATCTGCTAATAAGCCCATCAAAAGCATTCTTCATTTCTGGTAGTGTTTCTCATCCCTAGCATTTGTTTTTTATTCTTTCTTAGAGTTTCCATCTCTCTGCTAACATTGTTCATCTATTTTTATATGCTGCCTACTCTTTCCATTATGGTCCTTAACATTTTAATTATGGTTTAAAAAATACCTGGTCTGATATGTCCAACATTGTTATAGGTGCCTCTGGATTAATGCTTGTTCAATCTTAACAAGTTGTATTTTTACCTTTTAGTATACCTTGTAGGGTTTCCCTGGTGGCTCAGCTGGTGAAGAATCTGCCTGCAATGTGGGAGACCTGGGTTTGATCCCTAGGTTGGGAAGATCCCCTGGAGAAGGGAATGACAACCTATCCCTTGTAAATCATTGTTGAAAGATAGACATGATGTAGTGGCTAAAAGGAACTGTGGTGCGTAATAAGTGAAGTGAAGTGAAAGTTGCTTAGTTGTGTCTGACTCTTTGTGACCCCATGGACTATACAGTCCATGGAATTCTCCAGGCCAGAATACTGGAGTGGGTAGACTTTCCCTTCACCAGGGGATCTTCCCAACCCAGGGATCAAACCTAGGTTTCCCACATTGCAGGCAGATTCTTTACTAGTTGAGCCACAAGGAAAGCCCAAGCATACTGGAGTGGGTAGCCTATCCCTTCTCCAGCGGATCTTCCTGACCCAGGAATCGAACCGGGGTCTCCTACATTGCAGGTGGATGCTCTACCAACTGAGCTATCAGGGAAGCCCATGGTGAGTAATAAGTGTTTAGTAAATGCAGTGGTTAGGTGAGTGTTGAGGGGAAGCATTTTCTAGCCCTATGATTAGGTCAGTCAGTGAGCCTGTGTCCTTGGACAGTGAATTTCTCCTCCTCTTCCCCTCCCCACCGTGGTACAAGTTTGCAAGAGGGGGCTGAGGTTAGGCATTTCCCTTCTCTCTTCTCATTAGAAACCCAATAGATTAGGCTTTGGGCTTCCCGGGTGGCTCAGCGGTAATGAGTCTGCCTGCCTGCCAATTCAGGAGACATGGGTTTGATCCCTAGGTCAGGAAGATCCCCTGGCCTAGAAGGAAGGAAATGGCAACCCACTCCAGTATTCTTGCCTAGAGAATCTTATGGACAGAGGATCCTGATGGGCTGCAGTCTGTGGGGTCCCAAAGAGTTGAACCCAACTGAGCAACTGAGCAACAACAAGATTAGACTCTGGTAAGTTAGTTTCTCCCGCAGGCAGGGCTTTTTAGGAACAGAATGCTCTGGTGTATTTCAGAATGGTTCCTTTCCCCCTCTTTCTTCCAGAAGCACAGGGTGGGGATGGGGCTCTTCTCTGCTTTCTACCGTGAGGACTTGGTAGAGCTTCTGCAGGTAAAACTCATGAACTATGGAGGCCCCCCCATAACTGGGTCCCCATTAAGTTTTTAACTCTCAAACTTGTCCTCACTGAGCTGCCAGCAGCTCATCAATCACTGTTCAGGTTTTCCTGTCCTGGCACTGGTTCCCGTGGGGCTTTCTTTTGTGGGTTTCTTCTACTCCAGCAAAAACAAGACTGGGAGCTGACATGGCTCAGACCATGAACTCCTTATTGCCAAATTCAAACTTAAATTGAAGAAAGTGGGGAAAACCACTAGACCATTCAGGTATGACCTAAATCAAATCCCTTATGATTATACAGTGGAAGTGAGAAATAGATTTAAGGGACTAGATCTGATAGACAGAGTGCCCGATGAACTATGGACGGAAGTTCATGCCATTGTACAGGAGACAGGGATTAAGACCATCCCCAAGAAAAAGAAATGCAAAAAAGCAAAATGGGTGTCTGAGGAGGCCTTACAAATAGCTCTGAGAAGAAGAGAAGCGAAAAGCAAAGGAGAAAAGGAAAGATTATACCCATTTGAATGCAGAGTTCCAAAGAATAGCAAGGAGTGATAAGAAAGCCTTCTTCAGTGATCAATGCAAAGAAATAGAGGAAAACAATAGAATAGGAAAGACTAGAGATCTCTTCAAGAAAATTAGAGATACCAAGGGAACATTTCATGCAAAGATGGACTCAATAAAGGACAGAAATGGTATGGACCTAGCAGAAGCAGAAGATACTAAGCAGAGGGGGCAAGAATACACAGAAGAAGTATATAAAAAAGATCTTCATGACCTAGGTAATCACAGTGGTGTGAACACTAACCTAGAGCCAGACATCCTGGAATGTGAAGTCAAGTGGGCCTTAGGAAGAATCACTATGAACAAAGCTAGTGGAGGTGATGGAATTCCAGCTGAGCTATTTCAAATCCTAAAAGATGATGCTGTGAAAGTGCTGCACTGAATATGCCAGCACATTTGGAAAACTCAGCAGTGGCCACAGGACTGGAAAAGGTCAGTTTTCATTCTAATCCCAAAGAAAGGCAAGGCCAAAGAATGGTCAAACTACCTCACAATTGCACTTATCTCACATGCTAGTAAAGTAATGCTCAAAATTCTCCAAGCCAGGCTTCAGCAATATGTGAACCATGAACTTCCAGATGTTCAAGCTGGTTTTATTTATTTTTCAAGCTGGTTTTAGAAAAGGCAGAGGAACCAGAGATCAACATGCCAACATCCAGTGGATCATTGAAAAAGCAAGAGAGTTCCAGAAAAACATCTATTTCTGCTTTATTGACTATGCCAAAGCCTTTGACTGTGTGAATCACAACAAACTGTGGAAAATTCTGAAAGAGATGGGAATACCAGACCACCTGACCTGCCTCTTGAGAAACCTGTATGCAGGTTAGGAAGCAACAGTTAGAATTGGATATGGAACAACAGAATGGTTCCAAATCGGGAAAGGAGTACGTCAAGACTGTATACTGTCACCCTGCTTATTTAACTTATATGCAGAGTACATCATGAGAAATGCTGGGCTGGAAGAAGCACAAGCTGGAATCAAGATTGCCGGGAGAAATATCAATAACCTCAGATATGCAGATGACATCACCCTTATGGCAGAAACTGAAGAAGAATTACAGAGCCTCTTGATGAAAGTGAAAGAGGAGAGTGAAAAAGTTGGCTTAAAACTCAACATTCAGAAAACTAAGAGCATGGCATCCGTTCCCATCACTTCATGGCAAATAGATGGGGAAACAGTGGAAACAGTAGCTAACTTTAATTTTTTGGGCTCCAAAATCACTGTGGATGGTGACTGCAGCCATGAAATTAAAAGACGCTTACTCCTTGGAAGGAACATTATGACCAACCTAGATAGCATATTAAAAAGCAGAGACATTACTTTGTCAACAAAGGTCCTTCTAGTCAAGGCTATGGTTTTTCCAGTAGTCATGTATGGATGTGAGAGTTGGATTATAAAGAAAGCTGAGCACCAAAGAGTTGATGCTTTTGAAACATGTTGGAGAAGATTCTTGAGAGTCCTTTGTACTACAAGAATATCAAGCCATTCAATCCTAAAGAAAATCAGTCCTGAATATTCATTGGAAGGACTGATGCTAAAGCTGAAACTCCAATACTTCGGCCACCTGTAGCAAAGAGCTGACTCACTGGAAAAGACCCCGATGCTGGGAAAGATTGAGGGCGGGAAGAGAAGGGGATGACAGAGCATGAGATGGTTGGATGGCATCACCAACTCAGTGGTCATGAGTTTGAGTAAACTCTGGGAGTTGGTGATGGACAGGGAGGCCTGGCATGCTGTGGTTCATGGAATTGCAAAGAGTCGGACACGACTGAGCGACTGAACTGAACTCCAGTAAGTTGTGATTCTCTGTGTGTCTGTCTGTCTCTTTGGTTCTTAGAGCAGTAATTTGCCCTGTGGCTTCACATCTCTGCCTGGTTTAAGAAGAATTGTTGATTTTTCAGTTTGAAAAGTTTTTTACTTGTTAAGACAGAGTGATGACTTCTAAGCTCTTTACCTGCTGGACCAGAAACTGCCTGTTATCTTCTTTTTACATATAAAGAAACCAAGGCACAAAGAAGTTTAATAATTTGATCAAAGCCTCCCAGCTAGTATGTGGTAGTGCCAGGATTCAAATCTTGGTGCTTTAGCTCAGGAATCTGTGCCCTTAACCATCATTGAGGAGAACAGGCAAGTTGGGCCAGTGGGGGAAGGAGAAATGTGTTTTCTTACCATGAGATCTTTTATATCTCCTAAGTTTACATTTTCTTTTGAATTTTTTTTTTTTTGGCCATGCCTTGTGGCATGCCATCTAGTTCCCAGATCAGGGATTAAACCCATGTCCCCTGTGTTGGGAGCTCAAAGTCTTAACCACTAAGACCACCAGGGAAGTCATTACATTTTTTTCAAAACATTTTATAAAACCGTGAAAGGAACATGTGCCAGAAGGGTTGGTTTGAAAATGATGATTACTATAACTTGAAGTAGATATAATAATTAAATATTTTAGAGTAAAGGGGGGAAAAATTCACTCCTAAATCTACAATTTTTACAGATTACATTTCAGTCCTTATCCATCTTTGTGAATATTGTATGTGGGTATTATGTCCTCTTTTTCACTTAACATTGTACCTTGGGAATTTCTCCCATGTTTCCATATCTTCTTTACAAATCATATTTAATAGCTGTATAATAGCCTGTCTTGGCAATGTGCTATAATTTACAAAACCACTCTTGTTTTGCTTGACATTTGATAACTGATTTTTTTTTTTTTTTTACAATAATAGATAATGTTCCACAGTTGTTTCCCTTTCACTGAGTGATTTCATTCAGGATAGCCTCATGAGAGGAATTACTGGGTCAATGTATCTGGATAGATGTATAATTATCACCAATTTTTGTCATATTAATTTCTAGAAGGACTGTACCAATTATCTGGGCTTCCAGCATTGTATAATTACATCAAATATAACAATATAAAAGGTTATATGTACATATATGGAAAATCTTTTAGATGCAAGGGTAGTGTCAAACTAAGAGACTGTAAAATAAGACTCCTTCCATGAACTGAAACATGGCTTATTCTCAGATTTAAGTTTATGTTACATGGGGCCTTGCATATAGGAGACATTCCATAGAATTTTTTTTTTTGGATGTGGACCATTTTTAAAGTCTTTATTGAAGTTGTTTCAATATTGCTTCTGTTTTATGTTTTGGTTTTTTAGCCTTGAGGCATGTGGGATCTTAACTCCCTAACCAGGGATCAAACCTGCACCCACTCCTTTAGAAGCTGAAGTCTTAACCACTGGACCGCCAGGGAAGTCCCTATATATATTTATTGATTGGATAGATGATGAATGGATGGATGAATGACATCCAAGTGATTTCTCCTAATTAACACTTAAAAAGTTAGTGACAAAGTCGAAATGATTTCCTGATTTAGGATATAGAGTTCTTTCACCTATGATAACTGCATTCTTACCCCATCCAGTCAGCAGTTACTATAAACTTAGTATATGAAAAGCATGGTCTGGAAGCTGAGGGTCCTGTGTTATCAGTAAACATAGTCCCATCCATCATGGTCCTCACAGTTTGACTGGGAAACTCACCTACCTCTCCAGACCAAATCCTCATTATAAAATGAAGATGCTGACCTCAGAAGTTCCCTTCAGCTTCTGGATTCAGTGATCTTCTCAAACTCTAAATTTCTTAGTTCTGGATACTAAGACTCTAAGCATATTTTAAAGAGTAATCTAAAAGGACTTTCTTGGTGGCCCAGTGGTTGAGAGTCCACTTGCCAAAGCAGGGGACACGGGTTCTGACCCTGATCTGGGAAGATTCCACATGTGGCAGAGCAACTAAACCTGTGTTTTCCACAACTGCTGAGCTACTTCAGAAGCCTGTGTGCCTTAGAACTTGTGCTCTGAAGCAACAGCAGCCACCACAATGAGAAGCCCTCGTCCTGCAGCTAGAGAAAGCCTGTGTGCAGCATTGAAGACCCAGTGCAGCCAAAAATAAATAAGTAAATCAAAATATTTTTTAAAATCTAGCTTTTTTTTTTTTTTAAAGAACAACCTAAAGAAACTAGTGATTCTGCGTAATGACAGGAAGTCTTCTTCCTACTCCTCATTTGTTCTTTTGATCATCATTCTTTGAGCACATGCTAAACATGAGCCACTATTTAGTTCTAGAAATAAGAAAGAAAAAAAAAAAGAGAGAAAGCCATCTTCTCTTAAAACGTCTTATCATCTAAGATGGGAAAGCTTTCTGAAGAGGAGTAGTTTGGGAACACAGCAGTACTTCACACAATGCTTCTATGTATGTGTGAACGGGATGTGCTTGTTCTGCTGTCAGGGAGGGGAGAGGCTCCCCTTTGCTCCTCTCCAAGTTCCTGAGGCTAGACCAATCATAACATTGACACAAGACAGATTTACAGGAGAAAAAGAAAAATTTAATTTGTGTGCACAGAGGTCGCAGAGAAATGGAATCTAAGAAGTGGCCAAAGCAAATAGCCTTTTACTTTGTAGACAAAGAAGCAATAAATTTGAGAGGGAGTGACAGGACAAAGAAACAGGTTTGGGTGTTTAATTAGTAAGGAATTTAAGCAGAGTTTGGACTTGGGTAGTGATTTAATAAAGAAACAACAAGCATGCAGGCTTCTCGGCCCAGAATCCTGTCTCTGGTGATAACAATATCTTTCCAGCTCCCAATACAAGAAGGGCATCTTTCATGTGGAAGATTTATTTCCTGCTTTCAGGGATTCTAGAAAGGGTAAAGATATCATTCTTTGCATTGACTGTTCCTTAAGTAATTTTAATTCAAACTAATCATCATGCTATTGAGGCCTATTTTGGGCCCCAATACTACTCTTCTGGGACTTCCCAGGTAGCACTAGCGGTAAAGAACCCACCTTCCAGTGCAGGAGACTTAAGAGATGCGGGTTCAATCCCTGGGTCTGGAAGATCCCCTGGAGGAGGGCATGGCAACCCACTCCAGTATTCTTGCCTGGAGAATCCCATGGACAGAGGAGCCTGGCAGGCTACAGCCCATAGTGTTGCAAAGAGTGGGGCACAACTGAAGCAACTTAGCATGCACTACTATTCTAGCTAAAATGTAAATGGTCTCCAGTAATAAAGCAGAGAAAGGAACAGCTAATACTGACTTAGGCTTACCCTCTAATGCTCCCAGAAGCTAATGGGAATTATCACTGAATATTGAAAGTTTATCATGGGGAAAAATACTTGTATTTTTGTACTTGGCCAACATGAAGATGAAAGAGGATGAATGGTAGACTCACCATTTCTCTTCTTCTACTTGCACTCCTACGGACTGGAACTTACTGGGTGCTTTATTTCCCCCTGTCTTGTCAGGTTCTTCAGCATCATCCACCTGAAGAAATAGCCACAAGTAGAGGTGCTCTATTTTAGTCATCTTGCTTGAAAAACAAAGTCTCATTTCATTAGAAACATCTGTAGTATTACTGGAATGTTTGGTGATATGTTCAATATTTGTGTATTTGATGAACAGCATCACTACATAATTAGCGTGTACTTTGACTCTGCTGATCTTAGTAAAATGCAGTTTTGTTCACTCCTAAGTTGCCCAATAAATGTCTGATTCCTGCAGAGCTTTGTTAGGATGTACTTACTTGTGAGCGCTATATTAGGAAGAAGTACCTCATGGGATGGGCTTCCCTGATAGCTCAGATAAAGAATCCACCTGTAATGCAGGAGACCCTGGTTCAGTCCCTGGGTCGGGAAGATCCTCTGGAGAAGGGATAGGCTACCCACTCCAGTATGCTTGGGCTTCCCTTGTGGCTCAACTAGTAAAGAATATACCTGTAATGAGGGAGACGTGGGTTTGATCCCTGGGTTGGGAAGATCCCCTGGAGAAGGGAAAGGCTACCCACTCCAGTATTCTGGCCTGGAGAATTCCATGGACTGTATAGTCCATGGGGTCACAAAGAGTCGGACACGACTGAGCGACTTTCACTTTCACCTCATGGGATTGTGCTTTTTAAAGTTTTGAATTTGCACATAACAAAATACAAAAGAAGGAAGAAATTTCACTTATTGTACTTAGAATTGTTGATACTGGGATATTGAGCTATAAACTTATAAACTGTAGAGTACTTCATTTTTTTCCCCTTAAATTAAGGAATTGGCTTTGGATATCACTTCATAGCTTCTAAATAGCTATGAGCATGTTATAATTCATATAGAAAATATATCTAAATATAACTGATAGTTTATGTGACAGATCAGACCCAACCCACATTTGAAACAAATTTTGCGACTATTCAGAGCAATTAGTTTTATTCATCTTTTTTCTTAATAAATTATTTCTTTTCTGAATATAAAAACAATTTAATTTAAGTCTTATAAAACTAAAACACAACTACTAAGTTTGAGAGCCACAACTGGTGAAGTCCATGTGCCTAAAGTCTGTGCTCTGCAACAAGAGAAGCCACTGCAATGAGAAGCCCACACATTGCAACTAGAGAAAGCCCACATGGAGCAACAATGACCCAATACAACCATAAAAAAAAAAAAGAACCAGGATGAGCCACGCCCTGAGAAAAGGAGAAAGAAAGGAAGCAGGGGTCCGAGGATGGGAGAGGAAGCTGCTGTTTCCTGTCCTAGACTCGCCCCCACATCCAGACGCATAGCTTATTTGCATCAAAGTGTTGTCATCTTAAGCTTTAGTCATTGCCAGTAAATTTATCTCTGACTTTAATCCCCTTAGATCCAAATATTGACAAACGTCACCTCTCTCATATAGTGTGTGGGCTAATCTATTTAAACTTTTGAAGAGACACTTAAAATTTTGAAATATGTTGCAGGATTAATTAAATCTCTGTCCTGAAAAAAACTAAGAAAGCCCATGGCAGATGATACAATTTTAGCATTGTTTGGATAATCATCATCTTAAAGGAGGATGGGCTTCCCTGGTGGCTCAGCTGGTAAAGAATCCACCCGAAATGCGAGAGACCTGGGTTTAATCCCTGGGTTGGGAAGATCCCCTGGAGAAGGGAACGGTTACCCACTCCAGTATTCTGGCCTGGAGAATTCCATGAACTGTATAGTCCATGGGGTCATAAAGGGTCGGACACGACTGAGTGACTTTCACTTCACTTCAAGTTATTATCACTGTTACTTTTCTTGCTCATTCCCCGATGGCTCAGATGGTAAAGAATCTACCTGCAATGCAGGAGATGTGGGGTTGATCCCTGGGTTGGGAAGATCCCCTGGAGGAGGAAATGGCAACCCAGTCCAATATTCTTGCTTGGGAAATCTCATGGACAGAGGATCCTGGCAGGCTACAGTCCATGGGGTGGCATTCAGACACGACTGAGTGACTAACACTTAAAGGAGGATAATACTAATAATAACTAAGCCCAATACTTATTGAGCCCTTAGTATGCCAGGCACTATGCTTTGAACTTTACATATATTGTACCCATCAGTTTGTATTATAGCCTATAAAGTACCAGTGCAACAGCACCTATTATTATTCTTATTTTCCAGATGAGGAAACTATTAAGTAATTGGCCTAAGTTCACACAGGTTGTGAAATAAATGATTATAATGTTAACTATTAGATATAGATTAAATTTTAAATGTTGGAAAAGATTTGAGAATTCTGACCCTAAAAAGGTAAAACTGTGAGGAGTCCGAGGACCTAGTAATAATCTCACATATTTGAGGGATTCAGATTTAAATTGGATTGCAGTGTAATGAAATTTGGTGACTATTTTGTAGCCTAAATTGTAATTTACTTGTTGTTGTTCAGTCGCTAAGTCGTGTCCGATTTTTTGCAACCCCATGGACTGCAGCACACTAGGCTTCCCTGTATTCCACAATCTTCTGGAGTTTGTTCATGTCCATTGAGTCAGTGATGCTATCTATCTCATCCTCTGCCACCCTCTTTTCCTTTTGCCTTCTATTATTATTCTTCATCAAAGAAGCTGCATCACATGGTCACATTAAATGTGAAGGCGTAGGGATCTTCCTGATGGTCCAGTGGTTTAGACTTCAAGCTGTCAGTGAAGGGGCCTGGGTTTGATCCCTGGTTGGGGAAGTAATATCCCTCATGCCATGTGGCATAGCCAAAAGATTAAAAAAAAAGAATAAATTAATTAAAAATAAATGTAAAGGTACAATCTAGGCTCTGTCAACATAAGAAATGTGACCTTGGGTTCTCATTTCTGGGGAATTGGTGATCATACCACATATACCAGAAGGCTGCTGGCACATGTAGGGGCTGGATGAGACAACCATATAAAGCGTGCAGCCCTCTCATATAACTTCTGTAGCTGTGAACAAAGATTTGCAGAAGAGCAAGAACAATTCTTTGGCTCACTAAAATATCCAGATATTCAAGAAGCAGTGCAACCTCTGAAACAAAGTCTTTGTTCTCAATATTTTTTGTGAATTTCAGAGTAGTTCCATCTTACTGGCTAATAATAATAATACAAGTTGGATGTCATGTAGTGCATGAATGCTTTATTATTTGGAGAGTTACCTAACCAACCAGTGGACCTGGGAGGTGATAAAGATAGAAGCTTTTAAATAAAGTGAACAATAAGACTGATAAATAATTACCTTTAAATTATATTGTTAAGTAAAAAAGGCAAGATATAGACTAGTGAGAGGTATATGCTGCTAATATTTGGGTTAAAAAAAAGGGTATAAATAAAACATATATGTGGTTGACTATGTGCAAAATAGGGATTCCCTGGTAGCTCAGCTGGTAAAGAATCTGCCTGCAATGCAGGAGGCCCCAGTTCAATTCCTGGGTCAGGAAGATTGCCTGGAGGAAGGGACAGGCCACCCACTTCAGTATTCTTGGGCTTCCCTGGTGGCTCAGACAGTAAAGAATCTGCCTGCAATGCCTGAGACCTGGGTTCAATCCCTGGGTTGGGAGGATCCCCTGGAGGAGGGCATGGCAACCCACTCCAGTATTCTTGCCTGGAGAATCTCCATGGACAGAGGAATCTGGTGGGCTATAGTCCACAGGGTCACAAAGAGTCAGACATGACTGAGTGACTAAGCATGTGTGCAAAATAACCCTGCAG
Source organism: Cervus canadensis (assembly GCF_019320065.1). Classification (NCBI taxonomy): domain Eukaryota; kingdom Metazoa; phylum Chordata; class Mammalia; order Artiodactyla; family Cervidae; genus Cervus; species Cervus canadensis. The sequence continues at coordinate 52,266,039 of NC_057408.1, forward strand.
GGAGATGCAAATATTGGTAATATTAATTCTCTCCAGAAAGGAGAACTGACTGGTTATTCCTTCTCCCCTGGAGAAGGAAATGGCAACCCAGTCCAATATTCTGGCCTGGGAAATCCCCTGGACAGAGGAACCTGGCTGGCTACAGTCCATGGGGTCGCAAAGAGTTGGACACGACTTAGCAACTAAACGAACAACAACAGCAAAATGGACATAATATAAAATTCTCCATATTAACCTGTTTTAAGTGTCCATTTCCAGTGGCATTAGGTACATCCACATTGTTGCACTATCAGCAGCATTATCCATCCCCAGAATCTTTTTTCATCATTCCTAACTGAAACCCTCACAGAAAGCTGCATTCTGTAAACTCAGCCCTCCAAATAACCCTAGGTGGGCTATATTAGAAAACAGACTCCGGAAGATGAAATAATTTGCCTGGGACAACACAGAGGAGGGACCTCTGCTCTTCCCCACTCCTCAGAATCCTCTGGGCGGTGAGAGGGAATCAGCTCCTGGGATGTGGTTGGGGCAGGGGTGGGTGGAGGCTGGCTCCAGACCCGGCCTCCTGCTAGGTCATCTGGTCCCAAGCCACCAGCGCTACAAGTTCTTTTAGGAAACGACAACTCGTGCCATGGTAACCTGTAGGTTACATAAAAGCATTTGACTCGTTGCTACCAGAGAAAGTCTAATTGCCCTTTCAAAGTGGACGCTGCAGAGTGGATGGTGAACATCCATCATCGCTGTGAAAACGTACCCCATGCCTGCTCTCAGGTGTGCCTTAGAGTTGGTTTAGCATGGACAGATTTATTGGCTGCCATGTCAGGAAGTTATTATTCAAAGGGCACCTGCATAATGGTACAGCGCAACAAAAACAGGGGAAAGAATGACTCCTCTACATTGATGGAAGGAACCTTCCAACAGAGTAAGCCAAGCTGAACCGATCTACCAACCAAGAATCAGTCCGATCTTATCACCTGGCAACAGAAAACAGTGACCTGAACTGAGAGGCCTGCCAGAGTATCCACCTTTTTAATGACACGCATGATTAAGTAACCCACAATCACACTGGCCCTGGTGCACATTCTTCTCTCATGATGCTGTGATGTGAGTTATTGCTTTCCATGCTGTCCATCCCTTTTGGTTTCACTGGTCATCACTCCCACGTCTGTGCGAAGTATTTCACATTTTTGTTCTCATGCGGTTACTCAGTAGCATCAAACACACCGTAACACCACCCAGCAACCCAGGTTTTTCTTGGATGCCCACTCTTTTTTTGAGACTTAAAATGTGCCTCAGGTGGAGAAGGAAATGGCAACCCACTCCAGTATTCTTGCCTGGAAAAATCCATGGACAGAGGAGTCTGGTGGGCTGAAGTCCATGGGATTACATGACTGATCGTGTGTGCACGAGGGTGGAGGGAGATGGGTTGGTAGCAAGAAACTGGTAGAACTAAAAAATAAATAAATAAAAAAAATAAATAAAGACTCGATAAAAATGACAAAAAAAAAATGTGCCTCAGGAATTGAGGGCACTTCATGTTTGATATTGAATCCATGTTTGTTTAATTATCATCCCCTTGTCTCACAACATTCAATTTGAAGAACAAAAATAAAAGCAGCTAATCAACTATTCTTCAATTTTTAAAAAATGGAATATTTTTTGGGAAAAAATTGCTAATAATGTCTATAGACAAACACTTTCATAATTTTTTTAAATCACTTTTTTTTTTTTTTTGGCCACATGGCTTACAAAATCTTAGTTCTCTGACCAAGGTTTGAACCTGTACCCGTGGCAGTGAAATCGTGGAGTCCTAACCACTGGACCACCAGGGAACTCCCTAAAATTACATTTAACTTAGGGGAGTCCAGAGCCAATAATTTGAGAGTCTGGTTCTACAATAGCTACATCATCCAAAATGGCAAGAGAGCAAATCTTCTGGGAAAACAAAAAGTTTACATTTCTTGATTTTGGGTTCCTATTTCAAAGGACAGAAAGTGAAGTTGTTGGGACTTCCCTTGTGGTCCAGTGGTTAAGAATCTGCCTGCCAATGCAGGGAACATGGGTTGGATCCCTGGTCCAGGAAGATTCCACATGCTATGGAACAACTAAGCCCGTACACCACAACTGAGCCCGTGCTTCCCAACAAGAGAAGCTACCGCAATGAGAAGCCCTCACACGGCAAATGGAGAGTAGTCCCTGCTCACTGCAACTAGAGAAAGCCTGTGCGCAGCAACAAAGACCAGAGCAGCCAAAAATAGCTCGTTCAGTCATGCCCAACTCTTTGCAACCCCATGGACTATTACAGTCCATGGAGTTCTCCAGGCCAGAATACTGGAGTGGATAGCTGTTCCCTTCCCCAGGGGATCTTCCCAACCCAGGGATCGAACCCAAGTCTCCCGCATTGCAGGCAGATTCTTTACCAGCTGAGCCACCAGGGAAGCTCCCCAAAATATAACTAATTAATTTTTTTTAAGGAAGGGAGGCTGTTACCTGGATCCCAATGGACAGGCATCGGTTTTTCTTGAAGTGGTCCTTCTTCCTGTCTTCTGCAGTGACGGTGGCCATGGCGGTGGTGGTGGTGATGGTGGCGGCGTTGTTGCCCATGTGTTGACTCGCAGGGCCATGGATCTGGGCATTGGCGGCCTCGATGGCGGCTGTCAGAGCCTTCATACTGTCCAGGCTCTCCGTGGAGTTGCTCAGTCCAGACTGGCTGATAATATCCCCTCGCTGGCCCTGTCCGTCCATGTAGGCGTCCTGGGCTGACTCTGTGCTACTCTGGGCTGTGATAGAAATGAAAGGTTTCGTGGTAGTTCTGGGTGGGACTGGAGGTGGTGTCTTCTTATATGTTGTAATGCAAGATGACACTGGAAGACAGCGAAAACAAAGACACTGATTTCTGCATGGGTTTTAACTGCTGATACTGTAACTGACACCCACTGGATATCAGGGCCCACGAAACACATCAAGACATTGAACGTGAAAGCAGGTCTGTCGATAGACTAAGGTCCCTGCTTAGGGGGCAGATGTGGGCCTCCTCCAAGGTGACACCCCCCGCAAGACTGAAGGAGAAAGAGACTGAAAAACACCGATCTCTGAGATGGAAGTTTCTGAAACAGAGATTAATATGAACCGACATAAAACAGACAGGACTGGCCATCTGTAGAAATCTTCCCAGGCAACAGGGAACCCTGAGAAATAATGAGTAACACGGATGAGGCCAGGGGCAGTCTGCCTTCTCGGGAAAATATTAACCACAGCTAACGCTGAACAAAGTAGCTCATGAAGATTCTGGTGGTTCATAAAGAACATTGGGAAAAAAAAAGAACATTGGAAAAAAGAAGAAAGCAAAGAGGTTGTAAACCTGTGTGTTCTAACCCTGAGAACAGGGCAAAGTGCTGGTGGAGGGGGGTTTGGACGGGAAAGGAGAGAGGGCTGGGGAGGGGGTGAGCTGAGCACACTGTCATAACCTCCTGCAACTTGTGTTCAACTGCACTCAGTTCCTCCTCCCTTTCTTCCTGCCTTTCTTTTCCTTTGTCTTCCCTCCCTCCCTCCCTCCTCCTTTCCTTCCTTCCCTTTTCTGGGTATGTGCTCACTATATAAACTCTTGTTCTGAGTTGAGGTGTTGTTTCTGAGAGGATGACGCTGCACATCCATCTCCTATTAGAAAATATGTAAAATATTGTAAAAATGCACCCGCTAGCAGGAGATCAGGCTTCCCTAGTGGCTTGGATGGTAAAGTGTCTGCCTGCGATGCAGGAGACCAGGGTTCGATCCCTGGGTCAGGAAGATTCCCTGGAGAAGGAAATGGCAACCCACTGTAGTAGTCTTGCCTGGACAATTCCATGGACGGAGGAGCCCGTAGGCTACAGTACCTGGGGTTGCAAAGAGTCAGACAAGACTGAGCGACTTAAACTTCACTTTCACTTAGTGGGAGGTCAGCCCTCAGGCAGCCCATAGGAGCCCACTCCCTGAAGCGCAGTCCTTCAGGGGATGTGACCAGCACGGGGCCTGAGTCTCTGCAGCCACCAGTCCTTCCCTGCAAGCATCTGAGGGTGACCCCTTGGTCTTGAGGAAGCTGGATACACTATTTTCAGCTTTGCCTGTATGGAACACGATGGAGGAAAACACAGAAATGAAGGAAGTTTCGAAGTGGGAACTAGCCCCTCGGTAAAGAACGAGTCCTTAAACAGCTTTCCACAGACCCCTTAAAAAGTGGTTCAGACCATTGTGTTTCTGTCACTTTCTCCCCCACCTCATTCCCAGCCCGACCCCCATCCTCTCCCTTTGGGACTGTCGTTAACACTCACAGCAAATGCCAGCTAGTTACCCCGGTTCTAGCTGCCACTTGGGCCATCTAGTTGAATGAAATACTTGCTTCAATATTCAGGGTGTCTCTTGAGGTCACTAAAAAAAAAGTGTCCTGTGATGAACAGTGAACAGGAAGATTGATTTTCTCTGTCCTGCTGTTCTGCTGCCCTGAGATTTGGCGTAATTTCCTAGCCCATAAAAGACAGGGACAGAGATACTTGACTACTTCCTAAGGGTTGTCTAAGAGTTGAAGGAAGAGGAAAGCACAGATGAAACATTTCGGTATCACGTGTGCTCTGAGAGCGGGGGCAATGAGAATAATAGACATGTGGCCGCTGCTTAGTTACCTGGGGCTGGCAGAGGCTTCCCCGGGAAAACCTTCCATCCCAGCTCTGCGTGACTCACACATCTTTACATTTGAACACAGCTCAGCAGTCTGCACTCCATCCTCCGCAGTTTTTAGCTAAGATGCCTGAGAGATAACAGGGCCAGCAGAGGCTCACGGTAGCCAGTGGAGGCAGAGCTGGAGCAGGGCTAGGCTGGGCTCAGGTTCCCCACGAGCACAGAGAAACCAAGGGATGCAGACAGGTGCATGGTTGATGGCTCCCCTCACTCGACTGAGTTTCCTGCACTGTAACCACAAGGGAGCTACCTTCTGACTCGCAGGAAGTTTGGAGGGGACAATGCTCAGTGTCACTTACTCATTTGCGGACCACAGTGGGTGGGACAGGGAGTGGCCATCATTAGGGCGTGTGTGTTACTCACTCAGTTGTGTCTGACTCTTTGTGACCCTGTGGACTATTAACTTGCCAGGTTCCTCTGTTCATGGGATTCTCCAGGCAAGAATACTGGGGTGGGTTGCCATTTCCTTCTCCAGGGGATCTTTCAGACCCGGGGATCGAACCGGTGTCTCCCACATTGCAGGTAGATTTTTTACTGCCTGAGTCACCATCTGATCTAAGAAACTAGATCATCTTGGGACTTCTACAGTGTGAACTCATTATTTTGTTCAAAATGGGTTCTCCACACATTCTGCCCACTGATACACCAACAAAATGAAATTCCACCTTCCAACATCAGATGCCTGATATTCTGAATAATCTTTTGATTGCATGTCACCTATCCCCAGTTTCCTTTGAGCATGGATAATCAAAACAGGATAATGCAGCCAAATACAGTATCATATCATTTGCTGTGATTTACAGTAAAAATCCTCCCACAATGTGATACCTGTGATTTGGGGGGTGGGGAGTGTCACATTATTCCTAGAGTGATGATGGGGTTGGCTACAGGCCCCATAGGGCCAAATGCAACTTGGCGCCATCTAGTGACCCTTATCATCATCTCTTCCATGTTAATAGGAATCATGTCAATGATTCTGGAGGCTGACCACCTGACCTGCCTCCTGAGAAATCTGTATGCAGGTCAAGAAGAGACAGAACTGGACATGGAACAACAGACTGGTTCCAAATTGGGAAAAAGGAGTACATCGAAGCTGTATATTGTCACCCTGCTTATTTAACTTATATGCAGAGTACATCATGAGAAATGCCAAGCTGGATGAAGTACAAACTGGAATCAAGATTGCTTGGAAAAATAGCAATAACCTCAGATATGCAGATGACACCACCCTTATGGCAGAAAGTGAAGAAGAACTAAAGAGCCTCTTGATGAAAGTGAAAGAGAGTGAAAAAGTTGGCTTAAAACTCAACATTCAGAAAACTAAGATCATGGCATTTGGTCCCATCACTTCATGGCAAGTAGATGGGGAAACAGTGGAAACAGTGACAGACTTTATTTTTTTGGGCTCCAAAATCACTGCAGATGGTGACTGCAGCCATGAAATTAAAAGACGCTTTCTCCTTGGAAGAAAAGCTATGACCAACCTAGACAGTGTATTAAAAAGCAGAGACATGACTTTACCAACAAAGGTCCGTCTAGTCAAAGCTATGTTTTTCCAGTAGTCATGTATGGATGTGAGAATTGGACTATAAAGAAAGCTGAGTGCCGAAGAATTGTGCTTTTGAACTGTGGTGTTGGAGAAAACTCTTGAGAGTCCCTTAGACTGCAAGGAGATCAAACCAGTCCATCCTAAAGGAAATCAGTCCTGAATATTCATTGGAAGGACTGATGCTGAAGCTGAAACTCCAGAACTTTGGCCACCTGATGTGAAGAACTGACTCACTGGAAAAGACCCTGATGCTGGGAAAGATTGAAGGCAGGAGGAGAAGGGGGATGAAAGAGGATGAGACGGTTGGATGATATCAACTCGGTGGACATGAGTTTGAGTAAGCTCTGGGAGTTGGTTATGCACATGGAAGTCTGGTGTGCTGCAGTCCATGGGGTCGCAAAGAGTCGGACACAACTGAGCGACTGAACTGAACTGGACTGAACTGGAGGCTTGGATCAACAGGGACTCTCAGGGCAGGGATATCAGACATCTACTAGGCTCAGACTGGACAGAAAGAAACCCTGGGACATTGCTTCCCCAACAAGTTGGTCAAGCCCCAGTGCCCAAAGGACGTAAAAATTTGTGACTGGCTCCCTCTGAAACAGGGAACCGTCCACCATGGGGTCGCATCCCAGGGGCTTCTGTGTTGTCATCATTGTTCAGTCCCTCGACTCTTTATGACCCCACGCACTGCAGCACACCAGGCTTCCTTGTCCTTCACCATCTCCCAGAGTGTGCTCAAACTCATGTCCATTGAATCAGTGATGCCATTCAGTCACCTCATCCTCTGTCACCCCTTCTGCCCTCAATCTTTCCCAGCATCAGGGTCTTTTTCAATGAGTCAACTCTTCGCATGAGGTGGCCATAGTATTGGAGCTTCAGCTTCAGCCTCAGTCCTTCCAATGAATATTCAGGGTTGATTTCCTTTAGGATTGACTGGTTTGATTTCCTTGCAGTCCAAGGGACTCTCAAGAGTCTTCTCCAGCACCTCAATTCAAAAGCATAAATTCTTTAGCACTTGGCTTTCTTTATGGTCCAACTCTCACATCTGTATATGCTACTGGAAAAACCATAGCTTTGACAATATGGACCTTTGTTAGCAAAATGATGTCTCTGCTTTTTAATATGCTAAGTTTGTCATAGCTGTTCTTCCAGGGGTTTTACTATGAGATTTTTACTGGTGTGTAGAGCCTGGCATGATTCTGCCAGGGTTATTGGAGTCAAAGAAGTACCACCTGTCGGTCATCAAATAGGAAGTTAAAAGAAATTCAGATCTCTCAGACTGTACTTTGAGGACAAAACTCAGACAAGTACATCCCCCAATTTTCCCCAGCATCACTCTTTCTTCATTTTGCAAACTAAACACTCTCTTCTCTCTTGTTTTCTTTTTTTTCCCTTCTTATAAATTCTACTTTCACGATTCAGCACCACGAATGATTTAGAATCCACTGAGGGGGGCATCCCTGGTGGTTCGGTGGTTAAGAATCTGCTTGCCAATCCAGGGGACACGGGTTTCATCCCTGTTCTGGAGGATTCCACATGCTGTGGGCAACTAAGCCCATGCGCCACAACTACTGAGCCTACACGCCCTAGAGCCTGTGCTTGCCAACACGAGAAGCCACTGCAATGAGAAGCCTGAGCGCCCCAACAAAGAGTAGCCGACACTCCCCAAAGTTAGAGAAAGTCCATATGTGGCAACGAAGATCCAGTGCAGCCCAGAACAAATAAGAAAATAAAGCCTTCTGTCCAAAAAAAAGAATCCACAGAGGTCTGAGCTCCGCGGGGGGGTGTAGTAGAGTGAGGCCCAAGGATGGGGAACTTAATAAATCTCATCAAGATAGAAACAGAAAGTGAGGGGCTTACATGCAGTAAGGGAAACACTTCATTTGTTTAAGAGGAACATTCTCAAAAAGATTGATTAAAAAAATGCATGTGGCCCTTCTATTCCAGTGGAACTTGAAAAAGAAATGATGCTGTAGATTTAATCGTTATGGCTGCTTTCTTTTGTCTGGCTTCCCTGGTGGCTCAGATGGTAAAGAATCTGCCTGCCAATGCAGGAAACCTGGATTTGATTCCTGGGTTGGGAAGATCCCTTGGAGAAAGAAATGTCAACCCACTCCCAGTATTCTTGCCCGGAGGATCCCATGGACAGAGAAGCCTGGCAGGCTGCTGTCCATGGAGTCCCAAAGAGTTGGACAGGACTGAACAGCTAACACTTTTTTCACTTTCACACTTTTCCCCTGGTAGTCCGGTGGTTAAGATTTTGTACCCCCAATGCAGGGGGCCCGGGGTTCGATTCTTCATCAGGGAACTAGATCCTACATGTCGAAACTAAGCCTTCACATACCACAACCAAAGATCCCATGAGACAACGAAGGGCGAAGATGCCTCCTGCAGCAACAAAGACCTGGAGCAGCCAAATAAATATTAAAAAATACATAAAGGGACCTAAATGCTATTTCTTCATTCCCATTAAAAAAGAAATTCAATAGACATGGTCTCATGACCCAGGAATACGGATCTCACTGAACCCATTTGTTTGATAGTAAGACTGAGGCTCAGGGCAGGTAACTAACTTTGCTGAATCATGCCACTCACAGGGCCTCAAATCCCATCTCTTCTGTTCAGCCAAACCACCTGTGTTCATCCGCCTAGTAAACCTTCCCTGAAATACCGTGTCCAGTAGAAGACAATGCTCTCCAAGAGGATCTCCAGGAAACTGCTTCTAACTCAGTTGTCTGGGTCTAAGGTCTGGAGGATGACTACATTTGGAGTGGTCAGCAAGGGGTGCCCAGGTGCGACCTTAAAACGCTGCAAAAGGAGAGAAACTGCACGAAAACAAAATACACATGGAAAAAGCGCTCCCTTGTTTCAAAATATTTACAGCTTAACGTTTCCAGGCCACCCAGAGTGTGGTGGTCAGCGGTCTCACCGGCCCCACGGTGAGGAGGCGGTGATCAGAGGGCTGCGGGGGACGGGGCGCAGGGCTCCTGGGGTGGGGGGCAGGGCTTCTGCTGGCCTCTGTCCTGGTTAGTTTTGGCTCAAGGGCTGTGGCCAGGAGACCGATTTCCACCAGAGCCACCCTCCACGTAAACCACAGAAAGGAGTTAAACTTTTCCTCCTTGTTAAGTAGAGAGAAGCAGGCTTGTGTGCGGTGGAGGAGGGCGGAGAGGGATGTGGACAGAGGGCGGGGCGGTGTCATAACTCTTGTAGTCATAGGACTGGCCAGTTGGTAGTTACCAGTGTTCCAGACACTTCCTAATGCCAGACAAATGCCCCAAGCCCCAGCTTGTCTGGCTTCTAGATCTATTCAACCGATAGCAGCCGGGCTCCACCGGGGAAAGCCGACTTCTAGCGAGCCTCCGCGGCTAATCAAACGCAACATTGTTTTCAGAAGGAAGAATGGAAAGGTTTGTTTCAGAGTCACAGCTTTTTTTTTTTTTTTAAAGAGGCACCCAAGTTGTTTTTACAAGCTGCTACAAAACTTGGGCTTCCTGAGGTGAGGCTGTCGTGCACAGTGCATGTACTGTCCCAAACTCCAAGGAGGCAGGGATCCGAAAATTAGTTATTAAAAAAAAAAGCCCCGGGCACTTCATGCCTGGAAATGATGTAAGACGCAGCCACTCCTCTGTTACAACTACAACCAAACTGCTCGGCGATCGCAGCAGCTGCTTTCCAAATGTCAGCGCCCAGCCGGGGCAAAGGGCTGCAGAGCCACCGAGCCCGAGGACTGTGCGCGCTACCTCTGTCGCCCACATTTTCTCCAGGCACTCGCAGGACCCTGGCAACAGGTAACGTGGCAACCTTGGCCTTCTAAACTGGCAAGCGGCAAGATTACAGAGAACAAAAGGATTTTTTTTTGAAAACCAGCTGCATCTCCCTCGCCACCCCCACCCTTCCCTCCGCCCCTTGCCCTTCCCCCGCCTCCCAACTCAAAGTCTGAGAAAACAGAAGTATCGCTCCGGGCAGCTCTGCTCGCGCGCGCCCCCTGGTGACCAAAGCTCGGAACATCATTGATGTACCTTGAACTCCGAGTCTGGGCTCCCAGGTAAGCCACGCTGGGAAAGGGGACGGACCTCCCGGGTGGCTCAGTGGTAAAAGAATCCTCCTGCCAATGCAGGAGACGCGGGCTCGATCCCTGGATCGGAAAGATACCCCTGGCGAAAGATATGGCAAACCCACTCCAGTATTCTTGCCTGGAAAAGCCCAGGGACAGAAGAGCCTGGCGAACTGCAGTCCATGGGGTCCCCAAAAGATTAGCCCAGCGACTACTGGGCTAAACAACAGCGGGCTGCTTTGCTCTTCCCAAAAAACGCAGAGTAGAAGTCACGACTCAGAATGTCTTGCTTTTTAACTTATCACCTCAACAAAATTTTTCCCCTTACTGAAAGGTAAGACCTGTGGGTTGAGGTTGCTGTTCTTTCCCCCCCAACCAGCACCTGAGCAGCAGTGTTTGCTTCCTTGGCAAGTTGCAAAGCAAAAACTGCTGTGGCCTTGTGGTTAGGTGGATGGCTGTGAGGATGAATAGCCGGGAAACTGAGGATTCCTGTTGGGTGGGACTTGCATTTTCCATTTCTGTCTGAATTTGTCTTTAGTTTGCAGGAGACTTTCAGGGTAGAAGCATTTCTAATTCCCATCGCTGGGTTCCGGTTTGTTGATTTGCAAGGATGACTGAAGATTTCCAAGATGCAGGCCCAGCTTCCAGAGAACTTGCTTTGCAGCACATTGTCACCCCCCACCCCCAACCCTTTTATCTGTGTGTGGGGCAAACACCCATGAAAATGCCAAGGGCAGGATTTTCGACCAGCCTTCTTCCTCTCAGGCTCCTCCCGCCCTCCCAGGTCTCTGATTTGGAGGAAGAACTGCAGTTGTGAGCTGCTGGTAGCTCCCACCCCTCACCCCACTCTTGTCTTGCTCTGGAAATGTTAACCGGAAACTAAGAAAGAGGTTCAGATCAAAGTAACTGTTCCCTTCAGAAAATTCCATTAATTAAGTAAATTAAAGGAAGTTAAATGATGTTTGGAGGAAAGTCATTTTAGAAGGCCCAGGTCCAGGGACTGAGGTCAAAAGCCTCTAATGTGGACCTTTAATGAAGCTTGGCAACCTGTTAAACCCTAGAGAAATTGAGGGTTGCCCTTTGTAAAACCAGTTGTTGCCTAAAATCAATCATTTCAAAGGAACATCTTGAAAGTACATGGACATTTGGCTAGCGGTTGCCTCGATCATTTAATATTAAAGGTTAAAAACAGAGCTCTGAGTAAGAATCATTTGACCGGTAACTCAGGTGAGTCACAGCCTTCATAGAACTGGGCACAAAGGTTCCAGGCAGGATGTTGAGAACGCCCGGTTTACTAATTTGCCAGGTGGGGCCGTTGCTTCTAGCAGGGAATGCCTTCAGGATTTCACGGCTCATTTTCCCAGCTTCTCCAACAGGTGCTACTGAGTCATCCATGCACACAAGTAACTGCCCCGGCAGTGTCATCTGTTAGGATTAGACTTCCATTTGTTCCATGACTTTATGAAGTGATTTCTAACCACTGAATCAGATATACCACTTCCTCTAGGGCCTAGGGATTTTTTTTTTTCTTTTTTAATGTCTGTAACATTTTGTGCAGTTTTCGAAATTTGTCCCTGCCAGGTCAGCAAGTCTTCCTGGGTTGAATGGACTGTTGACAAGAGGGGAAGGTTTGGGGCTCAAGGTCAGGGATACAGAATGAAGTAAAGTTTCCTGTTTGGGCAGCTGGTCCCCTATTTCCTCAGGCTCCAGCAGACTTGAGTCTTGTAAGACAAGCCTGGGAAGCCTGTGGTGAGGATGGTGTCAGGAGTGGGGAAGGACATTTTTCTATTAAGCTTCTCATCAGCCAGCTTTCCTTTCTTGTGAGATGTCACTTCTCAGCAACATTTGCCTATATTCTCTGTTAGCTGAATTTCCCCCCTGTCCCCAGACTGAGACAGAGTAATTAGTTAAGGATGTAAGGATCACAAGGTCAGGCATTGTTGTCCGTTGTGTTCATGACGACTGCAGTACTTGGATCATGCATGGCACATAGTGGAATGGTGGTAAATACTTGTTACCTGAAGGAAGGAACAGGGATGAGAAGGGACTTCCTGGAGAAGAAAAAGGGACTAATAATCAGGAAAGCAAGGTCACCAGGGTAGAAAGAAAAATGAATACTCAGCAAAGCCAGTCTGTGACCTTGGATGTTGTGACACAACCTCCTGTCACCCATACCCGTTTCTCTTTGGCCTTGGTTGAGTGCTGGCCAAGTCCAGCTGTGACTGGCCGACTTTTGACATGGACTGTGAATGGCCCACCTCTGTCAGCTGGAAGCAATGAGTCCTGTGGATTATCTTCTGAACTTCCTCCACCCTCTCTGTTGGGTTTTACCCTGGGGCACAAGTAGCTGGCTGTGGGAGGTGCCAAGTGCTCACTGCCCTTGCCCCAGGCAGCTGCCCTTCCTCCTCAGCTCCTTCCACTTTTACGCTTTGTTGTTGTTCAGTCCCTAAGTCCTGTCTGACTCTGCGACCCCATGGACTGCAGCACGCCGGCTTTCCCTGTCCTTCACTATCTCCCGGAATCTGCTCAAACTTATGTCCGTTGAGTCTGTGATGCCATCCAACCATCTCCTCCTGCCCTCAGTCTTTCCCAGCATCAGGGTCTTTTCCAATGAATCGGCTCTTCGCATCAGGTGGCCAAAGTATTGGAGCTTCAGCATCAATGAACATTCAGGGTTGATTTCCTTTAGGATTGACTGGTTTGATCTCCTTGCGGTCCAAGGGGCTCTCAAGAGTCTTCTCCAACACCACAGTTTATTCTTTGGCCCCTCATTATTCCTGGTCTCATTTCATGAGAACTAGTGTCACATGCACCATGGGACCTGAAAAGCAAAAGACACCCACCATACAAACACAGCCCAGCAGGACTCTTCCATGGGGCTGTGTCTGGGCCATACAGCAGACCTCAGGGATGCCAACCCCCCCTGGAGAGAGTGACTGATGGGCACCAGCTGGGAGTCGGATCTCGGGCGCACACTGCCCACTGGTCTCCCTTGAAACAGTGAGCTGGCCATGCAGAGTCAGTGACCTGTGTCCAAACCAAGTGAGGCCAGGAGTGTCTGTCAGGCTGAGTGAAACGTGTGGCTGAATTGATCAGGAACCTCTGCTCACTGGTCAACCCTCTGGACTCCGGAGAGAAGGCAGAACTCGTGATGCTGCTGCCCTGTGGACACAGCGTCTGGTGGAAGGGCTCGGCCTGGAGCAGAAGCTTCTGCTCCAGACAAACCTGGCAAGACAGGCAGGATGTATGAGGAAGCAAAGGAGCAAGAAGCTGCCTCCAGCTCGCCTTCTTGCGGGCTGGAGTACGATGAGGAGGAATGATTACTTGTGTCTGCAGAGCGGGGCATGTGAGGGCCTGGTCTGTGCAGTGAGGCAGCTAATTATTCATCCGGCTCCTTTCCTCCTTCCTCCCTGGAACCTCCCTTCTCAAAGGAAAACCAGGAAAGACTCTGTGGGTTAAATTGTGGAATACCATCTACCAGCTCACTGGGCCCAGACAGAACGCCAGCGGCCCCTTACTGACTCCCAGATGACAGGATCAGCCTTCAAACGACACCTCATTAACCAGCTGTGTCACTGACAGATGAGGACACAGGTCCAGAGAATTTGGCCAGGCCCCAACCTCCCAACCCCCCACCGGTCTCTGTCCATCCACACCACACAGCAAACACCATCAGCCTTTACAGTGGGGGCGTAAAGGGCCATTTACAGACTGAATTTCCATTTCCACTCTTCAGTGGGGTTTTGGTCATTGCCACCATTGAATAATATCCAAGGAACCCTCCCACACTGTTGGTGGGAATGCAAACTGGTACAGCCACTATGGAGAACAGTTCCTTAAAAAACTAAAAACAGAACTGCCATTTGATCCTGCAATCACTCCTGGCCATATATCTGGGGAAAGCCATTAAGAAATAAAAAAGATTCATGTACCCCATTATTCCTTGCAGCACTATTTAAAACAGCAAAGATATGGAAGCAACCTAAATGCCACTGACAGAAAGACTAGATAAGAAGATGTGGTTTATGTATATTTTATATATATATATATATATATACACACACACAATGGGCTATTACTCAGCCATGAAAAAGAACAAAATAATGCCATTTGCAGCAACATGGATGGTCCTAGATATTATCATAGTAAGTGAAGTAAGTCAGGGAAAGAGAATATCACATGATATATAGCTTATATGTGGAATCTAATTTCTTTTTTTGGCCATGCCATGCAGCTTGTGGGATCTTAGTTTCCTGACCAGGGATGGAACCTGGGCTCATCTGCATTGAAAGTACAGTCTTAACCACTGAACTGCCAGAGAGTTCCCTGTGGCATCTAGTTTTTTAAAAAATGACACAAATGAACTTGTTTACAAAACAGAAACAGACTTACAGATATCGAAAACAAACTTAGGATTACTAAAGGGGAAACATGGTGGGGATACACACATTCTCCACCTTGGGGTCTGATTGGAACCTGGGTTCTTCCCATCTAAGCCTTCTTTCTCTTCTGTTAAAGAGCCATCCTATACTTGGGTCCTTAAGAGTCTCCGTTGAACCCTCATGAGAACAGTGTCCAAAAGCCCTTTTCTGACTCAGTCAAACGTGCTAGGGACTTGTAACTTCTTGGATTGTAGAAAACTGATATGCGTGACACACCCCGGGAGCATGTGGACGCTAAGGTGTCTGTCTGCTGGAAGAGGTGAAATGGTCACGCTGCAAGTAGCTGCCAGGTCAGGTTTTGGTCTCTGGTTTTCAGAACCTCTGGAGGCTTCTAGTGGCTCAGTAGTAAAGAATCCACCTGTCAACGCACGAGACACAGGAAACTCAGGTTTGATCCCTGGGTCAGAAAGATCCCCTGGAGAAGGAAATGGAGAATTCCATTAACAGAGAAGCCTGGCGGGCTATCGCCCACGGGGTTGCAGAGTCACTGAAGGATGGTGGCCACAGCTTCAGGTGCCTCGGGCATCAGAGCCTCCTTCTCCCAGGCTTGTCTGGTCCTGGCTAGAACTCTGTCCCAGCCCAGCCCAGGAGGAGGGTGGTGGATGGGTACTGACTGGGCGGTGGTGGGCTTGCCCTGGTGGGCGGGCAAGGTTTCTAAGAAAAGGTTTAAAGGAAAAGAGGAATCAAATTCAATAATACTTTTAACAACTTCTCTCCGTCCTTGACCGTGTGGAGTTGTGGACGTTTGTTGGTTTGTCACTGTGTGTGTTTTCACATGCTGTCCTTAGAAACTTTTTTTTTTTTTTTTAAATAATGGTAATAGATGCTAAGTCGTTTCAGTCCTGTCCCACTCTTTATGACCCCATGGACTGTACCTGCGGGGCTTATTTGTCCATGAGATTCTCCAGGCAAGAATACTGGAGTGGGTTGCCATTCCCTCCTTCAGGGGATCTTCCCGACCGAGGAATCGAACCCCTATCTTTTGCCTCCTGCATTGGCGGGTGGGTTCTTTACCACTAGCGCCACTTGGGAAGGGGTACTAATAGTGGCTTTTAACTGGCATCTTTCTACAGTGTGGAATGTTATCTTCATAAATTACAGAATGCAGTAGTCTGATGTGTCCTTGGAGATAAAAACACTTCATATCTGCAAGGTTGTGTGTGTTCTGTGTGTGTTTTGAGTCATTCCTTCCATCATTCTCTTCCCCATTCTCACCCCCTACCCTCAGCTGTGATCTGACTTCAGGGCAAAAGAGATAAAAGTAACATTCTTCTCCTCGACCCACCCTCATGTGTCCTGACAGGAGGGTGGTTCTGAGCTAAGTCCAGGCTGGGTGCAGCACTCTCTTGATGCAACTCAGGAGTCGACACAACTGAACGACTAGGCATAGCACAGCACAGCTCAGGACACTTGCCTAGAAGAGCATTCCTCATTCACTAAGGCTCTACCCAGGACACAGTTGGAAAATCATTTTCAAAACAGAAGTTTTTAATCCCACATTTCCCATCCAAGAGATAACCCAGAGAATCCATGTAAAAACAAGCTTGATTTAAGAATAAACCAATGTGTGTCAGTGAACTGCAAACAGAAATACATCAAGCATGAATTCTTAAAATAATCTAAAACAAGGATCCATGTACATGTATAGCAGTCTGTTCACTCTTCACCTGAAACTATCACAACACTTTGTTAATTGGCCATCCTCCACTACGAAATAAGAAGTTTTTGTTTTTAATTTTAAAAAAGTAAAAGAAGCCCTGAACTGCCTCCTGATGTAACCTTGGCTAGTAAAGGTGATAGAGTTTGATTCTTTTGGATTTCTACTGTCATAGGGGAAGGGTTTTATTAATCAATTCTTTGAAAAAAAGCAACTATGCCCACTGCAAAGCTACCAAAGGAGAACTTTAAACTATTCTGTGGGTTGTACCTTTGGGGCCGTGGTTAGAAAGTCAAGCTTCTGTTACAGGATTGGCTGGCAGTTGCAATTTACACCATACATCTGTACACGGCTGAAGTGTAGGAATGCGGAAACACTGGAGGAAACCACCAGCGCTGGTCTTTGGATCAAAATTAACTACCAATAATGAGTTAGGAAATTGATCCCAGTGAAGGGAAAGCATCTTAATGGCCACTGCTCAAAGGTTCAGCCCCTTTCAGTTGCTGATAACCTTGTCATGTCTCCAGATAAAAGGCAGCCTTGTCACCCCCAGGCACCTGGCTGAGAGGTAATAAAACGGTTACCTTATCTTCTAAGGGTGGGGTTAGTCCAACCTCAGCCCGAAGTAATTACAGTAAACTGAAATTGCCTGTCATTTACAAAAAAGGGGGAGGGAAAGGCCTAAGACGGAGGAGACGTTTGTCTCTCCCTCCCTGGATTTTAAAAAAGAAAGGGAACAAAACAGCCAGAAGTCTTCCAGGGAGTAAGAAAAACAGCCTGGCGTGGCTGCCGGCTCCTGGGGGGTCAGGATGGCTGCCGGCTCAGGTCACCGTAACGATCTGAAAAAGCGGCTCAAGCTGATGAAAATCCGAGCAATCTTCTTAGGAGCCGTCCTTTCTAAATGTAAATGCCTGAGAGTCAGAGCCCTGCCAGGGAGGGGAGGAAGTCTCAGCCACACTGAGTGACTCATCCAGTGCTGTTAGCTCCGGCAGTTGGATAAAAAGTTCCAGGGAAAGCAGCAACAAATCTACTTTAAATACTAGCACAGAAAGGAAATTCCTCTCTTTGAGGCCGAATGCAGTCCACACAAAAGAGCTCCTGTCGACATCTCATTTACAATCCCCCCCAGGACACCGACAGGACCATTTCAATAAACCCGGCTCAGAAACACCTATTGTTCAAAATCTTCAACTAGCCACAGGCTACCACTCCTCCCTATTGTTTTGTAAAAGAAAAGATTTAGAAGGAGCCAGATTGGGACTCTGGAAAGCTCTCAAAAGAGGAAGGGAAAAAAGCCCCTTTGACCTGATGCTGTCGGAGAGCGTGCGTGAAGAATAAAGTTAATGGATTTTCATTTTTTACAAGAAGTGCATAAGCAACGCCTGCTCCCTTCCTGAACTAGCGATCAGGGGTTCTAAAAGTGGTGCCAACTTTGTAAAGCAGTTAGCTCCTGCCAACGGTTTGCTATGTGAAAAGTCAAAGGCTATACTTACCCTCTTCTCAGTCTTAGAAAAGCTGGTGGCAGCCACAGCAAAGAACCAGGTGAGACTTTGATCTGGGTTATTTCCTGGGGATGTGAGCTTGCCTGTTCTTTCTAAGTAGGATTTTGAGGCTCGCTGCAGAGCCTCCCCAGGAATGATTTCTTCCATTTCAGTGCCACCATTCTGCTCCCTCTTTTAGTAAAACTTGACCATTTTCTGGAGTTACATAATTTAATCTTTAGTTTTTCTTCAGATAGACCTCAAATGATTTTCTTTAGGTAGACCTCAAATGAAGGGCTACACTTGTACTGACCAAACAAAATGGGATTTTTTTTCCCCCAAACACCCAGTATCTTTACCCTCCAGGTAGATTCTTCAAGTTAACATACCCCATCTTAGCCAAAGACTAGTTTTCATATGAGTTCAAGCCACAACCTCTTAATTCCTTTAGGCCCTAACCCTCCTCTCTCTTAAATCCTTCTGGAATCTTTCCACCTCCTACAATCCTCCTTTCTGCTTTCCTGGATCCTGTTATCTCCTCTCTGGAGGATGACAGCCAAAATTCCTACCTCCAGGTGCCTCAGACTACCAGGTGTGACTTATTAATGGGTCATGAGTCAATTGAGGTGGGTCCCATAGTTTCACCATTAAAAAAAGGAAAAAAAAAAAAAGGAGTGGATTAGAAAAGAGTCCATCAAACAAAGGCAGTCAGTTCAGTTTTGTGACGCTTGTTTCAGTGTGTGTCCCCAGGTCTGGGTACATCCTGGCTTAGCACGTAAAATGTAACTTGTTTGTCCAAAGAGCTTGAGAAATATTTTTTCTAATCAGTCTCACTGAGTCTGTCTGGTCCTCGCCTCCAAACTGTTGTACATTCTCTGAACAGCAGTGGGAGATTCTGAACGGATCCAGCTGACAGTTCTGCCCTCGGGATAAAGACCAGCGTCCAGGGCTTTGGAGATTCTGAATTACTTAGTTTCTCATCTTTAAGGTCTCAGAACTTCATATCCTCTTGACAGCTTTTACCTTTAGATGTTTGAGCCACTGAGCTCCCTGGCCTCTGCAGATGGAATTTCCCTGCAGGAACTTTCTGCTCTCTTTCTCCTTCATGTACCAGCTGGGATGTCACCTCTTCCAGGAAGGCTTCCAGAAGTCCTCCTAAATGCCCTCTCTTAGTTCTCATGAGAACACCTCACTTTTTATCTGACAGAGCACTTACTACATCATGATTATCTTCAGTTCCTTTTTTTTTTTTTTTTAAATCTTCAGTTCTTTACTGGATTTTAAGTTCCAAGGGGGTATCCCATAAATATTTGGAGGGGGGTAAATATTGTGCATAGAATGTGTCACGTCTTAGTTCACATTTCTTTCCTACAAACCCATTTGGATAGTTATTATAAAGTATCATACCTATTTCTCAAGGCCTTAGTTTTCATTCTTTGATACTGAAGTCTCTTGTTCATTTGCTCTTGAAACACAACCCAATTAATTTCTAAATTCACTGGACTCCTTTTAAAAATCAAAATGTTAATAAAACACTGGGGAAGCTGTCAGACTTTTGGCTGGTCACTCACCCTCTCTGAGTCCCAGATCGTAAGGAGGAGCAGAGCTCCGTGATCTCTAAGATCTCTTCCAAGCTGCCACTCTGAACCTCTGCCTTGAACTTTCTGAGGACCAGAGAGGTTAAGTAACTTTCCCAAAGTCATACGGCTCTCTGGTGGAAGGATACTGTTTGTCTTTCAGTAGATTTTTAACAGCATGCAGCAAGCAAACCATTTACCCAGAAACCAGTAGTGCCACTAACAAGTGTGCCTGAAAGAGAGTCATAAAAATAAAGAAAAAGAGGGCTTAAAAAAAACAAAAGCCAACAGCATTCATAACAGATTCCTGCCCAGGCAGGTTCCAGCATTTCTAAAAGCAGCCTTGCTGTTGTTTGCTGTTAGATGCAGAGATGTTCAGATTTCCTTTTAAGAATTGAAAGTGCAGGGGCTTTCCTGGTGACCCAGTGGCTAAGACTGTGCTCCCAATGCAGGGGGCCTGGGTTTGACCCTTGGTCAAAGAACTAGATCCCACAAACCAGGATTGAGACCCAATGTAGCCAAATATATATTAAAAAAGTGGAAATGCAAAATTAAACTCTTGCTCACCCTGCCCCCTTGCAGGGGCTGCTTCGAAGAGGACAGACAGACAAAGCCTTTCTGAACATGCCAATGTGAGCACTCTAGTGGCTTTTGTAGAGCTGAGGCCCCGGTGCCCTGGCCTGATGTAACTCTGAGGACCATGGCTGTAAACCAAGGCTGTAACTCACCAGGTTGAGACTTGGCCTCGGTTCCCGTACCTGGTTCCCCGTTCCTCCCAACCAGAGCTACCCCGCAGACCTGGCTTTCAAGGATATACTTGTGTTCTTTCCTCAGTTACAGAGCTGGCGGGGTTAGACCTGCTCTGTAAAACAGAAAGTCAACAAACCAGAGACACCCGTTTAGGGAAAAAAAGAAAGAAAACAATGACAATTCTTCCCCTCTGCCCATGTTATGTGCCATGTTTCACCCTGTAACTCAACCTGTATATTTATTTGTTGCTTTCCCCCCTCTAAACGGACTGGCAGTAGCTTGCCTTCATTTGGCAGAAAATTTGAAGTCACTTTCGACTGCAACTCTAGATAAACACACTCGGCACTGAGTCGTGATAACCAAGTGGTGGTCTGTGGATGATTTTTACTTTATTCTTTGGGCTTCTCGGAATTTTCCAATTAAAAAAAAAAAAAAAACAGTGAACATGCATTACTACTATAATCACAAAAAAGTACAAATGTCAGAATAAAAATTAGGTACACTAATATTTCTTTACTGCTGAGGCCTGATTAAATAGTTTTACTATATATGGTTTTGTCCATTTTGTCATTTTTTAAACCATTTGTTTTTGAAGGAAATTTCATACAATTGCCACATTAAAAAAAATAATGAAAACCTCTTAACATTGTTATTTTACTGATTTTTTTTCTTTTTCTTTTTTATTTATTTATTTTTTATTTTTTTACTGATATTTTAAACGTAAGGAACATGTACCTGTGAGACAGCCAAACACTGGCATATAATCCCTCTTCCACCCGACTGCAGTGTCTATCAGGCTTTCTAGCTGGCGATTGTTGTAAAGAACCCATCTGCCAGTGCAGGAGACGAAAGAGACCTGGGTTTGATCTCTGGGTGGGTAAGATCCCCTGGAGGAGGGCATGGAATATTTCCATTGACAGAGGAACCTGGCAGGCTGCAGACCATGAGTCGCAAAGAGTCGGACTTGACTGAAGCTCGTACGCACGCAGTGTATAATTTTAGCCTCTCCCGACATTTTCACAACTAACAACTTTGGGCATGCATGACTTTTCAGGGAGGTAGACCCCTCCCTAGATGTGAAGGCTCAATCTTCACCGTTCTGCAAGATAAAGGATGAGAAGAAAATTCTCTTGCAAGTGCTTTGTTGAAAGTTAGCCTCCCCTTTTTTTTTTTTTACAGTGACACAAGTCAGGGACATCCCTTTTCTTCCGCTGGACATTGTCATCAGTGAGAGACACCTTGAACTGTGGCTGCCATCTGGGGACCACAAGGAGCCTCGACTCCAGAAGACAGAAGATGACAAGAAGCCGGTTTTTTATATTCATTGGCTGCCCTGCCTCTAGACTTTCTGTGATTGGAGAAAATGAATGCCTTTAACATCTGAGTCACTCTTAATTTTACTCTTAAACCTTTTATTGATTTACTAATTGATCTGTTTGGCCTGGCACTTAGGCAGTGACTTTACAGATGCTAAGCCTCCTTCCTGGCTTGGGAAACTTCATGCTTCAGGATTCACTTCCTTTGCGTTCCGTGAGCGCCGCCCTATCTTTCCTGTAGCACTTGTCACGCTCTGCTTATTCCGGTCCTGTGCTGATGCTTTTGGGATGAGAGCAGAGAGAAATTAGTGATAAAGTAGGTCTTTGTCTCCTGCTCGACTCGAATGTTGGCTTAAATGATTTTGTTTGGCAAATGCGATAACACAAGAGATCACCAAACCAGGTCATCTCTATTTCAGAGATGTGCTCAGCTGTGGTGGCGCAGCTTCCTCCAGTGGTGCCTTAAAGGTGACCAGAGCTGGTTCAATCCTGACTTGCCAGTTACTGGAGGGACTTCAGATGACTCAGCTCTCACCCTATTTCCTTATCCATTGAGTTAGGGTGATGGCATCCATGACCTCACAGTGTCACAAGACAGACGATGTAGGTTTTTTTTTTTTCATTTATTTGGGGGCACCAGGTCTTAGTTGCAGCAAGCACAATCTAGTTCCCTGACCAGGGATTGAACTCGGCACCCCTGCATTAAAGAACAGGGAGTCTAACCCACTGGACCACCAGGGAAGTCCCAATGATATAGTTGATATCATAAAAGAGGATTTGGTGTGGCACTAACGTCTCAGACACAGGAAAAGTGATAGTCGCTCAGTCGTGTCCGACTCTTTTTCAACCCAGTGGACTGTAGCCCTCCAGGCTCCTCCATCCATGGAATTTTCCAGGCAAGAATACTGGAGTGGGTAGCCATTTCAACCCAGAATCAAACCTGGGTCTCCTCCACTGCAGGCAGATGTTTTATTTCTAAGCCAGCAGGGAAGCCCCACAAACACAGGAAGGAGGCTCTTTCTTCTTTCCTTCTATGTTATTTGATACAACAAAATTCCAGTATTGCAAAAACCATCTTGAAACCTCCCTGAGGAGGTTTTACTGGAGCAGGGAGATCCTGTCCTTTTCAGACGTTGGGGTTTCTCCAGCATAAAGAGTTCTACGTGGACGTCCCATGTGCGAGATAGCACACTTCCAGACGCTGTCCCTGGTGCTCACTGTTAAACTTTCTTCTCATCCCTCTGGTCTCAGCTCATAAATTCTCTCTTTAGAGAGGCCTTTCTTTACCACTCAGCTTCGAGCAGCCCCATGCTGTCCCTCCCAGCCCTAGAGCCATCCACTGAGAGGAGGAGATGCGGAGATAAAATGGCCTGTGAAAGTCTTGCACCTTTGCTAAGCTCGAGCCCTCCCCTCTGGTTGGGGTTTGTGGCTTGCCTGGTCCATTTTTATCAGCTTTGCCCCACTGCGCCCCATCCCCAAGTGGGCTTTCCAGGTGGTGCAGTGGTAGAGAACCCACCTGCCAATGACCAATGCAGGAGATGCAAAGGACTCAGGTTTGATCCTTGGGTCGGGAAGATCGCCTGGAGAAGGAAAAGGCAATCCACTCCAGTATTCTTGCCTGGAGAATTCCATGGGCAGAGGAGACTTGCGGACTACAGTCTATGGGGTCGCAAAGAGTCAGACACAACTGAGCCCGAGCACACACACATACACACACGCCCCATTTCCATCCTCTGAAGCTTCCACCTCCTGAAATCACATGGATGACTGGCCCCGGCTTCTGTTGTCTTGTACCTTGGAAAATGCAGACATTGCAATGAATTTCTGAGGTCTTGCAGGATGGATCCCCATCAGTGATTAAAACTTTTTTCCTACTTTCTATATAATATAGAAAGTTCATAAAAGGCAAAACAGACAAACCAAAGACATTTTCAAGTATGTTTTCCTTTGCACTCACGGTCAACACGATTGACTTCCAGCTAGAGAGGACTGGAGAGCAGGATGTGCATGGGACTAGCTCGCTCTGTTTAAGTTCAAGTACTTGAGAATTTAAAAGCACAGACCCTCTCCAAGCTCTACTTAAGGCCAGTCAACTAAATTTCCCTAGTTTGCACAGTAATTAGGTAGGATACTAGTCTTAACATGATGCACTTAAATTACTAAAAACTTATCAAACAGACAATAATAACTTTATATCTGTTTTCAAGAGGCAATCATGCATGATGTCTCAGAATATAAGTTTTGGAGGCAGGCCTAAGGAAGGCTGTTTAATCTGTTTAATAATCAGTTGTTATTTTAACTATGTGAAGTGAGGATAGTAACCCTGCAGCGTTGTTGGGAGGATGAAATGAAGTACTATCTGAGAAATGCTAAGACTATTACCTGACACATAGTAAGTGCTCAATTAATAGTATACGGCTTCCTAGGTGGCTCAGTGGCAAAGAATCTGCCTGCAATGCAGGAGATGTGGGTTCTATCGCTGGGTTGGGAAGATCCCTTGGAGTAAGAAATGGCAACCCTCTCCAGTATGCTTGTCTGGGAAATCCCATGGACAGAGGAGCCTGACAGGCTATATATAGTTAGTGGGGTCCCAAAGAGTTGCACACGACTTATCGACTAAACAACAACAACATCAACTATTTCAAAATGGAAATCTGTTTTGTCTAGCAGCTAGTAAGCTGGTAGTACCCCTGCTCCTGTGCAGAAGGCCTGCAAAACTCTGAAGCTATACTTGTACGCAGATGTGGTCAAATGATGCCATCTCATCTCATTGGCAACCAGATGTCTCAGTTGCTGTCTGGTGCCAGGTAGGTGGTAGGTGATGAAACAAACTGAATATCAGGCTAAAACTCTGTCGTCCAGTACATCCACCAGCTGTTGCTCCTATTACAGACAAACACAAAAATCCTGATTTCATGTGACCTTTACATTCACAATTTTAGTCAGAAAAGTACAAACACTGACCACATCAGATGCGTTTTTATTTTTAGTTACTCCCCAGATGTTTACCTGAGCTAAAAATAAGCAAAACAACCAAAGCTTTTCTACTAAATGTGTCTCAAAGGCTCTCATTTTAGTCCATTTTCCTATTGCTAACCTAAGAGGGTTGGGAAGTATGTTGTCAAAAAATGTTTTTGAGCTTAAGAGAATGGTTGCTCATGCTTAGTGGCTCAGTCATCTCCAACTCTTTTCCACCCCATCGACTGCAGCCCGCCAGGCTCCTCTGTCCACGGGATTCTCCGGGCAAGAATACTGGAGTGGGTTGCCATTTTCTTCTCCAGGGGATCTTTCCCACCCAGGAATTGAATCCATGTCTCCTGCATTATGTGCAAGTGGATTCTTTACCACTGAGCCACCAGGGAAGCAGATGGTTGAAATGGTTGGCAGCACTTTGTAAGTGATCACTTTGTAAGTGATACTGGATATAAAATGAACAAAAGCATTCTGCAGAAAGGAGTAATGGAAGCAATGTTGGCTGAAAGGGCCCAGTGCCTGGTACACTTAGGAAGTATGAATTAATGAAGTATGAATTTAAGCCAAAGTATGAATGGAGCCAAAGTCCTTGGAATTCCAGGTCCATCAATGAGTAGGTCTGTGATCTAGGGCAATATACAACAATCTGTAGAACGGGATAGTAACTATAAAATGACTGTTATTAGAGTAAACGCTGAGGAGGCGGAGCTTGTAAAAGCCCTTTGGTAATTGCAAAGGTTCTGGGCCGAGGTTACAGTAGGAGAAGCACAGGTTATAGTAGTGACAGTTGTTACTTTTTTGGCAGCCCGCTGAGTAATGTTTCCAAACCACAATTCTTCCTGGAGCAGCATAAACTCAACTGGCCTTTGACTGAAACTGAGTTGGGATTCTGCAGATACCAGAAGGTGTTCTATAAAATTTGCACAAAATTGCAAGTTTCAGCAAAGTAAGATGGGGAAAATGCTGTAAAAATTTATAGGGCCAAAGGGAATGGTCTCTAATCACTTAGTCACAAATGTCCCCTCCCCACTGCCCCCCAAACACTCATAATATTTGATGTGAAAATAACACAGCAACAAATAGGTACAATGAAAAGGAACGATTCTTCCGACAGCTCAGGGTGAAGCTAAGTAGATTTTTAAGAGTGATTGGAGTCAAACATATCTTGGAGAGGAGATAGAATATAATTTTTTAAAATGATGCACACATACAGTTGTTAATTTCAGTGGTTTTTGGGTCCATGAGTAGGATAGTTGGGACTGGTCAGTCTAATGTTACCCCTGAAAGGGCCTGTTTAGGGTCTCTGTTTTCTTAGGCTAGAAGCTTTCCTCTAGAGAGAGAGTTCAGAAGCTTTGAATAACCAGGCTCTCGAAGGACCTGGTTCAAATGTGGAGCAAGGAAGAAAGCAGAGTCACAGGTAGATCATCTTCTGGAGAATTGGCCTTGGAAATATCCAGGGGAGGAGAGAAAACATCCGAGGGAGATTTGGGCCAGTGGAGGAGCTTGGGGCAGAGATAACAAGTCTGGGCACTTGGAAAGGGAGGCAACGGGCAAAGGGAGGGCAAGAAAATATTTTTCATTGCTTTGTCTGGGGCAGAGGCAGCCCTGAGCTCAACCGTGAAGCAGGTCAAATTTCATGTGCTTTTCTCTCCTGAGGCCACCGGAGACCCGCCACTGCCATGCTGTTCCCCCACTCACTCAATTCCAAATTTACCAGGTTGCCCCAGCCCCTTAGGTATTTGCTCCTTGGAAGATAAAAATCTAGTGAGTCCAATAAAATAATGCACTGGAGGATGGGAAGGATTGCATTTTTAAAAGAATTCTTGCAAACAGATCCTTCCTCCAGAGTAATAAATATGTGTTTAAATAGAGGGCGTCTGTAAAGTCTGCCTAAATTCCAAGGTCTAAATTGGGAATTTTTGACAGCTAATAGACCTACACCAGCAGTAAACCCCTTTCAGTGACTCTCAAATCATAACTAAGCCTGGAAGGAGAAGAACTGTTATAGGCATAGAATTGTGCTAAGTACATTTTACATACGATCATCATTCCTTTTTTATGGGCTTTCCAGGTAACGCAGTGGGAAAGAATTCACCTGCCAATGCAGGAGACGCAAGAGACTTGGGTTCGATCTTTGGGTCAGGAAGAGCCCCTGAAGCAGGAAATGGCAACCCACTCCAGTATTCTTGCCTCAGAAATCCCATGGACAGAGGAGCCTGGCGGGCTACAGTCCATGGGGTCGCAAAGAATCAAACACAACTGAACACACACACACACACCATTACTTTTTATAGGTTTGGAGACCCTGGTAAACTTCAGAGAGGCTGGTAACCTGCCTGCAGCCAATATCATACCCCAAAGGTGGCTAAAACAATCTTTCCATCTAACAAGGTCTTCTAGAACAGGGTCAGGAAACTTTTCTATAAAGAGCTGTACAGTAAATATTTTTGGCTTTGCAGACCACATAGTATCTGTCCCAAACACTCAACTTTGACTTTGTGGCTTTGCCACAGACAAGATATAAACACATGGACATGGCTGCCTTGGAGAGGTGAGCCCGGTTTGCTCCAATGGTCATAATTTGCCAACTCTACTCTAGAACTCTGCCACTTCCCATCCTGAGGTGGAGACTAATACCCCTCCCCTTGAACTTGGGGAAGTGTGTGATTTGCTTGTGACCAAGACAGTATGAAGGAACTGAGAGTGCATGCTTCCGAGGCTGCATCAGAGAAGGTGATGCTGCTTCTCCCTTTGTCTCTGAGACACCTGCCTGCTTGGAGCCCTGAGCCACCACAGAAGCATTCCATTGTCCTGAGGCCGCCATGCTGAAAGGAAGCCCAAGTCAGCCGTGTGAAGAAGCCTTGAGACTCTAAGAAGAGGGGGAGATACTTGGCCAGCCTCCAGTGTTCCAGCCCTCCACCCACCCAACTGCAAGCTGGGGAGAGATCTTGGGCCAGAACGACCCAACTGAAGCTCTTTACAAATTCCTGCCCACTAGGAACGGAGAAATATTATTAGCAAAACTTAGAAGGCACTAAACAAAAAAACTCAGAACACTGTCCCAAAACTAGTGAGTGGCAGATATGAGATTCAAACTTAGGTTTGCTTGACCCCAGCCACGAGTCTGTTCTACTACATGATTGCCAACAGCAGCCTTTTAAAAATATGGTGCTAAGATATACATAACATAAAATGTACCATGTTCCATTTTTAAGTGTACAGACAAGTAAGTACATTCACACTGTTGTGCAACCAATCTCCAGGCCCTTTTCATCTTGCAAAACTGAAACTCTTTACATTAAATGAGAACTTCCCCTTCCCCCTCCCCAGCCCTGGCAATCACCCTTCTACTCTCTGTCTCTGAATTTAACGACTAGGCCTCTCATGTAAGTGGGATCATATAGTGTTTGTTCTTTTTGTGATGGGCATGTTTCACTTTGTATAAAGATATATTTATATATATATAGGGGCTTCCCAGTTGGCGCTAGTGGTAAAGAACCCACCTGCCAGTGCAGGAGACACAGGAGACGTGGGTTCGATTCCTGGGTCAGGAAGATCCCCTAGAGGAGGAGATGGCAACCCACTGCAGTATTCTTGCCTGGAAAACTCCATGAACAGAAGAGCCTGGTGGTCTGTAGTCCATGGGATCACAAAGAGTCAGATGTGACTGAGCATGCACATGGGTTACACTTAAGCACTTATGTATATTTATTTTTTTAAGCCCATGTTGGGTAGTGAGTCTGACCAGTGAGTAGCAAAGATCTGTCAGGGAAAAATGTCAGAGATCCCAGGTGTTATGAGTCACAGATGCGAGGTCCCAGGAGGAACTTTGCACCAGCAGTTACTCTGATAATGACAGTTCATAGTGTCCTGCCTCTAAAGGCTTCCTTTGAAGAAAGAGGAACCCATGAATCAAGAATAAGATAAGGCTGTTTGGTTTGTTTCAACTTGTGGGCTGTTTGACTTCCTTCTCAGAGCCATGCCTTGAGGATGAAATCATTTTCTACCACACAGACCTTGCAGAAGGCCGTCAAACACAAGCCCTTACTGTCTGCTTCTTTATTTCCTCTGAGTCCAGGGTGTGTATTGACTTGATGGAGTGCCTGTGACTTGCTGTAAATTGTGTATCCAGCAAAAAACCTTCTGCAGGGAACCGGCTCTTGGGAGGGTGAGCCTTAAAATGCTGCTTCTTGGTTATAGAGACTAAGACCCAGCCTGCGGGGGCTCTTTTGACCTCCTCTCCCTTCCTCCCATCCCTGTCCGAGGACCAAGAGGCAGAGCTCGGCTGAGGTGCACACTGTGACCATCCCAGCTTGACCTTCCCCTCCCCACACCTGCCTTAATTGCATCAAGCCCACCTGTTAACCGAGAGAGCGGACAGAAGTGAACTTTATGAGTTTCCCAGGGCCGCGGCCCATGGTTATGAGCTGAGGGTGTGCTCCCCCAAATTCAACTGTTGAAGTCCTCACTCTTAGGACCTCAGAAGGCAACTGTGTTTGGAGATATGGCCTTCAAAGAGGAACTTCCCTGGTGGTCCACTAGTTAGGACTTAGCCTTCCAATGAAGGAATGTGGACTCCATCCCTGGTCAGGGAACTAAGATCCCACATGCTTCCTGGGCAAATAAAGCAAACAATATTGTAACAAATTCAATAAAGACTTAAAAAAAAAAAAGGCCTTTAAAGAGGTGATTAAGTCAAAACGAGGTCAAATGAGGGTGAGCTGGAATCCATAGCATTGGGTCCTAATAATAAGTGAGAGGTGCCAGGGGAGCATGCTCACAGAGGAAGGGCCACCTGAGGACGAAGAAGAAGACAGACGTCTGCAAGCCGACAAGAGGGGCTCCAGGACACACAGCCTGCTCACGCCCTGCCCTCAGACTTGCAGGCCCCAGCACTGTGAGAAAGTGTATTTCTGTATTTCTGTTGTCTGAGCCGGCCAGTCTGGTAGTTTTACAGCAGCCCGAGCAAGTGAATGCACCGACAGAAAGTTCACAGCCTGGAGGCTGGGACTTCAGCCCAGAAAAGCTCTGCAGGTCATCCTGGGAAACTCAAAAGGCAAGAAAACTTTTAGTACAGTTCCTCTTTCTCCGTCTCTCACAAGTGCTTGCTGGAAGGTTTGGGAGGTAGTTTGGAAGGTTTGGAGGCTCCCGGCACAGAGGGAGCGCCCTGGCTCTAGATTCTAGAAAGTCTGGAAATGTGGGGAGAGATTTACAGGTGTTTGGGGCCTGGTCTAAGAGGCACTTTGCTAACTCCCTTGGGGCTCCTGCCTTCCTCCCCACATCCCCCTCCCCCCCGACTCCCCCTTTCTCTATCTCTGCAAGATGGCTTGATTACCAGGAGTGTCTGAAGGCAGGGTTGCATCATGCAAATCCTGACTCAGTTTTGGTTTCGGTGCTTCTTTGGTGGGAAGGGTGCTGTGCTTTAGGAGGGTAAGCAGTTGTCGGGTGGCTAGGGTGCTGGACAGAAAGAAGGCCCCTAAAGATGCCCACATCCTAATCTTCAAAATCTGTGTACGCTCTCTTCCTTGGGAAAGAGGACTTTTGTGTGTGATTAAGTTGTGAAAGTGTCAGTCGCTCAGTCACGTCCGACTCTTTGTGACCCCATGGACTGTAGCCTGCCAGGCTCTGCTGTCCATGGGATTCTCCAGGAACGACCACCAGAGTGAGTTGAGTTAAGGGTCTTAAAATGGAATGATTACTTTGGATTGTCGAGGTAGGATTATTGGGGTAGGTCAGTGAAATCACAAGGACTTCTAGGAGGGAGCAGGAGGGTCAGACTCAGAGAAGAAGGGGTGGTTCCAGAAGCAGACAGGGTGTGTGTGTGTGTGTTTAAGAGAGAGAGGTTTGAAGATGCTACTCCACTGCTGTTTTTGAGGACCCAGGGGGAAGGGGTGACAAGCCAAGGAGTGCAGGCAACCTCTGGAAGCTGGAAGAGGTAAGAAGTTGGATTCTCCCCTGGAAGCTCCATAATGGAGAGGCCCTTGCAGACCCCTTTTAGACTTCTGATTTCCAAAACTGTAAGATGACTAGTGTTGTCTTAAGTCCCTAAATGTGTGGTAATAATGTTACAACAGCAATAAGAAACCAATACAGGTGGTAAGGATGAACAGCCGCTATCACAATTCAGAGACAGGTGCTCAGAAATGTAATCACAAAGCTAAAGCTTCCATCCCTTAAAACAGTGGTTTCCAAAGGTGGTCCCCCAAACAGCAGAGTCAGCAGCACCAGGAACCTGTGGGTCAAGTTCCCAGGCCTCACCCTGACCCAGGATTCAGAAGCTTTGGGAGAGGGGGCTGGCAATCTGTGTTTTAAAAAGCCCTTCGGGTGATTCTGGTGCAGGCCGAGGTTCACCTACAAAATGAGTGACCTTGGCTAGCTCTTCAGCGATGAAGGGCACCTGTGTTTCCTTGGATGTGTGTGTGTGTTCTAGTGAACTTACAATTAAACTAGTTATGTCGTGGTTTATGTTGGCTTGGGATCTGGAAATGATGGGCACAATCTAGGCTCCAAGGTGGGCTCTGAAGGGGAAACGTGGTGGGGGAGAGGGCTAAAATTCAGCCTCCCTGTGTCTATGGGTTCTCACCCTCTTCACAACCTATGCGGCGCTAAACAGAGAGTAAGGCTGGATCGTGGTTACAGAACCCACGCAAGATCTTGCAAGATCTCGCGAGATCCTGCACACTACCCCTGCTCCCCCATCCTGGGCATGCCGAAGGGGAAACTTTTCTGAGTTACCCAAGGCAATCCCAACCTGGCTAGTTGGAAAGATATTCTGTTTTGAAAACGTGAGTGTGGCCATCCCTTCCTGCCGGAGCTTACAGTTATGCAATCACACAGACAGGGCTTTCAGTCCTGGGTCAGCCTTGGGTTAGCTGGGTGATCTCCGAGTCCTTGTCAGTGAAGTGGGCATGCAGATAGTACTTCTCTGAGAGATCGTTGAGAGGTTAAGTGAGATAATACAGGGGAAGGTCCCAGTGCAGAGACCTGGAACAAAGTAAATGCTGAAATTCACTACTGTGGTGAACTGTAATTGATTGTAGTTAATGTTGTAAATTGCAATTAACAGCAATTGTTTACACCAGCCCTGGAATCTGCTATTTCCAGGCTTCTCACGTATAATGGATCCAATACACAAGTTCACCTATGTAAGGGATTCAGTCTATTTCAAGTTCTGCTAACAACATCTCTCCTTGAGATTCCTCAAGGCTCTGTGAAAAGGAAAAGTTTTCCCTTTTATAACCTGAGTGCATTTCTCCTAGCTTCCCAGTAAAGGAACTTTTCCACACAGCCTGGGCCTCCAGCTGTGTGTGTGTGTGTGTGTGTGTGTGTGTATGTGTGTGTGTGTAGAGTGGGTTGCTCATTGGACCTCAGCAGGGATATTCCCATCACCCCATACACCCCAAAACACACATGCAAGCTCAAACAGGGTGTGATGACCGAAAGGTCTTGCTCATAGGTCTTGGCCACCAAAGCTAGTAGATGGCATGTGCCCAAATCCTTACATAAGCTCTGCATTGTTGTCGGATGTGCCCATCACAAAATCATTAGGCAGGTAATATAAAGGTTCCCATGAAGGAGGAGGTTAAGCCTGCTAGGAATTGCTGCCAGGAGCCCTGAGGCAGTAGAGGCAGAGGAACCCAAACTTGAGTTCCCCTACACTCCTCCCCTCCTAACAGACCCATGAGGTAGAAGGTGCTACTGGAGCTCTGTCGTTCCTCATCCTCTGTCTCTATGGTCTTCGTTCTATACTTTTGAGCCTTAAAGTCATCCCATTGATTCTTTTTTTTTTTTGCAAATTGAAGAAGCATAGTTTGCCTTGTAATAGAATATTTTGTTAAAGGTCTCCCTTCTCTCTCTGTTCTTTTAATATTCTTTTTTATTTTTCTTTCTTTTTTATATGCTTTGGCCATACCACGTGGTGTAGGGGAACTTAGTTCCCTGACCAAGTCTTGAACTTGCACCCCTTACATTGGCAGCAGAGAGTCTTAACCAATGGACCACCAGGGAAGTCCTGATTCTGATTACTTTTTAAAAAATGCTTTTCTACTTCTTAAAAAATATGTAAATATAATAGAGGTTTGGTAAGGACCAGCTCCAAATAAGTTGGAAAGACTACTACTTGACTCTTCCTTCATGCTAGCTAGCACTTTACATATTTTCCATTCATAAATCAACTGCGTTTCACTATGAATTCTGGGGATTTGTTTATTTTTCTGCTGGGAAGCTGTTTTTCTTTTTTTCTCTTTCATCTCATGATCTCATCCTTTTATTTTCTTCTCTCAGTTGCATTAATGTGTATCTCACTGCTTTGAATGTCATACTGTTAATGGAAAAATTTTATACTTTGTAAAGATCATAGTGAGTAGCCTGTTAATCTTACATTTTTAAGAGTGGGAACATTTAAAGAATAAAAACAAGGCATTGTGTATTTGCTGTTCCTAACAGAAATATTTGACTGCATCAGTCCTTGATACCGTCAGTCTTTAAGTCCTATTTTATCTGGAAAATAAGCCTGTTTGTCGTATAAACTTCACCAAGATCCTAAAGTTTGTCATATCAGTTTATGGTATCAAAGCGGATATTAGACAGGCCTTGATGGTTGTATAATAAGTCTCATTTTGTTTAATCTATTTCATCTAACCATCTTCCGTGATAAGCCCACAAGAACTCAAACACCTAACCTTCCATTTCCTAATAGAGCTTTCTACACTCATTGCATGCATGCTAAGTCGCTTCAGTCATGTCTGACTTTTTGTGACCCTATGGAATGTAGCCTGTCAGGCTCCTCTGTCCATTGGATTCTCCAGGCAAGAATACTGGAGTGGATTGCCATTTCCTCCTGCAGGGGATCTTCCCAACCCAGGGATCGAACCTGCGTTTCTTAGGTCTCCTGAACTGGCAGGGGGGTTCTTTACCACTAGTGCCACCTGGGAAACCCAGGCTTATACAGTACTGTGTGTCAATTATATCTCAATACAACTGGAAGGAAAAATTTATCTAAATAAAAGAAGTGACAAGAAGGAAAAAAAGGAGAACAAAAGCTCCACAAGGCCAGTAGAGCTTTCGTTTATGAAATCAAAGCACACCAGATCTATGATCAAAGCATCACATCCCATGTGAACTGAAACCGCAGCATCCCTCCAAAAGGTGCATCCAAAGTGGGTGACACCCAAAGTGGATGGGGGCTTGTGTCACCACCTTGCCTCTTAGATTTCTTCCTAGAGGCTCATCTATTCCCATTTTTTAAGATGCGGAACTTTTCCAAAGAAGCCAAACTTCATTCCCTCATAGAGGCTCTCGAAAGAATTTGACATCATTTTGAGATTTTGGATTGCCTCCCTACCTACAGGGGATGAACAAGTTGCCTTCGAGGCAAGTCTCCTCACAGAGTGTGCTGGGTTATCAGTCGCAAAGGCTTGTCCTCAGCATCCAGCAGCCTCCCAGCCCCAAGGTCCCTCCTGTCCACTGAACAAACCAAGTGAGTCAGATGAAGATCTTCTCTCTGGAGCCGGACCCTCCCTCCCCGGGCAGGATGTCAGGGCCATTCCAACCCAGTCATGACTCAGTTCTTCCATGACCTCCCTTCCCGTTTTGCTTGGATAGGCTGGTAGGCTGGTCTTCTTTGTGGAAATATGTACCTCTTCCTGCTCCAATTTCAAGAGGGAAAATCCCTTTTAAGAGGAATATTTAGAAGATTCTGTCATGGAATTCTTGCCATTACCCCAACTATCTCTCCTTCTCCCCAGTTTGGTGTCTGGATGTTTCCCTCTTACCCCAATTTTCTTTTCATTTTTGGGGGCCACGCTTGTGGGATCTTAGTTCCCTGACCAGGGATCAAACCCAGGCCCTCAGCAGTGAAAGTGTGGAGTCCTAAGCGCTGGGTCACCAAGGATTTTCCCCTAATTTTCTGAATTTGGGGTTATGAATCTAAAATTAGAGTCCAGAACCCATCAGTGTTATCAACAAAGCTTTGCAATTATTTCTTTCAAATTTTTTTTCTGTTCAAATATTTTTTCTTCATCACAAAATATTGACGAGTGTTTCTGTTTCAACGTAAGGTCTTTAAAACATGAAAGGACCGTTCACTTTTAACCTTACTGTTGGTGTGATATAAATAGCTTTTTTTTCTTTCTGATGATTTAAAAAGCTTACACAAAGCTGCAAAATGCTGAAGGAGGCACCGTGCTTCAGAGAAAGAGAACGGACCAACCCCCATAACAAAAATACTCAGCAGGAAGTAGCCCATGGATTCCCTGTTGATTTTCTCTTATGACTGTAACCATTGTTTTTCCTTAAAAAGAAGAGAAAAAAAGAAAAGGATAACCTACCTACAACATTAATGTCATTTTCAGAGTTCTAGGATAAATCCGGAACAGA
This sequence comes from Cervus canadensis, assembly GCF_019320065.1. NCBI lineage: Eukaryota > Metazoa > Chordata > Mammalia > Artiodactyla > Cervidae > Cervus > Cervus canadensis. Next base: position 52,300,928 of record NC_057408.1, read on the forward strand.
GTCATTTTTAAAGAAAAGGAAATAGGTTCCATTCTGGCAGTGGATCCCCTCCACTGATTTGCGTATTTCTTGCCATGATAAGCTGTAGAAGCTGCCTTGAGTTCATTCGGCAGATGGAAAACAGCAAGAAAAGAGCTAAGCATTCATAAGGACCACCATCTGAGGTTTGACTTCCCATAGAGACAAGAGAGTCCAACACACATCCCACAGAGCATGCCCATCAAACTCTCCCCTTCCAGATGCATGAGAACGCATGCGTGGAATAACAACCCCCCCCCCGCCCCCCCACCCCGAACACACACACGACAACTGTGTCCTGGGGAGCCCCTGGGCACACAAAGGTTCTAACACATTTACAACTCAGCATGCTACCAAGCCTTCAAGCTGCTACAGCCCCCAGCCAAGAAACTGCCAAAAAGATGCTCAAGCAGCAGTCCAAATAGTCCTGACCTCTGGTACCCATGACCATTCCCTGTGAGCCTCGGGAACTCAGAGGAGACCCTGTGATGATGAGGCTGCTCAAAAAGCCCCAGACAGTCATTCAGCTCCCTGCCCTTACTTTCCCTCACTCTTCTTTTTCTCTGAAGACCATAAACCTCTTTGGGGAGGGTTCGGATAAGCCACGCTACCAGAAGTAACCATAGCAATGAGCAAAATGGTGATGGGGACATTGTTCTAGCAGAATAATAATTTTTAAAATTATCTAGTGTCCTCTTGGCTTTCTGGCTTTTTAAAAAATGTTTTCCATCCTTTTGTTGTAAGTGGACTACTGTGCTTAAGCCAAGCAGGCAAGAGAAAGCTCTGACTTTAAAGCCAGTTGTTGATAACACATCTGAACAGCCCAGGGTGGACCCACTGTTATCCACAGATAATTAACTGAAACCTGGGGTGACTTGCCCCTGGGGGTTCCCACAGGCAGAGTCATTCTCATGGTCCCGCTTGCTTTGGTAGCTGTGTCTTCTGTGTTTCTAAGTCAGGGGGCAGTTTGGATCTTCTCTCAATAAAATTCCGTGTTTTCAGGCAGAGGGATCTTGAATCCCTGCTTGGCCACACAAGGACCTGCCACATGCAAGGTGTCCTCCCTTGTTCCTATAGGTCCATCCTTTGATTCCTCTCTTGACTCTGAACCGCCATAGCCTGTACTGTTTCCCGGTCCCTACCTTATTTGAGATAGCAGTGCACATTCTGCCGTGAATGTCAGAATTAGTGCCTTTTTAATGTGCTTTTCTAAATGTGATGGCACTAAATCTACTAAAAGAGCAGAGTCCACCTCTCTGGATGTGCCAACCCTGTGGGGACATTTCCGAGTCCTTCTCCCATCTCCCAGCCTGCACACTCCAGCCCACCCAGTCCTTTTGCTTGAGTCAAGCAGGTGGTCTCACCACTAGAGCCCCTCCTCCTCGCGCTTTCCGTCTCCCACCTCCATGCATTGCCCGTTCACGAAGCCACATCTCTCCTTACATTTGAAAATTCACCTCAAAGCCCACCACCTCTTCCAAGGAGCCTCCCCTGATAAAATGGGGATGAAGAACCCTCCAAAGCATGACAAACTCCCAATAAACGAGCACACACACACACACACACACACACACACACACACACCCCACAATAAACACAGACACTCACAAAGAGAGAGCGTGACATATTCCCTACTTACAAGATACATGCTCCTCTTAGGGCAAGGTAGTCAATTTTATACCAATAACCAATGAGTCATTTCAAAAAATGAGGTGTTTTTAACATTCTTGGGGGTCACTCAGTGAAACACGGCTGTGTGGTCTCTCCCCCACCAACCCTCCTCTTTCTTTAAATCTCTCTTCTTTTTCTTCTCAGCGTCTTGGATGCATAATTCCAAGGAACCACCTGGTGTGAGTGACATGGATGACACTCAAGGAAGCTGGTTCTTGCAATACCTCCTGGGCGGCACCTCGTGACTTGAGACTAGCCATCAGGAAGTTTTAATGACTCCATGCCTGCATATTTCCTGGGCAAACATGTCTGCTATATTGGGATGAGGAAACAAAAACCCTCTAGAAAAGGTCCTACTGAAAGATGGGGCGGCGGTGGTGGGGGGGCGGCAGAGTTCCTGACAAGACTCAAGGTCCAGCCTCAGATAAGGATGCCGTAGAGCATAAGGATGCTCTCTAAGGAGCAGTGGTCCTGAGGCCGTCCCATCAGGGGCAGAACCACCCCTGCTCGCCCTCATCAGTGCTGTCTCAGGGGATCAGTGTTAAGGCCACTCACTGGGGAGCTGAGAGACGTGTGGCATAAGAGAACCAGGACAAGGAGAAACACAGATGGAAAGGCAGTAGCTGGCGATTAGAACATGGCTTCAGACACCACGGCCACAGAAGCGGTCTAGCTACAAAGCCACGCGGTGCAATCTTGAAGCAAAACGTTATTGATTTTGTGGTTGTAAAAACGTACCTTCAACTGCAGAACTCAGTTTTATGACACCTTGAATAAAAACAAAAAGTCGCAGTTATAGAACGGACCCAAATTACTTTGCCAGGCTTCGCACATTACACACATGCTTCAAATCTGGATTTTTGTTGTTGTTGTTGTTGGCTTTTTGAGAATTTAAGTAAACAAACGTCAATGTCAAAAACGAAGTAATTTTCAGTCATTGATTAACCTTCATGAGTGTCTTCATCTCTCACTAATATCACTTGGAAGCATTTTTCACTAAATAAAGGATTGGCCATGTTTTGGGATGAAACAAAGGCCAAGTCTCCATAGTCTGACCGGCTATTTCTGTAGCTAAGTCATACTGGATGAAGGATTGATAAAACTTCACTCAGAAGGACATCAGGGCCTAGTATTTCCTACTTAAGCTGCACATAGAGATCATCTGACAGGTGTTGGGATAGGGTTTCTGTTGAAATATGTAACAAGTGGTTAGAAACCATGGCGTGATCTGGCAACTTCCTTCTATGGGGTGGTTGGACCAGAGGCCATTTCTGGTATCCTGTGTTCAGTGTTCCCATTCTCTACAGATCAGTGGAGGGGCTGAGCTTGTCAAATTGTTCATGAAGCAAACAGACACTACTCTTGACTGTATATCCACGTGACTTTTTGGTGAACTGAAAGGTCAAAATACTAAACTAAAATAAATTAGACCTGGTCCAATCATTTGATTTTGAAAGTTCATTTTCTTCCTTGTAAGTCATAAGTATATACAATATTTCTCAAACTCTGTGTGATAGCGACGATACCTTAGGCTGAAAAAAAAAGTCTGCAGTTTCATTGGGTAGAAAGTCTGGTTCTCTTTCAAACCTGAGGAGTCTCAAATGAAAAATGGAAACAAAATGCTTTTCAATACTGGTAAACCAAACTGATTATCAGCATGACCACCCACTGATTGTTAACAGATTCTATTCACAAAGAGACAAACTTGCTCTCTTTTATAACTTTCTGAAAAAAAACAACAACCTTCTTTTAAGTTACCAGTTGAATTTCACCTTTCAGGTGGAACCAGTCATGTCTGGTCAATGTTTAACAAGGGGAAAAATATGCCTGTATTATGCGTGTATATTATGGGTTTTACCAATATAAGTGATGTGTAGTACACAATCTACACATAATAATAAAATATACAGTCTTCTTTATTGCAGGTTCCATGTAGCCAACAAATTCTCACAGAAGACTTTTGCTGATTTGGACCAAACCGTAGGATTCACAGCCAGCAAATCAATCATGATTTGACAAAAATAATGCTCTGAATTGCATCCCAATTTGTTCTTTTCCCAGTAAATTCATTATCATTATATCTTTTATGTGATCTCTTGAACTATTAAACTGTTCAACTTTTGTAGAAATTATTTTGATTAAGTTAAAACTCTTTCGATGTCAAGACTATGAAAACACTCCCACTGTGGCCTATTTCAAGCTTCCAGCTTTGATGTCACTGGACCATGATAGCAAAACCATCATGGAGTAAATATTTCACCACACAAGGATAGCAGAGGTAAAGAACCCCAAGAGCATGGATAGTAAAATGTAGTCAAACAATCAGGAAGTAAAGACTTTAAGGTATTTATCACCTTTGTTTTTAACATAATTATAATTGCAAGTTTGTCTAATTTAATTTGTAATCACGGGTGTGTTTAATAATGGACTTACAAAATTCCCAAAAATGTAACAGTTGGCTCTTGCAACCTGGTATGAACCAGGTCTGACACACCATGACTGTAACTGATGTTTCTTTTTACTCATGCCTGGGAGAAGAGAATCTTGACCTTCAGAATACTTTGAGTTATTCACAAAAGGAGTTATAATTTAACTGAGCAAGCCAAATATGAATAAGCTGAGCATTGACCATGATTCTGCCCATAATTTCACATCCTCTTAAACCTGTCATACACAAAAATATACTCTATATAGATCACCTTGGAAATAACAGTCATTGAGCATCAGCTAGGAGCACACGCTAAATGGACTTGGCATTCTTTTGGTCAGGCAACCATTCCAAGAGGTATGAGTCATTGGCATAGTAAGCGATGATTCTGTCTTTTTTGAACTGTAGAAGCTTTATGCAGGAAACCATCAGAGTATTGATTTTTTTTTTATCCATGTTTATTTTTGTGCATAACCATGGGTGTCAGCAACTGTCACTCAAGTGAAAGGACATCAGTGTGACCTAATCAGTGTGTGGAAACAGACTGAGGTAAAGAAAGCAAGGAAGTCTAAAGAATTTCTTATGGGAGATGTGGGTGGTGGTGGATGAGAGCTCAGGGATGTATTTATAGAGTGAAGGGAAAAAGATCTATTAAAAAACAGAAGACTGACTTTAGAACTTGTTATAAACATAATTTTAAATAGACAGTTATTTGTTCCTCCATGTAAATTTCTCTTATATTTTTCAAACCCTAAATACAGGTTTCCCCTACAGCAAGATAGGCTTTCATATTGCAAGGTAACTATGCTATAGTGAAAATCTAGAATTGGCTAAATATGGTTAGAGTGCTAATATTAACATTATACAAAAACTTATAGAATGAAAAGATATTTCCTTTATCTTAAAATATAAATATTTTAAAAAATATGAATATTTAAAGAATGACTGATGTTGGTGCTGAAAAGCTACACATAGCACTGCTGACTTCTAGGACACACAACAGACATTATCTGGTGACTGGCTGACGTTGACATTGCCTGGAATTTAGGGTAAGCCATAACACATACATAAATATATATACACACATGGACCCTCCTCTCCTCCTCTGCATTTAATTCTTCAAGTCTTCTGAAATGCTTTTTCCACCTAATGACTCACTTCAATTGATCTAAAGTAATTCTTAGGAGAAAGTGTCAGGTTAAAATAATTCATGCTAAAGTGTGAATGACTGGGGCTCACTAAAACCCTCCAATGACATCTCATTGTTTTTGAAATACTAATCGAATTTTTAGCCCTAGCCATTGAGGCCGTATAGGATGTATTCCTGCTTATTTTCTTATTTCTTTTAATTCATTTCAGGTGACTTCCTCACTCACTCAAATGCTTTAACCACTTTGATTTTCTCTCGATGCTTTCCAGAGCTAATTCCTTTTTGCCTCTGCTCTAAACCCCACACTTGCTGCTCCCTCCCTCCCAAACCACTGGATCTCCTCACAGCTAACTTTTTCTTCATTCTGCTGTTACTTCAAATGTCACTTTCTCGAAGAGTCCTTCCTTGATTACTGTACTTACAGCAGCCCCAATAAGAACTCCCGGGCCCATTTCTCTCTCTCTCTTTTTCAGAGACATCACTTTGCTGACAAATGTCCGTCTAGTCAAAGCTATGTTTTTCCAGTAGTCATGTATGGATGTGAAAGTTGGACCATAAAGAAGGCTGAGTGCCAAAGAATTGATGGCTTTCGAACTGTGGTGCTGGAGAAGACTCTTAAGACATCCTTGAACAGCAAGAAGATCAAACTCCTTTATTGACTCTTAAAGGAAATCAACCCTGAATATTCATTGGAAAGACTATTGTGAAGCTGAAGCTCCAATACTATGGCCACCTGATCTGAAGAGCCGACTTATTAGAAAAGACCCTGATGCTGGGAAAGATTGAAGGCTGGAGGAGAAGGGGATGACAGAGGATGAGATGGAGGATGGCATCACTGACTCAATGGACAAAAATTTGAGCAAGCTCTGGGAGATAGTGGGGGACAGGGAAGTCTGGCGTGTTATAGTCCATGGTGTTGCAAAGAGTTGGACACAACTTAGCGACTGAACAGCAATGACATTACTACTTAAAATTATCTTTTTGGTTTATTACTTGGTTCTTTGTTCTGGGGTGTCTTCCTCATTTCAACATCAGCAGAAAGAGAGCAGGAATCTGGTCTTTCTTGCTTGCTGCTATACCTCCCTTAACTAGAACAGTCCCAGGCATATAGTAATTACTTAAAATATTTATCAAATGAATAAGCAATCATTCCTAAGTGTTTCCAGATGTCAGAAAAGAAAATTTGATCTGTCCTAGCAAGTATAATTCAATAGTGGATATCACTGACCAGAATCCTAGATTTTATTATTTTGACTAATGACTATTTCTAAACAGAGACTGGTCTTCAGGGAGGTTAGTGAACACTGATGTGTGACGTGAATATACATAAGTTACAGTAGAGATTTAGGCTTCAGGATTATAATGTAAAAAAGTCCCAAAGAAATAAGTTTATCAGTGTTAGGGCTAGGGTTGGAAAAAAAGATTATGTATGCCCTAAGTGGACTTCAAGGAATATTAGCTTATTGATTTCATATCCAGATATCTCTAGAATCTGTAGCTTCTTGCCTTTACTGTCATTGTGCTCAGTTGCTCAGTTGTGTCTGACTCTTTGAGACCCCATGGATTGTAGCCCGTCAGGCTCCTCTGTCAGTGGGGATTCTCCAGGCAAGAATACTGGAACGGGTAGCCTTTCCCTTCTCCAGGGGAGCTTCCCAAACCAGGGACTGAACCCAGGTCTCCCGCATTGCAGGTGGATTCTTTACCATATGAGCCACCAGGGAAGTCCAACCCTGGGCCAAATTGTCATAGTAATGTTCACATAAATCTGTATGACAAGGTATATATAGAGAAAGAGGAACTAAGAAAGAACCATTCAGTTTTTAATAACCTGCTTCTGATGCATTCTTATACTGCAGCTGGAACAATCTTTTCAAAAGGCAAGTCCAATTATATGATATCCTTTACTTTTTAAAAGTCTTCAATGGCGCTTCATTATTTTTAAGATGAAAGCCTTTATTTGAAAGCCTTAACATGACTTGCAAAGCCCTGTATGATGTCACCCAGAGTGGAATAAAAATGGCCACAAATCCTTCGTACACTTCCCGTAGGGAGATGTGGGTTATGTCCCCTTTTCTTGAATTAGGGCAGCTCTGACCTATAAAGCACAGTGTCAGTGACACCCTCCTCATGTCTGTGCCCAGGCTTGATGTAACAGGCAGCCTCTTTTTTTGTGTCTCTTGGAGCCCTCCCTCTGGAGACCCTGACATACCAGGTTGGAAGCCCTTGGACTGCCATGATGGAAAGACCAGGTGGAGACATTCTGGCAAACAACATCTGCTGAGGGAAGAAGCTAGAAGGTCTTGAGAAGACTGCTGGTGAAAGCTCAGAGGACAGGGGGAAATGGTCCCAGACTGGGAGGCTAGAGGAAGGACAACTCTTCTGATGTAGAGACGGAACGCTTGGCAACACTGTCACCTGTAGTAACATGGAAACTGAAAATATCCCTGATGAATTTATAGATTTTAGTAAGGAGATTTCCCGGTAGGATGCTTAAAGTGCCAGTTGGTTCTTTAAAAAGTTGCATGTGATAAAATATAGATAAAGATGAGTTTTTTGTTTTTTTTTTAAGGACCTGTTCAGTTTTCAAGCAAAATTTAGAAAAAAATAGAGCTAGTACTTGTTGGTTTAAAAAAGATGAAAGGGTTTCACATTCCTAATCTTTTCAAAGGCAAAAGGCTCTCAACCTAGAAATTGATTGATATTGGAGAACATCTCAAGGGGGTGGCCAGAAGAACCTTTTTTATAACTTCAGAAAGACTTAAGTATATGCCTCACAAAGCTTCTAAAAGAGACACAAATGCTTCTAAGAATCCTCAGGGTGTGGTCCCCACAGCACCCTGACTGAGCCCAGGCCAAAGCAGGGACTGTCTTGAGGAGAATTGAGGATGTATGTTTTGTCTAACAGAGTGAAGTCTAATAAGATTCATAGGAAGGAAGTCTAATAAGATTTATAACTTAGAAGGTGAAACCAAGCATTTTCAGGGTGGTGGCCAGAACTGCTGAGAGTCTGGGAGCAGGACTGGGCCCCCCCAAGTTAAGGAACCAGCAATATACGGATTTCAGAACTGCTGGGTGCCGGTGATAGCTCTGTGCCCCTTGTTTCCCCACTCTTTGAACGAACATGCTCAATGCATTGATTTCACCCCTGTGTTATCAGTATATGATGTGTTTGTGTGTGTGTGTGTGTGTGGTGGGGCTATGATATACATTTCATTTCAGTTCACAAGTCTTTATATTGAGAGCAACTGTATCAGAGAACTACATCAAAGGTGCCTTATCAGCACTTGACCCTCACTTATTTTATTTTTTAAACTTATTTATGTATTTATTTACTGGCCACACCCCAAGGCGTGTGGGATCTTAGTTCCTTGACCAGGGATTGAACTCGAGACCCCTGCATTGAAAGCAGAGTTTTAATCACTGGACTACAAGGGAAGTCCCTTGATCATTATTTAGATGGTCAGAATCTGGACCTCACACTTGAACTTCATGCCCTAAGGAGATGCCATTTCTGGACAGCTTTAGGAATGAGGATATTTGGCCTACAGGGGAATGTAAATAGTTTGTGTCTGATGGTGAACCATGGCTGACTAACGATGACCACAAATTATTCGAAAGGTTTCATGTTGAGAACAGTTGTTCTCCTTGACCCAGGTGGGTCCTGTGACTGTTCTGGCCAATACAGTACCTTGGAAATGATGCTATCTGGCTGGATCTTAATACTTCCTGTCTCCCGGGCACTCTCTCTGGGAGCCCTGAGCTGCCACGTCAGACGCCTTGAAGCTGCAGTATTGCAGGGGCCACTTACGGGTGCTCAGTAGCCTCAGCTGAGCACACTCTCCCAGACATTGAAACCAAGGTAACAGTGTTAGTCGCTCAGCTGTGTCTGACTCATTGCGATCCCATGAACTGTAGCCCTCCAGGCTCCTCTATCCCTGGGATTCTCCAGGGAAGAATCCTCGAGTGGAATGCCATCCCCTTCTCCAGAGGATCTTCCTGACCCAGGGATCAAACCCAGGTCTCCTGCATTGCAGGCAGATTCTTTACCACCTGAGCTACAAGGAAGATCCTGAAACCAAGGTACCAGAAGAATAATTCCATCCTGGATCTCCTAGACAGCCTAACCTCCAGTTGAATGTGAAACAGAAGAATCACCCAGGTGAACCCCATGTAAGTTCATGTCCCATAAGATTGTAGGATAAAAATAAAGGGGTTGTTTATCAGCTCCTTTGCTACACTTTGCAGTCATAGCAACAGGTAATTGAACTTGAGTTCCAATTCTCTGACCTTACCTGGCATCTCAGCCCCTAATAATCTATACTCTGGTCACACCACTCTTCCAGTTCTTTGAATATTAACATGTGCATTCCCTCACTCTTCTTGATCTTTCAGCTCTTAGCTTATGAGGATTTTCTCAGGGAGGTTCACTCTGACCCTGTAAAATTAGTTCCTTTGTTACAGCAGATTCTCCTGCAAGAACTGTGTTCCTTTTGGAGCAGTTATCTCTGTGATTATTTCATAAATGCCAGCCTCCACTTCTAGACTGTGAGCAAGCCTCTTTGATCATCACTGATTTTCAGAGTCCAGTAGTGTGTCTACACATAAGCACTGAATAAATATTTAAGCAGATGAACAGAATTATTTGATGCAGCTGATAAGGACTCCCTCCTCACCAGCGCCTTTAATAACTATGTCACTATCCTTTCTCACACATTGTGGACTTTTGGATTCAAAGCCATTGTAACTGGGGAAAGCTAAGTCACTTTAGTCGTGTCCAACCCTTCTCGACACTATGGACTGTAGCCCGTCTGGCTCTTCTGTCCATAGGCATTCTCCAGGCAAGAATACTGGAGTGGGTTGCCATGCCTTCCTCTAGGGGAGCTTCCCGACCCAGGATCTACCCCACATCTCTTACGTCTCCTGAATTGGCAGGCAGGTTCTTTACCACTAGTGCCACCTGGGCAGCCCAGTGTGACTTAATATCTGTCTGTGACAGCCGCTCAGCACAAATTAAGTTGCTGAAGTTCCTTTTGGTCATCTCTGTGCAAAGAAAAGGAAGCTGAAGATTGCTTCTGGCGTGTGTGGGCATAGGAGAGCAGAGGAAAAGAAAACAAACAATCAGTGTTCTCACATTTATGTATTTGATGGAAATTGGGGAGCTCTCCTGAGAATCGAAAGGATGTTAACTCAACTTTCTAAATGATTTCTAAATTTAAGTTTTGAAATAATTTCTTACTGGATTGGTGAGCTCTTCTCTGCTTTACCCTTTCATCCAAAACTGTGGCCAGAAAAACAACGGGATGGCTGATGTCTGGGTAAAAGATTCTATATCTTCTATTACCTCTGCTTGCAAGACTATTTTCTGAATATCTAGTTTGCAGTCTACTGTTTGTTTGTTTTTAATGTATTTTCCTACTTATTGAGTCTTGCGCATGCGGGAAATAGATGGATCCATTGGAAACTGTCTTTCTTAAAAATCTTCTGCTGTTTCCTTAAGTCCTTTGTCATTTTTGCTGTATGTGAAATAAGGTCCCTATAAATGTCCTTAAAATGTCTATTTCATAACTTTAAAAGACTTTTCCTTTGCCTCTTAATAGCAGTCCTCAGATGGGCTGGTGTACAATATATTTTTTTTGGTTTTATTTTTTATTGTTTAATGTTGGCTGAACTGCACAGCTTGTGGGATCTTTGTTCCAGGACCAGGGATCAAACTGGGTCCACAGTAGTGAAAGCCTGAGTCTTAACTACTGGATTGCCAGAGAATTCCCTTCAATGTCTCTTTTTATTTCATATCAGAGTTCCCCAATGGTTCAGCTGGTAAAGAGTGCACCTGTAATGCAGGAGATGTAAGTTCCATTCCTGAGTGGGGAAAATCCTCTGGAAGAGGAAAGGGCAATCCACTCTAGTATTCTTGCCTGAAAAAGCCCCTGGACAGAGGAACCGGGCGGGCTATAGTTCAAAGGGTCTCAAAGAGTTGGACAGGACTGAGTACTCCAAAACATAGCCAATTAACAATGCTGTCATAGTTTCAGGTGGATAGCAAACAGACTCAGCTATACATATACATGCATCCATTCTCTCCCAAACTCCCCTCCTATCCAGGCTGCCACATAACATTGAGTGGAGTTCCCTATGCTGCATACCTACTATATATATATATATATATTTTTTTTTTTTTTTTTTAAACACGGGTTTAGTAGGGCTCCAATAAATTGCCAACATCTGTTGGATCATCAGAAAAGCCAGAGAATTCCAAAAAAACATCTACTTCTGTTTTATTGACAATGCCGAAGTCTTTGACTGTATGGATCACAACAAACTGGAAAATTCTTAAAGAGATGGGTTAGACCACCTGACCCACCTCCTGAGAAATCTGTATGCAGGTCAAGAAGCAACAGTTAGAACTGGACATGGAACAACAGACTGGTTCCAAGTCGGGAAAGGAGTATGTCAAAGCTGTATATTATCACCCTGCTTATTTAACTTATAAGCAGAGTACATCATGAAAAATGCTGGACTGGATGAAGCACAAGCTGGAATCAAGATTGCCAGGAGAAATATCAATAACCTCAGATATGCAGATGACACTACACTTAGGGCAGAAAGTGAAGAAGAACTAAAGAGCCTCTTGATGAAAGTGAAAGAGAAGAGTGAAAAAATTGGCTTAAAGCTCAACACTCAGAAAACTAAGATCATGGCATCTGGTCCCATCACTTCATGGCAAATAGATGGGGAAACAGTGGAAACAGTGACAGACTTTATTTTTTGGGCTCCAAAATCACTGCAGATGGTGACTTCAGCCGTGAAATTAAAAGACGCTTGCTCCTTGGAAGAAAAGTTATGACCAACCTAGACAGCGTATTAAAAAGCAGAGACATTATTTTGCCAACAAAGGTCCATCTAGTCAAAGCTATGTTTTTTCCAGTAGTCATGTATGGATGTGAGAGTTGGACTATAAAGAAAGCTAAGCGCCGAAGAATTGATGCTTTTGAATGTCGTGTTGGAGAAGATTCTTGAGAGTCCTTCGGATTGCAAGGAGATCCAACTAGTCAATCCAAAAGGAAATCAGCCCTAATATTCATTGGAAGGACTGATGCTGAAGCTGAAACTTCAATACTTTGGCCACCTGATGTGAAGAACTGACTCATTGGAAAAGACCCTGATGCTGGGAAAGATTGAAGGCTGGAGGAGAAGGGGGTGACAGAGGATGAGATGGTTGGATGGTATCACCGACTCAATGGACATGCCTTTGCCTAAGCTCTGGGAGTTGGTGATGGACAGGGAAGCCTGGCATGCTGCAGTCCATGGGGTCCCAAAGAGTAAGATACGACTGAGGGACTGAACTGAAAACTGAATCAAATTTCCATGTACACATTCTATTCATAGTATAATTTAAAAGAAAACACTCCCTAAATGGCAGGGCTACCATGTAGACTGACATATTCCTCATCATCTGAGTGCGTCCACAAACTCTGGGACGTCGCCCATGTCCGCGGCTCTGATTTCTATCCCCATCCTGCGCGCACAGTACTGTACTTGTCCCTTTTGAACATGTAACAGATTAAAAAGCTGGGCAGGAGGCAGATGCAGAAACACCTTTGATCTCTCATCCTTGGGGGTTAAGGGAGGGCAGACACCTGGCGGCTGCTGAGCCGGAAACAAAACACAGGCGGGATTGGAATTACCTTCAAGGGAGCCGCGCAGCTCCGCGGAGGAGGCAGCTGGACGCGCCGCGTGGGCGCGAGGAGGGGAGGGCCTGTGTTGGGCTGAGGACGCTAGAGCCCCAGCGAGGTGAAATCCGGCTAGCTGGGGGCTGCTTACATTCCTTAGGCAGAGGATTGGGAAGATCAGGCAGCTGCATTGAGCAAAAAATTGAAGTCATTCTTTTGCAAATAGTATTGCAAAACGTTCAGCTGTGCGCAATTGCTGAAAGGCAATTTTGATCGCAATTCAGGAAGCTTTCAAAGAAAGGATGTTTTTCAACTTTTTGTTTTTCCTTAGCGAAACTCTCTTTATTAGGGATTTCACCTTTGCAACAGGATGCTGTGAAGGCTCTTAGCCAAAACAGGATCTGGAGCATTTCCTGTGATCTTTGGTGAAATCGCATTGCCCCCTGGCGTTTGCGTGCTGTTCTACAGCATCGCACTGAAAGCCCAGAGAATGCCAATCAAGTCGTTTAAGAAGGCTGCTTCCAGCCTCATCCGCGGTCTGAGAACATAGACGTGGTTTGACAAGACAAGGAAGGAAAATTTAAAATGCAGATTCTTAGGACTTCCATGGTGGTCCAATGGCTAAGATTCTGTGCTCCCATTGCAGGAGGCCGGGGTTTGGTCCCTGGTCAGGGAACTAGATCCCACATGCTGTAATTAAGACCAGCGCAGCCAAATAAATAGCTAAATTAAAAAATAAAATTCAGATTCTTTTCTTCTGTACCCTCTGCAGCATCTTCTGAGATTTTCAAGTGGCTCTTGAAAGAAATTTATCAGATGATAATCTGCCACTGGTTTTTTTTTTTTTTTTTTTGTATATAAGTTTTCATGTGAGTGACTGTTTCACACCCATTTTTTTTCAGAATGAACTCAAATATCTCCTGTGTTGTAAAACCTTTCCTGGAATCTGCTCCCTGTTTTGTACAAACCTGAACTGTCCCACCTTTCTCTGCCTTCATGTTTCTTTCTCTGATAGAAACTTGAAATAGAGGATTACACCTGATTTCTATCTGTGTTCACCGTGACTAGCAAGGTGCCTGGCAGACAGTATATGTCAACAAAAAGTGTGTTGTTGGTTGGTTACGTGTAACAGTGCTGCTCACAAAAGGATCAACTTCACTTCCTAATCAACAGCAACTGAATATCACTATGCCCGCAGAGTTGGAGGAAGGAGAGGGGTCCTTGTATGGGACATAGGGGGTCCTTAAGCACCCTGAAACTGCATAGGCACAGTGTCCAATTAAGGAGGAGAATGGCTAGAATAACCTAAGATTAGAATATCTCTACCTCTAATAAGCTATAGAAAAATAATTCAAAATTCTGTTTCTTCCCCTGAGAACCTCTGCTCTAGAAAGATCATGAGCATATTCACTATCACCAATTTAATAACAAGTTTCTTTGGGGCAGACATTTCTAGGAGTAAGTGTAAAGTTTCTGAATGATGTCCTTGAAGATGCGGAGGCATGTTGACTGAGGCCATTGTCTGTCCCTGAACTGAGCGACAATGAACAGATCTGGGGTCTAGGGCAGGTTGTGAGTATTGAGGGGCAGTCTCTTTAAAGGAATAGGAACTGTGAATCAAGGGTGCCTCTACTTGAGTATGATGTATACATAGATGTCACCTTAGGGCAGAGAAATGATCAGATCTGAAGATTCCATTATATTAGGATGGGTGGGGAGGGTGATACTATTAGCAAGACTGCTTTTTAGGTTATAATATTGTCATATTAATATTAACCCATAAAAGCTCCTTGAAGTCATTTATTATACTTTTATCTAGTTAAAATAAAAAAAAAATTCAAGGAAGGAGGCCCTCGTAACAGAGGCACAATTCATGGTTGTTAAAAGCTTGATTTTTTTTTTTTTAATTACTACATGCTAGTGACTTTACTTTTTATTGCTTTTGGCCTCACTCCGAAGCTTGCAGGATCCCTTAACCAGGGATGGAACCCAGCTCCCCCACCCAGTGGAAACGTGGAGTCCTTACCACTGGACTGCCAGGGAATTCCCAAGAGCTTGAATTTTGGAGTCAAACTGAATAGGTACAATTATTGACTGGGTCACTGACCAGTCACTTGACCTGGGAAAAGTCTCCAAACTTTTCTATGTCTCAGTTTCCTCAAACTGAGGAAACGAGATCAAAACGAGGCTGGTGCTGGTAAACATCTCTAGTGTTTACTGCTGAGGAGGGCCACGTGAGCTTCCCATTATGAGCAGCTAAGGGGAGATTAAAAAAAAAATTTCTTACTGTTGAAGAAATCCATTCTATGAGACATCATTCATGTCCTACTCTTTGCGACCCTGTGGACTCTAGCCCACCAGGCTCCTCTCTCCATGGTATTCTCCAGACAAGAATACTGGAGTGGGTAGTCATTCCTTTCTCCAGAGGATCTTCCTGACCCAGGGATCGGTCCCAGGTCTCCTGCATCGCAGGCAGATTCTTAACCATATGAGCCACCAGGGAAGCCGCTGAGACATCATTAAAACCCCCAATACAAAGGAATATGCTAGGTAACAGAGTTGTAATAGAGCACAGCTAAGGGCTTCAAGGTAGTTGCTCTGCGCCACCGACTCTGTTACCAGGCAAACAGGTACCATTAGTGGCTCAGCCATTGGTCAGCGCTGCAGTGGGCCCCTCCCCCAAGTGACCAACTGTCAGTGAGCGGCCGTTAGTGGCCCTGCTCAGCCATTGGTCAGTGCTGCAGTTGGCCCCACCCACAAACAAGCAACTGTCAATAGATGACCGTTAGTGGCCCATGCAGCCAAAGGTTGGTGGAGCAGTGGTTGTCAAGTGGAGAATCAGGTAAGAGGCAGATCCTCTCCTTCTGCCTGGGGGCCCACCAATTCACCTGGTCTTGGGCCAATGGGTGAGCTGGGGGCCCAGGGAACAGGGGGCTGGGTCCTGCAGGGCTCCAGAGCCCTCACAAGGGTCACCCACTTGCCAAGCCCAGGCCCTGAGGTAGTGGTGAATCTCTCCCCCAGCCCTGCCTCTGTGACCTATACAGTGGCCGCCTGAGGGACCTGCCCCGCTGTGCAGGCGGCCTGAGGAGCTTGAGGGCCAGTTGGGTCCTGGGCTTCTGGCTCCCTCAGTGATAGTGGCTGGGAAGGCTCTGGGGAACCCAGCCCTGAGGAAGCCACCAGCTGAGCTCTGCCTCCTCTCAGCCAGGACTGGACCTCAGAAGGGTAAGTTATGCCTGGAGACCGTGTCCTTTCTTGTCAGAACAGAGAATAACATTTGTTTGGTGGAGGTTTACAGAAACATTGTTACCTGACCATGAAAGTGAGTGTTAGTCGCTCAGTGGTGTCGACTCTGTGACTCCATGGACTGTAGCCCGCCAGGCTCCTCTGTCCATGGAATTCTCCAGGCAAGAATACTGGAGTGGAGTGCCATTCCCTTCTCTGGGGGATCTCCCCAGTCCAGGAATTGAACCCTGGTGTCCTGCATTGCAGGCAGATTCTTTATCATCTGAGCCACCAAGGAAGCCCAGTAAGAGGGTATATAAGCCTCAAATTCTAACTAATACCTCTTTGAGTGATATTTTCCTGTGAATTTCCACAGGCACCTGAATTAAAATTGTGTCACCCCCCCCCCCCCCCCCAGCTAATCTGTCTTTGGTCAGTTTAATTTGCAGGCCTCCAAGAACAGAGCATAAGAGGGTAGAGGGGAAATATTTCCTCCCCAACACATTCCTATATGACTTTGGCCAAATATTGTGCTGTACTATGCTAAATCTCTAAGAGGTGCCTCAGAACTAGCTTGGCACCTTGCTTCAGAATATCCTCAGTTTAAGGAGCTGTGGCAAACTTAGGTCCACCATAAATGAGCAGTAGAATGCCCCATGTAATATTGATGTGTTAGTATTTATAGAGCACCTTTGAACAATGGCTGACAAATACAAGTTCTAGATAAGTGTTTGTTATTAATAGATAAAAATATTTACTTCATCGTACAATCCTAATCTTTAAGACAAAGTCATGCAGACTAGTTCTAGGGTTCCAAGCCTGCTAGATACCTATTTTGTCTTGCACTGCCTCTTTATAACCTTGCACATATGATGATGTAAACAGTGAATACTGTTAAGAAAGCTAAAACTTTTAAATTGTTGGAATAAGATAATCATTGTGAGTTCATTTTAGCTAACCCTTCTGTCTTCTCAAGTGTAACTGAGAATGTCATTTGTAAACGTGTGCAAGGCATATTCAGACTTATACAAAAGGGACCAGGGGGATTACTGGAGAGATAAATGGTGGTAATAACCACTAACAATGGTGCAAAATTATGCATCCTGGGGGAGCCTGGAAATGTATATTCTTTTTCAGGAGGAGATGAGACTTAGAAAATTGGTCTCTAATGTGATTTCTAAAGGCTGATGATTGTCAGTGAGCAAAATGGGGCTTCTGGGGAATTCCAGTGCATTCCAAGCAAACCTGGCAACTGATAGCTTCCTGGACAGCTGTTTCTCCCATCTATTCCCCCAATTCTTTTTGTTAGTTGTCAGCTAAATCTTTATGTGAATGTAACAGCCACTCTGCAGAAACAAATTTGTCTTAGAGGTTTTCATTTTCATCTGGCAAATGATACACAAAAATTCTGACTGTCATTCTCAAAGCCTACAGTGAAAATGCAAGAGTATAGTTTCTACAAATGCAATCAAGCATAACACTGTGTTAGGTTTAGGAGATATTTCTAAGTCATTTCTATTTCACTGTCCCCAAATGCATAGAACATTTCTGCTTAAATTAACCATTTGTGTGTGCTAAGTCGCTTCAATTGTGTCCGACTCTTTGTGACCCTATGGACCGTAGCCCGCCAGGCTCTTCTATCCATGGAATTCTCCAGGCAAGAATACTGGAGTGGGTTGCCATGCTCTCCTCCAGTGGATATTCCCGACCCAGGGATCAAACCCGCATTGGCAGGTGGGTTCTTTACCACTAACACCACCTGGGACACCCTATATTAACCATACCCTCAAATTAATAATTGACAACTGTCAAGTAAGCATGTGTGTGTGTGCATGCATGCGCATGCTCTCTCAGTTGTGTCTGACTCTTTTTTGACCCCATGGACTATAGCCCACCAAGTTCCTCTGTCCATGGAATTTTCCAGGCAAGAATAAAGCTTATTGGTCTATAAATCACCTAACATTAGTTTTCCATAACTAAGCACATTGAGATCAGGTCAGTCTATTAGTTTTATGTTATTATTATTATTTTTAATCAAGACTATCTATGTATGTATATATGTATGCCTGAGTCCCTTCACTATCCACTTGAAACTATTACAACATTGTTAATCGGCTATACCCAATACAAAATAAAAAGTTAAAAAAAAAAGAACATGTATGGTGACAAAAGTTAACTAGACTTATTGAGGTGATAATTCTACAATATAAACAAACATTGAAGTGCTATGCTGTATATCTGAAACTAACATAATGTTAGCTGTCAATCATACTGCAAAAAAACAATGTCTGAGACAGCTAAGCTGCTTGACTTTTGTTTGAAACCATTTCCTTACCTCCTATCACAGAATTTTCAAAATCTTTCAGATGGTGAATGACATTCTGGGTTATTTTGCTCTCACTACTTCTTCCTTTATCTTAGACCACGAGCATCTTCATCCTCTCTCTCCCCACTACTAATCTCTGTCTTCCAGTGACACTGGCTTTTTCGTTAATAGTTAACTTTTTCTTCTCATTGCTGGCCTATGCCCTTTGCTGTTCCCTCACCTGGTATTCAAGGAAGACTTCCTTGAGGAAAGGGCAGTGAATTTTCCCTGACCACACACTTCACAGTTGATTTAGAATCTTAACACCTTTATTTCTGTCTTCATAGCAGCTTGTAACTGAGGTAAACAATTATATACATAAACATTACCACCCCCTCCCCCCACCCAAATCTCAGATTATCTGCTCCTTGAGATTGGGGCAGAGCCTGAGTCTGTGATATTGCTGTGTCCTCAGGAGCAGCCCAGTGTGTGGCACACAGTAGGTGCTCAATAAATGCTTGATAAACATGGAAAGCAATTATTAATCCTAGCTACTCTTAAACTGGTAATTCATGCTTTCCTGCTTCATGGCTGTGTGTGCTTGTGTGCTAAGTTGCTACAGTCATGTCTGACACTTTGTGACCCCATGGGTTGTAGCCCACAAGGCTCCTTTGTCCTTGGGATTCTCCAGGCAAGAATCGGGGTGGGTTGCCATACCCCCATCCAGAGGTTCTACCCTACTAGGACTGAACCCGAGTCTCTTATCTCTTGTGCATTGGCAAGTGGGTTCTTTAGCACTAATGGCCCCACTTGAGAAGCCCTTATTGGTATGTGTCAGGGGGAATGCAATTATAAGGTCCTTGTAAGTAAAAGAGGAATGCAGGAGGGTCAGAGGCCGAGTGATGCAGAGTGAGGATTTGGCTGGCATTGGTGCCTCTGAAGATGGAGGAAGGAGCCACCAGCCAAGGAATATGGGTGGCTTCTAAGGGATGAAAAAGGCAGGAAATGGATGCTTCCACAGAGACCCCAGAGGGTACTCAGTATCCCTGCCTGCCATTTGATTTTAGCTCAGTGACCCCCCATTCATACTTCTAGCCTCTCAGAGGTTAGACTTGAGCTGAGTCACCAGTTTCTCATAATTTATTACAGCAGCTACAGGAAACTGACACAGGCACCCTCTCTCAAGTCTTCATATTGAGGGTAACTTTGGGTGCTTCAGCTGATGGGTGCCCAACTAGGAGGATTTTCTGATTATATTACCTTGTTTTCATTTCATAAAATGGAAAGATGGTTTAAAAAATTAAGGATAATACTAATCATGTGAGCATAGAAAACACCATAATAGCAAGGTTGACTTGCTTTGCTATAATACTTTGTTAATCATTGTTAAACACTTTACACATTAAACAAACAGGGTGATGATCTTATCAGAGTTGTTAAGAAATTGGCTCCCAAATTTAGAATTATCAAGAAGAATGAAGAACATCTGCTTTTTTTTTTTTAACATCTGCTTTTTAAAATGAGGAGCTGAGAGAATTCCCTGGCCACCCAATGGTTGGCGGGGGGCCGGGGTGGGGGGTGGGGAGTAGGATCAGTCCCTGGTGGGGGAATTAAGATCCTGCAAGCTGTGTGTTATGCCCCCCCCCCCAAAAAAAGCAGAGTTCTAAATATATCAAGCTTTGAGAATATTAACTAATGATGTGAAGTCACTATAATGCAAAGGTGCTTTTAGAAATACTGAAAGTATTGAAGGTGCATGTAGGAATTAAAAAATGACTTGTAGAACCATATATAATATTTTCATAAGAAAAAACTGGAAACTTAATGCCAAAACACATAAGCAGAGCAAATGTTATTACCATAAGCAAAAATATGTAAGGTGATGATAAAAATGGCCAGAGAAGACAAATGACCAACCTATCATATGAAATGAGAAATTCTGAAAAAATGGCAGCTCTCTTCTAAGGAGTACAATGATTCCAAACCTTAAAGATGGACTTAAAATGTAATCACATTACAGGACACAATTATTGTCCATCCAAAATGTATGTGGTTCATAGTTATCAACTCTCCATTTCTTGATTCATAGGGAATAATCTATGCGACTTAAAATCAGACAGAGGCATGAACTACAAAGTAGAAATCCAACACTGGGAAGAGAAGCAGAGGGAGGTAATGGTCGGAAATGGAACAGATGCAACTCTATGGGACATTCTGGTGACTTAAGAGAAAGATGGAAGTAATTCTGAAAAGTCATAAGCAAAAAAGAAAAATGTGAAATACCTCTTCCTGTAAAGCTACTTCAATATCTTAGAACAAATTTTAGAATGTTGCTGTTGGTAATATTTGCCTTTCTCCTATTAGGTTTAAGGCATTTTATTCTAGGTATATATATCAAAAAAGACAAAACAAAAAGAAACAGAAATGTGTTCCACCTAAAGATGACAAACAGGCTGAGTTAAGGAATGGGTTAAGGGGTAGCCTGGGATGGTTTGCAAACATCTGGGAGTGTCTGCACTCCCACTGCCCTCACTGCCCCCGTGCCCCACCCCTTGTGGATTCTTCACATGTTTGCACAGACTTCACTGACATGTGAGCCTGTGGATTCTCTTATCCAGCTTCCTTTCTGGTCTCTAGATTCTCTGAGGCCCTTCACTATTGACTCCAGTGCAAGGAAGTAATTATAAGAAACATTACAGAAATGCTGCAGTTTTAAGTTGTGGGTTCAGTTCATTTATACCCAGCACATCTTTGCATGCATGCTAAGTCGCTTCAGTCGTATCCGACTCTGTGCTACCCTATGGACTGTAGCTTGCCTGTCTCCTCTGTCCATGGGATTCTCCAGGCAAGAATACTGGGATGGGTTGCCATGCCCTCTTCCAGGGGATCTTCCCAACTCAGGGATTGAACCTGTGTCTCTTCTGTCACCTGCATTGGCAGCTGAGTTCTTCACCACTAGCTTCACCTGGGAAGCCCCCAGCACACCTTTAGCAGTTCCCTATTTTGCCCCAGGCTTCACACATTCCCTACTATTTATGTGCACATACCTAACTCTTGAGAAAAATTATAAGATCCGACCCTCAGATTCTGTCTCTTTCAGCACAGTATTTTTGCAGACTATTGCATTGAATGAAGAGGCTACTAAAGAATCTTTGAAGAAGAGTCTTTGTATTATTATTGCTCGATTATATTATTTGCAAAGCAGGATTAGTGGTTTCTCGCAGAATTTAAGTTCATTTATTTCCCTGTTCAGGTTAAATGCTCCAAACTTCTCCCAAACGTCAAACTATAATTGAGCTCCTCAAACAACAAAACCTTTCATCAACTAGATCAACAAAGTGGAAAACCTAGCTGCCAAATAAGCTCTATTTTCCATTCGACCTTTGATGGATTTCAGAAATGTAATTTTAGATTCCCCATCAGGGTCAGGTTGCCCTCATTTTGGTGATGTTCTGAACTGTCTGAAAAATCATCGAAGTGCTGTGTATCAGACAAAATGTATCGTGTCCTTTTTTAGTGGCTCTATCATTTTCCACCTCTTCGCATCATCATCAAAAAGAAAAGGTTATCAAACCATTTCAAGAGGAAGCTGATATATGTTGAGACTTGTTACCTACCTCAGCAAACCAAAACACGGGTGGATATAATGGTACATTTTCCTGTGTCTAGGGCTTGGACCCACACAAATATACCCAAATACAGAAAATCAACATAGCATAATTGTTGTTCAAATATTTCCCAAATGTAAGCCTTGGAAGACCAGGTATGAGACATATACAAGTAGATTTTAGAAGGGGAAAAAAAAAGATTTTGTGATGAAAGCAATTTGTACAGTTCTGGATCGATTAGAACTGAAGAGGTTGCTTTACTATAGGGTTTCTTAGAGTTGTCAATATGGAAACAAGCACAGTGACTTCCTAAAAGGTTTGCTACATATTCAAACATATCTCCATAAGTGAGCTATAGACTTAACTAATTTTTTTTTTTCTAACATCTCATGAAATCCTGGAATACAGTTTGAGAAATGCCAACAAGCCTCCCTTGACCCCCCTCCCTTTGGTGGAATTCCTAAGCATCTAGGATTATTGGTGGTATCCTGAGGGAGGCATCAAGACTTGGGTGGGCAATACCAAGGAAGGAGAGATTTACTTGGCCTTGGAGAAACTTCTGGGGATTCCAAGATGACCTGGAGCTCTTGATTCTGAAGCACCATGACTTTTGAATGGCTTAGAATGGACTGCTAGTCCCAAGATCTTTTTTTTCTTTTAAATTAATTTTTATTGGCATATAGTTGCTTTAGTCCCAGGACCTTTGACAGTGGGTTCTGGGATGAAGTAGCCCACGTGCTCAGAGGAAGGCAAGGCTGATAGAAGCACATTAGATAAAGGAATTTGTAGTTTTAAAAAAAATTTATTTTAAAAATTTGCTTATTTTTTGGTCAAGTGGCTTGCAGGATCTTAGTTTCCCCACCAGGGATTGAATCCATACCCCTTGCAGTGGGGAGCCTGGAGCCTTAACCACTGGCCCACCAGGGAAGTCCCGAGAGGAGAGTTTTAAGAAGCAAGTGATTGATATTTTGGTTTTCCCATTTCTTCCTCAATTATTTCTTTTTTTTTTTTTCTCAATTATTTCTTTTTAAGGAAATTTTCTTATGTCTGTTTTTTAGTTTTGATTTTTTTCCCTTCAAGTTTCCTATTAGTTTTGTTTGTTTGGTTTTTTTAACCACCAACATCAGAATTAGACTCTGAACCTCATGTGACTATTCTCTGAGACCAAGGCTTAAGGTTCAGAGGTGCTCAGGGTGGCTCTAGTTTCTAATGATGTCAGGAAGAAGCAAATATAACAGGAAAAATGGGACACAATTGGCTCGCTACGCAGAGCAGGGTTTGGCAGAGACCAAAGGCACACGTGAGCGTTTGGTTTAATACCCTCAAGAGCACCCACAACAAGAGCACCCACATCAAGAGTTATATATAACTCACCCATATAAAGACCATTCCTGATAAAGGAAGCACCCTATTGTATTTGGGCATACAACTTCCATAGGTAATGGGCTGCTTTGAAAAAACATGAGTCGGATGAACAAAATTTACTGAAAGGTTATAGTATTGTGAGTATGGCTTTAGCAAGTAAACTTTAAAAAATCTTTAAGTTTAATGGTCTGTATTTACATATATGATTATAACAATAAAATACGAGCCTGAATAATTCCATAATTCTACCATACAATACTATTTTTAAAGAGAGTTGAATTAGTTTAATATTTCACATAAGACAAGGGAAAAATGCCTAAAATGACAAAACAGTGGCCCATATTTTTCTCTGTATTTGCTCAAGTTGATGTTTTCTTTACTTCATGTCAATGCAGAAGGAGTTATCCTTAGGAGAACTCTGAGCAATTTAGTAATTATTTTAACAGATCATCAAAACTATATCAAGGGAAACAAATTCCTGGCTGCTTTATAAGCTACCTTTGGTAATGGAATTTAGATCAAGATCAAAGGTTAAGTGCCTCTTACCAGAGGAGAGAAGTAATCCTTTCTTTTTAATGCATTTTCTCAAGAGTATTTTTTTGTGTGTGTGTGTCTTCTTTTTTTCTTTTTCTCAAGAGTATTTTTATTGTTAAAATGAAATGCAGTGGACTCTCTCCCCTCCCCCTTCCCAACTCCAACTCATCAGTAGTTGTGTTTAGGCATCCAAAAACACACGAGTCAATTATAAAGTTCTCCTGATCTCCAGAGTTCAAAAGCAATTTTATCATTTTAATTAGCAATTTATTCTTTTACCAGGCATCAGAGTCCGCTACAGCCCACCCTCACTCCCAACTGACAGTGGAATAGGAGTATTAGCTCTCCAAGGTCGCTCAGTACCTGCCCCCATGTGTTTATGTTGGCAGTGATTCAGGCCCTGGGAAGTCAACCTTGTTTCTACAAGCCAGGGCCAGATGATCCAGGGGAGATCTGCTTACGGCAGCTGTCTGCTAACTACTTAGCACTTAGAGCTTCCAAGTGCTCTTCTGTGATGAAGTCTCCTGGTACACTCATGGGGAAATGGACATTAGCTCTGAATTACTCTCATCAACCACCTTCTTTATAAACTTTTCCATTAGGAAATCAAACTCTGTCCCTGGAAATTCACTCGCTTCTCTCTGTTACACAAGAAGCGAAAGAGGCGGGCTTGCCGGCAATGTGGAGATGGAATCTAGGTTACTAATCCTTGTTGTTGTTCAGTCGCTAAGTTGTGTACGCCTCTTCACGACCCCATGTTCTGCAGCACGTCAGGCTCTCCTGTCCTCCACTGTCTCCTAGAGTTTGCTCAAATACATGTCCATTGAGTCAGTGATGCTATCTAAGCATCTCATCTTCTGCTGGCCCCTTCTCCTTTTGCCTTCAATCTTTCCAGCCTGGCCTTGCTCAGTCTGAAGAAAGTCAGTAGCCTGGCTATCAGGAAAGCAGCGCCCAGGTCTCCATTAAATTAATGCCCAATGCTTTCCTTCAGGCATTTGGGGTTTCTAACTATAAAAACCTCATTTCTTTGCACTGTTGAGCTCAAGGAGGCAAACAATGCAAATTCTACTCTTAATCCTTGATTTTTTTCTTGTCCACCTATGGTGATCTATCTGCATGTTGAAGAAATGCAAAATATTTAATTATATGACAGCCAGGCAGAAACTTGTCAGAAAAAACCTATTCTAATATGGAGATCATCACAGCACAGATGCCCATCAGTCATATCAGTGGGCTATCTCCTTACTCAGTAGGATTAGACAGAGAGAAAAGGGAAACTCAGGCTAATTGACTCAATACAACTTGGTTTGTAATTATCCACAGCGCCATGAATCCTCTGTGACTTTATAGCTGAAGTCAGAGGGTCCTGATACATTTAAAATGGAAGTTTCTTCCTCTGCTGAAAATATGCTTATTTGGGAAGGACAAAAGGGAGCATTCATTGGTTGAGAAAGATGCTGGGGGTGCATTTTGTCTTTGCATTTTTGCTGATTGGTTTTTAGTGTTGGTACTGCCTGCATTTGCTGACGTAAGAGCTTTTTATTTTATTCTATTTCATTTTTTTGGTGCTATGTAAAAATTACATTTATTTATGTGCATGTATGGATGTGAGAGCTGGACCATAAAGAAGACGATTCTTGGGAGTCCCTTGGACAGCAAGGGGATCAAACCAGTCAATCCTAAAGGAAATCAAGCCTGAATATTCATTGGAAGGACTGATGCTGAAGCTCCAATACTTTGGCCACCTGATGAGAAGAGCCGATTCATTGGAAAAGACCATGATGCTGGGAAAGATTGAGGGCAGGAGAAGGGGATGACAGAGGATGAGATGGTTGGATGGCATCACCGACTCAATGGACATGAATCTGAGCAAATTCCGGGAGATACTGAAGGACAGAGGAGGCTGGCACGCTGCGGTTCAACAGGGTCGCAGAGAGTCGGACACAACTTAGCGACTGAACAACAATTTATTTTCATGACTTTTTAGTCATGTACAAATGGTCTCATCTCATGGGGGGAGGGAAACAGTACATGAAGCAAGGAGAAATAACCACTGTCCTCAGGAGTCTTCAGGATGAAGGCATTCTGGAGTTATTCTCCATCCTGCCACAGCAGCATGTGACATTCTGGTTGACGGTGAGAAGTTAGGGCAGGGCCTGTGTTGGGGACTATGAATGAAACAAGCCCTCCCTTCAAATGAGTGGGTGAGGACTCTGTTGCTAAAAAAAGATTAAAATCATAATAGGGGATTAGGAGAATAAACACTGCAGAGTCAAAGAAAATATCAGGGCAAGGAAGAAGGAGTATTCTAAACACATTTATGTGATGAATTTTGTGCAAGTGAGTTGAGCTGGGGATCCCAAGGGGCTGGGAGTTGTGAAGAACCTGGGGTGTGGTTGGCCGGTGGAGTTGGAGGGGAGAAGAGGCTGATGCAGAGAAGGTGTAGGGGTGAGGCTAGGAGCAGAGAAGTTTCCTTCTGAATCCGTGTTGGTCTATTTCCAGCCCAGAGGAGAAAGAGATCTTTCTCAGTAGGATAAATGGAGATAACTCAGCCAGCATCTGACAGGTGGATGGAGAGAGAGAGAATGCAATATAATGAAAACAAGAATCACAGAGAAGTCCTGGGGTGAGAGTTCGTTCCTGCAAGTGATGGTTTCAGATATTCAACCTGGGTCAAGACGCCGGCTCTACGTTGAGATGCATGTATTCATATTATCTTTTACCTATGGGTTTCCTGGGGGCTTCCTTGGTGGCTCAGTGGTAAAGAATCTGCCTGCAATGCAGAAGACACAGGAGACCCGGGTTCAATCCCTGGGTTGGGAAGATCCCCTGGAGGAGGAAGTGGCAACCTACTCCAGTATTCTGCCTGGGAAATCCCTCGGACAGAGGAGCCTGGCGGGTCACAGTCCACGGGGTCACAGAGAGTTGAAGAGACTGAGCACACGCACACACCCCCGTGATTAGGCCTCCATGCTTTCATTGTAAACAGCATGGGTTCAATCCCTGGTCGGGGAACTAAGATCCCACAAGCCGCGCCCCACCCCCCACTCCCCCAAAAGAAAGAAAGTTCCCTCGATGTGCATAAATTCTCTGTTTTCTTGACATCTTTTGGCCCGCAACTTCCTGGAAGGCATCTCAGCTACCTGGAAGGCATCTCAGTCTGTCCCCTGCACGCACGTCAGCAGCCGCCAGGGGGAGACGTCACCCAGCAGCGCTCAATGGAGAATCTCCGTGGCGACGAAAATGCCCTAAATTAGACAAATTCCTCCCCGAAGTCGCTTTCCCATGCGGAGACGCTAATCCTGACGGTTTCCAGAGCAGCAGGCATGGCTACACGGGGGCAGTTACACTACCGGGAACATTAAGATGGCTTTGTAAAGCCGTAAAGCACCCAGGAACAGATTCTTTTTAAAAAAAGGTAAAAACAAGCCTGCAGTGGCAGCGGTTAGGATCTTGGAAGCTGAGTCACCTCACAGCACCTCCTCACATCCTGTTGATGAGGGGAAGTTGTGCGCAGCCTCCCGCAGGGGCTGTGTGCTGGGCACCAGGGACCCCAAGGGCTGGCGCAGTTGGCTTTGCACTGAGACCCTGGGTGGGGAGGAGGCGATTATTTCTTCAAATCTTCTCAAAACAGCTTTGAACTAAAACCTCTGTGAGAACATGGGACTCATGTCTTTTGTTTAGTTGCTAGGTCATGTCTACCTTTATTGTGACCCCATGGACTGTAGCCCACCAGGCTCCTCTGTCCATGGGATTTCCCAGGCAAGAATACTGGAGTGGGTTGCCATTTTGTTCTTCAGGGAATCTTCCCCACCCAGGGATCGAACCAGTGTCTCCTTCGTTAACAGGTGGGTCCTCTACCCCTGAGCCACTAGGGAAGCCCTCTTCCCCCTAGCTGTCCCACCAACTGGCCTATTGGGTCATACTTATTTTTCCCCGAGGAAGTATTTTTAACTTGAGTTTTATGTGTTTGTTCCTGAGCTGATGTCATGGAAACTGGCTTGTTGCAGGCAATTACAGGAAGAAAGAACACCTCCTGGATGTATCAGTATTTACTGTCTTTTGGATGTTTTGATAGGAGGCTTGTGTGAAGAGAAAAGACATGAATATGTATTGATAGAAAAGCAAACAGAAGAACTCAGCATACCATTCTATTTTGGGGTTCTAGAATTTGGCACTACAGGGGAAAATGTGTGGATCTTTAAGGAATTATTTCTGTAGTTTGGTTCACAAAATGCAGAGTGAGGGTAAGTTTAATAGAAATAAGAAATTTAGTTTTTGTTTTAGAAATTCAGTGTTTTTTTATTATAAAGAAACACATAATTGGGTAGGGTTATTTTAATTTTTTGAGCCAAACAGATTTTGTTGGTCTGACGATTTCAGCAAACCATCTGCAAGGCTATCTGAAAGGAATCTAAAATAAAAGAAGGGGTTATTTCGGTTTGTTTTTTGGAAAAAATATTTTAAACTTCTCAGACTACTTCTCAGGAAACTTCAGCAGGTGGAGTGGAAATGCAGCTTTGTTGTGCTTTATTCACCTCCTGGTCAATCAGTGTTGTACTTGTATAAATATTGCAGCTGGAATGAAAGATCTGTGTTTGCCTCTCAGACGGATCACTCTTCAGTGATCACAGTGACATTCTTTATACGAGGCTGCTCTACCCAAACCATCAGCAAAAGAGCGTTAGGACACAGCTTCATCTAGGGCCCTGGGCTTAGACACAGTTCCAGACTCAAAATGCCATTTCAGTTTATTGTTGAGTCACTCAATTGTGTCTGCTCTTTGTAACTCCATGGACTGCAGCACGCCAGGCTCCCCTGTCCACTCTCTCCCAGAGTTTGCTCAAATTCATGTCCACTGAGTCAGTGATGTTATCTAACCATTTCATCCTCTGCTGCCCTCTTCTCAATCTTCCCAAGCATCAGGATCTTCTCCAATGAATCAGTTCTTTGCATCAGGTGGCCAAAGTACTGGGGCTTCAGCTTTAGCATCAGTCATTCCAATGAATATTAGGGTTGATTTCCTTTAGGATTGACTGGTTTGAACTCCTTGCAGTCCAAGGGACTCTCAAGAGTCTTCTCCAGCACCACAGTTCAAAAGTTCTTTGATGCTCAGCCTTCTTTATGGTCCAACTCTCACATCCATATATGACTACTAAAAAACCCATAGCTTTGACTATGCGGACCTTTGTCAGCAAAGTGATGTCTCTGCTTTTTAATACTCTTTCTAGGTTTGTCATAGCTTTCCTTCCAAGGAGCAAGTGTATATCTCAGTGTAATTATTAATGGTATCCTTTTCACTCTCCAAAGGGACTCAATTTTGCCCGTGCATTTAATACCTGTCCCACAGCAGGTGGGTGCTGAGCAGAGGCGGGATGTTCCATCTCTACACTCAGGTAGAGACTGGTGGCTCAGTGCACATTGGCTGGGTCCCTTCCCTTGGTCCTCCCTGCAGAGTTCACACAACAGCTTCAGGGCAAGGGCAGATAATGGGAAACATGATACAGATTCTCTTGCTCAAAGTACTGGCAGGCATGAGGACATAATTGTACTCTGAAGATGTAAATGTTGATTCTGAGCATTGAAGACAAGGCCCACTGCAGACATGTATCTGTGACATTGGTGATTGGCTGAGGGCTTCCTCAGTGGCTCAAGCAGTAAAGAATCCGCCTGCAATGTAGGAGACACAAGAGACACACGTTCGATCCCTGGGTTGGGAAGATCCCCTGGAGGAGTTTGTAAAGGCAACCCACTCCAGTACTCTTCCCTGGGAAATCCCATGGACAGAGAAGCCTGGAGAGCTACACTCCATGGGGTTGCAAAAGAGTTGGACATGACTGGGTAAGCATTCACCTGGTTCACCTGAATGACATTATCATCTGAATGCAGAGAGAAAGGGGAGCTGACAAAATGATGGGATACAGATCAGACAGAGCCTGTACTCCCATCCTCGGAGGATGTGAACTTCCCAGGGACAAGGAAGCAAGAAAGTCGGGAGCAATGAAGCACTAGAGTCATATATCCTGGGAGAAAAAGTTCCCCAATGAGAACTTGATAGAGAAGTATTCATAAGGATCTAGTAGATGATGTTGGAAACTTTGAGCTTAGGGCTTGGGGGGAAAATGGATTTTGATATAAAATTTAAGAGAAGACTCGAATTCAGAAAGGGAGAAATGAATATCACCAGGCATTATGGATGATGTTGTGGGTTAGCTCTGTAGGACTGAAATGGAGAAACCAGTTGCTAAAAGCCTGATGAATTAGTAAGCTGAGATCTACCATCTGTCTGCTGATCTCATATACCCACGTGACTTCACCTATCTGAATACAGTCAACCCCCACTGTATTCCTTCCTTCACTCTGGGCTGGTCCATTCAGCCTCTGGCCAGTCACCAGAAGACACTCCTTTAGAAATCCTCGACTCCAAAGGATGCATTTTCGGAATCCTTCCCTGTACATGGATAAATCAAGAGCAGTATCGAACCAGCTCCTCTGATCTGAGAAGCTCCATTTGAATGTAAGCTGTACAGTTAGCACTTTCAAGCCGGAACTGAATTTCCATCGAGATGCTTGAGGAGTTCAAAGTTATTGCACTTGTCAACCATCTAAAATCCTGTAACAATTCAGGGAGACAGATTACACCAGGGTTTTCAGCCTCTTTTCAGCCTGCAGAGAACATGTCTATTTACACCAGATCCTAGAAAATTCTGCTACTGTAAAAGCAGTACAAAAATCAGGCATTTTGCCTTTTTAAAAAAATAATTGCAAAGGAGTGAAACACTTAGGTTTATTTTAAAAACTTGTTTACGTTCTAATACTATTTTATTTTCAAACATTTCTCTACATTGGAGTATAACTGCTTTACAATGTTATGTTCGTTTCTGCTGTACAACAGCGTTAATCAGCTGTATGCTGCATATATTCCTTCCCTCTTGAACCTCCCCACGGTCCTGTTCCATTCCTCTAGGTCATCACAGAGCGCCAAGCTGAGCTCCCTGTGCGATACAGCGGTGTACCCCGAACTCACTATTTTACACATTAAAGTAGTGTATATATGTCATTGCTACTTCCTCAAAATGGCAGCGAAATGAAAAGTGCTGGTTTCAGTGCTGGACTGGGAACACCCTGCGCAGGGATGCTTTCTTATTAGGTTGATGTTCCTGGCCCTCAGCTTGGGTTTGGTGCAGAGAAATAAGTGTCTTCGGGGCTGAAGGATTAGACGATACCAGATCTCTTTTCTCCCCATTTCCATTACTGCCATGTTTCTCTGGTACAGAAATCAGAGGGAGGTGGTACGGGAACAGCAGAATGCTGTCCTGACTCTGAGATCCGAGGGCATCTTCCCAGGATAGACCTGAATCTGGCTCTCTTTGTAGATCGGCACAGAAACTAAAGCTTAGGTCCACTGATGGTGAATCACTGTTATGAGTCTAGCCCAGGCGTTTTAAATAGTTTAAGACAAACAGCTTTGGGTGTGGATGGATCTATGCTTCTCCATGCACTGGGTTCTCTCCAAGAATATCCTATGGTCCTTCATTTTACACTAGGAGAGACCACCTACCCTAAACCAAGACCGCTTCAAACTGTATCTTTCCTACCCTCACCAAATCCCTGGTTGAGAGAAGGTATATTTAGGAAAGGCGATTGGAAAGGTTTGTGGCTCATGCTTCTTTTTGGTAATCTGAAAACTCTCAACGACCTCCCCCAGCACTACCCCATTGCACCCCTAGCTCTAGGCTCTGCAGGGGGACCTGGGATTTTTTTCCTGTATCAAAAGAGGGCATGGGTTCAAAAGGCTGAAGACTCTGGTCTGATGGGTTCACACTGTTTCCAGAAAAACTCCCATGAGGGTTTTTTTCACATCTATGGGGAGAGACGTCAGCTCTCTCTCACATATTCATTCCACAGATATTAAAAAAAAAATTTTTTTTTATTTTTTGTTGCATGGCATGTAGGATCTTAGTTCCCTGACCAGGACTCTTGAACTGGTGCCCCCTGCAATGGAAGCACAATCCTTAACCATCTGGCCTCCAGGGATACCATCCTGCAGATATTTTCAGGCATCCATTGAAGACATCACTCTTTTAAGAGCTGGGAACATAGTAGTGAAGAAGACAAAGAAATTCTGTCTAGAATTAAATGACAGATACCTAGGTATTGAATTTCACAACATTTAGCAGTAAGAGTCATGAAAAAGAAAGCATAGCAAGAGACAGAAGAGTACCACGGGGGCGGGAGGGGAGGGAGGTGGTCCTGAGAGACAGCCGAAGGACGAGGACCCAGGGGTGGGGTGGGGGTGGGGGTGAGGGAGGGGGTGGAGGAGTCCAGGAAGAAGCACATAAGGCAGGAATGAGCTCGCGGAGGTGCAAAAGGTCAGAGCTCCCCATCTCGTGTCCCCTGAGCAGCTAATAGGTCTCAGATGTCTGGAGAAGGCAGAGTGCTCAGGCCAGAGGCAGCCTTGGGATGTGCTGTAGGCAGGGAGGCAACAAGAAGGCCATGTGTCTGAAAAGGGCAAAGAGGTGGGAGGGGCCATACAGGACAAGGCCTGGGCTGCAAGTACAGGGGTCTCAGCTCTTGGTTGTAAGAGGGTAACATGTGGTGATTCTAGTCCATAAGTCATGTCCCTATGGATTGCAGCCCCCCAGGCTCCTCTGTCCATGGAATTCTCCAGGCAAGAATACTGGAGTGAGTTGTCATTTCCTTCTCCAGGGGATCTTCCCAACCCTGGGATCGTACCCTGGTCTCCTGCATTGGAGGTGGAGTCTTTTCCGACTGAGCCACCATCTAAGGCTAACATAGTAGGAAGTAAAAAATCAGCCAGCATATCACATTTGGCTTCAGGCCCTGACATCTGATAAGAATCCATAGTGGGAGTGGATCCATGCCACAGCCCAAGGCCTCCAAAATGATTCCAGTGATCACGCCTTTCATCCTAAAAGTGAATCAGATCATATCGCAATGGAGTATAAACACAGAGTTAAACAAGAGTTTAACTCTTCTTTAAAAAAGGGAAATGCTTAAAATTCCCTTTAAAGATTTTAATTTAAACATTAGAAAGTGTTTAAAATGTTTAAAAAAAGGGAAATGTTTATGCTCAATTGGCCTACTAGAACACAAATGGAATGAAAAGAGAGAAAGAAAGAGCCACCCAGGTGAGATAGTCTAGCCCTGAAAAGTGGTGCGTGCAGTCCACGCAGACAGTCAGCTGTGCTGATGCATTGAGAGTCAGACCTAAGTCCACTTGGTAGGTTTGAGATGCCTGAGGGGCAGGCGGTGGGGCTGAGGCCGGAGAAGGACGTGGGATGTGCACTGCAGCGCCCTAAGGGATGGTGCCCGAGTCCAGGGAGGAGGTCCTCTTGGTGAGTCAACACTGGGAATCCTCCGGGGGAGGTTTTTTTTTGTGGGGGAGGGGTGGGCGGCTGTTGCAAGGAGTGACTGACTGGTTAATGGCTTGAAGTTTTTGGTTTTCATTTTGCTTTGTCCTAAAGCCTGAGGTTGCAACCCCAAAATGATCACTTAGGAAATGGAGAATCTTACTGTACTTACTGCCTTTTTGGTCCCTCTAGAGCAGTGCGCCCCCGTCTCTTGACTGTCCTAGTGTGTGGTGACAGTGTGGGCTGTAGCGGGGCTCAGAGGGGGGCCTCTGCACCGGGCTGGACTTGGGGGGCAGGGGCAGGGTTGGGTATGTGGACTTGGAGGGTGGGGCTGTGTTGGGTGTGGGGCCAACTCTCTCTTCTTTGGCATCTGTTTCACATGGAGAAGACCTTCAGTCTTCTGTTTACTGAGTTCCCACTGGACCATCTTATCCTGGGCCTCTCCTTCGGGAAATACCTGACCACCTTATTCAATCTCAGTTACTAAGAGCTGATAACTGCTTGGGGTGTTATATCCTTCGAGTAACAAATAGGCTGTGATTTTATTTTTTGGCTGCATCGTTCGGCATGTGGGATCTTAGTTCCCTGACCTGGGAATGAGCCTGAGCCCCCTGCACTGGGAGTGTGGAGTCTTAACCACTGGACCACCAGAGACCACCACTAGGCTGTGATGTGGAGCAGGCCCACTGAAGGGAACTAAAGTTGGGGTGTCCAACGGCAGGTGGGTCGGGAGCTAATTGTTGGCAGGGAGTTGTCACCGACCTGCTATTCTGGTAATTCCCTGCCCACTGCAGCTCAAGCCGTGGGGGCCTGGAGCAGAGAAAAGGGGCAGGCAAGAGAGACAATGATGTTTTAGTTAAAATGCCAAATGGCCACTTTGCAGCTTCCAGAGCTCCACCTTTGCATAGCAAACATAGTAGCAACTCTATCTCGATTGAACCAATCCTCTCTCCATCAGCTCAACATAAGGTAAATTGAAAGCCAAACATAAGATAATGAAGCAGTCCTATCGCTATTCTTTTTCTTTCCAGAATTATCCTTCAGATGTGCTCAGATTGATGGGGGTGTGGTGGGTGGGTGGCAGAGGGTATGGGGAATATTTGTGCAAAATCCATTATCACCATTTACAGCTGCTATTGTTATCAATGACTCCTCATAAGATGGTGTCTTGGTACAGAATCAGACACTGGATTCTGGGGATTCTGTATGTACAGGGCAGAACCTAAAAACCAAGTACAATCAGGGTTAATTCTGAATCAAGGTAATTCTACCAATTCTCCCCCTCCCGGCTTCTCCCCCATCATCCACTGCGTTATCAGCAGAGTTTGGTGCAGCTGCAACTGATTGAACCTCCAATCACCTCCAGAATATTTACTAGGCACCGAAACTGATAACAGCTGATATTAACCATGCGCAGGAAAAGATGAGGAGGACGGAGCGATAAGGCTGAAGGATAATTCCAAGATGGATGGGCTTGGAGCCTGCGGACACATAACTCAGACAGTCGAGGCTTACGCAGTAATTGGCAAGATTTGTCAAGCTGGAGGAGGCTTTAGTTGAAAAGACGAGATGAGTAAATTTTCCAGTAGCTTGTCAGGAGTTAGGAGTAAAGAGGATGCGCAAATTGCCTTTGGGGATAAGAAGAAGGCATCCGGGATGGGAAAGAAGCAGTCTCCGAGGAGGAAGGATTGAGCAGCAAATTGATAATTACGCTTTTGCTTATGTTTCTGTTCTCAAAACTCAACATTTGCTTATAGTCTTCCACTTGATCACAAACTTCAGTACATCATAAGTATTTGGTGGTTCTTCCTCTGACACGCAGTGTGATGTGTGCAATGTGAAAACAGCTGCCTGTGAAACTGCACGCATGTTTGGAAGCCTGACATCCTGCAGATGTCTGATGGGCACCTGTGTGTCCACGTGTGCTCTGGCACACTCTGAGGAAGTGCCCAAGAAGCAGAATTGATCAATATGCCTATTTCATTAAGGCTTCAGCTATTTGCCTCTGCCTTTTCATCAGCCTGTTTGGGAAGAGAGAAAATGGACATATGGGGAATCCAAAAATAAAAGGTTTTGAGGATGATTTACCATTTTGAGTTAACATAGAAAAACACAGGCAGGCAGGCGGGGACACTTTGATGATTCTGCCCTATTCTGAATCTTCCAAATGCTTCTGGAGGTGTTTTAACATCAGAAATAGCTCCTTAAGAAAGAACTTTATCCAAGGGCCACAGGTTTCTTCATCTCCACCCCACTCATTTTAAAAAGAAAAAACAAAACCAACATAATTTTGATTCAGAACCAATTTGAGGGGAGAGAAGTGTGGGTGTCCTGCTCAGTTAATATAATCCTATTAAGACTTTCTTTGGAAGGAAAACAAAACCATGAGTGATTTTCTAAGATGTTTAGGACTTGCCTATTATGTAGTTGAAACCAAGAGGAGTGTATTTGGAAAGGTCCGTTACAAATGACACACAGGTTCAAAGAGTCAATTGGTTTTCAAACAGAACCAGAGGTTGAGAATGAGTGGATGGAGATAGAGGCTCAGAAGGAAGACTCCAAAGGAACACATACAGTGATCATGGCAGACCTGTAAAACTCAGGCAGGAAGTAAGCCTCAATCCACTCAGCATCTGGTTAAAATATCCTCTTGTTGCATACATTCAGCTTGCATGCTGTAGATCTACCACCAGACTGAAATGTACAAATTAACATATGTAGGTTTTAAAATTCAGTAGACAACATAGCAGAGGTATCTCTTTCACTCCTAGATGAAGGCTTCACAATGCTCCTGATACAACTAACACATCCTATATGATCATGGTTGGGAAAAGCCAGCTCACAGTAGTTTTGTCCAAGGCTGTGTGACCACGTGAATGAAGGGAACTCAACTGCCTGTTTCTGAGCCCCATTCACGCTGTGTTGCCTCTAACAGTTTTAGGAGAACACAGGTGAGAAAAGAGAACTGGTTAGCGTGGTAGCTTTCACCTTTCCTGAAGTTTCCCTTTGAGTTGAATGGGTAAGAAAAGGCCAAGGGCTTTTGAGTTCTCTCTGGAAGAGAATAATGAAAAGAGGAGGCAAAGACAAAGTTAGGAAAAGGGAGATGTTGTAATGAGAGTCACCAAAGAACCTGGTGACGTTCGATTCCAGAGCCAGCAGAGTGCTGTGCTGAGGGCCACAGGTATCCCCCTACAGCACTAGCCTTTGTTTTGTGGCTTTGATGCTTCTCATGAAGCAAGAGTCTTCATCCCTTTTCGGTGTAAATTTGTCAGAATCATTTTAATGAATTAGGATGGTGAATATCTTCCAGGACTCGGCACAGTCCCATCCAGCATTTTCCTTTTTCCACTTTCTAAAGAGTCCTCGCCTTTCTAAAAACACAGGTGGCCTCCTCTATTGTATTAGATCGTATTGGTGGCAGAAACCCTTTCTTTCTCCGTAATTGCTTGGGGAGCTTTTCTGGCTGGAACACAGGTACCAGCCGACAGCATGCCTCTGAGGGTTCAGCTTTGTCAGCCTAAGAACTACAAAGGCATGGATTTATGTTTCAAAGATCCCTTAAGCTGGTTTTATGTAGCTTTACGCTTTGTCCTAAATGCCCTTCTCTTCAAAAACCACCTGCAACTGCCGTTTGCAAATGAACCGCCTCTGACATCTGAAGGCAAAAAAAAAAAAAAGGCAAAATCTACAAAAAGCTCACCTGCTACCCTTATGACAGGCAGGGACGGCAAAGCAAAGGCTCCTTAAAAAATGTAATTTTTAAGAATTCTTTCCTAGAAGGAGTTACTATATGCTTAGACAAATAACAAACATCACTAAGCAGCATTTTTCTCACGATTATCTTCATTTATCCAGTGTAACCACTGAACCCAGGAGACTTCATTTAACCAAGAAAAAAGGTGAAATTGAAGGATATGAGATGTAGTATTGGTTCTAAATGGAAACTTAACCCTGAAATGTAATCTATTAATATTTATGTTTTAAAAATAAAATTCATTTTATGTATTATGAAAGTAAAACATGCCCACTGCAGAAATAAAGTATAAAGAAATACCCAAACCGTCTTTGGCTCCAATAGCAAAGGTAATTATTGTTTAACATTTTAGTGCATTTATTTCTGCCCAGTTTTTTTTTTCCCTGTGTGCAGTTTCTTAACATAGTTTTGCATTATGTATGCATATTTGTGTGTATACAACACGTACATAAACATGCAATTTTGGACAGTGCTTCACTGTACTGTAGAAATTTGGCTTGATCTAAGAAGTTCTTCCACTCAATATTACCATAAGTTCTTTCTAAATGTAATTTTAGTGGCTGGCATAATAGTTCATTGAAGTGAATGTTTCATAATTTGCCTAACAGTTCCCTTGTGGTGGCATTTTTCAGTAGCTAAGGGGTGTCTGACTCTTTGTGACCCCATGGATTTGTAGCCCACCAGGTTCCTCTGTTCTTCATTATCTCCCCGAGTTTGCTCAAATTCATATCCACTGAGTTAGTGATGCTAACCATCTCATTCTCTACTGCCCCCTTCTCTTTTTTCCTTCAATCTTTCCCAATATCAGGGTCTAGGAAATGGCAACCTACTTCAGTATTCCTGCCACAAGAACCCCATGTGAACAACATTTCCCTACTGGCAGACAAATTTTCACTTATCATCAAAGGTGTTTTTCACCATCATAAATACTGTGGTAAACATCTTCACAAAATTTCTCTCAGATTGTTTCTGCAGAACAGTTTCATAGAAGGAAAACAGAGGTAAAAAACAATGAATATCCAAAAGTTTTTAGAGATTTCAACACCTGGCTTGGGTTGTATCTTATGGCTTGGATAGGTGAAAGAGTGAGAGTTTTGCTGCTTTAAAAAAAAAAAAAAAGGAATTAAAAATAGAGAAGAAGTTACATGTTCTCAGCACCTTTAGAGATTATCAGTATTTTTTTTTCTGGCCTTTCATGGTACTCTAGAGTTTGGAGGATGAATAATATGATGCATTTTAAGAGAAAGTTGGGAAAAAATAGAATCAGTGTCTATACAAATGCCTTATAGATTTTCTCATAGTTTAATATTCATTCCACGGATGGGCTCAGCAATCCATAAAGTCCTCCTTATTCAGATATTCATAGGTTAAACATAGATTTGAGACCAAGTCAGGATTGAAGCTGCTAATACTAGGATAACTTTTAAATTCACAGATAAGAAAGGGAAAAGGAGGTGTAACCTCCCTGGGACTTTGTGACTAGGAGAAGTGGGGAGAAAGAACATAAAGTAGAATTAAGAGTCTAAGAATAAACGGAAGCCTTTATTTGCAGAAGTTAACATTTACCAGTCTCCTTGAGTCTCACCATTTTACCCATTTTGGGAAGTCCATTCCCCAAATAAAAAATGATTGAAACTTTGTTTCTCAAGATGGTGTGGGGGAGACATGTGACCATCCCACTCTTTCTAAAATGAAGTGGTTTATTTTCAGGTGCTTGAGAAAAAAAGTAAAGAACTTTCTGCTTCTGTATACATGTTGGAGTCATCCTAGAAACTTAGGGAATTCAGTGAAGTAGAGAATTTCCTGAGGAACTCTTACATTTTCACCTATCAATCAACTATCAACAAATGTTCTTGGCCAAATTTTGTATGTGAGAACTGTAGCTTTGTGTTGTGAAGGCTAATGTGCAACAGCTGCAAAGCGATACATTAAGTGGTGTTTAAAGTGTTTAACTTATAGTTTGGGTCAGGCATGTGTGCTTAGTCACTTCAGTCCTGTCTGACTCTTTGGGACCCCATGGACTAAAGTCCTCCAAGCTCCTTGGTTGGTGGAATTCTCCAGGCCAGAATGCTGGAGTAGGTTGCCATTTCCTCCTCCAGGGGACCTTCCCCACCCAGGGATGGAACCTCTGTCTCAGTCTCATGATTTGGCGGGAGCATTCTTTACCACTAGTGCCACCTATAAGTTTGGTCACAAGGTACTAACTGAGACTTTAAACCATGTGAGACTAGCGGAGTTAGACTGATCAAGGCCAAAGTTAAGAGCTTGCATTCTTTTGATTTAAGCAATTAAAAAAGCATTGAGGACTTGTGGAATGTGGCTTTCTTTTTTTCCTGATGGATAGCTATTCATGTTTTAGGTAACTAATTTTTTATTGTTTAAATTTTTTAAATTTTGAACTTTTTATTACTTTAGTTATGAAAGAAGGAAAATTTAAAGTATAATTGACTAGTTTCAAGTGTATAACACTGTGATTTGATATTTCCACACATTACAAAATGATCATCACCACAGTCTAGTTACCAACTGCCACTATGTAAAGTTACTACAACATTACTGATTATATTTCCCATGCCGTACATTATATGCTGTGACTATGCTATAA
Source organism: Cervus canadensis (assembly GCF_019320065.1). NCBI lineage: Eukaryota > Metazoa > Chordata > Mammalia > Artiodactyla > Cervidae > Cervus > Cervus canadensis. The sequence continues at coordinate 52,340,632 of NC_057408.1, forward strand.
CTGGAAGGCTGTGCCTCAATCTCCTTCACCTATTTCTCTTATCCCCTCATTCCACTTCCCTGTAGCAACTATCTGTTTGTTCTCTGAGTCCGGTAGTCATTTTCTGCTTGTTAATTTGCTTTTTAGATTCCACATGTAAGTGAAATCATACGATATTTGTCTTTCTTTTTCATTATTTCATTAAGTATGATACCCTCTAGTTCTGTCCATGTTGCAAATCTCATTCTTTTTCGTGGCTAAGTAATGTTCCACTGTGTAAGTGTGTAGAAAACGTTCTCTTTATCCATTTATCTGCTGATGGACACTTAGTTGGTTTCCATATATTGGCTACTGTAAATAACACTGCAATGAACATAGGTATACATACATCTTTTTTTTTTTTAAGAATTTGTGGGGTTTTTTTTCCTTTGGAAAAATATCCGGAAGTAGAATTGCTGGATCATATGGTACCTATATTTTTAATTTTTTGAGAACCCTTCATACTGTTTTCCATAGTGTTTGTATCAGATAATTAAAAAAATTTTTAAATTTATCTATTTTTGGCTGCACTGCATCTTTATTGCTGCATGTGGGCTTCCTCTAGTGTGGTGAGCAGGGGCTTCTCTTCATTATAGAGCATGTACTCTAGGTGTGTGAGTTTCAGTCGTTGTGGTATGTGGTCTCAGTAGTTGTATCACAAGGGCTTAACTGCTCCATGGCATGTGGAGTCTTTCTGGACCAGGGATCGAACTGTATCCCCTGCATTGGCAGGCAGATTCTTATCCATTGTGCCACCAGGGAAATCCCCAGGTAACTAATTTTTAAGTGAAAAGAGTTTCTTTAAACATTCTTTTAATTTAATGGGATGCAGTAAATGTGCTGTAAATCTGGAAAAGATACTGATGTAGTTGCCATCTGAACTGAACAAACACATGGCAATTCCAAAAGCTAAGCAAACAATGTCTGGTGCTTGCATTACTTTTTAAGACAAGTTGTGCTTTATTAAAATTCCACTCTGGTTGATATGCCACTAAAGTCATCCTTGATGACTTGAAAGACAATGGATACTGCTGTCCTTGAGAATTCTTTGTCTTCACTTTTTTCTCAATCACAATTGTTGAGTTTTGGTTTTGAGCTTCGGCGGCTGCTGCTAAGTCGCTTCAGTCATCTCCGACTCTGTGCGACCCCACAGACGGCAGCCCACCAGGCTCCCCCGTCCCTGGGATTCTTCAGGCAGGAACACTGGAGTGGGTTGCCATTTCCTTCTCCAATGTATGAAAGTGAAAAGTGAAGGTGAAGTTGCTCAGTCGTGTCTGACTCTTCATGACCCCATGGACTGTAGCCTGCGAGGCTCCTCCGTCCATGGGATTTTCCAGGCAAGAGTACTGGAATGGGTTACCATTGCCTTCTCTGTAGTTTTGAGCAGTTGAAGATTTTTAAAGCGTGTATAATTTAGCTTATAGGTTGCAGAGTGGTGAGAAAAAAAATACTTGGACAGGATTGGGAAGGAGGATAAGGGACTGACAGTGATAGGAGGCATTGAGTACAGGGTATAGAGCAAAATATAATTTTGTGTGGCACCCATAAGTGAAAATTGGGTCATGTTAGGTGGGGCATATCTATGTGTGGAAAGCACGGCTTCAATGTTTGATGGGCAGAGGGAGTTACATAATAGAGATGAAAACAAGGCCTGCCCACCCATGCATGTCCTCTTCAAAGGAAACCCTGTTCAAACCACCCATTGAAGAAGTCATGGCTACTGGGTCCCTGGAGTCCCAGAAGGGTAGGAGAGGGAGGGTAAGGATGAAAAAGTGATTACAGAAATGACAGCTGAAAATTTCCCAAACTTGGCAATATGGCAAAAAAAAAAAAAGGCGTAAATACAATAGACTTTCTCCTCTGAAATTTTCTGCATTATGTATGACATTTGAAGTAAAAAGTATAACGTGTGATGTGATTCTCAATGTGGAGAAAATATTTAAGATGACTAGATTATATATGGGAGAAGGCAAAGGGACCTGAGAGCAGGTTTGGTTTCTATACCTCATTCAACCTGGTAAAATGTGGACAAGATAGATCTTTGTCCTGATGGAGACCCCCTGGAGGAGGGCATGGTAACCCACTGCAGTGTTCTTGCCTGGAGAATCCCCATGGACAGAGATGCTTGGTGGGCTACACTGCATGGGGTTGCAAAGAGTTGGACACACTGAGTGACTAACACACTGCCTGATTGCTTGATTGCGGTGGTGGTTATAAGAGTCTGCACTTGGATAATTACCCATGTACATGGTACCAATGTCGATTTGCTGCTTTTGATATTGTATGGTTAGCTACAATGTAACCATTGGGGGAGACTGGGTGACTGGGTGTAAGTAATTGCTGTACAATTGTTGCAATTTCCTATAGTTATATAATTATTTCTAAATAAAAAATTAAAAGATGATGGAAAGAAGTTCTGTGAAAATGATAAAAGCCAACATTTAATATCTCATACCTTTCTGGCCATAATAATCATTTTGGGAGAGAAGAGTACTTCAGAGGCAAAGCAGTGGGTAATATGGACTCACTAATTTTCTTAAATTATAAAACTTAATTATAGAGGGGATATATAGTAGGATATTAGATGAAAAATAAAAAAATAAAAATAAAAAAACCCCCCAAAACAACAACAACAAAAAAAAAAGAATATTAGATGAAAAACAAGTTCAAGATTGGATTTTGAGAGCAAAAGGATGGCAACCCTACTCAGAAATTCCAGGTGAGCTTCTGGCTTCATCATCTGATACACCTCATCAGGGATACACTTCTAAGGTATAAAATGGGTTAAGCAAAGTTTATTTTAATAATATCATATATCCCCTTGAGACCATAAAGCTGAAAAAAATACTGTCGGGATTAAAAAGTAATTAAATTTTGACAGGGTGTCATATATTTTAGCAATAATTTAGACTAGTTATTTTCTTCTGTAAGTTAAAGTAGAAGTTATTATTAGAATTAGTAGTCTTAATAATACTGATAATTGATAGAAAAGGGAAAAAAAGAGCAGCAGCATGAATTGACCTAGAGATTATCATACTAAGTGAAGTAAGAAAAAGAAAGACAAATACCATGTTTCCCTTACACGTGGAATCTAAAATATGGCACAAATGAACTTATCTACAAAACAGACTCACAGAGAAGAGATGTGCTGTTGACAAGGGGGATAGTGGGGGGTGGGGGAAGGGGTGGACTGAGGGTTTAGGGTTAGTGGATGCAAACTATTACATATAGAATGGATAAACAACGAAGTCCTACTGTATAGCACAAGCAACTATATCCAATCTCCTGGGATAAACTATAATGAAAAAGAATATAAAAAAGAATGTATATATGTGTATAATCAAGTCACTTTACTGATAGCAGAATTAACATTGTAAATTATAGTTCAACTAAAAATGGCCAAAAAATGGGTAAAAGAGAAAAGTTATCTTTTGTATGCTGGTGGAATTTACCTGTCAGTAGGATACCAGCAGATGGCAAAGAAAACTTTCAGTGTTAATAGTGACATGGCCACTGATCTCTCATTACAATAAATATAAGACTATTTCATATATACTTGCTAATGTAGTAAAATCATGGTACTATTCATCTTGGTCTTCTCTTTTTAAATAAGGACACTTGGCAACAGTAAATGGTCATCCTGAATGCTTGACAGAAAGTCAATTGCAAGAGGAATAGACAGAGACACTAACCCTTGGCTGGAGCTGTGAAGGGATGTCCAAGTGCCAGCATTAATCACACGTATGGTTTTCAGTTGCTACTAGTTTGCTATATTTGTTAAAGTTCAATATGAATGGGATCAGACAACGTCGAACTTTGAAGAGTTTTAAAAATGTCTGTTTATTCCATTATAAAACAGTGTCTATGGAGGTATCAGAAAGATTAAAAAGTGAATTTTCAGGTTCCGTGTTGTCATTAATTTTTGGGGAGAAATTTCCCATATAACAAACATTCACAGGAAAAGAGTGTGATTTTCTAATGTGTGTTTTCTGATTGATCCTGGTAACTGGGTTGTGAATACTCAACCCAGCCAAGAGACCAGCCAGATCAGGAGTAAATCATTGTAGTATTTTTTTTACTTAGTCCAAGGCAGAGACCAATGATGACTTCATCAGCCACAACACAAAATCTACCACCTGCTTACTTTACACATGAGTAGGTAAAGATTCCTTTTTCCATTCAGTGCTTTCTGACAGCTCTATAACTAGATCAAGGGGTTGGATATTTGATCTTTTAAATCCATCAAAATGTCAAAATGACAAAGTATAATATGAAATTTTAAACCCAAGGAGTGTATTTTAGTTTTTGAGGTTTCGTCTCTATTCATTGTCATTTCTCTCTCTCTCTCTCTCTTTTTTTTTTAACATCTTTAATTTCACTTTAGATATTGCAGGGATAGACAAACCAGCATGAAACATGGTGTTGCTAATATGTGATCAAAACATTTCTTTTAAAGAGGGATTTTCAGAAAATTTTATGAAAAACACAGATTTCAAACATGGCAGGAACTAAATGAATATTTGTGGGAAGAAAAATGAAGTAAGAGTTTTTGGGCATCTCATTCTGTAGACAAATTTGTATTAAATTAGTTCAGGGTATAATATACTTTACCAAGCACTTATTGATGAGTAAAGAGAATTTAAATGTGGACTTCCCTGGTGGTCCAGTGGTTAAGACTCTGTGCTTTCAATGCAGGGGGCAAGGGTTTAATCCCTGGTCAGGGAACTAAGATCCCATTTGCCATGCACTGTGGCCAATAAATAAATAAATTTCAAGTTCTTCATCTTTCTACTGTATCTTTAAAAAAATAAAGAGAATTTAAGAGCCTGCTCTGTCACTTACTAACTTGGTCAAGCTGTTTAAACTTGCTAATAAGCCTTAATATTTTTTCCTGTATTGTGAAAACAATGATATCATATCCTGTACATGTCATAGACTACTCGTGAGGATTACACGAGATAATCTCCACAGCTGGTTCATAGTGCTTGCCAAGGAGTAAATGCTCCAAGATTAGCCATTATCATCATCATTAAACTAAAGCAGATTGAGAGATTTAAAATCAAAGTCAACAGAGAGACATTATGTGTATTGTACACAGTGCTTCCTTATTAATGGTATTGTTTGAACCTCACAACAACCCTCAAGGCTTGAAGACACTGGGACTCCATCACTACTAGCCCTGTGACAACCCCTCAGGTGGGCAAAGGCAGATTTGCAGGCTGTTTATGGAGCATGATACCTCCAGGCTGGCACTCTGGTCCTGAGAGGTGATTTAAAAAAAAATATTTTATTAAAATATAGTTGATTTACAATGCTGTGTTAGTTACAATGTTGTATATAACAAAGAGATTCATTTATACATATATATACATTCTTTTTCATATTCTTTTCCATTCTGGCTTATCACAGGATGTGAATATAGTTCCCTGTGCTATACAGTAGGACCTTGTTGTTTATCCATTTCCTATATAATAGTTGGCATCTGCTAACCCCAAACTCCTGGATCCCTTTCCTACCCTCTCCCCCTTGGCAACCAAAGTTTGTTCTCTGTCTGTGAGTCTGTTTCTGGTTTGTAGATAAATTCATTTGTGTCATAGTTTAGATTCCACATATGAATGATATCATATGGTGTTTGTCTTTCTCTTTCCGAGAGAAAAAGTTCATCCATGTTGCTGCAAATGGCATTATTTCATTCTTTTTTTATGGCTGAGTAGTATTCTATGGTGTGTGTATGTATACTACATCTTCTTTATCCTTTCATCTGTTGATGGGTATTTAAGTTGCTTCCATGTTTTGGATATTGTGAGTAGTGCTGCTATGAACACAGGGGTGTGTGTAAGCTTTTGAATCATAGTTTTCTCCAGATATCTGCCCAGAAGTGGGATTTGCAGGATCATATGGTAGCTCTATCTTTAGTTTTTGAGGAACTTCTATGCTGTTCTCCATAGTGGCTGTACCAGTTTACATGCCCACCAACAGTGTAAGAAGGTTCCCTTCTCTTCATACCCCTGAGAGGTGATTTATATGTGACAAAACTGCTGGAGGAGACAGACCCTCTATCTTCTTCAGTGTTGATAGGACTTCTGTATTTTATGACTTCATAATATTTCTATTCAGAGTACAGAAGAATGCCACCTTGAGGGCCCCAAAGAAGAAATGTTACAACCAAATTCTTCCCAGAATCGTCACTGGCAGTTTTCTCAGATATTAAAAAACAGAGAAGTTGCCTCACAAAGAGGTATAGTTTTTACTACAAATTTTGTTCTTTTTTTTCTGGTCGAAGCCTCCTAAGATGGGAGGAAGTGGACGTCTCCAGTCCTACATGGATATTTGGAGAAATTCAAGGAAGGGAGCCTCATAAGCAGAGGGACAAGAAACCAGTCCAGGCAAGATCTGAAATTTATTGCTTGATCTTATCTTGAGTAGAAAAGAAAGGTTCTTTGTTTAAAAAAACTTCTGGCCGATATCTGTCCTTTGGACTTCTGAACCTTTCCCTCATTGCTTTATAAAAACAACCTGTTAATTAACTTCATGCCTGTTAGAAAGAAGTGAACTTCCTCTGAACTCAAAGGATTCTCGGTGAATTTGTAGAGCTGGGGCTCAAAGAAGCAAAGGGCGATGGCTGGCTGACCTGGGGTTTATTCTGACTTTGCTTTCTGCTAGAGGCCCACCACTTTGGGTCTTAGTTTTCCTACCTTAAAATGAGTTCTGTGGATGAGATCAGTGATGATAACTTTTTTCAGTAAAAGGCCAGAGAGCAAATGTTTTTGACTTTCTGGACCATACGGTCTGCAGCAACTACTGAGTTCTGCTGTGAAAGGGTAAAAGCAGGCACAGATAATATGTAAACAAATGAGTGTGACTTTGTGTTCATAAACCTTTATTTATAAAAATAGGAAGCAGGTTAGATTTGGCCCCTAGGTTGTGATTTACAGACCTGTGGACTGGATGATGCAGAATTTTCTTCTATTGCTAATATTTTATGATTCAGTCTGTTTTAATAGCAATACTATTTTCCGGAGAAGGAAATGATAACCCACTCCAGTAGTCTTGCCTGGAGAATCCCATGGACAAAGGAGCCTGGTGGGCTACAGTCCATGGGGTCACAAAGAGTCGGACACGACTGAGCAACTAACACACACATTTCCCTGGAAAAGTCACCTTGATTATGCAAACATCTGTTGAATATGGAGTTTGTGAGGTACTTAAATATTGTTCTGCTGGTTACTGCAGCATTCCTCGAGAAGGAAATGGCAACCCATTCCAGTATTCTTGCCTGGAGAATTCCATGGACAAAGGAGCCTGGCAGGCTACAGTTCATGGGGTTGCAAAGAGTCAGACACGACTGAGCGGCTATCATTCATACTCATTGCGGCATTATTCACAATGACCAAATATGGAAACAATCTAAGTGTCCATGGAGGGATGGATGGATGAAGATGTAGTATATACGTACACAATAAAATATTTTTTAATTTTAATTTTTTAAATTAAAAAAACTTTTTTCTTTTACATTGCAGTATAGCTGATTAACAATGCTGTGATAGTTTCAGGGGCACAGCATAGCCACTCAGTCATATACACACATGTATCCATTCTGCCCCAACCCCCCCAACCCGCATCCGGGCTGCCACATAACACTGAGCAGAGTTCCCTCTGCTATACAGTAGGTCCTTGTTGGTGATCCATTTTAAACAGAGCAGTGTGTACATAACCTTCCCAAACTCCCTAACTATCCCTTCTCCCCACCCTTCCCTCTATCCTTCCCCTCAGCAACCATAAATTCATCGTCTCAGTCGGTAAGTCTGTTTCTGCTTTGTAAGTCCATTTGATATACAATGGAGTATTATTCAGTCATGAAAAGGAAGAAATACTGCCATTTGTGACAATATGGGTGGACCTTGAAGGTATTATGTTAAATGAAATAAGTTAGAGAAAGGCAAATACTACATTATCTCACACATATATGGAATCTAGAAAAGCTGAGGCAGAGAATACATTGGTGGTTCCTGGGGGCTGGAGGGTGGGGGGAAGGCGGAGATGGTGATCTAAGGAACAAACTGCCAATTAGAAGATGAATAAATTCTGGAGATTAATGTACACCATCATGATTATAGTGTTGCATGACACTATAATCATGCAACACTGTGTTGTATTCTAAGTTGCTAAGAGAATAGACCTTAAATGTTCTCACCACCAAAAAGAAATGATAAGTATGTGAAGTGATGGAGGTGTTAGCTAACACTATGGTGGTCACCATGTAGCGATACATTCATGTATCAAATCAACTCATCGTACACCCTAAATGTACACAATGTGGTATCTGTCTGGTTTTGGTATCAGGGTGATGGTGACCTCATAGAATGAGTTTGGGAGTGTTCCTTCCTCTGCAGTTTTTAAAAACAGTTTCAGAAGGCTAGGTGTTAACTCTTCCTTAAACGTTTGCTAGAACTCGCCTGTGAAGCCATCTGGTTCTGGACTTTTGTTTGTTGGGAGTTTTTAAATCACAGTTTCTTAAACTTACACAATGTAATATGTCAGTGATACCAGAGTAAAACAAGTATTTTTCTGTATCTTCTCTTACTTTTCTCTCTCCATTACTGAGTGCCTACCATGTGTATTATAAATATAAGTTACTACCTTAATGTCATTTTGCTCAAGATCTTGTGTGTTCAGGGTTTGTTGTTGGGGGTGGGTGCGTGGGGAGCAGGCTGTGCGGAGGGTGGGATGAGGGAAGGTACGTTCAGTGTGGTTTTCTGTATGGAATGGCTGACCAGGTGTGATGACCCAAACCTGTGACAACTCCCAGACGTTAGCCCCAACCTCAGGTGCTCTAAAGGGTAACTGCTTCTGTGTATGGAGCTGGGAGAGTGTGTGAGGTTAAGATTATGGAAAAGCATGTCTCTGTTTAAAGGAGAATGTGACTGCTCTTGTTGGAAAAATCAAACTGGAAATACATGTTGTGATCATGTGGCCCCAAGCCACACTCACAGGGCAAACTGTGTTGAACTCCCTGCTTGAGGACCCTGGCTGTTCGCCCAGGGGGATGCTTTGTCCTGGACCCTTGCTGCCCTTCCTGGGGTCTCCAGGAAGGACAGGAGACCAGTTCAACCCCATTCACTTTTAAGAGCTTCCCCTAATGAAAAGAATATAGCACACCAGCCAAATATCAGGAGCAACAGTGTGGCACATGCTTACTCTTCATAAAGTCACATTATTGTTACATAAGTCTGCCTTGAAACTCTTGTAATGTAGGAGAGGAAATGTCTTAAAAGACCAGAGAGAATCACGTATCATGATAGCTCACCTATTTCTGTGAAAGAGTATTATTTTAACTCAAATATTATATTGGCTTTCAAATCATAAAAAGCAGTAAGTGTTTATTTAAAACATCTCCCTCTGTCCACACCCACTGACCCTCTGGCTTCTATGTGCTGGGTCACCACTGCAAACGACATATTTTGTGTCCTTCCTGACCACGTGTGTGTGTGTGTGTGTGTGTGTATGTATCTATCTGCATGAGCGTGTCCATTGATGATGATGCACTGTTTATGCTTATCCAGGCTCTTGTGTCCCCAGATTGAAATCTGTCTAGCTGCAATGTGGCAATGCTTTCAAGAGATCTTGGATGCTTAGCATAGGAAGTAAAAAGAAATCTCATCCTTAAACACATAAAATTGCATTTGTATATTTCACAGGAGGCCAGCTGAATCCAGTTCTCTTAAGTGGAGGTTTGGGTCTATTTCTAGCACCAAGTTCTACTTTTACCTAAAATATTCAGACAATTGAGGTAACGGTGCTTGTTTTCCCACAGTCATGAGGCTAACTGACCACTTAAAAATTTTACTTTCCTAGTGTTAGTTGTTCAGGCGTGTCTGATTCTTTTCGACCCCATGGACTCCCACTGTGCTCCACTATCCATGGGATTCTCCAGGCAAGAATACCGGAGTGGGTGGTCATTCCCTTCTCCAGAGGATCTTCCTGACCCAGGGATCGGACCCAGGTCTCCCACATTTCGGGCAGATTCTTTATCATCTAAGCCACCAAGGAACAGTACCTCTAATCCTCACCAAATAGTCCAATGGTGCAATGATTATATAGGAACTTAGTTGAATCTATTAGGTGGAGAGGTATCTGAGTTCTTGAAGCAGATAATAAAGGGAGATAATATAGGACTGTATCATAGTTAGATAAACCAAAATGTCAATTAACCAAAAGAAGCACAACTATACATCACTCCCCAACTCAGTTCCTACTTGGCTCTTAGTCTCCACTAATCCTTGGTCATATCCCCAGGGGCTCCCTAGGGCCCCTTGGAGCTGAGCCCATCTTCCTGACTCTCCCACATGACAGTAGACATTTCTGTGGACCTTTCTCAGTGGTTTCTTTTTGCTCATATGAGGAATGGGCAAGATATGCAGGAGAAAAGCTTAGTAGTCTAGGTTACTAAACATCTGAACCATTTAAAATGGGCTGACAAAAATCAAAGGCAGAATGTGGACTGTTGTGGGGGGAAGTTAATAGCTATTAACTGCAGTTGACAAAAATGAAGAATTGTTTTTCTGACAAAGGAGAGTTTAGGAAATTTAAAATCTATTGTGAATGTCCAAAATAATGAGCAAAGGCGAAATCTGTGACACATCCTACTGAACACAGATATAAATCTGACCTGTGTGCATAAGGGAAATGGTTAAAATTAGAGCAGAGCCATTTCCTGATTAACACAGATGAGTGCATGCTTTCAAAAACTAGTAGGTCCTATGAGAAGGCAGATTTTCTATGGAAGGAAACCAGTAGAAGAAAATATATTAATAATAGCACTGACATCATCATGACAGAGAAAAGGAAAACTCTGTGTATATGTGTGTGTGTGAGACAGAGAAGAGGGGTAAGAAGGAAATATGGAAAGTCTGACAGAAGTAGAATTAAGGGCACAGAATCTTATTATATCCTAAAATGACTTTTTTTTAAAAGAACAAATCCATAGTATAGATAAACTTTGAAAAGTGATATTAGAGTTCTAAAGGCTTTACTTAGAATCTATGACAGCATTTAGTTCTTAAACTGTTTGCTTATTTTTCTATGACTGTGAGGACGATATATCATAATGTTGACTTGGATGATGAAGGGTGACATCACCAGCTGTCCTGTACACAAATCTGGTATTTTATGCTTTTCACCATTCCCCATGACAAGTTCCATCTTCATGCCCCTAACCCCCTGGCAGCTGCAGCCAAGCCTGGAGTCTTGCCACCCAGACAGGGCTCAGGACGTAGGACAAGGCTCCTAGAGCCCAAGGTGGAGCGGATGTTGTCAGCTCTGTGGGGTTCTCGTTGACTGCTCCCTGTTTTTGGCTGTTCTCCCACACAGGGCTAAAGCCTCTCCAGTTCTAAATGGAACAACACAAGACACCCCCACCCCAGGCCGCCTTCACTTCCTTCTCTGATAGGCTAGTCAGATTTGGCAAACACTACAGATGTCACAGATAATTCTGTAGTGTAAGTAGGTCCCATGAAAGATTTGGGATATACTGACACTACAAAATGATTCACTATTGATCTGAAATTCACATGTAACTGGCAACTTGTATTTTACCTGGTGACCTTATTATCTGAACTCTGGGAACCCCCAGTGTACCTGGGAAGGGTCTTAGGAAGGTCAGAATAGGGTATTTGGGGTGAGACGCACGGCACAAAGAGTAAATACATTGTCTATTAAAGGACAAAACACAAAATCCTCTTAGTTCATCTGAAAACAGTCATTCCTGAAGTCCTTGTCACGTTACCCACAACACTGCTCCTGGGTGGGGGCGGGGGTGGTGTTCCCTTTTCCTTCCCTCCACCCTTCTGGCAAGGATCTGAATTTTGCGTATTTAAGGAGCAATTGCAGCACAGAAGAGTAGCTGGCAAGTGATGAATCTACTGTACAGAGAACAGATCAGACAGGTCTCGGGGGAGATGGTTGGGGAGGGGGCGGGGAAACAGGGAAACACCAAAGACGAAGCTAGAGACGCAGCCACACCTTCAAGCTACACTTATTGCACAGATGTAAACACGCACAAATATGCCCGTGAATGAATTTAAAAATGTGTTCATTTCCTGAACCAACTTTATTTAACTTATTAACCTTGTCTGTGGCTGTTTGTGCAGAATCTCCTAGTGAGCAAGAACGCACACCTGCCGTCTCTGGTGGGAATCGGCCACCCAGGGCCAGAGGTGCTGGGATACAGTGGGTCAGCTGAGCCACGGTGCTGTCTAGAAGCATCTCTTCCCTAATCCTGAGATCCTAATTTGCCTTGGTCCAGAAGGAACACCTGTTGTTTAACCTCTAATGGCTTTCTTACAAGTAAGATGAGAACCTATTAGTGCTCAAGCCAGCAAAAGTTCTAAGCTGAATGATAATTGCTGACATTTGAGGCACCTAGAATGAAAACTGAATAGTTTAGCATAGATTTTTCCTTCTGGTTAATTCATCATTTATCTTGACTTGATGTGATGATCTTTTTTATCAAACTAGTCTTTATTGGAGTAATGCTGAATTCTACCAAAGTTAAGACTAGTTATAATGGAGAGGATTTTCTTCGTGGACCCAAATGTTATTTTAAAAAAAGCACCCTGAAACCCTCCAAAACAATACATACACTGTCACACACAATCCATGGCTATATTCCTACATAGGTCTAGTGTCATGGAAACCTAAGCTCTTCTGTGCCTCTCTGATGAAAATCTGATCAAAAGACAGTGTAGTGGCATAAATCTTAAACTCAGTTTAGAGTGAAAAGGAGGTGCTGGGTGCATATAGATAGTCAGGAGGTTTAAAATAAAATGAAATAAACCTGCCTTTGGTTATAATGAAAGAAAACATAAGTTGTGCAATCAGTGTTACTGCATCATCCATTTCTTATTTTCTCACAGTGATAGTTCAGGTCTTTTGGGAGAGTCATTTTGTGTGTATCTTGGGATTTTAAAAGCTTTCCAGGTCTGCGATGCTCAACAATCAGGGTGTCTGATTCGTGGAGAGGGTCATAGCCCTGAACGGGAAGGTTTGCTGATGGAGAGCAGGAGTTGGGTGGGATGAGAGTACTGGTCCTAGGATGCTGTTTGGGCGTCTTGGGAACATCTCCCCCCTGTGCTGTCCCGAGTAGCAGTTTCCTCTGGTGATACCGGAGACGCAGATGGAGGAAGAAGGGGGTGCCTGACTGTGGCTGGAGGCTGGGATGCCTCGCGGGAAGTGGGTGGGGTTTGGTGACTGGAGACCATGTGATACCCGCGAGAGGACCACGTGCAGCGTCTGGGGGCAGTTGAGGCGCCGCCCGCCGGGGAGGGGTGCGCGGGGCCGGCTCCGCACACTCACCCGTGCTGCTCTGGATGGTCCTCACGGTGGTGGTGGTGCGCGGTGGGGAGGAGGACCGCAGCGACACGCACTCGTCGTCCTGCGAACAGCCCTTCTCGATGGCTCGCACATAGCTGTGGCTCCGCATGCGGAAGCAGCCAGGCATCGGGAGGTCCAGGGCCTCCACCGCCTGCGACTCCAGCTCGCTGAACACCGACTCGCAGACCGACTCGAACTGCCCGTTCACCTCCATCTCGCTTACCTGCGGGGCCAGATGGGACGTTAGCAACCGCTCTTCCTGGGGAGAAGCCAGCTCGCCCTCCGAGCATCTCCAAACCGCATCCCCCAGAGGAACACCCCATCAGATAGCATTAAATTCGAACGCATTTTAGCTTCTCAGCAAAAAAATCAGACCAGTCAATCCTAAAGGAAATTAACCCTGACTATGACGAAGCTCCCATACTTGGCCACCTGATGCGAAGAGCTGACTCATTGGAAAAGACTCTAATGCTGAGAAGGACTGTGGGCAGGAGGTGAAGGGGACGACAGAGGATGAGATAGTTGGATGGCATCACTGACTCCATGGACATGAGTTTGAGTAAGCTCCGGGAGTTGGTGATGGACAGGAAAGCCTGACGTGCTGCAGTCCTTGGGGGTCACAAAGAGACACAACTGAGCCACTGAATGGCAGTCTCCTTACAGACTAATGGGGTGGTATCTAGCTTATAGTCAATTAAACTCTAAAGAAAGAGAACTTTGTTTTTAGAATGCAAGGAAGCATGGTGTTGGGAAATCATTCCTCCAGCTCATGCTGAGATGCTAATTTTCCTTTATCCCTTCTCCAGCAGATATAAATGCAAACCTAGGGGCCAATGTTACAGCCCACGGTCAGAGTTCATGTACTTCAATGGGGCAATTTTTGGCACAAACGTTTTAGAAGCTAGTATTTTTATTGTGCCTTTGGAAGTGACTAGTTCGTCAAATAATTTGTGTCGGCTGGAATGTAATTTAGTGCAAAGTCTAGAAACAGGCCCTATATTTTCTGGCAAGATATATACATTCTGCACAAAAATAGGTCAACCGAGATGTGTCAGTCTTGAAAGACACTATTATTGAGATTTTCAAACTATATACATACTATCTAAAAAAGGTTTACTCTTCTCTATAAAAAGCTGATATGGTCCACAAATTGTTTTTAAAATCTTCCAAATAAATTCTTCCCCTTTTTGAGGAATCAGTGTTTATTTACTTATATTCCTCTGTATATAACTTACACTGGATTTGAACACCACATTAAAAAAAAAAGCCAGACCAGGTTGTTTAATCGCTCAGTTGTGTCCAACTCTCTTGCCACCCCACGGACTGCAGGCCTCCAGGCTTCTCTGCCCATTGGATTTCCCAGGCAAGAACACTGGAGTGGGCTGTCATTGTCTCCAGGGGATCAAACTGTGTCTCTTACATCTCCTGCTTTGGCAGTTGGATTCTTTACCACTAGCACCACCTGAGAAGCCCCATATTATATTTATATGTATATCTTTATTCCATACTAAAGATCTTGGTTTTCAAGGACACAGAAGATGATAGAATTGGGATATTCCACAATGATTCATTGGTTTCTTCCACAGTATATACACAACAGCCTCAGAATAGCAAACTAATACCACTTCTGCGCATACCACTATTAAAAACAGTTCACAATTCCTTCCTTTTGCATGTGCTCTCTCTGTTCGTTCCTCATTTAAAAATAGTTGTGCTATAGAATGAGGCCAGGCTCCACCTTTGCAGTACCAGGTGCTACTGCCAGTTCTGACAGCCTTAAAAACTTGAACTTCACTTCTGGGGGAGTAATCTGAAATGTAGATTTGAGAATTACTGGTTGGGGGAAATAGCATTTAAAGTTGGAAGTTGTGTGTGCAAGATTGTGTATGAGTATTTTTGTATTAAAGAAATTTAAAGGCAAAAGAAAAAATTGTTGTGCTATTTTGATATTATCAGAGCACATCACATACATGTTCTTTCCCACTGCAGCTCTCATTAGTCCTAGTTTTACAAATGACTAAGTTAATGTTTGTCACTACTTTTTTCATACAAAAAGGTGATTCTTTATCCAGCCTAGACACACATATAGGTCAAGTAGCTCTAGATGGCTTATAAAGACCAAGAGAGGGCCCCCAACCCACCTCCAATGCTTCCTCCCCAGAAGAACCATTTTCAATTCTTCCAGGTGAATCTTAATAGTATTTGCATCCATATTGCCAGACACATGCTTATGTGAATCTCCTGATACGTTCAGAGACCTCTGATAACCTCTTGGTTTCCTTCCTGCCCTTGAAACGTCTGTCTGGGTGCCTCCTACCACAGTCTATGGCTGCTAAGCCCACTGCTGTGCTGGGATCTCCCTTCCCCATCATTCCGGGGGTGCCTTTCATTATCTAACTGGTGGTGGTGCCCCAGTTCCCCTTCCCCTGTTTTATTCCCTCTTTTCAGTGGAGCACATCTTCCAGTGCTTTCTCGGGAAGGCGGCCCCCTTCACATCATTGGAAATGTCTGTACCACCTCCACCGTCAAGGGAGAGCATGCTTGCATTTAGAGTTTTAGCTGCATCCCTCCTTCTTTCAGGTGTTTCTGGGCTTCTCTCCTTGTCTCTTAGCCTCCGTGTGTGCTAGAGACTGAGAAAACGGATGTCTTTCTCACCTCTGAGCCTTTCTGTGTGCGCTGGTTTGCCCCATCCCTTCTGGAAGCATTTTAGGGTTTTTTTTTTTTTTTGGTCCTGAGTGATCTAATGTTTCACCATGGCATTCCCTGTAGGGATCTTTCTCCATTCATTATACTAGGTACTGGGTGGGCCCTCTCAACCTGAAGAGTCATATCTTTCAATTCTGGGACCATTTCTGGGACCATCATTTCATTAGTAATTGCCTTCCTTCTGTTTCACTGCTCAGATTTTAAATTCATTTGGATTTATTTTTTATCTGGGTTAATGCCATGAGTGGGACTATAGAGAAGGCTGAATGCTGAAGAATTGATGCTTTCAAACAGCGATGTTTGGTAAGATTCTTGAGAGTCCCTTGGACAGTAAGGAGATCAAACCAGTCAATCCTAAAGGAAATTAACCCTGAATATTCATTGGAAGGACTGGTGCTGAAGCTGAAGCTCCAATCCTTTGGCGACCTGATGCAAAGAGCTGACTCATTGGAAAAGAACCTGGTGCTGGGAATGATTGAAGGCAGGAGGAGAAGGGAATGACAGAGGATGAGGTGGTTGGATGACATTACTGACTCAATGGACATGAGTCTGAGCAAACTCCAGGAGATACTGAAGGACAGGGAAGCTTGGCATGCTGCAGTTCATGGGGTTGCAAAAAATTGGACAGGACTTAGCAATTGAACAACAGCAATGCTGTTTCTACTATATCATGGGCAATTCACTTGAATTCTCTGAGCCTCACTTTTCTCATCTGTAAAATGGGTATAGTAATACCTACCTCACAGGGATGCTTTTAAGGAGAAAAATAAAATATACAAGTGAAACTTACTAGGCACATAGTAGGCATTCCACAAGTACTAGATATTATTTTATGAGAGAGTGTGGTGGGAAGAATGAGAAAAATTACTCTAATTCTCTGAAGTTCATAAATTAAAAAATGATCTTTCTTATGCGTGTGTGCATGTCCGTAGTCTGCCAGGCTCCTCTGTCATGGGATTTTCCAGGCAAGAATACTGGAGTGGGTTGCCATTTCCTTCTCCAGGGGATCTTCCAGACCCACGGATCGAACCCATGTCTCCTGCACTGGCAGGCATATTCTTTACGACTGAGCTACCTAGGAAGCCAATCTTTCTTACAGTTGATATGAAATTAATGAGATAATATGCAAAGCTTATAGCATATGTCAGGTAAATGATATATAGTAACTATTCCATTTGTTCTCATTTCCATTATTACTACTGCTATTATTGGCAATATTATTGCCACTAATAACCCAATTCCAGCAGATATTGAAGAAAGTTATGAGTTAGGAGTCAGGACACCTAGGTGTTCTAGGTTCTGTCACTGACTAGCTGTGTGCTCATAGATGCTTAATTCATCTCCGTTTACATTTCTGGTACATATACAAGGAAGGGATGGTTTAGGTCAAAAGTCACCACTAACCTGCTAGTACTACCATCAAGTACAATAACTGCCCTATTACATTTACATTTTTAAAATGGTGTACAAACCCAAACATCACTGGACAAAATATATCTGTGGGCTTCTAGTTTATCATTCTAGGTGAAGATGTTTGATTTGGACTTGAAATAAATTGAGAAGTAAATTAAGCTAATTTGGAAATGAGAGTTATTATGCCAAATATTTTTAAAAATGTGACTTTCTCAAATTCTTCTCAAGTCTTACTTTAAAAGCCCCCATTTTTTAGATGTGTATATAGGGAAAAAAAAGTAGAAAGGGAATAAACATATAAAAAGATATTTGGTTTTCCTCATAATCCAAGCGCAATCTGTTTTTATGGATATTTTATTTCTATAAGGTATGAATGGCGGAAAAAATTGTTATTCTATACCAATTTCTTAACTTACAGCATTTTACTTTGATCTTTATAGGAGCCTTTGATGAATAATATATCAGGTTTTAAGAAGGAATAGGATATAATGCACTTAAATTCTATACTATTAGAGCTGCTACTGAAGATCTGTAAGAGAGATATCTCCAACATCACAACAACCAACTACTTTTTGAAAAGCCTAGAATATATATAATAGGATTACTTAGAAGAAGAAATCATTCTCTTTGAATAATGACAATGCTGGGACGGTGACAATATTTGAAATCATCCTTCCTGATACTCTGTTCCTTGAAAAATGAATATGATACTAGAAAAATGGTGTGTCATTAGGAATCCATTTAGGATGGCTCTGCTTCCTGTATTTTACTTAAGGTGAAATGATCACAGCACTGAATCGCAGACTTGACCCCCCCAGATCAGGGCCCACATGTGCCTCTTCAGTGATTTGTCGACATTGTACTAAATTGTCACCAGAAAGTGACACTGTCTCAAGGAAGGTCAGATCTGTGGTGCAGAGACTAAAAGCAGGCAGCTGCATAAGCGTGCGTCCTGATAGAGAAGCTCTCCTGTTTTAACTATGTGAAATTATGAAAGCAGTGGGTGTGTATAAGCATTTTCAGCAAAATATTCTAAACCCATGGATGTATTCTTCAGGTGTGACACCTGAGATTTATAGACTATTTTACAATTCTGGAAGGCTATGTGACCACAAGCCT
Organism: Cervus canadensis; assembly: GCF_019320065.1. Taxonomy (NCBI): domain Eukaryota; kingdom Metazoa; phylum Chordata; class Mammalia; order Artiodactyla; family Cervidae; genus Cervus; species Cervus canadensis. Next base: position 52,359,259 of record NC_057408.1, read on the forward strand.
GTCCAGAATAAAGATAAGTTTGAAAACGTTTTAAAAATTATATTGTTTATGTTGAAAAAAAGTAAGAACAAAGCAAAGTTCAAATTTCACCAAATGAGACACCAAATATTTACCTAAGAGTTGGGATAGTGAGCTTCTCTGGACAGCAGTAGCTGGCACAAATAGATATGTGTACTCTTGGAGATTTCTTTAAGGAAATGTACAGTGGGCAAACACTGGAATCCAATATGCCAACTTTTCCTGACTTCCACCCTACCCTGATATTGGAGCCTTGCTGTGGTCCCTGCCTTTGCTTTTCAAGGATACATTTTAGCAGGAAGCTCTATTTTGATGGTGGGGACAAAATGGGAGGAGTGGTCCTATTTCAAGGTCTTCCTCTGATAGATCAGAGATGCTTCAGGGCTTAGCCTACTATTCAACACCACCACCTTTACCATCTTCACCACTACCAGCATCATTAGCATCATCTTTACCACCACCATCATGACCAGCACCCTCATCACACTCCTCACCACCATTACCGGCACCATCTCCATCAACACTATCGCCACTATCAGCAGCAGCAGCAGCACGACCACCACCACCAGTAATATTAATTCTCACCCTGAGGATCACAAAGTCTTTCAAACTAGCCTCTCTGCCTCTTCAGGCTCTTTCTCATTCTCTCCAATTTTCCTACAATTAATTTTTTTCGGGGGAGGCTGGATTAACTATCCTTCATCAAAGTTCTGATCGTCTGTTTTGCCTGCATAAAAGCTGAAGTTTTAATTAATCTTCAGTCAGTCCCCCTTCTAATGAATAAGATCCAGTCCCTTGGGCCATGCGTGGAAGGCCGTGCATGAAAGATGCCTCCAAGACAAAATTCAGAACAGATTGCCCATTGCTGCGGCTATAAGTATTCTGAATTCCAACCACACACTATTGCTTGCATGTGCTTTGGGGCTTCCAATGTGGTGCTAGCGGTAACTGCTTTAGGCCAGCATTTTTCAAAGTTCAGATATATACTATTTTAATAAATACTTCTTTATTAATACATTACTTATTAGAATCACCTGGAATATCTGTTAAAATGTACATTCCTAGACCCCATGCCTAGAAGCTCTCTCTTTAGAATCCTGGGCACTAAACACTTTTTTTTTTTTTAATTCTCTTGGGGATCTCATTGACAATTTCATGACCACAAAGTCCCATTTAACTTTTGGTTACTTACATATCTTACAGAGTGTTTATAAGGATTAATATTATGAACACATAAAGCGGTTGGCACGGTGCCTGACCCAGTAAACTTGGCTCTTATGGCTAATTCTTGTCCTACCTACCTCAGTGTTTTTCTGGTGTTCAAGTAAATAATGTTTGTTATTTATTTTTTGGTATAACCTCCATTAAACTGTAAACTTAGGGGGAGCAGGAATGAGGCATTATTCACCACTGAATAACTTGCAAAATCTAGCCCAGTGTTTTGCTCAATAATATTAGCTGAGTTAACAGTATAGTGCTTTTTAAAATAATTAATTAATTTTTGTCTGCTCTGGGTCTTCTTTGCTGTGCATGGGTTTTCTCTAGCTTTGGCAGGTGGGGGCTACTCTCTAGTTGCAGAGCTTGGGCTTCTCACTGTGGGGGCTCCTCCTGCTATGGAGCACAGACTCTGGGTACTTGCGTTTCCGTAGTTGTGGCTCTCAGGCCCAGCAGTCTGGGCGCATGGGCTTAGTTGCCCTTCAACCAGGGATCAAACCCGTGTCCCCTGCATTGGCAGGTGGATTCTTAACCCTGGACCACCAAGGGAGTCCCAAGTATGGTGCTTATTTTTAAAAACTGATAAAAATTAAAATTCAGAACTCCTAAACATTATTTCAGAAAAAATACCCTTTTTTTGTCCTTCCAGAAGAAGCATCTCTTGCTCCTCTGGTGGCCCCTGAAAGCTGCAGTGTCCACCCTCTAGGAGTCCTAGGTTTGGCCCTCCCTTGCGCTGAGGCAGCCTAACCCCTTCTCATATTCTCTGAGACCATCAGTGGAAGGCACTAAGAAGCTTTAGCTGAGTGTTTCAGATGCAGTATTAAGTCAACTTTACTGAGTCTCCATCCCTAATTCTGGGTACCAGTTCTTAGAAGTAGACTTGTGTCTTAACAACCAAGACACAGTATTCACCTAGGACCCAGCTGGAATAAACAGATCTCATTTCCCAGCCTTTGTCCCTGTTTTGATGACTTGCTTAATACTTTTAGGATTAGACACTGCCTGGGTTTTGCCAATGATGTCCACCCTGTCCTTCTATCCTTCAAATGTCTTTGCAACTGAAGCCTCATCCATCAACTTCTTAATGACAAATGTGCTGGTGCAGGCTGACTGCTGAAGAGTTTCCTCAAGGACTCCCCCCACGTGCTTTATACCCCGTCTGCCCCAAGGTCCCTTCTGCTGCTGGTAGGGCTGTTGGTCCCCAGAGCCGACTGTGGCCAATCACAGGCAGCATTTAGACTGAGGCCTCTGCCTGACCACCAGCATCACTCGGGGGATGTCAACCTCCTCGCGTCACACCCGCTGGGTTTCCCCAACTCCCCCGTGCAGTTCACTGCGCATGGCCGCGGGGCTCACCTGGCTGATGGTGCTCATGGCGCGCATGTAGCTCTCGTTCCTGGAGCGGAACTTCGGGGATGTGAGCAGCCCCGCAGGGTCAAGGCTGTCGAGGCTTCGGTTGATGGAGACCTCACTGACCGCCCTCAGGTAACTGTGACTCCGGATCTGGAGTTTGGGGGAGTGCTCATTGGAAATCCTGGAGGAGAACAATGGAGAGTGTGCGTCGAGTCCTGTTCCAACGTGCAGGCGGGAATAAGACAGGGCAAGTCCCGACTGCCATAGCCACCCTACATACTAGCGCGAGCAACACAGATGCCCTCCCATGGTCGTTACACTCCCCCGTGGGGTCTGGAAAGAAAGCTTTTGGTGGGAAATCATTGAGAGCAATTATAATTCCTTCAGCCCATGCAATAATGTCCTCAATCACATTTTCCTAGATATCCTAGAGGGCATCTTGTAGCTGCCATGCCTGCCCTAGAATTCTTCCTGGTTGTAATTTGTGAGCTTTCCCTTTGTATTCATTTCTTTTCTATGCCATCTTCTATTTTACTTTTTATTGTGGTAAAAGTCACATAATATATAAAATGCACTATTCAACCGTATTTAACTGTTGAGTTCTGTGGCACTAAGTATATTCACATTGTTGTGCAACTCTCACCATCATCCATCTCCCGAATGTTTCACCTTCCTAAACTGAAACTCTGTCCCCAGTAAACACTAATTCCCCATCCCCTGATCCCCCCTCCCCTCTACACCCAAAGCCCCTGGCATCTACCAATCTACTTTCTGACTCTATGAATTTGACTATTCTAGGTATCTCACATAGGTGGAATCAAACAGTATTTGCACCTACTGTATATTGGAATGCACTTTTGAGGTTAGTTTAATATATGTCCTACAAACAAGACTGTCTTTTTGGATTTTCTGTTAATGGCAGATGGGTGTCTGTCTGTAACTCTACCAATATCTCTCTCTTGATTCATCTACCATCTGTTTAATCTTTTCTCATTTAGTTGAGATTTAACAGTGAACAAAACTTATATTTTAGATGTTAACATGTGCACATCTCTAAATCTTGATATCCAAAGACAAACCTTACATACATTATACTCGTAAGACTATTTCCCAAGATGCATTTTAAAATTATAAAAGCAGAAACTGTACTTTGCAAATAGCCAAGCTATCCAGAAGTGCACAGAGCAGAAAGTGGGTCTCTCGGTCCCCTTGTTCCTGCTCCAGAATTCCACTCCCCTGAAAGAGCTGCCCATAGCAACTTGCTGTATAGCCTTCCTTGCCTTTTCTGTACACATAAAAACAATTATTTTAGTAATTAAAAATTTTTTATTGAAATATAGTTGATTTACAATGTTGTGTTAGTTTCAAGTGTATAGCAAAGTGGTTTAGTTATATATTCTTTTTCTTTAGACACTATTACAAGATATTGAACATAGTTCCTTATGCTATACAATAGGACCTTGGTTTATTTTTTTTAATCTATTTTATATACAGCAGTATATTTTAATCCTAAACTCCTAATTTATCCCCCCTCCCCCCTTTCCCCTATGGTAACCATAAGTTTGTTTTCTGTGTCTGTGTTTTTTAAGTAATTTTTGAAGTTTGTTTTTGTGTGGGATTCAGGGTGATTTTGTTTCTTTCATAATTAAATTAAAAAAATTTGCTATAATATTGTTTGCAATTTAAAAAGTTGATAAGGAAAAAGATGTAGGCCCAATAAGCTTCTATTATTTATAATTTTTCTGGAGATTGTAGCCAATGAAATTAGAAACAAAAAAATAAATAGAGAATATAAATATTATGAAGAAAGAAACTTTGAGTATTTATAGATTATACAATTAATTAGCTAGAAGATAAAATCAACTGAAAACTTTTAGAACTAATAAGAGTGATTCCCCAAATTGTTACATACAGGGTAAAAACAGAGAAATCAATAGTTTTTCTATATACTGCCACAACCAAATAGAAATTTTAATTTAAAAATCCATTCAAAATGATAAATATAATAAGTAGAAGCTATGAAAAAGAGGTGCACCAAAAATTTTTGAAAAAGTAATAAAACTTTATGCAAGGCAATAAGCAAGTCGTAAATAAAAACAATTTTCCCGGATGTGAAACTCAATATTGTAAAAAATTTTAAACTTCCTAAATTAATCTACAAATTTAATACTTGTTGTTCAATAGCTAAGTGGTGTCCAACTCTTTGTCACCCCATGAACTGCAGCACGCCAGGCTCCTCTGTCCTCTACTGTCTCCTCTGTCCTCAGTATCTTGAGGAGTTTGCTCAGACTCATGTCCATTCCTGACCCAGGGATCCAACCCAGGTCTCCTCCATTGCAGGCAGATTCTTGACCATCTGAGCACCAGGGAAGCCCCTGGTAAATTTAATACTAAAAGCTGAGGATTTGATTAATGGCCACTTTTTGCAACTACATTGAAGTGAAGTGAAGTTGCTCAGTTGTGTCCGACTCTTTGCAATCCCATGGACTGTAGCCTACCGGGCTCCTCTGTCCATGGGATTTTCCAGGCAAGAATACTGGAGTGGGTTGCCATTTCCTTTTCCAGGAGATCTTCCCGACCCAGGGATCGAACCCAGGTCTCCTGCATTGTAGGCAGACGCTTTACCGTCTGAATCACCAGGGAAGACTACACTGAAGGAGGGGCCAAATTAGAATAGATCTGGAATTTAGCATCAAAAGGAAACCTCTTGTGTATTTTACTAATACAAAAGAGAAACTGTTCTAGCAATGTTCCCTATGGATCCTAAAAGTAGCTGCCAAACATAAAAATACCTCTGCCAGATCAGGCAAGTATTTTGCATGCATTATGTGCCATTATGGAGAGTCACCATGGACCACTTTATAAATGCTTGTGCCAAAAATCCCTGTCAGAAAACAAATACACTGAAGAGTAAATTTTCCCATTGAGATCTCTTCTAGGGAAAGAGAGCCTTCTCTAGAAGCATTTACAGCCTAAAGTTCACGTCCACTAGAACTTGAGAGAAGACAAATGTGTTTCTTTGTCTATTTTGTAGCATGACCCAGAGCAATGGTATTGCCAATATAAATGATGCTGCGCTTCCAAACAGTTATCAGGGCAGCAATGGGGGCAGCTGTTTCATAAATGGTCTGCATTCAAAAGAAAAAGTGAAAAGCTCAGTGTTTTGAAAAATGAGTGTGTGTCTGCTGGCTGAGATGGAGAAACTCTGGCCACTCATGAAATAAAGCATAATTCCAAACTGGAAAATCATTCAGAAGAGATCAAATAGTTCTACTTTGGTGAGTCATTCCTCACCACACATTTCTCACCACCTCACATGTTGTTTCATGTGATGAAACAACACATACTTTAATGATACACGAAATATAAGGAAATGAGCTTTTTGATCTTGTCCACTTAGAGAGCAGAGCCCACAGCTCTCATTATAAAGGGTACGGTATGTACGTGTGCTCCTGATGATGAAACACTCATGAAAGAAACACCAAAAGAGAATGAGTTGATTATCAACTCTAGAGGAAGTTGCTAAGAAGAAAAGGAATGTGCAAATTCAGAAACATTAGCCCTAATATTAATGATCGATGTTAACCTATTCAAATGACAGCCATCATATTTCACTTTCTCTCTAAATTGCTTATACTAAGTTAACCTTTCATGGCTTATCCCAATGGAATTGAGATTTTGGCCTGGTTGAGCCCCATTCATTGTCATGTCCTTTAACTGCACCCAAAGATGGGATGCCCTTAGATGGCAGTGAGACAGCTAGACAAACAAGTTTGGCCAGTGAATCAGTAAGGTTTCCATTGCAAAAAGAAAAAAAGCAATAATACTTGGAAAGCAACATTTAATACATTTTATTTTTTGAATATAGTTTTATTAATTTTAATTGTGTTTATTTTAAAAGATATTTTAATTTTATTGGAGTATAGTTAATTTACCATAATAGGAAAGAATATGAAAAAGAATGCATGTGTATATATATATATATACATATATATATATGAATCACTTTGCTGCACAGCAGAAATTAACACAATACTGTAAATCAACTACACTGCATATTCTGTGATAACCTATATTAAGTAAGTTGATTTACAATGTTGTGTTAATTTCTGCTGTACAGTAAAATGATTCATACACACACACACATATATATAATCCATTTTTTTCATATTCTTTTCCATTATGGTTTATCACAGGATATTGAATATAGTTCCCTGTACTATACAGTAGGACCTTGTGGTTTATGCATTCTCTATATAATAGTTTACCTCTGTTAATTTCAAACTCCCAATCCATCCCTCCCCCTGCCCCCCTTTAACTTTGGCAACCACAAGTCTGTTCTCTCTGTCTGAGAACACAAATTTTGAATCAGGGTTCCCAAAGAGAAAATGATTAATCCTGTAATATATCACTGAAATTATAACCCCACAAGATGAATAAGCTCCAGGGATCTAATGTACAGCACAGTGCATGTGTCCTATCACTCAGTCATGTCCGACTCTTTGCGACCCCGTGGACTGTAGCCCTCCAGGCTCCTCTGTCCATGGGATTCTCCAGGCAAGAACACTGGAGTGGGTTGCCATACTCTCCTCCAGGGGCTCTTCCCAACCCAGGGATCGAACCCAGGTCTCCTGCATTGCAGGCAGATTCTTTACCACTGAGTCACCAATAACTACATGATAACAAATAAAATGGAAAACTTACTCAAGGGGCTCAGAGCAAGCCCCATGAAAAAGAATAAACCTGAAGAGAGATTATGCAGGCTGAGAAATTAAAAGAAAAGAATAAGGAAGAACAAACAGAGCTTCAAAGATGGTGGGACACCATCAAACACACCAACATACATGTAATTGGAGTTCCAGAAGGAGAGGTAGAAAATACATTTGAAGAATTAGTGGCCAAAAACATCCCATATCTGATGAAAACTCATATATCTAAGAAGCTTAAAAAAACTCAAAATACTATAAACTCAGTGAGATCCACACCTCATCCTTGTAGAAGTGTCAAAAGGCAAAGACAATGAGAAAATCTTGAAAGCAGAAAGAAATGACTCATCACTTACTACAGGGAATCATCAATAAGGTTAAAAGCTGACTTCTCATCATAAATCAAGGGTGCTAGAGGGCACTGAGATGAAATATTCCAAGTACTGAATGAAAAAGATTGTCAACAAAGAAGTCTATATACAGAAAAACTGTTTTTCAAAAAAGAAGTTAAGACATTCCCAGAAACAGACTGAGAGATTCATTGCCAGCCACCTAGAGTCTTTTTTCAAACTTCTTTTTGCAACACCATATTGTTCCTTAAACGCTTCATTTTCCTTCTGTTTCTTAGAACTTTAACTTCATAAAGGGATCCATTTCACCAACTGATTAGCCCCATCAGAACAGCACAGCTTAGACACAGGAGCAACTTCTACATTTTAAGATTCAGACTGAAGAAACAAACTCCCCTAGGCCCCTTGTTATGTTCTTTGTTGCTCTTCCTCCATAAATGCGTGATGTGGGGAATGAATGTCAGCACTATTTCTGGGAGACATGACACTGCCAAGTGTTGTAGACCTTGCTATCTCTTAGAAGTCCAGGGTGGGGTAAAAGGAAGATGAGGAAATCATCTTGGGGATTTTTCTTTGCTCCATTAGCTTCACTCTGTAGAGAAAAAAACTGATATGGGTGGGGATTTGTTGACTGTTCTACTGGGAAGATTATCAAAGAGCCACAGGCTGAGTATCTGCAAAGCCATATGCTAGAAGCTGGGATAATGCATTTTAGTTATAAAGTGGATCTTGTCCAAAATAAAGGTGCAGTTCTTCTGACAATAATTCATCAACCCTAGCAACTTTCAACATAAAATGCAGTTCTTACAGGGTGCCAAATATGTTTATCCATTATATTTAGGCTCTTCTGACACTTGGAAGGACTTCCCAGGTGGTGCTAGTGGTAAAGAACTCACCTGAGACGAACTCAATGCAGGAGATGCAAGAGACTCGGGTTTGATCCCTGGGTCAGGAAGAGCCCCTGGAGAAGGGCACAGAAATTCCTGGAACCGTGCAATCCCCTGGAGGAGGGCACAGAATTCCAAGAAAGATACTTGGAATTCAAACATTCTTTCCTATAGATTCTCTAGACTGTGCAACATTAGATTTAAAACAATACAAATCAGATGCCAACTATTCATAATGCTTGTGCTAGATGCTGCAGAGAACATGTGATTCCTGCCTTTGATAACATCAGTCTCCAGATAGAGACAAATATGCCGAACGAACTTGAAGATAATCTGTGTTGTGCTTATAACAGGGCTTCCCAGTTGGCGTTAGTGGTAAAGAACCCACCTGCTAATGCAGGAGACATATGAGATGCGGGTTTGACCCCTGGGTTGGGAAGATCCCTTGGAGGAAGGCATGGCAACGCCAGTATTCTTGCCTGGAGAATGCCATGAACAGAGGAGCCTGGCAGGCTACAGCCCATGGGGCCACAGAGCTGGATACGACTGAAGCAACTTAGTACACACACACGTGCTTATAATAAGTGTTCAAGAAAGAAGCAAGAAGAAGGTAGCAAAGAAGAGACTCATTTGGAGTAGAGGTATTAGGAAAAGCTTTGGAGAGAGGACAGCTTGGAGTCCTCTCAGACCCTGATAGACTGTCACCATGTAAGAGTGAGCCAGACAGAAGTCATTCCAGACCCAGGGAGCAAAAACTTGGAGGCTCAGGGCAGAGGACAGTGCCCAGGAAGCTGATATGTACAGAGCTGGGCCTGCTTTCATCAGAGGCTTATTGGAGTTGTAACTGCCTGCTGGCCAGTCTCCCCCATAAAACTGTGGGTTCTGGAAGGTAGCGACCACATCTGGGGTCATGGGATTATATGGAGTCATCACTGTGTTCCCAAAGCTTAGCAAAGTGGCTGGCATACACTGTTGTTGTTGTTCAGTTGCTAAGTCATGTCCAACTCTTTGCAACCCCATGGACTGTAGCACACCAGGCTTCCCTGTCCTTCACTATCTCCTGGAATTTGCTCAGATTCATGTCCATTGAGTCAGTGATGCCATCTAACTATCTCATCCTCTGTCATCCCCTTCTCCTCCTGCCCTCAATCTTTCCCAGCAACAGGGTCTTTTCCAATGAGTCGGCTCTTTGCATCATATTATTAGATCTCCTTAAAAATTTGTTGAATAAGTGTGTGGGAGGGAAATGTGGAGAGTCTGAAGTCCATCAAGGCATTGTGACAAGAAGCCCAGTAAGACCCTGATGAGGACCTGAAGAGAATCAAGGCACCATGGAAGGTGAAGACTTGAGGGGACAGAGGACTTGAGAGGACAGATCTCAAGACTTGAGGTCCCTTTGGAGATCTATTCCTCAGTGAAGGAAAGTGTTAGTCACTCAGTCATGTCCTACTCTTTGCAACCCCATGGACTGTAGCCTGCCAGGCTCCTCAGTCCATGGAATTATCCAGGCCAGAATACTGGAATGGGTTGCCATTTCCTTCTCCAGGGGATCTTCCCCACTCAGGGATCAAACCCAGGTCTCCTGCATTGCAGGCAGATTCTTTACCGTCTGAGCCACCAGGGAAGCCCTAAGCAGGACGGTAACGCCTCTCATCATGTTATATAGACTATAGTCAGACCCAAGGGAATTGATTTCTCTCTCTGGGAGCAGCAAGGAAAGAACCTTTCTTAATATTCAGATGTGCCCAGCAGAGTTTTGTTGATGGCTGACCGAGGATACAGTGCTTCATACACAAAGAATTGCTTCCAAGACCTGCATGCAGGAATTTGGGAGCTCTGGTATGCTTTCAGCATCCGAGGAGGTCTGTGTGAGTACACAGCACGTGTCCATGAAGGCAGATCCCGCCTAGAACTGAACAACAGGTGCAGCACTGAGCTCTTTTGCTTTCTTCGGCTCCGGGTGGCCAGTTTTATAAAAACAAGTCTTATGTATCACCTCAAAATGATCCCTACAATTCTCTTCCCTTTAGCTTGATTAAGACCAAAATGATCACTAAATTGGTTACAATAATTCAGAGAGAAATGCGATCTGTGGAGCGGCAGTTGCCCTTAGTGGACGTCCCTGGTGGCTCAGCGGTAAAGAATCCGATCAAGCGGCTTCACAGCAGGGAACTTGCTCTGCTGAACTTGGCTCCATGTTGTAACAAGCTGGCTTCAAATCTCAGTTGGCACCTTGGTACTGGGGAAGCCACGCTTCCCCCTTGTTTAAAATAGAGAAGAACACCGCCTTGTAGAGCTGTGAGCGTTTTTCTTTCTCTTGGCAGCACCGCATGGCATGCCTGCGTTCGTGCTAAGTCCCTTCAGTCGTGTCTGACTCTTTGTGACCCCATGGACTGTAGCCCGCCAGGCTCCTCTGTCCACGGGATTCTCCAGGCAAGAATACTGGAGTGGGTTGCTATGCCCTCTTCCAGGGAGTCTTCCCAATCCAGGGATCGAACTCCTGTCTCTTATGTCTCCTGCATATCCAGGTGGGTTCTTTATCACTAGCGCCACCTAGGAAGTCCACCACATGGTATATGGGATCTTAATTCCCCACCCAGGGATGAAACCCTCAGCTCCTGCATTGGAAGGCAGAGTCTAAACCGCTGGACTTAACCACCTTAACTAAGGAAAGTCCCTTAGAGCTGTGAGAATTTACTGGATAATTAGCATCTTTCTCTCATTGTGGCAAATATAAATAACATAAAACCCATCATTTCAACCTTTTTTTTTTGTTTTTTAATTCTAATTGGAGGATAATTGCTTTATAATATTGTGTTCTTTTCTTCCATACATCAACATGAATCAGCCACAGGTATACATATGTCCACTCCCTCTCGAACTTCCTTCCCACATCCCACCCTATCCCACCCCTCTAGGTTGTCACAGAGCACTGGGCTGAGCTCCCTGCATCACAGAGCAAATTCCCACTGGCTATCTATTTTACATCTGGTCATGTGTATGTTTCCATGCTCCTCTCTCCATGCGTCCCACCCTCTCCTTCCCCTGCTGCGTCCACAAGTCTGTTCTCTATGTCTGCGTCTCCATTGCTGCCCTCCAAATAGGTTCATCAGTACCATCTTTCTAGATTCCAAACACGTGTTAATATACAGTTATTTGTCTTTCTCTTTCTGACTTACTTCACTCTGTACCCTAGGCTCTGGGTTCATCCGCCTCATTAGCGCTGACTCACATGTGTTCTTTTTTTATAGCCGAGTAAATATTCCATCATCCATTTTTAAGTGTACAGTTGGGTAGCATTAAGAACTTTTATAGTGTTGTACAACTGTCACCATCATCTAACCACAAAACCTTTTCATCATCTTAAACTGAAACTCTACCCATTAAACACTAACTCCCCACCCTTCCTTCCCTGACCATCTTACTTTCTGTTTCTATGAGTTCAACGACTCTGAAGTACCTCACATAAGTGGAATCATAGTGTTTGTCTGGCTTGTTTTGCTTAGCATAATGTCTTCAAGGTTCATCCATATGGCAGCATGTGTCAGAATTTCCTTGCTTTAATATTACTTAGTAATATTCCATAATTCTATACACCACATTCTGTTTATCCATTCATCCATCAACAGACACCTGGATTGCTTCTACCTGTTAACTATTGTGAATAACACTGCTATAATCTTAAGTGTACAAATATCTGTTTGAGTCCCTGCTTTCAATTCTTTTGAGTATATACTCGAAAGTAGAAATCTTACTTTAACAGAAATACTTAACTTTTCTATTTCATTTCTTAGCAATTAAGCTACCAGCAACTTTGGGGACCAATATAATCAAAACAAACTGTCATTTTTTTTTCCTCCAAAAAGATACTCTATTGATCATTTAAGGTAAGTTTTAGGGACACACAATAAGGTAGTATTTCAGGAACTATTATTGCTATGGCTGAAAACAGAAAAATACTTCTATTTGGTGAAAAGTATAGTAATAAATCTGAGTATAATTTTACTGCTCTAGTGATTGCAAAACAGTAATGTAATTAAAACTTGATACAGCAACATTGAGACTAAATTGCATTGCCATGATTAAGACATCCAGGAAAATAATTCTACAAGCAGTTAGAGATTACAGAAAGACTGTTGACAGGAGTGTCAGTCTATGAACCGGTTAAGTAAAGAAATGACGTCATCACTAAAGAAGACGGGATGACAATTCAAATGTACTAGTTAGTAAAGAGCCCTAATTCTTAGGAGGAATGTAAATGCTGCTTTGAGCTGAAGGGAGAGTATTTCTTTCAATTTAAAAAGTGTCAGGGCAGAAGAGGTGTACTTACACAGATGTAAGCTGACATTGACGAATCGGAGTCATTAAAGCCTGTGTGAAAGTCTTTTGATAGATTTTTTTTCATAAAGTGCTTCATTTTCTGACTTAACTTGAGGAAGAGAAAAATGCAACTAAAGACAGTCTTAAATAATTCTTCTAGTGTTGGCTTCCTTCTAATCCCCCTGGTTGGATGCTCTGTGTCTACATTCACTTCTAGCCTCGAAAAAGGTCTCAAAGAAGACCTCCCTCCCGTCCATGTGTCAGTCTTCAGTTGTTCAGAACACAGGTGTCAAGCCCTAGCTAAGCCTCCCTTCTCCTGGTGACACGTCCTCCTTCCTCTGGTCCTGTACGTCGAGATTTGTAGGTGCTTCACTACCTTGATAACTCATCTCTAAAGTAGGTCCTATTTGTTATTTTTTCTTTGATAACTGAGTACCTGGAACCAAACTCAACCTTTCAAACATGGGTTGACAAGAGTGGAATACAGAATGGCTATTGCTTTCTGTTCTGTAGAAAATCATCTTGGGGTGAAGTCTAAAAAGCTTTGGACTTATTGTTTGGCTTATAGTCACCCTGTTGGCTTCTGGTAAGCTTCCTTTGGACAACATTTATTTATTTATTATTTTTTAAACTTATTATTTTGTATTGGAGTATAGCTGATTAACAATGTTGTGATAGTTTCAGGTAGACAGCAAAGGGACTCAGCCATACATACATGTGAGTCCCCCAAACTCCCTTCTCATCCAGGCTGCCACATAGCATTGAGTAGAGTTCCATGTGCTATACAGTAGGGACCTTGCTGGTTATCCATTTTAAATGTAGCAATGTGTACATGCCTTTGGACAACTTTTAGATCTTCACCTCAAAGGATGTTAACTCATTACGATTTTTGATCCTTTTCTTCCTGTGAAATTGACACCAAGGTTTATCCTGTCAACCCCATACAATATATGCAATATATGCACTCTATTCCTTTTTTCTTTTTGGTTGCACTGGGTCTTCATTGCTGTGAGTGGGCTTTCTCTGGTTGCAGCGAGTGGAGGCTACTCTTGGTTGCGGTGAGCAGGCTTCTCATTGCGGTGGCTTCTCTTGTGGAGCACAGGGTCCAGGCTGCGTGGGTTTCAGAAGTTGCAGCACACAAGCTCAGTAGTTGCAGATGGAGGGCTTAGATGTTCCACAGCATGTGGAATCGTCCCAGAACAGGGATCAAATCCACATTGGCAGGTGGATTCCCATCCACTGTGCCACCAGGGAAGTCCATATCAGCTATTCTTGCTAGTTGTGTCATCAGAAAAGGTGATAACAGAAGCAAGTTTAATAAAATCCCAAGTCACTGAGGGTTACAAAGTTCTATGCTTTACCTACAGTGTCTTATTCAGTTAGCACACCAATATTATGAGTCATTCTAACAGTTATGAAACATTTTTATTCCTATTTTATAGATAAGGAAACTGAGGCTGATGAGTTTGTAAACTTACAATTGAAAGCTTGGCCTATCTAATTTCTGTCATCTTAACTACCTTGTGGCCTCCCCATAAGCATGCCACGTATTTTCTTACCCCATCACCTGTAAAATTATTGACTAGGATCGGGCAAATCCATTGTCTTTGGAGTTGGCTCAGTCCATTAACAGCATAGTCTTTGATAGGCTCTTTATCATGTACCTCTGTGACCCAGCCCATGCTTCTCTGATGTCAGTTTTTTCCCCGCAAGCCTACTGGGATCTACTGTTTAAATGTTTTAAATGCAGTTCCATTCCTCTGATATGTCTCAGCCAGTTCAGAGAGGAAAAATATAGGCAGTCCTGTATGTTCCTTTTTAGTCAGTCTATGCTGGCTCCTTCTTTTCTAAATCATCATAAACCATCCGTTTAAAAATCCATTCTGAAGTTGCCCCAGGGATTTACATTAGATTAACTATTTGAAATTTTTAGAATCCTCTCTTAGAAAACTGAGATAATATTTACTTCTTTTCTGGCACTTTCCCTATGGTTCCCAAAATATTACCAATATTGATTCTGCAATTACATCTGCATTCCTTTAGATGGAAATTAAATTTTCTTGGCTTTATGTATTTGCTTCTTATTTGTGGCAGTTACCTACTTGTGTTCTAAGTTGGGCTTAGGTAGTTGGCCATATTCTTTTTGTATGCCCAGTTCAATTAAGTTTTAACTCAGAAAGCTATTATGTATTGGGGAAGTATATTGTAACCAAATATAAACATGGTTCCTAGACATTTAGGGCTGCTTCTCACCTATGCCATGCTTCTGTACAAATTAGAAAAAGATGCCCCTTTCTCAAATAAAAAAGTGCTTAGATAATTATATTATGGTGTAACCTGAATAATTTATGGTAGATTCCATCCTAACGTTGCTCTTTGGCTCTAGCTGCATGATACAAATGCTCACATTTTGACCCAATCTCACATAAGACAGAACTATTTTAGACAATGACTGCTGAGATTGGAGGCATGGTTTTCACACTTCACTCAGACTGGTAAGAATGATGATTCCAATACACTGTGATAAGCTGTAATTCCTAAAACTACCACTAAAAAAGCTATACAAGAAGAGACACTAAAAAACACTGTAGGTAAATCAAAATGGAATTCTAAAAAAATATTGAAGTTTCCCCTAACAAATCAGGAAAAAACCCAGGGAAACAAAAAAGTAAAAACTAACCAGAAAAATCAGAAAATTAAGAAAATCAAATGGAAGCCTTAAATCCTAAGATAGTAATTAAATTAAATGTAACTAATTGAATGCACGAATTAAAAGAGTTGCAGGCAGGATTAAAAAACATGACCCAACTATAAGCTGTCTAATGATGAACCTAGACAGCATATTAAAAAGCAGAGACATCACTTTGCTGACAAAGGTTCCTATGGTCAAATCTATGGTTTTTCCAGTAGTCATGTATGGATGTGAGAGTTAGACCATAAAGAAAGCTGAGCACCGAAGAATTGATGCGTTTGAACTGTGGTGTTGGAGAAGACTCCTGCGAGTCCCTTGGACAGCTAGGAGATCAAACCAGTCAATCCTAAAGGAAATCAACCCTGAATATTCATTGGAAGGACTGATACTGAAGCTGAAGCTCCAATAATTTGGCCAGCTGATGTGAAGAGCTGACTCATTGGAAAAGACCCTGATACTGGGAAAGATTGAGGGCAGGAGGGAAAGGGAGCAGCAGAAGGTAAATGGTTGGATGGCATCACTGACTCGATGGATGTGAGTTTGAGAAAACTCTAGGAGATAGTGAAGGACAGAGAAGCCTGGCGTGCTGCAGTCCATGGGGTCGCGAAGAGTCGGACACGACTGAGCAACTGAACAACAACAAAAAGAAGGAACATACTTAAAATATAAAGATATACACTGAAAGCAAAAAGAGAAAAAGTTGTACCATGCAAACATTAATCAAAGGAAAACAACAGTGACTCTATTAATATCAGATAAAGAAATTTTACCATTAAAGCTTGTGGTAAAGAAAATGACCAGAGGCAGAGAGGAATATTACATAGTGGTTAAAGAGTTGATCCATCAAGAAGACAATCCCCAATATGTATGAATTAAATGACAGAACTGCAAAATAAGTGAAGCAAAAACTGATAGAACTGAGTGATGGAAAAATCCATCATTATAGTTAGAGACGTCAACAACCACCTTTCATCAATTGATAGAGCAACTTGACAAAATCAGCAAGGATATATTAATATTAATAGAAGAACTCAACTCTATCAATCAAGAGTCAAATTGACATTTAGAAAACCCTTCATCCAAGAACAGCACACTACACATTCTTTCCAAGTATTCATGGGATATATACACATGTAGACCATATTCTGGGCCATAAAATGAAGCTTCAACCAATTAAAAAAAATTGATATCATATACAGCATGCCCTCTGATCCCAGTGGAGCTGCATGAGAATTGAAAAACAGAAAGATAACAAGAATATCTCTAAACATATGGAAGCTAAACACTCAAAGCTAAATAACTTGTAGATCTAAGGAAGCCTCAGTGGAAATCTAAAAATACGCTGGACTGAAAGAAAATTGAAATACAACATATCAACTTTTGTGGAGGCATAGCTGAAGCAATGCAGAGAGGAAAATCGATGGCACTAAATGCATAAGTTAGACAAGAAGAAAAGTCTCAAACCAGTAAGTTTTACCTCCTGAATCTTGAAAAGAGCAAAATAAACTGGAAAAAAGGAAGAGGGACTTCCCTGGTGGTCCAGTGGTTAGGACACCACCTTCCAATGCAGGGGGTGCAGGTTCAATCCCTGGTCAGGGAGCTAAGATCCCGCGTGCCTCGTGGCCAGAAAACCAAAACATGAAAAAAATACAACCGGAATCAATATTGTAACAAATTCAATAAAGACTAAAAATGGTCTATGTCAAATAATTCTTAAAAAAGGAAGAAAATTATAGAGATAAGGGCAAAAATCAATGAAATTGAAAAGAGAAAAACAATATAGAAAATCAGTGAAACAAAGAGCTGATTCTTTGAAAAGATCAATAAAATCGACAAACTCTTGCCTAACAATGAATAAAAGAAGACAGAAATCACCATTATGAAAAACATGGGAAAAAAATAAAAAAAGAAATCCCATTATGAGGAATGAGACAAAGTACATCACTTCAGACATAAAAATGATAACAAAGGGATACTATGAATGACTGTACACAGATAAATTCGACAATTTAGATGAAATGGACCAATTCTTTGAAAAACACAAAGGACCAAATTCACCCAATATTAAACAGTCAACAGAGCTGTAACTCATAAATATATCAAATTTTTAATTAAAAACCCACCCGAAAAAAATATCCGGCCCAGGTGTTTTCACAGGAGAATTCTACCAAAATTTAAAACCAAATTAAAACCAATTATACAAAATCTTTTCTAGAAAACAGAAGGGAAGTTAATGTTTCCTGACTCATTTTATGAAGCTAGCATTACCCTGATACCAAAAGCAGAAAAAGAAAACCACAGATCTTGTGAATAAAGACAGAAATGTCCTTAACAAAACACTGGCAAATAGAATTCAGCAACATATATAAAGAATTATATACCAAGAGCAGGTCAAGTTTATTTTACTTAGATGGGGTATTCCACTTGTACAGATGCAAGACTGGTTTAAAATTTGAAAATCAGTCAATGTAATCCACCTTATTAATAAGCTAAAGGGGGAAAATTACACAATCTTACCGACTGATGCAGAAAATGCATTTGACAACAACTCATTCGTTATAAAACCTCTCAGAAAAATAGAAATAAAAGGGAACGTCCTCAATTTGACAAAGATTATCTACAAAAAACCTACAGCTAGCAACAAGGCAAGGATGTCCATTCTCACCATTCTTACTCAACATTGTGCTGGAAGCCCTAGCCAGTGCAGTGAGGAAGCAAAAAGCATACACATTAGGAAAGAAGAAATAAAACCGTCCCTATTGTAGGTGACATGATTGCCAACATAGAAAATCCCAAGGAATCTGCCAAAAATTCCTGAACTAGTAAGTAAATTTAGCAAAGTCACAGGATATAAGATGCTAAAAAATCAACTCTATTTCTAAATACCAGCCTGAACATACGGACACTGCAAGTAGATATGCAACACCATTTACAATCACTTTAAAATACTTAGGTGTAGTCTGACCATATGTTGTAAACAAAACATGTGCAGGACTTGCATACTGGAAACTAAGCAACACTGATGAAAGAAATCAAAGAAGATCTAGATAAATGCAGATGCATACCACATTTATGAATTTAAATACTCAACATAGTCAAGAAGTCAATTTCCCCCAAATTGATATGCAGGTTTAATGCATTTCCTATCAACATCACATACTTTTGTAGATATAGACAAGACTGTTCTAAAATTTACATGGGAAGTTAAAGGAACTAGAATAGCTAAACTAATTTTAAGTGTAAAGTGAGATTTATTCTACTCTTTTTGTGGGGAGTTTGACACACAGATCAGTGGAACAGAATGGAGAATCTAGAAATAAACCGAAAGAAATATGTCCAACTGATTATTGACAAAAGTGCAAGAGCAATTCAAGGAGGAAATACAGCCTTTTCATAAATGGTGCTGGAGTAAACATCCATAGATATTTACTTTGAACTTTAAGTCTCACAGCTTACACAAGAATAAACTTAAAATGAATCCTGGACTTTGATGTAAAGTAGACTTTTAGGGGGGAAAAAGACATTAAAGAAAATCTTTGGGGTTCTAGACTAGGTTCTTAGATTTGGCACAAAGAATGATCCATAAAAGGGAAACTTGATAAATTCACCTTCATCAAAAGCTTTTCTTCTGTGAAAGACTATTAAAGTAAAAAAAACAAAGCTAGACATGAGAAGGTATTTGAACATCACACATAAGACAAAGAACTTATAGTTTGATTAAAAAAAATAACTTTAAAACCCAACCCAAAAAGCCCAACCAGCAAATGGGCAAAGGATGGAAAGAGACATTTCACAAATAAGCCCAACAAAAAAGTCAACATCAGAAGCCACTGAGGAAACGCAAATGAAATCCTTGAGAAAGCCCTACACACCAATCAGAATGACTAATATAAGAAAAAATAATGACCACAAATACTGATGAGGATCTAAAGAAACAGAATCACTCATGGATGGCTTGTGGGAATATAAAATGGTGTAGTCACTCTAAAAAATAGTATGACAGCTCCTTCAAAAATGAAACATGCAACTATTCTATGACTAACCATTGTACTCCTGGGAATTTATCTTAGAGAAATGAAGCCTATATTCACTGAAAAGCCTCCACAGGAATGTTATCACAGCTTTATCCATAATAAATTGGGAACAGCCCAATGTTGAAGATGTCCTTCAACAGTTGAGTGACTAAACAAACTGCGGTACACCCTTATCACACAAGACCACTCGGCCAGCCTGGAGGAATCCTCAGAGCATGGTGAAAGGTTTTGCATTTTGACTATCCTGGCTGTGATATTGTACTATAGTTCTGCAAGATGTTTTCATCAGAAGAAACTGTGTAAAGGGGACAGGGGATCTCCCTGTATTATTTTTTTATTACTATATGAGAATCTACACTATGCCAAGGTAAAAATTTAATTAAAAAATAATTCTACCCTCAGAGAATGAATGGGTTAGAATATAGAAGAAACTAATAACATGATTTCTCACCTCGTCCTAAGCTGAATGTTGGAACTATGTTCACACCTGAGAATGAGGAGAACCAAGTGAATCTCCAGATTTTTAAACTTCTGCCATGACGAAGCAGCGTCTGTGTCTGTGGCGATGAGTAATGCATGCCTTAAGCATGTAGCTGTGATACAGCAAGTCCATTTCTGGGTATTTATCCGAAGAAAATGAAAACACTAATTTGAAAAGATATATGCACACTTATGTTCACTGCAGCATTATCTACAATACCAACCTAAGTGCCCGTCAACAGATGAATGGATAAAGATGTGTTTTATATTTATATATATATATACACACACACACATATATGTATATATACATATACACAATGGAATACTATTCAGCCAGAAAAAGGAATGAAATCCTGCCAATTGCCACGAAAATGGATGGATCTAGAGGGTACTACGCTAAATGAAATGTTACACAGGGAAAGACAAATACCATCTGATTTCATTTATATGTGGAGTCTTAAAAAACAAAGGAACAAACAAATCAAAACAAAGACAGATGCATAGATACAGAGGATAAATGGGTGTTTGTCAGAGGGGAGGGGAGTGGAGGGTTGGGTGACAAAAGTGAAGGGGATTAAGAGTACAGACTACCAGTTATAAAATAAGTAAGTCACAGGGATGTAACATACCACATACAGAATGGTGGTGGTGGTTTAGTCGCTAAGTAGTGTCTGACTCTTGCGGTCCCATGGACTGTAGCCTGCCAGGCTCCTCTGTCTATGGGATTCTCCAGGCGAAAATACTGGAGTGGGTTGCCATTTCCTTCTCAAGAGGATCTTCCCTACCCAGGAATTGAATCCAGGTCTCCTGCACTGCAGGAAGATTCTTTACCAACTGAGCTATGAGGGAAGCCCCTACATATGGAATACGGTCAATAATATTGCAATAACTTTGTATTTTGTGCGCTGAGGGATGGTTACTAGACTTCAGCATGGTGACCAACTTGTAATGCATATAAATACCAAGAATGTACTCATGGGTGTGGGCTTGAGGGCTGATTAGGCACCATTGTCTGAGGCTTCTCGAATATTCCATCTCCCTGCGGAGTGGCTCAGCGCTCTGGTCGGGAAAGGGAGGTAGGCAGGAGTCGAGGGACAGTGGGACTGTCCTCTTTCTCTATTCTCTGGAAGATGCAGGTAGTTTCTAGTAACTGGATTCTGTTTCTCTGCCCCCTGCCATTCTAACACTTCACTGGCCACTACCATTATAGCCACACTGATGCCTTAATTAAGACATGAAAAAGATGAGGGAACCACAGGAAAAGCATTTGAAATACAATATTTTTAAAAAAATATTTTTATTTTTAAATTTTGCCCTGTCCAGAGTGGCATGTGGGATATTATTTCCCCAGTAAAGGATGGAACCCATATCCCTGGCATTGAAAGTGCAGAGTCTTAATCACTGGAGTGGCAGGGAAGTCCTTAAAACACAATTTCGATGTCTCATGAGACACACAGGAATGCACATTCATCGGCTATGCTTTACATCTGCTTTAGCTGTAGAAATACAATGATTCTGAAACTCATATTTAGAGAGAAAGTAAGTACCCACTCATCTGAACAAAAAGGAGAAAAAAAAAACGTTTTTCAGGAAATGTGAAGAATCGTTAACTTCACAGATTTTGCACAGAAAGCATAATTGCCTACAATACAAGGCAGAAACACATTCTAAAGCATTTGTGAGCAAAATGGAGACATGGCCCATTAATCCTTTATCATCAGAATCAAATAGTACTCAAATGACCACATGGACTGTGACTAAATCAATTAGGTACAAAGATGGTAATAATTAGGGCTGTTGGCAGTCAAAAGCTCTCCCAGAAATGTGCTTAGATGTTGAAAAGACGACTTCCACCCACTTTTATTACCTTTGTGCTGCGGTAGATTATAGTAATTTCTTATGCTTTGAGTGAGGGAAAATGGGAAGATAATATTCAGCTTACTGAGGATGGTTTAACTTTTCTATAGGCAGGCACTGAACAATCATTTACCTACATATAATGAGGGATATAAAGCTTTCTGGCCAAAATGTACTCTGTTATGGTAGTAACATAATAGATATGCATATTCTGCCTTGGAAAATCCCAAGATTCTGATAAGCATTGTGTAGGAAGCAAAGAGCTAGAGGATTAGACAGTCCGTAAACAAAGCTCCCTTTACAGATGCTGCTGTTGGGACAGCTAAGACTTGCCTCCTGTCCTTCCCTTTCCCAACCCCTTAGGGCCCTTCCTCGCCTCCGGGTCTTTATTAGTTGGCCTTTGTCGCTCCTCTTATGAAAAAGACACTTATTTTCTGTTCTGCTCTTTCCCGTGCCCAGTGTCCACTTGGAGGAAAGAGTGAGTCTGTATTTCCAAGGAGACCTTCGCAGACCACCAGGCGAGTCAGTCCCGGGGAGCGCCTGCAGGGGGCGGTCGACACCGTGGAATGAACAGACGGCGCTGGCCGCCCTGGGGGTCCCGGACCTGCTGCAGGACAAGCCTGGGAGACCAATATGCAAGAAGGGGGGCCTTCTAGAAAATCAAAGGTAATCCGCTCAAGTCAAGTTGTTAAATGTCTGCCATTGGTGACCTCAAAGAATCAAAGGAGGTCGGGGGCCTGGATTGATGGCGGGGTGGGGGCTCATCTTTTCTAAGGCTCTCACTGCACAAATGTGCAGTTGAGGCCCAGAGGAGGCCTGTGGTCTAACCAGCTAGTTAGTAGCACTGCTGATGCAAGAACTGAGGTTGACTAACAGCCTGGACCCTTTAAGAGATTCCAGGCGGCCCCGTCTGTATTTATTTACAAGATAAATATCTAAAGTAAAAAGAACACTCTCTACTTCTGAGTTATCATTTCTAGGAGTTAAGCTGAAAGTGGTGAAGCTTATTAGGGGGGAAATAGGCACTAATTTGAAATAAGATAGGATTATGAATGCATTGCATTATCTGTCTATGTTATAACAGCCGTAGGCTCTGATGGTAAAAACAGTTAATAAGCTAGGTGGTGGCTGTTTCTTGCTTTTTAAAAAATCTAGCTGTACCGCCTGTTTTATTTACATAAATTGAAACAAGGAGTCTTTTCTGGTGAATGACACATTTATGAGATCACTTGGGAGTTCTGGTATTATTTTCACCTGCTCTTCTCTTTCTGCGCTCCAGTGCAGAACAATTAATTTAGTTTCCCAGGGTATTTTCAAAAGCAAGCTGCTCAAAATGTGGTTCTAGGATCAGCATCACTTGGGAGCTTGTTACAAATGCAGTGTGTCAGCAGGATTCCCAGGCAGTTCTTAGGTCACTGCATCCTGGAGAGAACAACTGTATCACTCCAATACTACCTCGCAGAGCCCCTACTTCATTGTTCCTTAGGCTGACCTGGGCTCCTAGTCCTTAACCTGGGTGTTCCTGCCAAGAATGAGCATCAGCATCTTCCGTTTAAAAGAAGAGCATCACTTGTGCTTTAAAATGAGGCAGGAAGAGTAATGGAGTGGAGTTTGTGATGCGGTCCTGTAGATTCCTTAATGGGACTTTATTTTACGTGGAAGGGCACTGTGTTGATAACTATATAAGAAAGGTTTAAAAGTCCTCATATGCAACTCATGGAAGCTAATAAACCAGTTTCTTGGCCAACTCTAGTCCCAGTACCTGACTCACTCCTAATGAGTTGGGATCTGAACATCCTCATAAACCCCGTCAGCTCCCCAGACAGAAGGACACGTGGTGATGAACCTGTGCTTGCACAGACCGTAGCTTCTCATCATTTTTGTTTCTTCCCACCACCAAGTCTAGAATTGTGTTCTGTATCCAACACGTGCCTAACTATCCTTGCCAGCTATAACACTAGATAAATATTTACTGAGTCCCCCTCTCCCCGCCCCCCCACCATGCATAAAATACTGTTGGATCAAAATGTTTTCCTAATTAGTTAAAATAAACTGATGTCAGACTGCTAGTTAGTGCAAGGATATAGGTTGAAAGGCATATTTAGATGAGTTTTTCTGATGTCCCTGTTCTACAGGTAAAATCACATATCCATTTGCTTCTTCACATATCTCCAGGGAGTTATCAATTTGGGAGACAAATGAGTTACTGCATTATGGTGCTGTCAGACTCAAGCATTTTGGAATTTGTGGAATTAAACTCATACTGGTTTGTTTATTTTCTATGTCTAGAAAATTGATGATGTAAATGTTGGAGTGCTTAAAAGAATGCACTTTAGAAGGGTGGTTTAACACAGGACTTCAAGTCTTGGAGTCTGAGTGCTGGAGAAGAAGCTTCCACAGAGTAGATTGGGGTTTTCCAGAACCAGTCACATCCTCACTGGCCGGTTCCCCTGGCAGGCAGCCGCTGCCAGGCCCCTCCTGTGGGAGGTCTGGTTCTGTGGGGGAGGGAGCCTAGGCGGCTGCCTAGTGCCATTGACCAGAGGGTGTACCTCAGAGACCAGGTGTGGATCACCAGTGCCCATCTACTCAGGGTGCTTGTGGGCAGTGATGGAAGCAAGGTCCACTGTACCCTGTTGCAAATTTGAGAGAGACGGACAGTATAGCTCTGGGTGAATAACAGTTTGTTTTCGTTTATTTTTATCTTTATTTATTTTTGGCTGCACTGTGTCTTTGTTGCTGTGCGTGGGCTTTCTTTAATTGTGGCGAGTGGGGGCTACGCTCTAGTTGTGGTGTGAGGGCTTCTCACTGGAGTGACTTCTCTTGTTGTGGAGCACGAGCTTTAAGTGTGCGGGCTTCAGTACTTGCAGCGCTAGAGTTTCAACTTGCGACTCTAGAGCATGGGCTCAGTAGTTTTGCACAGGCTTAGCTGCCCCAAGGCAATGGAATCTTCCCAGACCAGGGAATGAACCATTGTCCTGTATTGGCAGGTGGATTCTTATCCACTGGAGCACCAGGGAAGTCCTATTTTTTAATATGAACTATAGTTGACTTACAATATTGTGTTAGTTTTAAGTGATTCAGTTATATGTATATGTATATATGTATTCCTTTTCAGATTATTTTCCAGTATAAGTTATTATAAGATATTCAACATAGTTTTTTGTGCTATATAGTAAATCCTTGTTGGTTATCTATTTTATATATATTGGTGTGTATCTATAAATCCCCTACCCCTAATTTATCCCTCTCCCTCCCCTTTCCCCTTTGGTAACTGTGTTTGTTTTCTATGTCTGTGAATCTGTGTCTGTTTTGTAAATGAGTTGGTTTGTATTATTTTCTAAGATTCCACATTGAATGAAAAACATTTTCAATGTTTGTATTAAACTCAGGAGTGATATGGTACCACAGATAATATCTGCAATGATGATGACATTTCACTATTAATTAAGATCTTCCATAATGATTATTTTAATGTTGAGTTAGAAACATTTTTATGATGAAGATCAATGAAGAAAAAAATGTGAATAGAAAGTTCAGCCAAAGGTGAGTTTAAACAGAGCAGCCTATTTGAAGATATTTCTCTGTGTAGACTTTTGCCTTACAGGTCTTCTAATATTAGCTTATTAGGCATTCCAGACACAAAAGTCACATGAGAAAATGGTGAGACTCTCCTCTCAATCAACCCCAAATTGACTTTGATCAGGACTAGCATTTCTCCATCAAGGTAGGAATATTGCCATAGGAGGGATTGGGCACATACCAGATACCATAAATGAGGACATAAATGAGTTGACATCTCCAGATACTAAGTCAAAAGCTGAAAAAATATAGACTATCTCAACAGGCAAAAGTGCAACATCTTTGAGTGGTATATGAAATTTCCATCAAAATGGCTTGATCTGGAAGGGTTTTATAAAAATAAACTGCTTTTCCAGCCCTGTACTCTTCTCCCCCTGGGAACCCAGTGGTCAGTGGCTGCAGACAGCAGCCTCCTCGGTAGTGTATGCAGCCTGTTGTCTGTACAGGTTGCCCTAAGGGACCTTGGAGACAGCCCTTTCCAGTGGACATTCATGACTGGCATGCTGGACCCAGTCTAGGTTCCAGACAGGTATGTGTGTTGCCTTTGGAAAGCCCCAAGGTGAAGTGGCCAGTGTCCACACCGGCCAAGTCTTTATGTCTATCTGCACCTACCTGCAGAACAAGGAGCATGTGACTGAGGCCCTCCGCAGGGCCAGGTTCAAGTTCCCTGGCCACCAGAAGATCCACATCTCCAAGAAGTGGGGATTTACTAAGTTTCATGTGGATGAATTTGAAAAAAACACGGTGGCAGAAAAGCGGCTCATCCCCGATGACTGTGAGGTCAAATCATCCCTAGTGATGGTCCCTGGACAAATGACGGCCCTGCACTCCTGAGAGCCTCGGTGCTGTTCTCTCCTTAGTCACGCCCACCAATCAATTCTACTTTCACTCTAAGTACAAAAACTGTTTGTTTTTTGTAAACAAAAAAAGCTGCTGTCCTTGCTCTGTGAATGTGTTAAGGTTAATGCAACCCTAAGTTTGTTCATAAATGTATAATTAAATGCTGGAAAGAAGACACATATACACACCTCTCTTTGTGGAGGCTTTTGTGTGTCATCTGTTAAAAATTATCTGTCCATTTAGTTTGTCCCTTGGACTGCAAGAAGAACAAACCAGTCAATCCTAAAGGGAATCAGTCCTAAATATTCATTGGAAGGACTGATGCTGAAGCAGAAGCTCCAATACTTTGGCCACCTGATGCAAAGAACTTACGCATTGGAAAAGACCCTGATTCTGGGAAAGACTGAAGGCAGGAGAAGGGGACAACAGAGGATGAGATGGTTGGATGGCATCACCAACTTGATGGACATGAGTATGAGCAAGCTCCGGGAGTTGGTGATAGACAGGGAAGCCTGGCATGCTGCAGTCCATGGGGTTGCAAAAAGTCGGACATGACTGAGCGACTGAACGGAACTTAGTTTGTCCATTTGTTCTAAAGTTTTGTCATACATTGACATGAATCAGCCATGGATTTACACATATTCCCCATCCCGATCCCCCCTCCCACCTCCCTCTCTACCCGATCCCTCTGGGTCTTCCCAGTGCACCAGGCCCGAGCACTTGTCTCAAGTCAATGTATGACTAAAACCACTACAATATTGTAAAGAAATTAGCCTCCAACTAATAAAAATAAATGGAAAAAAAATAAAGTTTTGAGCTGGAATTGCAAAAGACATTAGTTGTTCAATTTAACACAGGCTTAAAACTGTCAAAGCATTCAGATTTCTAAGTCTCTGTCTTTATCAGGAAAGGGTATTTTCCTGTCGAATGATACTGACAATGAAAAAAACCTTATCCGGTCCATGAAGTCACCTTGAAACACAAATAATCTCTTCCAGGTGGAGAACGGCTTATGCGGGCGGACCTGAATGATCTAGCTTTTGAAAAGGCAGCAGAGGGCCACCTGGCTGTCAAGACTCAGGCTCCAGAAGAAGCGCCACCAAACTGGTCCTCTTCGGCACCTCCCTACAGATTCCAGGTACCACCTTGGGTGCCAGATGCTATGTCTCTCCCTTTGCCTTGTTGCCTAGTAACAGGTGCCACGTGCTCATCCCTCCCTGTTGTCACGACCACAACGTGATGGAGAAGCTGTATAGTCCCGCTCATAATCAGTGGGCCGATCGAGTAGGTCATTTATCCAAATTCCTTTCCTTATTTAACAATTATGTATCGAGTACCTGTTAGGTATCAGGTACCACGCTAGGTGCTAGGATAATAGGGAATAAGTTAATCTAATTCTTACCCTCAAGGTGCTTATAATTTAGGGACCTGGGGGGAGCACAAGCCTGAGCACAGAACAAACCAACAAGGGAGCAGTCTAATAAAAGTCCCCATGACATGTATGATAAAAGATATGGTGCACAGTTCCTGGACACTCCCAGACAGAGGAGCCTGGCAGGCTGTGGTCCATAGGGTCGCAAAGAGTCAGACACGACTGAAGCAACTTAGCATAAAGGATATAAGTGAAGGCTGAGATAGAAAATAGATGGACAGTCTGTGGATTCCTGGCTTGAGTGACCGGGTAGAGTGATGACCACGGAAAGAGCACTGAGCTGGAGTGAAGGGCAGGTGCAAGTGTCCTGAGGTGGGTGTGCCTCCCTCTGCAGCAGGGAGGGAAGTGTGGCCCAAGGGGAAGAAACAGAGGAGACTCACAGGAGAGGGCATCAGAGAGGAGATGGGTGTGTGTGTGTGTGTGTGTTCCGGGAGAGGAGTCCAGGCTGGAGAATGTCAGGTCATCACACCTCTTAAAGCTTCCAGTGACCCATTGTGGGTAAGGTCATGGGCAAAGTGTTGGTATTTAAAATAAACATGCCTTTGCTCTAAAAAATGGTAACATGGAAGCTGATGGTTTAAGTAGTTTACCCAAAGGTCACTTTCGTAATTCCCTGGTGAGTGTTTTTCATGGTAAAAGATGTTCCCTCTCATATTTCTGCTGATTTCAAAGAAATCATGCTGATTCATTACCTAAAAGTAATCTCACCTGGGGGTCAGATATTAATCTTTGCCCCAATATGATTTCTTTCTGCCTCTTGGCAGTCATCCCAGCAGAGAACCTGGCAGAGTAAACCTTGCTCAACATTGACACTTGGCTGAGAGTTGGCAGGAGGTCGAAGGGCTGCTGAGGTGTCCTGAGAGGCTGTCGGACTTGCTTATGTGAAACTAGACTTCGATTTCATTTCTGAGTTATTCATTGTTTATTTTGTATGTAGTGCAGATGTGCCAGGAGTCCTTAATGAGGAAAGCAAAATGGCAGAAGACCCAAATAGACATTTGAAAACTGAGCAGAAGACCTAAATAGACATATCTCCAAAGAAGATATACAGATGGTCAACGGGCACATAAAAAGATGCTCAATGTTGCTAATTATTAGAGAATCAAATCAAAACTACAATAAGGTACCACCTCACACTAGTCAGAACAAATCTACAATGAGGTACAACTTCACAGTGGTCAGAATGGCCATCGTCAAAAAGTCTACACATTTTAAATGGCACTCACATTTAAAAGTAATATTTATGCGATTTCTCTTCATACAAATCTGAGGTTCACTGCGTGTTTATCCATCCTGGGGGGTACTCAGGGTGGAACTGACTTTCCACTTCCACAGTGTCTTCTTTTTTGGAGGTATCTCCATACTGTTCTCCATAGTGGCTGCACTAATTTACAATCCTATCATCAGTGTAGGAGGGTTCCCTTTTTTTCCATATCTTATCCAGCATTTGTTGTTTGTAGACTTTTTGATGATAGTCATTCTGACCAGTGTGAGGTCATACCTCATGTAATTTTGATTTGCATTTCTCTAATAATTAGTGATGCTGAGCATCTTTTCATGTGCCTGTTGGCCATCTGTATGTCTTCTTTGGAGAAATGTCTCTTTAGATCCTCTACCCATTTTTTGACTGGGTCTTTTTGTTGTTGTTGTTACTGGGTTGTGTGAGCTGTTTGGAAATTAAGCCATTGTTGGTTACATCATTTGCAAATATTTTCTCTCATTTGTAGATTGTCTTTTCATTTTTTTTTTATGGTTTCCTTTACTGTGCAAAAGCTTATAAGTGTGATTAGGTCCCATTTTTAAAAAATTTATTTATTTTAATTGGAGGCTTTTACTTTACAATATTGTGGTGGTTTTTGGCATCCATCAACATGAATCAGCCACAGGTGTACATGTGGCCCACCATCCTGAACCCCCCTCCCACCTCGCTCCCTACCCCATCCCTCTGGGTTGTCCCAGAGCACCAGCTTTGGGCGCCCTGCTTTGTGCATCTAATTTGCACTGGTCATATATTTTACATATGGTAATATACATCTTTAAATGCGATTATCTTATTTTTGCTTTTATTTCTATTGCCTTGGGAGACTGACCTGAAAAAACATTGGTACAAATTTATGTCAGATAATGTTTTGCCTATGTTCTCCTCTAGGAGTTTTATGGTGTCATGAAAGTGAAAGTGTTAGTCACTCAGTCGTGTCTGACTCTGCAACCCTATGGACTGTAGCCCGCCAGGCTCCTCTGTCCATGGGATTCTCCAGGGAAGAATACTGGAGTGGGTTGCCATTCCCTTCTCTAGGGAATCTTCCCAACCCAGAGATTGAACCTGGGTCTCCTGCATTCCAGGTGGATTCTTTACCATCTTAGCCACAAGGGAAGCCCTTACACCACAGAACCATAGTGTCATAGTTCTAGACTATTTTAAAGTGGAGGCCCAACTTTGTAGCGAAGAGTGCTCTGAGTCTGGAGCTAGATTATGAAATAGTCATAGCATAAAAAAACCAGAATAGTCCATCTTAAGTCATCTGCCCTCTTAATGAAGCAAGAAGCTGACAGAGGTCAAAAAAGAAAAAAAAAATGATAATGCCAGATATGACATGATCTCCCCTGATAAGTTTAATTATAGTCAGAACTGAAACAATGAATTTGTGGGTTCTCTCCCAGAAATAAGGAGAACTAATTCAGATCATCACAAGTGTCATCTTAAGGGACTTCCCCGGAGGTCCAGTGGTTAAGACTCTGAGCTTCCAATGCTAGGGGCACAGCTTTGATCCCTGGTTGGTGAACTAAGATCTCACATATTGCTGCTGTAGCAAAAAAAAAAAAAAAAAAAGCACTAAAACCAAACCAATAAAGCCATGAAAAGCTAGAAGGAACCTTAAATACATATTATAAAGTGAAGGAAGCCACTGGAAAAGGCTACATACTGTATGATTCCAACTCTATGACATTCTAGAAAAGGCAAAACTATGGAGACAGTGAAAAGATCCATGGTGACCAGGGTTTGAGGGGAGGGAGGGATGAAGGGTCAGAGCACCGAGGATTTCTGGGGCTCAGAAGCTGTTCTGTCTGACATGACAGAGGTGGATTATTGTAATTTTGTCACAAATCATAGAATGTGCAAAGGAGTGAACTGTAATGTAAATTATGGGCTCTGGGTGATACTGGTGTGTCAGTGTAGGTTTATCAGTTGTCACAAATGTACCTCTTTGGTGGGGGATGTTGATAATGGGGGAGTCTGTGCATGTGGAAGCAGGGAGTGTAATGGAAATCTCTACTTTCCACTCAATTTTGCTGTAAATATAAAATTACTCTAAAAAGATAAAATCTACTTTGAAAAACGAAAAGGGTGAGAAAGCCTGGAAATGAGATCATTGTGTTCTAAGCCCTGGCAAAGATCATTGATGGTCAAACTAGCTGATGAGAGAACCTCGGGCAGGTGGGCCAAATCGATCAATAAGCACTTCTGTTCTCTCTCCACTATACCAATCATGCAAGTTTATTTGTTCACTCAACAAAATGCGTTGCCTTCTGGCTGTGTGCCAGGTACTATGCTTGAGCCTGTGATATACAAAGAAGTCACTGGCCCAAGGAAGCCCATAGCCATCAGTGGAAACAGACAAGTAGTTGGACAATAAAAGTCTTGGATGATAGGGACTTCCGTGGTGGTCACGTGATGAACACATTGTTCTTCCACTGCAGCGGGTGTGGAAGTTGGGGAGCTAAGATCCTGTACGCTGTGCCGTGCAGTAAACAAACACACACACACATGCATGGTAAGATTCCATCACTCAGTCCTGTCTGACTCTTTGTGACCCCATGGACTGTAGCCCGCCAGGATCCTCTGTCCATGGGATTTCCCAGGCAAGAGTACTGGAGTGGGTTGTCATTTCCTCCTCCAGGGGATCTTCCTGACTCAGGGATTGAACCCGAGTCTCCTGTGGCTCCTGCATCGCTGGTGGATTCTTTACTCTCTGAGCCATCAGGGAAACTTCTATTTAAAAAAAATCTTGGATGATAAATATCACGATAAAGATTTCTACCAGAAATTATTAAGCTGGGTTTCTAGTACAATTCTATACTGACAATTTGGATCAATGATTCCAGCTCTCCTGTTTACTTTCAGATTAGAAGATTAGAGGTGAAAGTCAGATCTGATGGTCCACGTTCTTATATAACTAACTGCAGGTCTCTTGAATAACTTCTTCCCCTACTGATAAAAATATCTAGCCAAATTCATTTCAATTGATTGCTAAATATTTTCTGTTTTTAACTGATATTATATGCTATATATTAGTAAATACATTCCACGCCGTTCTGGGAATACCAGAGGCTGGTTCTACATTAATGCAAGCAAATTAAAGAGGAAAATAGATTCACACTCTGCTAATATTTCTGTGTAGCTTGACAGTCAGATGTTAGAAGCTATAAATTGCCAAGTTAAAAAGTAACAAAAAGAACCAAAATACATTTTTCTGTTATTGGGAATCCAAGCTGAGAAAGAAGACTTCTTTCTACCCCTAAATTAGGGCTGCTTACCTCCCACCCCCCAACCCCATCTCCCAGCAGCTGGTACCCCACCTCCACCCTCCTACTATCAGAAATAATTTTCAGTAGCTGTCTGAGGAAAGTTCTGCAGTCATTGCCAAATTTCGGGCTTCAGTTGCGTCCGTACGCTGTTCCTGTAACTCTGTGCCAATATCTTCCTATGGGCGTGTGATCAGGTACAAGCAGCTCAGATCTCCCATGTGAACCTTAATGAAAACCAGGGCCATGCTCAACCTGCCGGGCACCCAAAGCCTCATCTTCCTTTTCCTCCTAGTGACAAGGTAACTGATCAAGAAGAATATGTAAGGTCAGTGACAGGACTTGCAGTAATTGCAGGTTCTTAGAAGCAAGAGTTTTGAGAAGTCATTTGTGGTCTCCTTATTATCTGGAATGTCATGGAATGTTGGTGATGTCGCCTGTTTGAGGCTCACTTAGGCGCCCCTATCTGTGATGCTGTCTACTGCTAGAAAAGCAGGCTTACCAACTGCCGCTTTTCCTTTCGCTGCTGGCAGGAACGCTCATCATTAAAGGGATGGCGGCCTTGGGCCCAGTCTTTCCATTCTTTCTACTTGGCCCAACTTCTTAAATTGTTTTTGGAATCAACTGAGAGATTAGCATTGAAACATATAAGTTACCGTATATAAAACAGCTAGTGGGAAGTGACTGTATAACACAGGGAGCTCAACCCAGGGCTCTGTGATGACCTAGAGGGGTTGGATGGGGTAGGGGGCGAGGGAGGTTCAAGAGGGAGGGGATCTATCTATACTTAGAGCTGACTCACGGTATTGTATGGCAGAAACTAATGCAACATTGTAAAGCTATTATCCTCCAATTAAAAATTAATTTAAAAACCAAAGAAATATAAAAAAGAAATATTCATTAAAATTTTTTTCTATTGAAATACAATATATATGCAAAAAAAAAAAGCATATAAGTTTACAACTGGTTGCTGTGTACTCTCAGTCATGTCCTGACTCTTTGCGACCTCATGGGCTGTAGCCCGCCAGGCTCCTCTGTCTATGGGATTTTCCAGGCAAGAATACTGGAGTGCCTTGTTCCAAGGAGCCTCCCCCACCCCACCCCCATCAAGGAAGAGAACATGATGAGTGTCCCAGAGGCTTGCTGCCAGTCCCCATCTCCCCTCTTCCCCAAAGTTTCCTGCCCTCCTCGCATCTCACACCCCGGATTTGTTCAGCTTGCTTTTAACTCAGATAAGTGGGATCATAAAGGGTGTGTCCTTTTGTGTGTCTGGGTCCTTCACTCAACATGATGTGTATGAGATTAGTCCTGGTTGTTTGGCGCAGCTGTTGTTTACTTAACTGGTGTAAGTGTCCGTTGTTTGCCTGTCCTCTCATTTATTTATCTGTTGTGGACGGACATTTGCACTTTGGGGCTGTTACAAGTATACTGCTATGAATTACTTGTATGTCTTTTGGTGGCATGGGCTTGCTTTTCGGTTGGGTATATATATTATACACTGGGTTGGAATAATTACTGTAATGACTGGCTCATAAGCTTTGCCTTTTAGGGGAAGGGACAGTTCACCCTGAGCCCCAAGAACCCCTGCATGGCTTTCCTAAGGGTGCAGACGTCAAGCCACAATATCCCTGATACTGAGCAGTTCCTGTAGCAGTTCACACAGATAAGGCAGGTCCAGGTGAGCATGGTGTGGTTACTGCTTGCTCCTCAGGGGAAATGGGATTGGCTTGTTTGCTGCTTCCTTCCAAAGGTGCTGAGCCCCAGGTCCTACGTCCCTCAACTGCAGAGCAGCCTGCTGAGTGACTGGCTTTCATCTGGACCCACCATGTGGCCCAGTGGGCTTGGGAGGCACAGGAGCCAGCATGACCATTTGACGTTCCTGCTGGTTGCTGTGCTGCGGGTAATAAACTGTGTTGCTCTGATTTATCACATCTCAGAGACCACTTCTGGCTACTGTGGGGTGTGGCAGCCCTGCTCTGCTTGTCACCCAGGCTTCTCCTTTGGGGTCTTATTATCCCTCGCTTGTCTATGAGGCTGGGGTTCTTGCCTGATAGAGCTCATCAGCTGTAGTGGGTGATGCTAATCATTTCCCAAAGTAGTGTGTGAGATTTCTTGTTCTTCTGACCCCCCCCCTTTTTTTTTTAAAAACTGAAGTATAGTTAATTTACAGTATTGTGTTACTTTCAAGTGTACAACAAAGTGATTCGGATATCTATATCTAACTATATGTATGTGTGTGCATTTGTGCTAATTCAGTCATGTCCAACTCTTTGCGACCCTATGAACTGTAGCCTGCTAGGCTCCTCTGTCCATGGCATTCTCCAGGCAAGAATACAGGAGTGGGTTGCCATGTCCTCCTCCAGGGGATCTTCCTGACCAACTATATGTGTGTGTGTGAGTGTAAAATTCAGATTATTTTCCATTACAGGTTATTAGAAGATATTGAGTAGGTCCTTGTTTACCTGTTTTATATATAATAGTGTGTATATGTTAATCCCAAACTCTGAATTCATATCTCCCTTCCCCCTCACTGTTCCTTTTGGTAACCATTAAGTTTGTTTTCTATGTCTGTGAATCTATTTCAGTTTTTAAATAAGTTTATTTGTATCATTTTTTAGATTCCATATCTAAGTGATATCATATGGTATTTCTCTTTCTGACTTCATTTAGTAGGATAATCTCTAGGTCCATCCATGTTGCTGCAAATGGCATTATTTTGTTCTTTTTTATGACTGAGTAATATTACATTGTGTATATATACCACATCTTCTTTATCCATTCATCTGTCAGTGGTTATTTGGATTGCTTCCGTATCTTGGCTATTGTATATAGTTGACCCAAATTTTTAAGACTTTTCTATCACTATTTTACTGATGATTGTACGTGTGATACTTTCATATTATCAAATAGGATAATTCTGACAGCTCTGTGAGGTCAGAATTATTTTACAGATTAGGGCACTGAAGACAGAGGGTTAAGGGACACAGTTGGTTTTATGCAACTATGATCACAACAGTAACCATCACGTATAAACGAGTTACCTATTGCCTATCAGCCCCTGTGTTGGGCGCTTTATATCTGAGTCATTCATAACAATGCTCCAACACAGGTATTACAATCATTCCCAGTGACCAGCTCAATGAATCGACATGCAGTGAAGTGAATTCACACGTCCACAGCCACACAAACAGTTGTTGGCAGAGCTGAGGTTTCAAGGTTTCAATACAGGGTGAGCCTGACCTCTGGCCATCACATTCCTAGTCTAGATCTGGTACGTACTTGAACCCATGTTCTCAGAATCCAGAACTGGTGCTCAGTTCACCACCCATTTTGCTGACCTCAAGCCTCCAACAACTCACCCTGTTTGTCTTTCCTGCTGCTGCTGCTGCTAAGTCGCTTCAGTCGTGTCCGACGCTGTGCAACCCCATAGATGGCAGCCCACCAGGCTCCCCCATCCCTGGGATTCTCCAGGCAAGAACACTGGAGTGGGTTGCCATTTCCTTCTCCAATGCGTGAAAGTGAAAAGTGAAAGTGAAGTTGCTCAGTTGTGTCCGACTCTTAGCGACCCCATGGACTGCAGCCCACCAGGCTCCTTCGTCCATGGGATTTTCCAGGCAAGAGTACTGGAGTGGGGTGCTATTGCCTTCTCCTTGTCTTTCCTATTAGTGCACAATTTAATGACCAATGATCAGGCAGAGTGAAAAGAGAGGCATCTGTGCTAAGTTGCTTTAGTCATGTCTGACTCCTTGTGACCTCATGGACTGTAGCCCACCAGGCTTCTCTGTCGATAGGATTCTCCAGGCAGGAATACTGGAGTGGGTTGCCATGCTCTCCTCCAGGGGATCTTCCCAACCCTGGAATCGAACCTGCTTCTCTTGCATATTAGCAAGCAGGTTCTTTATCACTAATACCACCTTGGAAACCCAAAAAGAGAGGGAGGAGAATGGAAAGTTTGTCTCATTCCTGTACCAGATCATCAGCCTCTGGATAACAGATCGTTCCCTGAATATATTAATAAAATTACATTCAAAGGGGAATGTAAATCCCTGGAAATTGAGAAGAGTATGTGTGGCTAATTTTAAAGGAAAAGTTAATTTTGCTTTTGAAGGTTCTCCCTCTCATCACCACCATCTGGAGCTCTCTGTCTCCAGGGAACTCAGTTCTAGAAGGTCAGGAGGGGTGCATAGTCATGCATCTGTGTTAGCAGAGCCCAGAGGAAATGAATGCTGAGAAATTCACCGGTCTCATGGTTTTTGGTCTCACTCTGCTACAGTGGCCTCAGCCTGCCCTCCCTGAGGAGCAGACACATGATTAACTTCACACCCACCCAATTCTTGGCTTCTTTGCTTCGGGACCTTGGCCACTCCTGGGGCTAAGCTGACTCTCCATCATAACCTGAAAGTGAAAGTGCTTTTCTAACTTACTGCCCCCCTCCCCTGCCTCACTGCCAGCATGTTTCTTCCATGACATCACACTATTTCTCTAACCCTGAATATGATAAAGGGAGAAATTATGTAACATTTGCTTAGTTGCCATTTTAAGAAGCCAATTCAAAGAGATACTTGGGAAAATTATTTTAAATGCATGTTTATAAAATCACTTTCTACATTTTAAAAACCTGTATTTCAATGATGGTTCAAAGTTTCTCTTTAAATATCCATCCATATATGCGACTGGGTACTGGCAGAGTGGGAGTAGGGATTTAACGTGGATGTTCAGTGGGAAATTCTGAAATATTCCCCAGCAACTGGGAGCTTCTCACCAAATAACATGCTCAGCCTCTCAGTCGTGTCCAACTCTTTGTGGCCTCATGGACTCTAGCCCACCAGGCTCCTCTGTCCGTGGGATTCTCCAGGCAAGAATACCAGAGTGGGTAGCCATTCCCTTCTCTAGGGGATCTTTCTGACCCAGGGATTGAACCTGCATCTCTTGCGTCTCCTGCATTGGCAGGTGGATTCTTTACCACTAGTGTCACCTGAGAAGCCCTCTCACCGGGTTGGAGGGGGGATTTTAATATCAACTTCTGTGCTCCAAAGTGATCATTTCAGGAAGTAAACTAAAGGGAATATGATGAATAAAAAAAAGTAGATAACTTCACAAAAATGGAGATGGTGGAAAATCTGCATGCGTGGCTGGAAGAGGGGTGAACAGGGGTATACATGCTTGTATCGTAAAATAAATCCCCTCGAGTCCTGTTAGTTATTGTTTCTTACCGAAAGTAAGGGAAAGAAAGCAATTTTCAGCATTTGTACTTGGGATTGTATACAATATTGTTACGGTCATCTAGTCTTGGAAAAAACAAACAAACAACAACAACAAAAAAAACAGAGATGTAAATGTCATCTCAAGAGTGTCTTGGGTAGAGCCTTCTGTTTTGATTCTGAAAAGTATTTCAAATCTATGCTGCGTTTGAGTGGATCCACAAGATCAGGTCAGAAAAATGCCTTGCATTGATGTTAAATACTGTTTCTTTCAATAGAATAGAACAATTAAGCCAACAATAGTTGGTCCTTTGACCCCCTGGGTATGAAAGAGGAAAAAGTTGATGAGAGGCGAATTCTTCAGCTCTAATGTAGGATTTGTGGGATGGGGACATCATCTTCTGAGATCAGGGAAATGACTATATGTGTGTGAGTCTGTAGAACCCAAGCAGAACAAATCCTCCCAAAGCAAGTGGCCCATTCTTTTGTTTTTGCTTTTTGTCAGCTCCTCACTTTGCATGTTTGCCAGTGAGACCCACTCGAGAAGAATTTCTGATGAAAGACCTAGTATCTATAAAAGAAAAATTTAATTGTGTGTATCGGGGTTTTGAACTAATTACCTCTTATGATGCACGTAAAAACCAGGTCATGCCTCTTACTTTAGCAGATGTCAGGAAGATGAACCTTTCTGATGGAAGCATCTAAGTCATCTGTAAAGGCAGGTTTCTTGACAGTGTGGGCTGCGGGCCCAGGTTTCTCAGGGCTCCTGGGGAATCTCTCACTAGAATCTTAACAGAGAGAGGCCTGAGCGCAGTGGCAGAGCCTGAAGACACACACACACCCCTGAGAATACGCAGAGTGCAAGATTTCTGGAGCTGAACCGCTATGTTGGTGAATAGAAAGGCTAAATGTGGCTCTGGGAAAGAACAAATGATCACTGAGCTGGGGATGAAAGTCCCCTGGGAGGGCAGGTGGCTAGGTGAAGAGAAAGGATGAGGATGTCACAGAAAGGTGGATCCTGCTGTGGGGACGCAGGTGGTGCTATGCTGTGTAGGCTCTGGCTATGGCCCTGAGCCCACTCTCCATGGTACCTCCCAGTCCTGGAGTCTGACAAGTCACCCAGCACCTGCCCAGGAGACTCCCTTCGGGACTTCCCAGGCGGTCCAGAGGTTAAGACTCCATGCTTCCAATGCAGGGGGCATGGGTTTGATCCCTGGTCAGGGAACTAAGATCCCACATGCCATGCAGTGTACCCCCTGCCCCCTCCAAAAAAGACAAGAGAATCCACTGGCATCTAAAACTCAGTTTACCCCAACCCGCCCTCACCCCCACATTTCTTGCTACTCTGCTTCCTCCTCCTGCCAGCCCACAGCTGCAGAGTGATGAAGTCTTCCTGCCCTGCCTTCTATAGCAGCTCCCAAATTTCTCTCCGCATTGCCCTCTTCCCTTCTGTTCTAATCTCAGAGCCTTAACCATGGTGGGGTCTTCCTGTCTGTCTCCCTAATCTGAAAAAGTAACACCGTCAGTTTTTTCCATAGTGCCAAAACCTTCATAGGTTTCCATCACCTACCAAATAAAGCCCAAACCCACAAGAATCCATCCAAGCCTCTGGGATCAGGGATTAATGCTCTTGTGGACGGTGAAGCCACCTGTTCTACTGAATATCATGCAAATTAAGCTCAAGGGTCTTTCCCTGTACTTGGACCATCCCTGTGTTCTAAATGTAGCCTCTTCATTTTGATCGCCTCCTCTCTCTTTGCTTGTCAATAGTCTATTTATTTGGGGCTTCCCTGATAGCTCAGCTGGTAAAGAATCTGCCCTCAATGCAGGAGATCCCTTCCTCTCTGTCAATCTTCCATTTGTTTAAGATCCAGTTTAAAATGCACCTCCTCAGGAACCTTGCTCTCTTGCAAACAGATGGAAGCTATCTTTTCCTCCTCAACATCCTTATAATAGTCAGTGCACACTTTCTTTCTTTCTTCTTTTCTTTGGCCACATGGTGAAAGCAAAGTCATCACTTTGCTGACAAAGGTCCATCTAGTCAAAGCTATGGTTTTGCCAGTAGCCATGTACGGATGTGACAGTTGGACCATAAAGAAGGCTAAGTGCTGAAGAATTGATGCTTTTGAATTATGCTGGAGAAGACTCTTGAGAGTCCCTTGGACTGCAAGATCAAACCAGTCAATCCTAAAGGAAATCAACAGTGAATATTCACTGGAAGGACTGATGCTGAAGCTCTAATACTTTGATCATCTGATGCGAATAGCTGACTCACTGGAAAAGACTCTGATGCTGGGAAAGATTGAGGGCCAAAGAAGAAGAGGGCAGCAGAGGATGAGATGGTTGGATGTCATCACTGACTCAATGGTTATGAATTTGAGCAAACTCCAGGAGATAGTGAAGGACAGGGAAGCCTGGAGTTCTACAATCCACACCAATGCAAAGTTGGACACAACTTGGTGACTGAAGAACAACATATGGGAACTTAGCTCCTTGACCAGGGTGTAAAACTATGCCTTCTGCAGTGGAAGAACAGAGTCTTAGCTACTGGGCCATCAGGGACTTCTCTTTTTAAATAAATTATTTTTAATCTCCTTATTTTAAAGTCAGCTGATTAATAACCTTAATTTCATCTGCAACCTACCCTCTCTCTTGCCAAATAGCATATTCACAGGCTCTGGGATTAGGGTGTGGACATCTTTGAGGGCTGGTATTCTGCTTATCACAGGATCCTTCCATGTATTTTTCTCTTTTATATTGACATATCAATATTGTTATAAAGACATTTATTTTTTTAATATGTGATTTTTAAAAGCGTGAGATACTATATATATATATATGGTATTATATATTTTGCTTTTCTCAATGAATAATTTATCTTGTATAGTTTTTGGGGGTCAGTTCTTTTGGAAGTTGTCACTGTTAACAATTGCATAGTATCCCATAGTTTATTACTATTAATGGATGTTTAGGCAGCTTTAACATTTTTCACCCTTGATCTTATATATCTGTGATCTTAGACAAGACTGACTATAGCACACATGTCTATAAGTGGACCCACTGGGAGCAAAGAACATATGTATATTTTCAAAGGGCATTTAAAATTTTTATTTAAAGTTTTAAACCATGTTTGCTGATTACGTATCATTAAGTAGTGTAGAAAATTTTAAATATAAGATTATTTATTGTCCAAATTCTTAAAAACTCAGTAAGTTTACATCTTTATTTTTGACTAGTTGATTGACTCACCTGCCGCTCACCTGTGTGCACAGTATGAAACCACACGACTTGATTTTATTAAAATACAGCTATTGTTGCTGTTACTGTTGCTTATTTGTTTTTTAAGAACCTGTACAGGAGATTTCTGGATAGAATTTCTGTATCCCAAACTGTTCTCAATAACCATCTTGGTTGGGAAGTGAAAAGGATGCCTTAGGGTCATTAAAATTCACTTTTGCTTCAAGAATTTATTATGAAATGTTAGGTACAAACCTAACTGGACCAAACAAGTCATGCAAAAAGGGACTTTGCTAGTGTTT
This sequence comes from Cervus canadensis, assembly GCF_019320065.1. Classification (NCBI taxonomy): domain Eukaryota; kingdom Metazoa; phylum Chordata; class Mammalia; order Artiodactyla; family Cervidae; genus Cervus; species Cervus canadensis. The sequence goes on from NC_057408.1 coordinate 52,400,289, forward strand.
ATGGCCCCTGTGTTAGACAGCTTGGGGAGAAGGTAGCAAAGACCCAGAATCCCTTTAATGGCCTAGCTTGATTTTGAGAAAGAAGAAAACACTGGCAGTGACTCACGAAGGCCCACCCAACCTTGCCTTTCTTGGGGTCATTACATTACTTATGTGACTGTACCTCTGAAAGGTGGCCTCTTCCCAAGGATGCTAAATGAAAGTGAGAGTGTTCGTAGCTCAATTGTGTCTGACTCTTTGCGACCCCATGGACTGCAGTCTGCTAGGCTCCTCTCTCCATAGGATTTCCCGGGCAAGGATACTGGAGTCAGCTGCCATTTCCTTCTCCAGGGAGTCTTCCTGACCCAGGGATTGAGCCCAGGTCTTCTGCATTGCAGGTAGATTCTGTACCACCTGAGCCACCAGGGAAGCCCCAGAGATGCTGCTAAGTCTGTCTGCAAGCTTGGCTTATGCAAAGTGTGGGTGTTGAGGTGACAAGGAAATGAGCCGTTTCCAAGCCAAGAGAGCTTTATTTTAAATATTCTGAAAGTTAAATCTCAACTAAGAAAACCACTGCAGTGGTTTTACTCCTCTGACAAACTCTCCAACCTCTTTACAGACCTCGAGTGTCCTGTTTTCCTTTATTCCCCTAAACAGGAACAGGACTTCCCTTCTTTTCAAACTTGTAATTGGATAATTTCCTTTAAAATGTTCTTGACCTCTTTTATTGTAACCCATATTGTTTTTTAAAATTGTGTATTTTAATCCCAGTTTGTTTTGTTCAGAAAGATTGCAGGGTATAAGATCAATATATAAAAATCAATTTGATTTCTACATCCTAGCTGTGAACAGAGTGAAAATTAAATTACAGAAACAACTCTATTTACAGTAGCATCAAAAAGAATAAAATCCTTAGGTCTATATTTGACAAAAGATGTGCAAAACTTATACTCTGAAAACCACGAAACTACAAAGTCAATGAAGCAAATTAAAGAAGACCTAAATAAATGGACAGACCTAAGTAAATGATTACTTATTGGGAGACTTAATATTGTAAGATGACAGTACTCTTCAAACTAATCTACAGATGCAGCACAATCCCTATCAGAATCCAAGCTGACTTCTTTGCAGAAATTGACAAGCTGATCCTAAAATTCCCATGGACATTCAAGGGACCCAGAGTAGCCAAAATCATCTTTAAAAAGAACAAAATTGGAGGACTCACATTTCCCAGTTTCAAAACTTACAAAAGCTGCAGTAATGAAGATAGAAACTAAAGAAAACACAGATAAATTGGACTTCATCAACATTAAAAACATTTGCAATTCTAAGAACACCATCATGAAAATGGAAGGAAAACTCACAGAACGGGCTAAACATTTTGCATATTTCTGATGAGGAACTCACCTCTATAAGAACTCCTACAACCAACTCAATAATAAAAAGACAAATAACCCACTTAAAAATGAGTTAAGGTTCTGAATAGATAGTTCTCCAAAGAAGATATACAAGTGACCAATAAGCCCTGGAAAAGATGCTCAATATCATTAGCTATCATAAAATGCAAATCAAAACCACAATGAAATATCACTTTATATCCACTAGGATGGCTATAATCAATAATATAGGTAATAACAAGGCTTGGCCAAGGTGTGGAGAAACTGGAATCCACCACATGTGGTGGGAATTTAAAATGGTGTAACCACTTTGGAAAACAGTCTGGCAGTTTCTCAAAAGGTTAAAGATTAAGTTGTCATATGACCTAGCAGGACCACTCCTAGGTCTGTACTCAGGAGAAATGAAAACACGCCACATAGTTCATGGCAGCATTATTCATCATAGTCAACACCTAGGAGCAATCCAAATGTCCATCAGCTGATGAATGGATAAATAAAACATGGTACATTCATACAACAGAATATTATTAAGACCTAAAAGGAAATGAAGTGGTTAAACATGCTACAACATGGATTAGCCTTGGAAAGATGCTAAGTCAACCACAAAGGACCACATTTATGAAATGAATATCCAGAAGAGATGAGTCCATAGAGACAGAAAGTAGATTGAGGGTTGGAGGAGGGGGTGAGGGGAAATAGGAAAAGAGGCATAGGAGTTTTGGAGGTGATAAAAATGTGTTAAAATTGATTATGGTGGTGTTTGCTTGACTGTGAAGATGCTAACAGCCATTTTACTGACCACAGTAAACGGGTGAAATACATGGTATGTACATTTTATCTCAATAAGACTGTAATAAAAAGAAAGTAATATCCTTTAGAAGTTTCTTACTTATGAATATAAGTAAGATTTTCCCTTACTGTGGATCCTGAAGCGATTTCTGGAGGGGGTGGTGATGCTGGTGGGAATTCTGTGTGTCCTCATATGTAAAGTCACTATAGACATAGAGAAGAAATGTATGGATGCCAAAGAGGGAAGGGAGTGGCGGGATGAATTGGGAGATGAGGGTTGACATGCATATGCTATTGACACTATGTATAAAATAGATAACTAATGAGAACCTTTTTTATAGCACAGGAAACTGCTCAGTGCTCTCTGGTGACTTACATGGGAAGGAAATCCAAAAGAGAGGGGATATACGTATATGCATAGCTGATTCACTTTGCTGTATAGCAGAAACTAACGCAACACTGTAAAGCAACTATACTCCAATTAAAAAAAAAAAATAAAGTCACTTGGTTAAGCACTGAGTTAAGATTATTTCCGGGGCTTCCCTGACAATGCAGCAGATGCAGGTTTGATCCCTGGTTTGGGAAGATCACCTGGAGAAGGAAATGGCAACACACTCCAGTATTCTTGCCTAGGAAATCCCATGGACAGAGGAGCCTGGCGGGCTATAGAGTTGGACACAACTTAGCAAGTGAGCATGCACACAAGGTTATTTCTGCCTGGGAGACTGCCTGATGGGCTTCATTCTTTCCCTAGCAGATTTTGAGTGTTCAAAACCCTGTAATTTCAAAATATTGAGTATGTGGTCTTTAGTCCACAGCAGAGGGGTCATTTGGAAGACTAGAGTGGAAAGAGACAGTGTTTGTGTGTGTGGCTGCACACACGTGTGTAAGGGGAGAGGTGGATGAAGGGAGAAGCAAAACTTTCTAAGCTATAGTGCATCCCTGGTCGCCAGGGCAAGGGGTGCCTAGAGGCGGCTGGGTCCAGGGTTTCAGGCACTAGAACGAGTGCCTGACCTGGGCTGCTTCCTTCTCCAGCTCCCGGCCACTGGGTCTCTGGGCCCTAGCAACCTGGGCTTCATGGAATTGTTCACTATCCTCTTCCCCAGTTCTCTATTCTGTCAGAGTAGCTGCTCCATTTTCTTCTTCTTTCCCCCTCTCAAACTGCTCTAGTCTCAGAAAAGATTTGGATCTGCTTCCTGTGTGTGTGTGTCTTATTTTTTTTAAAAAATCCTGGGGATTCTATTTTTACTCCTCTGTTCAGGTGTCCAAATGATGAAGATATTTTCTCCCAATCAGCAGCAGCCCACCCACAGTGTCACTGTGTTCCATGATTAGGCTCCTTAATGACCAGGGTCCCCTCCTGCCCCCGGGCTGTTCTTCAGCACGCCCACTCCAGCTGCTGCCACAAGGAAAATGTGCACTGGGCCAGATCTGGAGCCAGAGCCGGGGGAAGGGGCATTCTGGAAAGCCCGTCTCACTGAAGATGAAATCCAGGAGACAAAAATGAGCTCTAGAAGTACTCTCAAGTTCAAAGTTTTGAGTGAAACCTGTAAACCTTACAGGCCAGGGCTCTGCCACCTCCTTGGCCATATCTTCGCCTCCAGCCGCTCGCCCACTCCCTGCCACTCAACCGCCTTCCTGCTGCTGCTTCTCTCTGACAACCATATTCCTGCCTCGAGGCTTTTTCTAGATTTGTAAAATGACACCCAAGACCCACCTTTTAGATATCCAGCTCACATTATGGACTGAGAAAATAACATCCACTTCTGTTCTCATGGTTTTTAGTAGTTTGTGCAGCTGTGATGTGTTCATTTTATTTGTGTCTGTAAATATCCCGTCATTGATGGGAAGATTTTGGAAGGCAAGGTGTATTATTCTCCTATTTGCTGCTGTAACATATTACCCTGAACTAAGTGCCAGGTAGGGCCACCCAAGATGGGTGGAGAGTTCTGACAAAATGTGGTCCACTGGAGAAGGGAATAGCAAACCACTTCAGTATTCTTGCCTTGAGAACCCCATGAACAGTATGAAAAGGCAAAAAGATAGGACACTGAAAGATGAACTCCCCAGGTTGGTAGGTGCTCAGCATGCTACTGGAGATCAGTGGAGAAATAATTCCAGAAAGAATGAAGAGACAGAGCCAAGGCAAAAATGACGCCCAGTTGTGGTTGTGACTGGTAATAGAAGCAAGGTCTGATGCTGTAAAGAGCAATATTGCATAGCAACCTGGAATGTTAGGTCCGTGAATCAAGGAAAATTGGAACTGGTCAAACGGGAGATGGCAAGAGTGAATGTTGACATTCTAGGAATCAGCTAACTAAAATTGACTGAAATGGGTGAATTTAACTCAGATGACCATTATATCTACTACTGTGAGCAGGAATCCCTTAGAAGAAATGGAGTAGCCATCATAGTAAACAAGATTCCGAAATGCAGTACTTGGATGCAGTCTCACAAACGACAGAATGATCTCTGTTCGTTTCCAAGGCAAACCATTCAGTATCATGGTAATCCAAGTCTATGCCCCGACCAGTAATGCTGAAGAAGCTAAAGTTGAACAGTTCTGTGAAGACCTATAAGACCTTCTAGAACTAACACCCAAAAAATATGTCCTTTTCATTATAGGGAACTAGAATGCAAAAGTATGAAGTCAAGAAAACCTGGAGTAACAGGCAAATTTGGCCTTGGAGTACAGAATGAAGAAGGGCAAAGGCTAATAGAGTTTTGCTAAGAGAACGCACTGGTCATAGCAAATACCCTCTTCCAACAGCACAAGAGAAGACTCTACACATGGACATCACCAGATGGTCAACACTGAAATCAGACTGATTATATTCTTTGCAGCCAAAGATGGAGAAGCTCTATACAGTCAGCAAAAACAAGACCAGGAGCTGACTGTGGCTCAGATCATGAACTCCTTATTGCCAAATTCAGACTTAAATTGAAGCAAGTATGGAAAACCACTAGACCATTCAGGTATGACCTAAATCAAATCCCTTACAATTATACAGTGGAAGTGAGAAATAGATTCAAGGGATTAGATCTGATAGAGTGCCTGAAGAAATATGGATGGAGGTTTGTGACATTGTACAGGAGACAGGAATCAAGACCATCCCCAAGAAAAAGAAATGCAAAAAAAGCAAAATGGCTGCCTGAGGAGGCCTTACAAATAGCTGTGAAAAGAAGAGAAGCAAGGAGAGATAAGAAAGCTTTCCTCAGTGATCAGTGCAAAGAAAGAGAGGAAACCAATAGAATGGGAAAGACTAGAGATCTCTTCAAGAAAATTAGAGATACCAAGGGAATATTTCATGCAAAGATGGGCTCAATAAAGGACAAAAATGGTATGGACCTAACAGAAGCAGAAGATATTAAGAAGAGGTGGCAAGAATACACATAAGAACTATACAAAAAAGATCTTCATGACCCAGATAACCACAATGGTGTGATCACTCACCTAGAACCAGACATCCTGGAATGTGAAGTCAAATGGGCCTTAGAAAGCATCACTATGAACAAAGCTAGTGGAGGTGATGGAATTCCAGTCCATTTGAAATTTGAGCTATTTCAAATCCTAAAAGATAATGCTGTGAAAGTGCTGCACTCAATAAGTCAGCAAATTTGGAAAATTCAGCAGTGGCCGCAGGACTGGAAAAGGTCAGTTTTCATTCCAATCCCTAAGAAAGGCAATGCCAAAGAATGCTCAAACTACTGCAGAATTGCATTCATCTCACACGCTAGTAAAGTAATGCTCAAAATTCTCCAAGCCAGTCTTCAGCAATACATGAACTTCCAGATGTTCAAGCTGGTTTTAGAAAAGGCAGAGGAACCAGAGATCAAATTGCCAACATCCGCTGGATCATCAAAAAAGCAAGAGTTCCAGAAAAACATCTGCTTTATTGACTATGCCAAAGCCTTTGACTGTATGGATCACAATAAACTGTGGAAAATTCTGAAGGAGATGGGAATACCAGACCACCTGACCTGCCTCTTGAGAAACCTGTATGCAGGTCAGGAAGCAACAGTTAGAACTGGACATGGAACAACAGACTGGTTCCAAATAGGAAAAGGAGTATGTCAAGGCTGTGTACTGTCACCGTGCTTGTTTAACTTATATGCAGAGTACATAATGAAAAACACTGGGCTGGATGAAACACAAGCTGGAATCAAGATTGCCGGGAGAAATATCAATAACCTCAGATATGCAGATGATACCACCCTTATGGCAGAAACCGAAGAAGAACTAAAGAGCCTGTTGATGAAAGTGAAAGAGGAGAGTGAAAAAGTTGGCTTAAAGCTCAGCATTCAAAAAACGAAAAAATCACGGCATCTGGTCCCATCACTTCATGGCAAATAGATGGAGAAACAGTGGCAGACTTTATTTTTTTGGGCTCCAAAATCGCTGCAGATGGTGACTGCAGCCATGAAATTAAAAGACACTTACTCCTTGGAAGGAAAGTTATGACCAACCTAGATAGCATATTAAAAAGCAGAGACGTTACTTTGCCAGCAAAAGTTCATCTACTCAAGGCTATGGTTTTTCCAGTAGTCATGTGTGGATGTGAGGGTTGGACTATAAAGAAAGCTGAGTGGTAAAGAATTGATGCTTTTGAACTGTGGTGTTGGAGAAGATTCTTGAGAGTCCCTTGGACTGCAAGGAGATCCAACCAGTTCAACTAAAGGAAATCAGTCCTGAATATTCATTGGAAGGACTGATGTTGAAGCTGAAACTCCAATACTTTGGCTACCTGATTCAAAGAACTGTTTCATCTGAAAAGACCCGGATGCTGGGAAAGATTGAAGATGGGAGGAGAAGGGGACGACAGAGGATGAGGTGGCTGGATGGCATCACTGACTCAATGGACATGAGTTTGAGTAAACACCGGGAGTTAGTGATGGATAGGGAGGCCTGGCATGCTGCAGTCCATGGGGTAGCAAAGAGTCAGACAGGACTGAGTGACTGAACTGAACTGAACTGAAGTGGCTTAAAACACACAGATTTAGAATCTACCCCTAAGCCAGGGATCTGGCTTCCCTGGTGGCTCAGATGGTAAAGAATCTGCCTTCAATGCAGGAGACCTGAGTTTGATCCCTGGGTCAGGAAGATCCCCTGGAGGAGGCCATGGCAACCCACTCCAGTACTCTTGCCTGGAGAATTCCATGGACAGAGGAGCCTGGTGGGTTACAGTCCATGGAGTTGAAAATAGTCAGACCTGACTTAGTGACTAACACTTCCACCCTTGTAGATCTGCTTTTTGACAAAACAATGCTAGAGGCAGATTCTCAGATGGAAAGATAATGATACCAGAGTGAAAATTAGAACATGAAGAATTCAAGAAAAACAACCAAAAAGGTAGATATATAGCTAATGAGACTATTTTTCACCTTTCAAGTTCTTTAAAATAAGTTTGTTATGGAAAGCAAATGTAGAACATCATTTAATGGAATTTTTGATATGTGAAAATTAATAAAAATGAGGATTATAACAAAAGGGGGGAAAAGAAGATGGTCTTATATCGTTGGGGGAAATATTAACTCTAAGTAGAATGTGGAAAGTTAGGTATATAGTAAGTAATCATGAAAATAACCATTCAAAGATGTATACAAAGAGATAGTCACAGAGTCAATACAAAAATTAAAATGAAATACGAGTGCTACTAGAATAATCAAAAGAAGACAGGAGTGAGGACACAGAGGAACAAAAATCATGGAGGAAAACAGAAAATGACACTAACATTGTAAACTGATGTCCAGTCATAGTCATAATTGTATTAAATGTAAATGATCTAAAAAAAATTCCTACAAATTTATCTTACAGTTCTGGGGGTAGGAAGTCCAAAATGGGTCTTACTGGCCATAGTCAGAGTCAGCAGGGCTGAATTGCCTATGGATGCTCCAGGGATAAAAAAATAGGAACTTCCCTGGTGGTCCAGTGCCTAGGACTCTATGTTACCAGTGCAGGGGGCCCAGGTTTGATCCCTGGTCAGGGAACTAGATCCCACATGCCACAAAAAAAGATCCTGCGTGTTGTAACGAAGATCAAAGATCCTGTGTGTCACAACTAAGACCTGGAGCAGCCAAAAAAAAAAAAAATTATGTTCTCTTGTCTTTTCCCCTCTAGAGGCAGCCCTCATTCCTTGGCTTCCGGCCCTTTCCTTCATCTTTAAAGCCAGAAGTGTAGCATTATCTCGTCTCTCCTCCTCTGTCCTCTGCATCTGTCGTCATCTCCTTCTCTGACTCTGACTCTCCTACCCTTTGATAGAATGTCTTGTGACTATATTTCCATCTCAAGATCCTTAGTCACATTTGCAAAGTTCCTCTGGTATGGAAGGTAACATAGGCGCAGGCTCTGGGGATTAGCACATGGTCATTTTTTGGGTGGGGGAATCATTTTTCTACTTTCCATAGAGATTAATGACTCACATAGTTCCAATGCATTATTTTAGGCCAGATGCTTCCACTTGCCTTTTATGATGATAACTAGATAGTCCCCTATTTAGGGTCAGAAGAGATAAAGTGCTGTGCTGTGCTTAGTCACTCAGTCGTGTCCGACTCTTTGTGACTCCATGGACTGTAGCCCACCAGGCTCCTCTGTCCGTGGGGATTCACTACACATGAATACTGGAGTGGGTTGCCATGCCCTTCTCCAGGGGATCTTCCCAACCCAGGAATTGAACCGGGGTCTCCTGCATTGCAGGCATATTCTTTGCCAGTTGAGCTACCAGTACAGGTAATAGAAACAAGCCCAGAAGAAATCTCAGGAAGAAACCTCATTGCGGATCCTCAGATATAGGAAAATGGATTTCTATTATTTATATTTGTCTGGTAGATTTTATGGGAAGAGTGAGAGCCTGTATTATTGATGTCTGAAATGTTTCCTTTACCTTGAATTTCTAGAAAAGCAAAGCTTGGAAGTAACTCATTTTCTGAAAGATTTTAGAATTATTTTTTTTTTGGTGCAGCTATGTTAAAATATGTAATGAGAATAAATGAGTAAAAGTAGCAAAGAAGTAGATGCGAGTTCAATGAATAAGTATCTTTCCGATGAAGAGAGTTGTCATCAGTGGAAAAGGTGCTGTGTTGTTGTTTCGTTGCTCAGTCATTCCAGACTCTTTGTGATGCTATAGATTGTAGCCCACCAGCCTCCTCTGTCCATGGGATTCTCCAGGCAAGAATACTGGAGGGGGTTGCCATTTCCTTCTCCAGGGATCTTCCTGACCCGGGAATAGAACCTGCATCTTCTGCATTGGCAGGTGGATTCTTTACCAGGGAAGCCCAACAAGCCCCATCAGTGGTACGTGTACCCTTAAACTAGAGAAATGTAAGCAAATGATTGGACTAAATGTGCTGATGGTAACAGAGACTCCTCAGACTCTAACAGTCCTTGATTCTAATAAGAAAGTCTCAGCATTTGGGCAATCTGCCATCACACCTGAGAGCACGAGGTTCTCACTGAGCAAAGACCAAGCCTGTTGAGTGAACCTAAGTTAACAGACAGGATGGGTGATTAGTACGATTTTCATTTGTAAATTACTTTTAAGCAATGCACATGTTGTATAAAACAAAGCAATTGCGCTCAAGGAGTTTTTCAATGATTTCATTTACCAAAAGGTGACTCCAAAATTATTTCATTTATAAACAGGTGACTCCAAAACAACCAAGGAAACAAAATGCTTCTGCCTGGCCTCCTCACTTACTTTCTTCAGTGCTTACTGCTTTGGGAAGGTAGTTTATTAGTCTGCTCTGCCTTCAAAGGGGGAGACAAAGGAGAGTGAGTTGTTTCTAGTCTACAAACATATTTCAAACCTATAAGATACTAAAAGTAATTTCTACTTGTACACACTGTTTCTCTGAGGATGACAAACAACTATGATTAGGGTTATTTGGCAAATGGGAAAATTTGGGCTTTGAGTTAAAGAGGTTTTCAAAGTTATCACATGTTGGCAGGCTCCTCTGGCACTCAGCGCTGTGTATCAGGTGTAATCCTCCCAGGGCTGGCTTGGTAATCCCCTCACTATTATTCTGGGATTACTTTTGTCATATAATGTAGCCATTACCAAGGAGAACTATAAAGCCTACATAAGCACATGGAGAAATGAATGGCTACAAATCAATGCTTAAGTGGGAAAAAGCAGAACACAGAATTATAAGTCCATTATTATCATAACTAAGGTTTCCCTCGTGGCTCAGACAGTAAAGAGCTGGCTCATCCGCCTGCAGTACAGGAGATCCAGGTTCAATCCTTGGATCGGGAAGATCCCTTGGAGAAGCAAATGACAACCCACTCCAGTATTCTTGCCTGGAGAACTCATGGACAGAGGAACCTGGTGGGTTATAGTCCATGGGGTCACAAAGAGTGACTTAGTGACTAACACTTTCACTTTCACACTATTATCATAACTACCAAAAAAGGGTAACTTTATTTTGTATTGGCGTATAGCGGATTAACGACGTTGTGATAGTTTTGGGTGGACAGCAAAGGGGTTCAGCCACATACATACATGTACCCATTCTCCCCAAAGCCCCCTCCAGTCTAGGTCAAACGAACTTTTTAATCAACCCAACATTTTTTTGTAGGGACAGTTTCAGAGTCTCCCTGAGTCTTTGTTTCTCTAATCTCTCAACTGAGGAAGTGGGATTAAATTGTGATTTTCAGTATCCAGTTTATTCCAGAAAAGCAGGGAACAGACCCTAGATTTAACTGAAGGAAAAGTACTTGCCTGTATTTCTTTCCTATATGATGTGTCCATGACAGAATCGGAGGAGAAGGGGAGAACTCAAGGCTTTTAGAGCTGTGAATACTATGGGGTTTTGACTTTGGGAAGTGGCACAGGTCCCTCTGAGGGAGTCACTGTAAGGATATTTGGTGGGGTGACAGCATCCATCACAAAGAGGTTGGGAGACTTACATGCTTCCTCGGGAGGGTCCTGAACTTGCATTCAGCCCGAGATAAGTCACTGTCACTCTGCAGCCAGGTGCAGACAAACGTGGAGGCTACTTTTGCTTCATTAAAACAAAAAGACCCACCAGGTTCCCACAGAAGTGGTTTCTGCCTCTTAGAAATGATGGAATCAATTGGTGCAGGTTCACCTCCATGGGGTGCCCTGGGCAGGACTTCTGGGCTAAGGCAATAACGACCTGTCAACCAGGATGCTGTTTCTGGGGAACAGGTGGGGAAGAGGTGGCAGCTCCTCGGGCTAAAGGAAATGATGCCCCTTGGAAAAGTAGGCACATTGTCATGATACTTGACAGGCATACTGTCTTCTAGCGACTCTGCAAGGCATGATGATAATTACTAATCACAGTTGGCTCAATTTAGCATGGCAGTGTTCACCGGAAATCAGCAGAGATGGGAAAGCTGTAAAAACACAGTGTTTTTTCTCCCCCCTTGTAATTTCATATATGTTTGTTACTACAGTGGGGTCAGAAAACTCAAAGTGCCTCCTAAGAACAATGGGCTCTGGATTCATAAAGCTGGCTCGAATCCAGAGTTGTCAAATCTAGTGTGGGTTGCATGATGCTGTTTATTAAACCAAAGTGCTGTGTGTGCTTATTGAGACAAAAACACACAATATTTACTAGATGTCAATAGTCATCATTATGTGATGGTATTACACATAGATGTGGCTCAGCAGTGAAGAATCCCCCTGCAATGTAGGAGATGCTGGAGACATGGGTTCGATCCCTGAGTCGGGAAGATCCCCTGGAGGGGGACATGGCAACCCACTCCAGCATTCTTGCCAGAAAATCCTATGGAGAGAGGAACCTGGTGGGCTACAGGGTTGCAGAGTTGGATTCAACTGAGCACACACAACATACATAGATACCCATGTACTACATGTGAATTAAAATATATTTTACTAAAAAGTGTAACAATCTCAGCATTTTAAAGTCAGATGCTCAGGGTAAGCAACTGAAATGGAGTACAATTAAAACAGGCAATTAGGCAGACTTTCATTTCTAATGGCAAAGTCATGTGTCAGCCCCCCTCTGCTCCCACCTCTACGTGGTGGATCCTCCACCTACAGTTGGCTGTTTTGAGCCCTAACCCAGCGGTCCCAATATTTTGGCACCAGGGACCAGTTTTTGTGGACGACAGTTTTTCCGTGGATGCAGGAGGGGGAGATGGTTTCAGGATGATTCAAGTGCATTAGATTTATTGTGCACTTTACTTCTCTTATTATTACATCAGCTCCACCTCAGATCACAGGCACTAGATCCTAGAAGTTGGGGGCCCTGACCTAACCCGCTCTGTATCCACCTGCGTTTCATCCCAGGAGCCTCAGCCGCACAGCTGCCCGGTCCTCGGATCCTCACTTGTCTGCCCGGCAGCGGCCTCCTGCCCTCCGTGGAGCTGGGACTACTCCAGATGTTACGATGGAACATCCTGCTTTGTGTCATGCTGATATCTCTGATGGAGACCCTGACCTCTCACTTTCCTCCTCTCAGCCTGTCCACCCTGGAGGTGGGACACTGGGCCCTGTGTCTCCCCTGCTGGGGCAGCGTCTGCTGCAGACCAGGCAGGAACCAGGTGATTCTCTGACCTGACAGCGTGTGTGACCACCATCTGCAGCTGCCCTCGCCACTCCTCAGCCCGCAGCCTGCCTTCCTCAAGCACTGGTGTCAGTCCAGATGGAGCCTGTGTTGGTTGAACTGCCCATAGAATGTACTGGATGCAGTTTACATGCCTGCCAGGTCCTTCCGGTTCTGCCTGACCCCTTGGCCTCAGCCCCCAGGAAGCTGCTGGGTCCGTGGAGCCTCAGGCTTCTTTACTGGGTCACTGGAGGAACCCCCAATCAATACCCCATGGGAGCAAGTTTTGACCAAGGAGAGACAGGAAGCCAGGAGGAACCAGAGGAGAAACTGCCCTTTTGCTCTCTGATGGAATGTTCCAGACAGGATACAGTGTTTCCATATGGTCTCACTAGTGTGTGCCAAGTTGCTTCAGTCATGTCCAACTCTTTGTGACCCTGTGGACTGTGGCCCACCAGGTTCCTCTGTCCATGGGATTCTCCAGGTGAGAATACTGGAGTGGGTTGCCATTTCCTTCTCCAAGAGATCTTCCCCACCCAGGGATTGAAGCCTAGTCTCTTATGTCTCCTGCATCAGCAAGCAGGTTCTTTACTACTAGTGCCACCTGAGAGGTCCCCAGTCTCCTCGGAGACATCCCATGTAACCAAATGACCAGCTCTGTTTTCCAGCAAAGTCCTGGCCTGCCTTGTAATGTCCTGTCTTGCATTCACTCTGCCTTTTTCCCAGCGTCACATCACCTGCCCCATCTTCTCCTTCCCTTTGAGGAAGAGCATGGAGACTCTACCTATGGTACCATTTCTGGGGAGCTGGGTTGGAACACAGACATCATGACCTGGATGGCAAGATGCCCTGGCAGAAGGAGGGTCCACTCATAGGCCAGCCACCCTAGGCTCCACGCCATCCACTCATCACTTTTCTGGTCCCTTCTCGTCTGTGGTTGAAGTTCAAGCCTGTGTCACTCCTGCAGTCAAGCAGGTTATGGCAAAAAAATTGGTGGATTCTTGGATATTTTGGTAATTGTATGCTATGGCCATGTGTTCTGGGGCCTGGAACCAGAAGAAGAGGTTTTGGCTTATTAGTTATAATTTCTAGCAGCCCCAAACGGAACAGGTTCTCTCTGGCAGGAATGGTGACTTAGTGACAGGCTTGCAGAGAAGCTCAACCTTGGGCTGGTGACCATGCTAGGCAAGATAGTAAGGAGCTGTGATGCACAGGCTTGATTTTTCAGGAGGATCGATTCTGTGAAGACATGCTTACAGCATTGATTGTTTCTTAAATATTTACCAATTCACATTTTTAAAGATTGCAGCATTGTTCTTGTTACAAGGGCAATTTTGTGAAATAAACACCATCGAAACGTCCTATGGGGACCACCTCTACTCTGTGCCTCAACATACTTCATGTGGGCTCGGGCTCATGGATTTCCTGAGGCTGTGAGCAAGATACAGTGTGTGTGTGGGAGTCCTGTTTGGGGAGCATGCTCATAGCTTACATTGGCTCTTCAAAAGGGCATGTGACTTAAATAAGTAAGTAGATACTTAGAGACTTCCCTGGTCCCTAAGTCCAATGGTTAAGACTTCACCTTCCAATGCAGGGGGTGCGGGTTCAATTCCTGGTCTCAGAGCTAAGATCCTACATACCTCTCGGTCAAAAAAACCAAAAAACATAAAACAGAAGTAATACTGTAGCAAATTCAATAAAGATTTAAAAAATGGTCCACACCAAAAAGATCTTTAAAAAGTACTTAAAGAATCGATCCTTGGCCTAATAAAAAGTGTTTAAAATCTACCTGATATGAAAGAAATGAGTCTAAACATTCAGAAGTCTTGACAGGAGAGCAATTGTTAGAAAGTCACAGTAACAAGGAGGCCCCGGAAACTTCTTTTTGGATTTCTGACTGTTTTTGTACACTAAAAGAGGCAGAAAGGACCTCTGTCCTTTCTCCCCAAAACTGCTCCTCTCACAGTCCCCCCCGAGTCCTTCTCCAGCCCAAACCCGTGCCTAACCCTTGCCTTCACAAACCACATCTGATGCTGCACACACCCCCGGGCTCAGCCCCCACCCCAGCACTGCCACGCGGCCAGGCCGCACAGGTGCTCCCCGGGAATGCTGCCACCGTGTCCTCCCCGACTCCATCCTGTTCCCCTTTTACTTTCTCCTCTAAAAAAGCAGCCTGACCAGTTCTCTTACAATGCTACTTCTTTACCTGAAAGCTTTCTGATATCTTCCCACCTCACTCGGTGAAGTCCAGAGTCCTCACACAGCCCGCAGCCCAGAGTCAATCTGCCTCTGCGCCCTCCAGGACCCTTCCTCCACCGCTCTCCCCTCGCCCACCCTGCTCTGCCACACAGGCCCTCAGGCTGGGCCTCAGACAGGCCAGGCGACCTCAGGGACTTTGCACCGACGGGTCCCTACCTGAGGTCTCTCCCCTCTGACCACTGCAGGCCTCCCACCTGCACCTTCTTCAGGCCTTCGCCCATGGACGCCTTCCCCTGCTTCACGTTTTCCTTCCCGGCACTTGATCTCCATCTGAAGCCCCGTGGTCTCCTCCTGACACTTGATCCAAATCTGTCATACTCTCTTCTTCATTCACCCATCCCGCTTATTTTTGTCTCCTCTGCTGGATTGCAAGCTCTCCAGAAGGTGGAGGGGGGACTGCTGTCTGTCTTGTTCACTGTGGTGCTCCTGGAATAGATGCTCTGTACACAGCGAGTGTTAAGTACCTGTTGAATAGATGGATGACTGAACAAGCAAGGCTGTCACTTGCATGTCCATGTTTCGCATCTAAATGTACACATCTCCCCCTTTCTCCTCTGAAGCGTAAGGCGTAGCCGGTCTGGTCCCAGGTGGTCTGTTAGTACCGCCTGTCCTTACATCCCCATCTGGCGGCCCCTCCTTCTTTAATCCTTCCTTAACCACGACAACGTGGCCAGGCAATAAGACAGGAAGCTAGTCAGCTGGGACCTGATATATAAATAAGACTCTGTGTAATCGCCAACATTCATTACTGTGATATACATTTGAAGTGCATCTCAATTACAGGCAGCTGTTCATTTTTTTTTTTTTTTCTTTTTCTGACTTCAGAATCCTCTGTGTTACTTGCTCCTAACTCCTAGTTGAACCTGACTAGGGCAATGGGAAGTGAAGCCTGAGGACAACCCGGGAATAACCCACCTAGCATCCCTGTTTGGCGCTTACATTATGCTGAACACAGAAGGTTCCTCTCTGTGGAGCGAGCCGGTCCCACTTGGGGACTTTGGGGCGGGGTGGGGGGGACGGGAAAGGCTGACACTATACAATGGGATTGAAGCACCAGTGGGCTCACACACTGCCACAAAGGCTTGGCTTGGCCAGCTGCCTCCCACAGGGTAGGCTGCAGAAGCTGGCAGGGACTCCATCGGTTATCAAGGTGGCTGCGTGGCTGTGAGCCATTGTCCAAGCCACCCAGCAGCAGACGGAGCTCTGCCAGTTCTCCGAACACAGGATCTGGCTAATTTGATTAACATATGGTGGAGACAAAGTGCGTCACCGGTTTCCTCTCCCCCCACAGCTGACTTCTGCAAGCTGTTGTCTCCTCAGCTCCCACTGCGATGCCCCGTGTATGCATCCCTGTGCAGTGGAATTGGTATTTTACAGGAGATAGAATATCTTCAAGATCATAGAACGATCCAGTGAAAACTTACTTATTGTTATGGAAGAAAGTAACTTTCCTCAGTGGGAAAATGAGTTGGCCACTTATTTTCAAATTGGCCTGACCCTGATGCCCTGGACATTTGTAACCAGGGCAGGATCAGGAGGATCACAGAGCCTTCTACTGGGTTTCATAACAACAGGGTCTCTGGATGTCATGAGAAGCCAGGAAGAGGTCCCCAGATCCCTTGCAATAGACAAAGGGCTTTTCTTATTGGGGGCTAAGCTAGATGCTCATTAAAAATGTTTTTTCTATTATTCTTACCAGTTTTCATAAAGTTGCATGGGTTGTTGAGTGCAAATCATTCACATAAAACACAAATGTTCTGCTGGTCCATACTACCCCAAACCCACAACAAAATTGATTGTCTTATTGTATGAGAGATCCAGCAAAGCTAAAAGGCTGAGCAGTGGAGTCAGCAAAACTATATAGGTCTTGGTTTATCAGAGAGAGAGGAGATGGCATCGCTTGATAAGGGTGAACATGATTAAGGAAATGAGAATCAACACCTCCCACTGGGTGGTTTTTCTCAGAAACCTCAGGCTGCCCACTGTCCTGTGTGCTGGACATCTATCCTGGGTTCCAGTGTAGACAGAGAAATTAATTTGTGATTAAGACAGGCACAGCACTTAGAACTCTATAGACTCAAGACTCTAGACTCAGTAGCCAAGACATGGAAACAATCTAAATGTCCATCGACAGATGAATGGATAAAGATGTGGCGTGTATGGATGTATGTGTGTATATATAGATACACACACACACACACACACACATACACACACACACACACACACACACATATATATATATATATATATGGGACCGAGGGGTATGTGTGTGTGGCTCAAACGGAAAGAATCTGCCTGCAATGCAAGAGACGTGGGTTTAATCTCTGGGTTGGGAAGATCCCCTGGAGAAGGAAATGGCAACCCACTTCAGTATTCTTGCCTGGAGAATTCCATGGACATAGGAACCTGGCTGGCTACAGTTCATGGGGTCTCAAAGTGTCAGACACAACTGAGTGAATAACACACACACACTGAAATATTACTCAGTCATAAAAAAGAATGGAATAATGCCATTTGCAGCAACATAGATGGACTGAGATTATCATACTAAGCGAAGTAAGTCAGAAAAAGAAAGACAAATACCATATGATATCACTTGTATGCGGAATCTAAAATATGACCCAGATGAACTGATTTACAAAAGAGAAACAGATTCACATAAAGAGAACAGACTTGTGCTTGCCAAGGGGGCCAGGAGAGGGATGGATTGAGAGTTTGGAATTAGCAGATGCAAACTATTAAATATGGAACAGATAAACAGCAAGGTCCTACTCTACAGAACAAGGAACTATATTCAATATCCTGGGATTAAACCATAATGGAAAAGAATATGAAAAAACATACATGTATAGCCAAACCATTCTGCTATACAGCAGAAATTAACACAGCATTGTAAATCAACTATACTTCGATAAAATAAATTTTTAAGAAATCTTAGTTAAAAAGAAATTGTGTCCTTTACCCATTCTGCACTGGCAATTAGTATCTTGAAGAACATTCTGGCTGAAGACTTGGGTGTTCATTGGAAGGACTGATGTTGAAGCTGAAACTCCAATACTTTGGCCACCTGATTCGAAGAGCTGACTCATTTGAAAAGACCCTGATGCTGGGAAAGATTGAGGGCAAGAGGAGAAGGGGACGACAGAGGATGAGATGGTTGGATGGTATCACTGACTCAATGAACATAGGTTTGGGTGGACTCCGGGAGTTGGTGATGGACAGGGAGGCCTGGCATGCTGTGGTTCATGGGGTCGCAAAGAGTCGGACATGACTGAACAACTGAACTGAACTGAATTAAGCAGTTCAATGGATCTCAGTATATTCAGAAACGAGAAGTTGGAAATTTCTAGCTGTTGATCAAAAGATCACGACTGTCAGTTAAAAACTGCAAACCAAAAAATCCACTTCTTTTTACAATGGCCAGTGGATTGTTTTTCCAGTAGTAGGTTGGTTGTTTTCAGCCCCTGCGTGGCATTGTCTTAGAACCCAGTCCTGCATGCAGGGAATTGAAAAGGCAGACTTTATGAGTATAGCTTTGGATTTTGGTGGCTGGGGACATATTTCACTTTATATCATGCTTTTTGCTTCCTTTTCATTCTCTTCAAATGATCAAAAGCTTTGAGATCCTAAGCCTTCACGTTTGTTAAAATTACTTTTAAACTCTTAGCTCATTACTGTGTTCTTGCCCACGATTTAGAATCCCTTAACCAAAGAGAAATAGCTCTTTTCTTATAGCAAGTCCTTTTTACCTTCTATAGCTTTGCATAAAGAATACTCCCCATTAAAGAGGGAAGAGGTTACCTAAATTATTGTTCACACATACAATGGGATACTTTGCAGTTGTTAAGAATTTTTAAAGGAAAGTTAATCTACCTGCCTTTATGTAAAATACTGTTTAAGAATTTTAATTGGAAAGAATAAATTGTAGAATAGCATGCATAAAGAAAATGTAGATGTGTGTGTAAGATATGCATAGAACATTTCTGTAAGGATACACAAGAAATGGTTCCAATTCTGGTCTCTAATGAGGGGCAAAACAGGGATTGGAGAGGGGAGGAAGACTTTTACATACTATTCAAGCACACTTTGGTGCTGTTAGAATTTTTACAAGTATTTAAAAAAAATATTTATTTATTTGGCTGCACTGGGTCTACACTGTGATGTGAGGGATCTTTGATCTTCATTGTGGCATGCAGGATCTTTAGTTGCCGCATGTGGGATCTAGTTCCCTGACCAGGGATCAAACCTGGGTCCCCTGCATTGGGAGAGTGGAGTCTTAGCCACTGGGCCGTCAGGGAAGTCCCAAGTGTTCTTTCTATAATACTGTAATAAAGAAGGAAACCTTTCCATCATTCCTAAGCAGAAAGGAGAGGTGTGTAGGCATGGCATTTGTTGTGGTGTAGGCTATCATTACAACAAACAATAGAAAATAGCAATAAAAAGGGAAATGACCCACTCATCTCCTGGTGGACTTTTGATTTTTGGTATTTTTATTTAACTAGTCAATCCTAAAAGAAATCACCCGTGAATATTCATTGGAAGGACTAATGCTTAAACTGAAGCTCGAATACTTTGGTCACCTGATGCAAAGAGCTGACTCACTGGAAAAGACCCTGATGCTGGGAAAGACTGAGGGTAGGAGGAGAAGGGGGTGACAGAGGATGAGATGGTTGGATAGCATCACCAACTCAATGGACATGAGTTTGAACAAACTCCGGGAAATAGTGAAGGACAGGGAAGCCTGGGGTCGCAGAGAGTCGGACACGACTGAAGCGACTGAGCATTCATCTCAAAGAGTTTTGAGATCCTAAGCCTTCACGTTTATTAAAATTACTTTTAAACTCTTAGCTCATTACTGTGTTCTTGCCCACCCATGGGCAAGCGACTGCCCACCCATGCATCGCTGATAAGCAATGTTATGATAGTTTCAGGCGAACAGCGAAGGGACTCAGCCGCCCATACACATGTATCCATTGTCCTCCCAAATTCATTTTTAACTGGAAGATAATTGTTTTACAATGTTGTGTTGGTTTCTGCTGTACAGCAGCATGAATCAGCTGATGTATACATACATCTCCACCCTCTTGAGCCTCCCTCCACCTCCCCATCCTTCCCCTCTAGGTCATCACAGAGCGTGGAGCTGAGCTTCCCGTGCTACATAGCAGCTTCCCACCAGCTATGTATTTTACATACGGTAATGTATATATGTCAACGCTACTCTCTCAATTCATCCTATGTATTTTTTTTTTTTTTTTTTACTGCTCAGAAGTCTTAAGAGCAGAGAGAGGTGAACACAGGAAGACTGGCTAAACTGATGGTAGAAAGATAGGGTACCTGAGCATCAGATCAGTTACTGCTCTTCTCTTCCTCCAAACCTATGAAAATTCCACACGGTACCCAATTTACTAGGGGACACCCACTACACTGAAAAACGTTTTTCTCTTCCAAGGACGGAGTTTGAGCAACCATCTCTGTCGCCCTCTATTCTTCAACAGGCAAGACAACAGTTCACCGTCATTTTTTGTTGTTGTTCAGTCACTAAGTCTTGCCCAACTTTTTGCCACCCCACGGACTGCAGCACCCCAGGCTCCTCTGTCTTCCGCCGTCTCCCGAATTTGCTCAGATTCACATCCGTTGAGTCGGTGATGCTATTTAACCATCTCATCCTCTGCTGCTCCCTCCTCCTTTTGCCTTCATCTTCTCCAGGATCGGTCTTTTCCAATGAGTCGGCTCTTCGCATCAGGTGGCCAAAGTATTGGAGCTTCTTCTCTGTGCTACCATTGCATCCCCCAGACTTATTTCTCAGAGTCTGTTTCCATTATCCCTCCCTCGTCCGCCCCTGGAGCTCCATTTCTTGTTACAGTCCATGTCTTAAGCTTCCATCATACTCAGCTACTTAGGAGTCTTAGCGATGTCTAGTTTAATGGGATTTAAAGAGGCACACAAAGAAAAACAGGGGAGTACATTAGGAAAGCAAACATTCCTACATGATACAACCCATAATCTACTCTTTTATTTCTTGACGATGTTTTGACTGGAGCTCATTATTTTTCTAGAAGTTTGAAGCATTCCATCCCTCATGAGGAAAAAAAAGATCCCCATATCCTGGAATTCTAGTTCCCCAAAAAAGAAAACTATATTTTTGTTCCTACTTCTTTGACATTTAAGTCCATTCCACCCTCCCCCCCTTCCTCCCCAACAATTCACAGCTTTAGGGATGAATCATAGCCATGAACCAAGATAACTAAAATTAGCCAAGTGAGATGGGGCAAACATTTTGTTTGAGGTTTTCAGCTCCCATCTTCTCTCAGGAATGTTGGAGAGGAGGCACTCCCACACTCTTGTACATGGTTTTTCTTTCTTCCTTTCCATTTTCTGTTTTCCAGAGGCATCTTGACGGCTTATTTCTGAGGCTGGTTTTCATCAGCTACTTAATGTCAGTGATTGTGTCTTCCGATAGGTAAGGCCTAAGGTCAGTGGAATGTTCTGGAGTCAGAAGGAGTCCTGAGACAATGAGCTTCATCTTCAGGCTGCAAAGTTCCTGGAGAAGTCTCTCTCATTACTCTTTAATTTCGTTGCTACACCCTGGGGACCATCGCCTCTCTCACTCCCTTCTCTTCTCCCACAGATCGTAAAAAATCCCTTCCCCTTGCTGCTAGATTGTCCTTCTTTCTTCACTATTTTTTAAATTTATTTTTTAATTGGAGGAAAATTGCTTTACAACATTGTGTTGGTTTCTGCAGCACGGCAACGTAAAGCGAGCATAGTTATACGTGTGTCTCCTCCCTCTTGCGCCTCCGTCCCCTCCCCCATCCCACCCCTCTAGGTCACCCCAGAGCACCAGGCTGGGCTCCCTGTGTCATAGAGCAATTCCCCACCAGCTCTCTGTTTTACACATGGTAGCCTATATGTGTCGATGCTACACTGTTCTTCATTATTAACTAACAATGATTTGAAATAACACATCACCCAAGAACATTAGTATTCTCGAAAAGGTCTCCTGAATGTTTAAGACTAAATTCTCAGGCAAGGAGGACAGAGGTTTGGAGGCCTGAGTTCCCTCAAAGCAGGTCACCTCAGCTTGGCTCTGATGAAGGATTTAAGTCTTTTACTTGGATTGGCTAGAATATGCTGTTTATTCTGGAAAGGAGACAACTGTCTGCTCCATGATTATAGTCAAAGCCATGTCCAAATCCCAACTTGGACTTTTATTCAATAGACTGTAAGAAGAACATTAAAAAAATAATGGTAAGTGAGCTGTCATTTAGAAGATTCTCAAGTTAAATTCAAGTTAATGTCCATTAATCCTCAGCAAATAACACTTTAAAATCTCTTCGTAGTTCTTTATCCCTTCATCCAAGCACTAAGAAAAATTTTCTCCTGGAAAAATAACCAGTCTCTAATGTTATAGACTTTGAAACTCTTCCAAAATCAGTGAGAAGGGCCCCAGGTGTCTGTGCTTGACTGGCTCAGGAAAGGACCAGCCAGAGCTTCCTGCAATATTGATAAAGTAACAAAAGACTTCAGGAAGATTTATTTCAATTCTAAATGCCTTGAGGGCAGATAAGTTTTCATGTTCAGGATGGTTAATCCTTGAAATCATCATTCTTTTTCTAATCCTGAAACTTAAAAAAAATATAAATAGCTCTGTGGCTTTTGGCAATGGTTTCGTGTCTCTGAGCCCCATCCCCACCCCCCACCCCCAAATTAAATGAGAGTCTCGTGCTCTTAACTTGGATGGTCCACTTAGATGGCTCCCTCTCAGACCCACCCCAGTCCCTTGCAAACAGCATTAGCGGATCCCAGCGTTAATGGATCCCAGTTGTGTGAGTGTTAGTTGCTCAGTCGTGTCCGACTCTGCGACCCCACAGACTGTAGCCCACCAGGTTCTTCTGTCCATAGAATTCTCCAGGCAAGAATACTGGAGTGGGTTGCAGTCCCTTCTCCAGGGGATCTTTCTGACCCAGGGATCGAACCTGGGTCTCCTGCATTGCAGAAGATGGATCCAAAGGGTCCCAGCTCCCCTCCAGATAAGTACAGGGTTCTGGGCCTCAGAAGCCTCCTCAACAGAGCTTCAGCCACACTTCTCAGTGAAGGCCATCACCCAAGGTGCTGTCCCTCGTCTCCTTGGTCTTAAGGAAGCTTTCAGCGCTGATGTATATGTATTGTTATGATGAAGCACAAAGCGCTGGCAGTTCACAGTTTAAAGACAAAAGAAGGTCGTGCTGGTAAACAAAATAATATGAGAAGAGACAAAGGGGTTGTTCTCCTACAGCCTTAATTCTGGGAACTGAAATCCATTCTGCATCAGGAACCCCAGCCTGTGGCCTCTCGCTGGAGTCTCTTGTTTGGCTTCTCTTTTGTAGAAGTTTCCTTTCTCTCTTTGCCCCCCTCTAGCCAGACTGTGTCCTCAGCTGTGTCTTCACATTCCACATGCCCTCCTGCCCACCTGCAGCTCCTCGTGTTCCTCCTCTTCCCAGAAAAAGGAGGGGCACAGGCCACGAAGAGGGGAGCAGGACGATTTTTTTTTTACCTGTGGATGTGAACCACATTGAAGAACACAGCCATGTACATCTTCCCTTCTTAGTCCTAAGTGGAGGGAAATGCCTCTGTTTTCCTTTGCTGTCTATTTTGCCCAAATGCTTTGATATCCCTCTCCAGTCCCTCATTAACTAACATATAACAGCACATGCTCCTTCCAATGGGAGGGTGAACAGCCTAGTATCACCTAACGCTACAAACTTGTGCATTTACATCCTCATTGACAAACTCAGGATACTTTCCCATCTCTCCCTGACCATGACACCGTCTTCTTTTGTCTTTTATCCTATCAACTACCTGCAACTTCCACTAAGTAAGAAGTGGAAAAAGTTTAAAACAGAGAAACTCATTCATTTACTCATAGACAAATTATTTAAATACTTTCCAACATTCTTCAAGAAAAGAAACAAAGCTCGGTTAAAAGACAAATAGTACCTAGTATTATTTTGTGTGCTTTTAACTTTTAAAAAGTGTATGTCTTTCATTCTGCATTTGGTATTTACCCATACTGGTGTATGTGCGTGCTAGGTTGCTTCAGTTGTGTCTGATTCTTTGTGATCCTATGGATGTAGCCCTCCAGGCTCTTCTGTCCATGGGATTTCCCAGGCAAGAATACTGGAGAGGTTTGCCATTTCCTTCGCCAGGGGATCTTCCCAACCCAGGGATCGAACACGGGTCTGTTACATCTCCTGCACTGGCAGGCAGGTTCTTTACCACCAGCACCACCGCTGGCACCCTTTGATAATGCATTTTATGAATCTGCCGCAGTTATTTATCCCTTCCCCTGCTGGTATGTATTTAAGTTGTTTCCAACTTTTCATTATTACAATACTGCTACAATAAACATCAATGAGCATCTAAAAATATAGACAAAACTAGTACAAGAAATTGTCTATTATATTTAGCCCCTGTCATCACGCCCAGTTTTAAAAAAAATAGGTTTGTATTTGGGGTGTGAATACCCTCCTCCAAATGAGATGGGCGTGTGACTCTTGTAGTCCGTACCCTGTCCTCGTCTCTTGCTATAGAATTGCTCTTTATAAAAGGCTGTTTGGTTCCTGCACTGTCCCTGCAATGATCACAGTCTCAGAGAGGAAAGAACTATGTATCTTTGAGGGAGCTGAAGGAATGAAAGGGAATTTAGATGCTTTTTAGAGAGAAGGAATGGAAAGTTTAAAACACAGGAGAGAGATTTCAGTTTTAATTAGG
Organism: Cervus canadensis; assembly: GCF_019320065.1. Taxonomy (NCBI): domain Eukaryota; kingdom Metazoa; phylum Chordata; class Mammalia; order Artiodactyla; family Cervidae; genus Cervus; species Cervus canadensis. The sequence goes on from NC_057408.1 coordinate 52,424,996, forward strand.
TTCTAAGTGCCCGATCGAGTACTCAGGGCTCACATTAGCTTTGTTTTATCACTGTAACTCTATACATGAGGCTGTCCCCACTTCACAAATGAGGAATCTCTGTCTTAGGAAGATTCAATAACTCGTCCATGGTTACACAGCAACTAGCTGTCAGAGTGAAGATGTGAGGCCCAGAGTTGAAAGCAGAAAGAATAAAGAGCTGCTTGGAATAATGGACTCACCAAGACTGCTGAGGTGAGCAAAAGATACGACAGTGGGTCCAAATGGAGGAGAAAAGGAAAACCAACTGGGTGCCTAGGAAGAGAAGCCACTCAAAGCACACTGGGAGAATGCAGAGCAGATTGAGGGAGATGCCAGAAGCTGCAGTGAAGTGGGTTCTGACCTGGAAGTGCAAGCAGGAAGTGCAGCTGAAACAGGAAGGGCTGTGAGAATATCTTGACTCACACTTGGCCTGGGTTGAAAAGAGGAAGGACCGAATGACCAAAGGATTGAGGAGATTCAGAGTTAGGTAGGCATTGTTTGATGTTTCCTGAAAGCTCAGTTGGTAAAGAATCTGCCTTCAATGCAGCACACCCCGGTTTGAATCTTGGGTTGGGAAGATCCGCTGGAGAAGGGATAGGCTACACATTCCAGTATTCTTGAGCTTCCCTCATGGCTCAGCTGGTAAAGAATTTGCCTGCAATGTGGGAGACCCGGGTTTGATCCGTGGGTTGGAAAGATCCCCTGGAGAAGGGAATGGCTACCCACTTGAGTATTCTGGCCTGGAGAATTCCATGGACTGTACAGTCCATGGGGTCACAGAGTCAGACATGACTGAGCAACTTTGACTTTCTTTCTGGCTGATGTGAGTCCTGGGGTGGAGCCTGGGTTCTGCTCCCTGGAACAACTTCCCTGGTCCTTGTCCACGTTGTTTAGCTCCGTGGGAGAGTTCCCCATTTCTGTTGTCCTGTATGACCACATCCAAAATATCCAAAGTACACATTAGGAAATATTGGCTCCTTGGAGCCAATACAAAAATTTATTTGTATTTATTTTTTGGCTGTTCTGGGTCTTTGTTGCTGCATGGGCTTTTTTTTTTCCCTAGCTGCAGCTAGTGGGGGCTACTCTCTAGGTGTGGTATGCGGCTTCTCATTGCGGTGGCTTCTCTTGCTGCCGGGCACAGGCTTCAGTAGTTGTGCATGTAGGTTCACTAGTTGTGGTGCACAGGCCTAGTTACTTCGTGGCATGTGGGATCTCCCCATATCAGGGGTAGAAACTCTGTCTCCTGCACCTACAGGTGGATTCTTTGCCACTGAGCTACTAGGGAAGCCACACAGTCAACTTCTTACCTACTGGCTCCAGTGAGTTCCATGTAGCAGGCATCATACTCGTAGACCCCTTGGAGATGCCATGACCATCTCTGTCTTATTTGTTTGCCTTCCTACCCTCATGCCTCTCTATCTCATGTACTCTCAGCTTACCAACCTATCCACTGCTCTTCTCTGAAGCATTTTAATCTAGTTAAAAATATTTACTTAATTGCATCTTCATTCTAAATCATCTGATTCCACTCAAAGCATGAATAATGGAGCAGGGAGTCATGTCCTTTTTGATTTTTAACTTAAAAAATATTTATTTATCTACTTGTCATTGGACTGGGTCTTCGTCACTGCACCTGGGCTTTCTTGAGTTGTGGTTCATGGGGGTTACTCTCTAAATAAATGCAGTGTGTGGGCTTCTCATTGCAGTGGCTTCTCTTATGGATCATGGGCTCAAGAACTCGGGATCAGTGGTGCACAGGCTTAGTTGTGCCAGGGAATGTGGAATCTTCCTGGACCCATGTCCCTTGCATTGGCAGGCGGATTCTTAACCACTCGACCACCGGGGAAGCCTGGGGCCATGTTCTTGATTTGAACATTGCCACACGGGATAGTTTTCACCCTATCTTCTTCATTCAAGTGCTTTCTCAGATTTACCTTTTACAAACTGGATTGAGATCAATTGCTTCTTCCAGTCACACAAGTCCACAAATGTCTAGACTCTTCTTATTCCCTTTCATTACTACTTGTATTGTAACCAATTCTTTTCCGAGTCTATTTCAAATCACGGAACACGGTGTTGAAGGCTGCCAAGAGCAACCGACACATTCTGTTAACAATGTTTTGCAACTACTTTCCCTAGAGTTAGAGTTCATTTGTTACCTCATCTACCGTCCATGTTCTAGACAACAATTTACCAAATGACTCACCACTGCATAACATGGATCAGTATGTACCAGCCTCTGATAATTACCTTGCTTTCTGCTACCAAATCCTATAATCAGTCATATGTTTTAGTTTATTTTGTTGTTACATGAGTACTCCATTCCTAGTATCAATTTATGTATAAGTTAGGATAGGACAAGTTTGGCTCTGTTGATAAACAACTGCAAATCACCCAAGTTTATTTCTTGCTCACAACTTAATTTCTTGGACAGGTTTCTTGTGTCCATGTCATGAGCTGGCAGGAGGCTCTGTTCATTGCATTCACTCAGATACCCAGAAAGACAGAAGGTATATCTCAATCGGTGTTCCCATGGTCCTCAAATCAGAAAAGTGGACCCAGGGAGTAGGGCCACACTTCCTGGAAGTGATACACAACACTTCTGTTCAAATTTCATTGTTAAAGCCACGTACATGACCACACTGATTTCAAAGAGGCAGAGAAGTGCAACATTGCCACGTGCCGAGAAAAGGAGAGCTGCGTGTACATAGTGAACAGTAAAAATAATGGTACCTCGAAGCCATTCCCCACGATATACCCCAGGAATGCCATCTCGTTTTTCATCTGTTCTTTCAAAAAAGACTTAGGACAGCATGTTGCTCAAGAGCACAGGCTCTGAGGGGAGATGATCTGGGTTCAAAACCGTAGCTCTGTCACTTCTAGAAGGGCTACTGTGGGAAAGTTATTTAACTGTTCTGTGTCTCAATTTTGTTGTCAGCTTTACATGGATGGTTATATATCCTACCTCAAGAGTAACTGTATATGTGTATGTGAAACACTTAGAAGAGTTCCTCGCAATGATCAGTGCCCCCTTTCATGTTAGCTGTGTGTGTGTGCGTGTGTGTGTGTGTGTGTGTGCGCGCGTGCGCACACTCGGTTGTTCAGTCATGTCCAACTCATTGTGGCCCCATGGACTGTAGCCCACCAAGCTCCTCTGTCCATGGAATTTTCCAGGCAAGAATACTGCAGTGGGGTGTCATTTCCTACTCCAGGGGATCTTCCCAACCCACTGATCAAATTCGTGTCTCTTTTGTCTCCTGCATTGGCAGGTGGATTATTTACCACTAGCGCCACCTGGGAAGTCCATTCATATTCATTAGTTATTACATCATTATAAATGATTGCTGGCCACCTCCTATGTGAAGCATTGGGATATATCAGTAGTCAGGGTTTCCAGTAGGATAGAACTTACAATCTAATGGTGGAGAAGAGTAGAAGAAAGTTTCCATTATTTTCAGTCTTCCTCTCAAATTTAATCTCTCCCTGTTGGCTGTTATTTCTTCTTCTCAAGAACTCTGGCAGCACTCTGTTGAAACCTTTCTCAAGGTTGTTACAACCTTCTCACACACTTTCCTATTTTCTCTGTACACCATGTCCAAGGGGGTTCAAATGTTAGCTAAACATGATTGTTGGGACTTCCCTGGTGGTGCTTAAGCTCTGGACATGCACTACAGGAGGCATGGGTTCCATTCCTGGTTGGGAAATTAAGATCCCACATGCCATGCAGCATGACCAAATATAAAATAAAGATGATTGTGAAGCACTTGGGAGTACTGTCACAACCCCAAGGAGATGCAAGCAATGCTACCTCACCATTACACAATCCCTATATGCTACAGCACCTTGATCAGTAGCTTCCCGGAGTAGCTTTACCTGTAGTTGTTGAGTTGAATTGTCATCTCACACCTGTCCACCACCTCCCCACCCCCCGCCACCCTTTGGCTGCCATCTGTGCTGGCTTAGACTCTTCACCCTCCCCCTTCAAGCCTTGTCTCTGAAGCCATGGTTCTCTGAAAGCTCCCTGTTCCTTCTCAATTCCACTGAGCATCGCTAGCCCACCTGGAGGCTGGGAACTCAGTCTGGCAGGTTAAAAGTACCAATGAAGCCATGCCTCGTACTGTCATCCACTCTCAATATGAACGTATTTCCCTCTGTTCATCTGGGGAATCCCATTCTTTCTAGTTCTGTGGGGAGGAGGGGAGTGGCTGTAACAAACCAGCACTAACTATTCCCTTCAGAACTGGAGAAGTGTTCTTTTCAGTGATCGTGTTAACTGCTTCACATGCTTTCAAACTTATCTGTGAGCCCAAAGGAACCAACGAATAGGAAGTATATTTGATCATCCATCCTGATCACTAGCAATATATTCATTTGTTTCCAAGCTTTTTTTACAAGGTAAGTAATTGTGAACAACAGTTTACCAAGTGCTTTCAGTATCTCTCATTTGATTCTCCCAGTGGCCTCAGAAGGAACTCAGCATTGACTTTAAACAATACAGATAAACCACTAGGGACCACTGATCTACACTATTTTATCATTCAGTCATCTGAAAAATTCAAGAGTTTTTTAAGGAAGCATTGCCCTGCGGATTTGATGGCTAAACAAACAACCAAGAGTGGGAGTACACAGACACCCTCATTGATGAGAACTCCTAATTCTCTTTAGAAGCCATTCTGGATTGTTGCAAACTCTTTTTGGAAGTCGGTGGTTCAGCTTATGCTCTATGCAAAACACACCTGGATACCATGTCTTTGAAGGCACTGGGATGTATGTCAGACCCAAGGTCAAAACCAATAGACTCTTCAATATATCATGCTGCTCCACCTGTGGGATGTTGTTTGCCACACTTACTCTAGAAGCTGTATGATCGGATCATAAGGGATAAAACAGGAAGTGGGGTATGGGAAGTAGAGTATTGGAAACACTCACTTGAGAGTGGTGAGTTCTGTGAGGGATGGCTGAGTCGCCTTGAGATAGCTTTCCCTTCGCGCAGCCACTTTGGGAGAAGGCTTGGGGCTGGTGTCCGAGTCACCGCTGTCTTCATCTCCCATGGCCTTGATGTAGCTGCCGCTCCGCATTCTTCGGCAGGGGATTTCATCATCTTTACCTCGAGGGGTGTACCCTGTCCATTCATCCTGAGGGACCTATACAGATACAAAACAGAGAGTTCATTCTGTATAAAAGTCTACCTTCGGGACTTCCCTGGTGGTGCGGTGGCTAAGACTGCTTGCTCCCAAATGTAGGGTGCCTGGGTTTGATCCCTGGTCAGGGAACTAGATCCCACATGCCACAGCTACAGATCCTCCATGCCACAACTAAGACCCAGTGCAGCCAAATAAATAAATACACATAAATATTAAAAAATAGTTTATCTTCTTCTTTCCTGACCCTGAATATGGGTAATGCCAGTAATTATTGAAAACTTTAGACATTAACTTTCAACAATAATACTTTACCATAATTAGTCTGAAAATATTTTCAATACATGCTAATCCATGTCTCAATCTTTGAAAGAACCTGTATACTAGGGAAAATTAGAATCATCAGATTCACTTACACTTCTCAGTTTTCTCATGCTGGAAGTAATAGGCATATACAGATGCCACTAGAGAGCGGTTTTATTTGAGCTTTGCAATGATTTGTTTTCAGTTGTCATTGGAAATTCAAGAATGTTTCTGTTTTGTTGACATCTTTCCTGCGTCTTCCATCTTTAGCATCTTGTATCCAATCTTGCTTCCTCCCAAACCACTGGTCTACACTAGCTATGTTCACTTCCCAACCACCGATTCTTTCTGAATCCTCTTAATTTGGATTTAGCCTCTATAGGTTGCTTGACACAGTCTTTGAAGGTTTCCAATGATCTCCTCAGGAAAACTAGTGGCATTTTCTTAATTTTAATTTTTCTTGGCCTCTACACACACACACCCCTATGTACCCAAACACATACCACGTCTTAAAGAGTTTTTCCCCTTCTGGCTTTCTGGTTACCCTACTTACCCGATTGAGCCACCACTTAGCTGTTCTTTTCCTCTTGTTTTGTTGGATCCTGCTCCAAGTCCCTAATTGTGAGGAACCCACAAGATAATGCTCTCAGTACATGACTCATTTGTCTTTCTATTGGGTTGGCCAGAAGAGTTTCTTCAGTTAGTGAATATGTTGTTCAATAAAGTTCTGGGTGAAAATGAAAAATATGTCTTTTTATTTTTACTTAAAACCGAATGAACTTTTTGGCCCACCCAAAGCAATCATTTCCTTTGAGTTCATCAGGGCACCATCCCATGCCAGAAAGGCTTGTTTCTGACCTTATTTTTAGTTCTTAGGGCTTCCCTAGTGGATCAGATGGGTAAAAGAATCCACCTGTAATGCAGAAGACTTGTGCTTGATTCCTGGGTCGGGAAGATCCCCTGGAGAAGGGAATGGCTACCCACTCCAGTATTCTTGCCTGCAGAATTCCATGGGCAGAGGAGCCTGGCGGGCTACAGTCCATGGGGTCGCAAAGAGTCGGACATGACTGAGTGACTAAGCACAGCACAGCACAGTTCAGTGTGGATCCACACTAGGATCTCATTCCTCCTCCGTTTGTTAAATAAAAAAATACATAACAATGGCCACTCTTTTTATCCATTAAGATATAATGACCAACCTATGAACTGTGCACAGAACAGGGAACAGGGCTTAATTAAAAGAGACCAGAAAACAAGGAGGCTGCCTCTTGCCCTCAAAATGCTGATAATGGAGATACGAAGACAAAGCAGACGAAAGGTTGGGAATAGTTCCAAGTCAAGGTGTTACCAAGCCTCAGGAGTATGAGCTAAGGAGACACTGGAAACAGGAGTTATGTAATGGTGATGGAGAAGGAGGATCCAGGAAGGGCTCTTAGAAGTGGCCACGTTGGCAATGAGAAGGTAAAAAAGTATTTAACATTTTCATGCTAACTGCTGGATTGGCCAAAAGTTCATCTGGTGTTTTCCGTAACATCTTAACAAATGAACTTATTGGCCAACCCAATATTTACTGATTATCCATTAAATAATGCCATGTTTCATTATTAACATTTAAGGATGCTATGCAGTTTGCTTATAGGATCTTATTTCATCAACACAACAACTCTATTTTTTTTAATTTCTCAAATGAGAAGCAGAAGCTCAGAGGACTTAAGAAATCTGCCCGAGAACACACAGCTAAGAAATGGCAGCACTGGAATTCAAAGCATTTTTGGTTTAATTCAAAGATCAGAGTTTACATCATCTAAAATTTATGATTAATAACATGAATTTTAAATCTAATAAAATTGTGTTAATAATTTTGTGTTATTAAAATTAATAAAATTGTCTACAATGTGTTAATAAAATTGTCTACAATGATACACATGTACAGAGTAGACATAAGATTTCTAAGTCATAGTTTCTAGGAACTGAGAATAGACATTCCACTGAAAAAAAAGCACTATTCTTCCTTAACTCATACATTTAACTATTTTGAAAGCTTGCAATATCTAGAAACATCAGACTGAAGAGATGCTACTATTCCTGGACCTGAAAACAGTGATTTGTAGGTTCTAATGCTGAAAACTACCAGTGAAATTTGGTTAAGCTTCACTATGCAGCTTATTTTAACTAACTCAAATGATGCATCCTGTGTGCAGGTTCTGTTCTAAATGCTTTATAAGTGTTAACTCATTTGATCCATACAACTAAGAGTATTATTATTATTATCCCCATTTTACAAATGAGGAAAGTGAGGTTCGGTAACTTGCCCAAAAATCTCAGCTACAAAGGGGAAGAGTTCCAGCCCAACAGCTCCTATGTCTTGCCGAGACCATATCTGATGCTGTCTTTCTGTCTCTGATCTCATGGTACCTACAGAACTGAACAACTATAGTCCCATGACACCTTCATCATCCATCATGCCTGATCCATTTGCCATTTATCAATTATGGTAGTAACAATGTAGAGTTCTTGCTTTTTGAGCTAAAAAGCATCAACATCACCATGGCAACAGGAAGGCTTCTTAGGGAAATTATAAATGTTGAGAACAGTCTTGTTTTCCTTCCATTGGCAGGTGAGTCACTGCAGAGATACGATCATATTCAGTACCTCATTATTGGCTCAGTAATTACATTTTATAAATTAAGTTGGTACAGCTGAGGGTCATAGAGGATGCAGCCAACACTTGCAGTTTCTCAGCACTGAGGCAGAGCTTTGTTAGACACCAGTGACACCTTATTAGCTTATATTGCTTATGAAACAAAACATGGCAAATTTTTCTTTAGGTGGTTTTTTTCCCCAAAGTTAGTTTATGGTAGAAACTTGGTCTTATACTAGAAACAGGCTACAATTGTTGCTAAGAGAACCACCTGGGAAGTATTTAATGTGTATATGTTTCAATTAAACATATTTTTCAAATGAGAGTACCTAAAGAAGTTTATGGAAGTGATCTGCAAGGAATGGATTTTAAAAATCAATACATTATTCATACACTGAGAGAAAACCTACAGTAAGTTATTACAATTTTATAATTATTACAATACATGTAAACTAATACAGAAACTGGCTCCAGGAAAAATGTAAGGAAATCTGAACATCAAGACTTTGGAGAAGAGAAATACTGTTGCTGAACAATCAGGGCCAGTAAAATTGCTACCATTGAGCCACTGTTTTTATTATGAGTCTCTTAAACTCAGAAGCAAAAGAGAGGCAGTGGTTGGTTACAGTGTTTTCAAAGAAAGCAGGCTAGTTTGTCCCTGGGCCCAGAGCATGAAGTATCAGGTGCTGCAGCTACATTGTGATCTAGTCAAGGCTGCTGTGTCCTTCTGCATCACTTGCACAGAGAGAAAAGCTTCAGGTAAATCCACGGAAAAAAAATTAACCTTGCAGCTGTCTGAGAAGGTCTTCCTAATACTGGTCCTTGTGGTTTACAAAATGGAAGTCTTTGTATTAATAACAAAGGGAAGCTGGAGCAGACAGAGGAGTGGCCTGGACACTTGTTGATGACAGGCAAGCCAGACGTCCTGATTGCCTGCAGGAGCTCGGTGGGGCAGTTAGATGCAAATGTTAAAAGAAATCTCAATAAATGTTGCATGCATGCATGCTAAGTTGCTTCCATCATGTCCGACTCTTTGCGACCCCATGGACTGTAGCCCACCAGGTTCCTTGTCCATGGGATTTTCCAGGCAAGAGTACTGGAGTGGGTTGCCATTTCCTTCTCCAGGGGATCTTCCCGACCCAGGGGTCGAACCTGGGTCTCCAGCATTGCAGACAGACGCTTTACCATCTGAGCCACCAGGGAAGTCCAGAGATTGCCAGACTATACCTTAAACCATATGTCATGGTTCAGGAGGACAGAAGACGTATCTCTGATAAGGAATGACCATACCTAGCTGCTGTCATCCTCTAAGTACAGAATAAAGATGCTTTCGTAGTTGAAATAGTGTCATGGGCACTGAATGATGGGCCCTCGTAATGCAACAAGAGAAAATTATTTTAAAAATCTAATATGTATGAAAATTATAAAATATATCATTGTGTTATATATATATGTCCTATAGTAAAAATTCTCTCTCCTAAATTGGCCTACCATCTCAGAAATGTATTATCTCTCTTCTAAGATCTTTGGAAGTGGACTATTCCTGTGATACTGCCAATTTTTTTTTAGCCTTCCCAAAACTCAGTTGAAATAGTGTCATATTAGTTCCAGGAGACCTGTGAACTAAAGTATAATAACCTGGGGGTCCTTAAAAAAATCTCCTCCCACTTTAAAGGGAACCAGTGATATCGTTCAAGGTAATTTCTTCTTTCTGAATGTCTCAAACTCTTGGCTGATTTTTTTTTTTGGGTGGGGGGGAGCAGTTATCTTATCCCGCCTTGGTTAATAGAATCTCCATTCTGAATAGACAAGGTACTTCCACTTTTACCCTTCTTCCACTTGCCCCTAAGCTCCAAATGCCCAGGTTTACTGAATCCAAGATACCAGTGCAAGCTCCTCGATATTTTTTGTATCACTAAGAAAGAAAGAAATACCACCAATTAAACTCTGACACTGTAGATTACATGATACATTCCAATATCAAAGATGCTAAAATGTGAAAAAATACGGAGCTCAGAAAGCAATCCAACAGCCCTTTAAAGAATATGTACAAAAATAAGAATAAGAATGGGTGTATTCTGGGATAGTGATGATAGGATGCAATATTCATATTTCTTAGTGATCAAATTAATAACAATTAGCATTCATTTATGTCATGCTTTTGCAAAAAAAACGTAAGTTTACCCAGTCTCATGACCATTACAACTGCCTTGAAGGATAAGGAGCGTAAGTAAGTATTATAATCTCAGCTTATGAAATAAAGAAACTGAAGTCCAGAGGGGTTGCAGTTCGCTCAGAGAGACACCGTGCCCAAGCAGGGGTCTGCTGTACACAGTCCAGAGATTTTTTTTTCCCCTCTATGTTTAGATCGTGGCTGTTTTTGGACGAACAATTGTCATTCTGTGTGCCTGTGTGCTTCAGTCGTGTCCGACTCTTTGTGACCCCATGGACTGTAGCCCACCAGGCTCCTCTGTCCATGGGATTTTCCAGGCAAGAATACTGGAAGGGGTTGCCATCTCCTCCTCCGGGGGATCTTCCTTACCCAGGGACCGAACCCACATCTCCTGCAATTCTTTACCACTGAGCCACCAGGAAGGCCCCCAGTTGTCATTTTATGATCATCTAAAGAACACATTTCAGATAAGACAACAACTTCTGAGAGTTTTAAACTCTCTCTGGAGGAAAATTCATAAACAAAGACTTACATGCCTTGAAATTAAAGCTATAAGAAATACTGTTGTAGACATGGAAAGGCTTACTTTAATAGGCCCTTCCAATGTGCATGGGGTTTGGCTGAGCTGCTGTCATAGAGTCTAACTCAATGTAGACAGAGTCAGACATTCTGTGCCAGCGATGGGCTGGAAGACGATGGGCTGGGAGATGAAGCCATGTGCAAGTGACTCCTCGAGAGTGGATTATCTCAGGATGGGAAGTTGGATGGTGCGGTTTGGGGTGATGGAAATGCGTGAGATTTGGGGAAATCTGAGAGCCACAAAAGGAATGCAGACACTTAGAAAGCCGGGACAGCTGAAATGGAGCATGTATCCTGAAATATACCAGGGGAGGCTGGGGCCATTCTGTGAGCAGTTCTGGACTGTAGAGATTTGGGGAGGAAAACGCATAAACCTAAGACAGAGGTGAATTTAAAGCAGGTTTCTATTTCATTAGGGACCAAAGAAGCTGGAATAGATAACTCTGGCATTTGGTTCATTAGGTAGAAATAAAGACGATATAGCAAGGAAGAGCTGTGATTACAATGGTGGGTGTCAATAATAGGCTTATCTTTGCAAGGCTACCCTTTAGCGGTTGTTGATTTCTTCAACAATTGAGTATTTCAATTAAAGTAAAGAGGTAAATTAGGGCATGTGGCTACAGCTGAGGGGGGTCAACCTGTTTGACCTTTCCTGAGCCTGGTGAGGAAAGGTATACAGGAGAAGAGCCTGTACTGAGGAAAGGAGAGCTGAGGACCTGATATTTATGGAATAACCTTGCATTTCTAGAGTAATCTCAAAGGGCTGGAGGGGATACCTTGTGACTCTATTTTAATCCCTCTACCTGTCCTGTGAAACAGACGCTCCCATTTCCACTTTACTGCTGCAAAACTGAGACTCAAAAAGCTGGACTGACCTGCCCAAGGTCATCATCACGAATAGGAATCTGCTTCTCTCTGATGCCAGGGCTTTGCGTGTATCACCCCGCCTCTGAGGAAGGCATGTTGATTGAGTGCGTGAACAGATAAACTTAAAAAAATGGAGCTCATGCTCCCACACTCTGTACTTTTCAAAAATGTACCAAAAAAAAAAAGTCACTATTAAAATAAGCATACAGGGACTTCCCTGGTGGTCCAGTGGTTGGGACTTCACCTTTCAGTGACGGGGGAGGAGGTTCGATCCTTGCACTGGGAACTAAGATCCCACATGCCTTGTGGCCAAAAGATAAAACAAGCTATATTGTAAAAAAATTCAATTAAGACTTCAAAAAATGGTCCACATCAAGAAAAAAATCTTGAAAAAATAAGCATACATATTATCGAATCCCTAACTGGCTAGCACAGATAAAAGTTTTAAAATAATAATAAAATAATAAATATGGAACATAATTATGAGATAAAGCAGCGTTGCTTCTTCACCATTTTGTGTTGCCCTTACCAATGATTGTTATCAATTTTTACTTGAAATACATGGACAGTTTTCGGGGAATCAGAACACCTGCAGGACGGCCACACTCCCAAGAGTGCTATGGGGGCCTCCAAGCACTCCGGTAGCTTTTCAGCATTTGTAAGAAGACTTCGCCCTGAGTTTCAGGGTCCAGCCTTGCTCTGTACTCTGTACGGAAATGGCTGGGATGCATTGGCCTTCTAAGCACTTTTAGTGAGCTCTCAGATTCCCTACTCACTCTGCTCCTTTGCATCTTCTTTGCAGCTGGGAGAACTGCCTTCCTGCTCCACACAGCTTTCAACTTGACAAATGCGACTTGGCATAAATGTCCCTGTAGCCTTTTTAGCTTGCTCTTCTCAGAGCAAAAGCAGGAAAAAAAAAAAAAAAAGAGCAAGAATAGGAAAATTACAATTACATGATGTGTAGATCCCAAGGCCTGATTGGTGTTTTACAAGCAGATTTCCCTGACAACCGCCCTTTCCAACTCCCCTTGAAGCCCGAAGCTGGTGTAAAACTTAATTTGCTTCCAGATTGCCTAAAAAATTACCTTTTAAGGATAGGAGTAAATACCTACCTCTTTTTTTTCCCGTGGGTAAAATTCTTTTTTTTTTAAAACTTTTTATTTTGTATTGGGGAATAGCCGATTAACAGTGTTGTGATAGTTTCAAGTGGACAGCAAAGGGACTCAGCCATACATACACATGTATCCATTCTCCCCCAAACTCCTTATCCCATACAGGCTATCACATGACATTGAGCAGAGTTCCCTGTGCTGTTGGTTATCCATTAAAATTACAGCAGTGTGTACATGTCCATCCCAAACTCCCCAACTATCCCTTCCATGCATCCTTCCCTTGCAGCAATCATAAGTTCATTCTCTAAGTCTGTCTCTTTTCTGTTTTGCAAGTAAATTCATTTGTATCATTTCTTTTTAGACTCCACATATAGGGTTAATACCCTTTGCCACATCTTTTTCCAAATAACATTTTTTATAGTTACTTTTTAAAATTAAAAAAAAATTTCTACAGTGTTGTGTTGCTTTCTGCCATACAACAACACAGATGCCCTTGAATAGAACTTTGTAATAGTGCTCTTCGATGGTAATTCACTCACTGTTACCCTACAGAGCTGTCTCACCCGTGAACATTCACAGGTATCTACAGGGTACCATGCACCAGGGCAGATGCCAGGGAGATACACCAAAAACATTTTACAAAACACAGTCTGGTCTCAAAGGGGCTGACAAGCTTTAAGTGGATCAGACAAATCTGGGGATGGATGAAGGAAAAAGAGTAAAACAGCTTTAAAACAAATCAAGTTGGATTGAGTATTACATTTTAGTGCCTCTGTGTTACCTACTGGGCTTGTATTCAATAGTTCATATCAATCCTCTTCTTGGTGGTGAAACTGTTCCTTTGGAGTTGAATGGATCTGTGCAAAGTGCATGCCACTGCAGGAGAAGTACGGAGGGGCAAGGTCTGCGAGCCCTCAAAGGAGGGGAAGGAGCCACGGCTCTTCGGGAGTTGGTAGAAAATACTACCAAGGGGATGTTGATGTCAAAGCAGGTACGATCTGGGAAGATACCCTTGTGATCCCACAGCAAGAAAGTGACTACAGTACAGTATATACTGGTATGATATGAGGACAGGGGAGGACAATGAATTTTTATTCATTGCCCACCCTGTATTTCAATTGTAGTGAACATCTGTGGGTTTTGCTGCCCGGGGTTTGCTACTTCTGATTTTTGTTGTCACATCCCCCTGGTTTTGCTTGGGGGAAACCTTGCTCCCTCCACGTGTCCATGTGTTTCAGGAGTAGCAGAAGAGCTGGCTTAGCATGTCCTCCAGCACTGCGGCTTGTCTCAGGGCTGAGTGTGTGGCCTCAGCCTGTTCAATCAGCAAGCACCTCTGGACCTTGGCTTGCGATCTGGGACAGGATATTTCCTCTCCTTCAGTGCCTCTGTAGGGGAGCAATGAGCCCCAGGACCTTCTGGTAGCCATTTTATAATCCCTGCCACACAAACTTTCTCTCATGTAATATTATACAAAACCCCAGTGTTGTTATTCATTACATTGGAAAGATGATAAAATTGAGACTTACTGCTATTAAATAATGTACTCGAAATTTTACAGCTAGTAAATCATAGAACTGAAAGCCACGTTTGTCTCATTCAAATTTCTATGCTCTTTTCATCATATCATTCTGCTGACTGCAATTTCAAAACTTAGTAATTTTCCATTAAACATAAAACTCAAGCATTAAGTTGCTGGGGGATACAATGCTGTAACCTTTTTTTTATTTGCTAAGTGGCATTCAGAGGTAAAGAACTCGCCTCCTAATACAGTAGACATCAGAGATTCAGGTTCAGTCCCTGGGTAACGATGATCCCCTGGAGGAGAGCATGGCAACCCACTCCAGTATTGTTGCCATGGATGGAGGAGCCTTGGAGGTTGCAGTCCATAGGGTCGCAAAGAGTCAGACATAACTGAAGCAAATTAACATATGCGGAATCTTAGTTCCTTGTCTAGGGATTAAACCTGTGTCCCCTGCAGTGGAAGTGTGGAAGCTTAACCATTGGACCACCAGAGAAGTCCCCAGTGCTATGACATTTTGAAACCCATGACAGATGGTGACAGTTGCTTGAAAGTACTAAAAGACTTTCAAAAGTAATTTTCACAGAACGCCCGTCACTCAGCAGTAATAGCTGGCTACAAGTTTTAGTGAAATATGAGCAAGAACACAGACATTTTAATAGATAGCAAGATAAAAACAACAGAGGGTTTAGGTCTATAATAAATATGTTATATTTAGTTTCACTGACTATATAGAAGATAAGCTAATTTAGAGCCCTGTCTTAGTTTTTAAAGCAACTATTCACTGCTAACATGTCTTTCTGACATACTGGAGGCATGTCTGTTGGTTGGCATGGCTAGTTGAGCCATCATCTTCTTCCAATATTTTTGCAGTCACTAGTGTGTAGGTGTCTGTGCTATATGGTTCCATAAGTTGAATCCTCTGAGGTAAACAAGAATTCTGTGTCTGTTGTTCAGAAGCAGAGATATGGGTAGAAGGTTAGTAATCTTCCTCCTAGGGTCAATAGAAGCCCAGGTGTAGAAAAACCGTCCATCAAAACTGAACTTTAGTGTTGGCTAAAAGTTTTTAAATCTCCCAGCGTGTATGGAGACCCTGTGCATGCTTTCTAAGTCACTTCAGTCATGTCTGACTGTATGCGACCCAATGGACTGTAGCTTGCCAGGCTCCTCTGTCCATGGGGATTCTCCAGGCAAGAATACTGGAGTGGGTGTCCATGCCCTCCTCCAAGGTATCCTCCCAACCTAAGGATTGAACCCATGTCTCTTAAGTCTCCTGTACTGGCATGCAGGTTCTTTACTACTAGCATCACCTGGGAAGCCCATGGAGAACCCAGACCTTGTCAAATGCTATGAGCATGGATCTTTTCCCTTAGAACTTCAGTTCAGTTCAGTCTCTCAATCTTGTCCGACTCTTTGTGACCCCATGGACTGTGGCACGCCAGGCCTCCCTGTCCATCACCAACTCCCGGAGTTTACTCAAACTCATGTCCATTGAGTTGGTGATGCCACCCAACCATCTCATCCTCTGTCATCCCCTTTTCTTCCTGCCTTCAATCTTTCCCAGCATCAGGGTCTTTTCAAATGAGTCAGTTCTTCACATCATGTGGACAAAGTTTTGGAGTTTCAGCTTCAGCATCAGTCCTTCCAATGAATATTCAGGACTGATTTCCTTTAGGATGGACTGGTTGGATCTCCTTGCTGTTCAAGGGACTCTCAAGAGTCTTCTCCAACAGCACAGTTCAAAAGCATCAATTTTTCAGCACTCAGCTTTCTTTATAGTCTAACTCTCACATCCACACCCTTAGAATTCTCACACCCTTAGAACTTAAAGTCTGATAATCTTCTTGGGAACAAATGTTACAGCTCATTAAGAGTCTATGAAATATCAAGTCCATCATTTCCAGTATTAATACTTAACTTCAAAATTATGAGTTTTGAATTGAATTTCAGCAAATATTTTTCTTTGTGCTGAAGATACTAAGTTTCTCAGATGAGGCTATAAATTATTACACTTGTGAATCATTCACTTAGCTTTCTGACATCTATTTTTAAGAAAACTCAATAGATTTAAGAAGAGACCCAAGTAGAAATTTTTTGCTTTTTACCGCTATTATCTGATTACTACTCCATCTTGGTGCTGTTTGGACTTTTTATTCCAGGTTACAGTTACAACACCTCAAAGTGTAATGCATTCAAATGGGCCAAAATAGAATGTTTCCTTTATAATGATACCATCATCTTTCAAATTATGTGAATCTAGAAAGAATCGAATATTCTAAGTGTCCTTTGCACACGTGTAACACAGAGTATTCCACTTCCATCATCACTGGATGGGAAAATGTTCTCCTGGGGATCTGCTTTTTAAGCCTGTATTTCAACCCACGTCCTCCAGGCAGCAAGATATCTAGAACTAATAGGAGTTGTCACTAAGGCCTGTGCACAGATAAGAGTGATAGATACATCCATCCAACAGCTACCTCAACCAGGATTTCCAAGCTAGTTCAAGGTCAACTGAAAGGGCATGTTCACCTGGAGTACTCATTGCAGGGTTTGAGGTAAGGTTTCTTAAAGCAAGCTTTATGATGGTGCTCTTTTCCTTTGCTTAGTGGTTAAGCTGGAGGTAAACATTTCTTCTGTGACTTTTTTTCAAAATGCTGTAAAAGTATTCATTCACTTATCCAATGCATATTTATTATTCAGTGCACATTACTGTGAAATAGGTGCTGTTTATCCACTTGGGACATGGCAATGTATAAACAGAAAAATAATCTGCCTTCGTGGGGAACTAGGAAAATGGACATTGATAAGATAAAATGTACGTTAGATGGAGTGTGCTATGGAGAAACAGGAAGCTGGGGAGGGGACCAGAGGGTGCCTGTGGAGGAGGGAGCCTGGCAGGATACGCAGTATTGAAGGGTGGGCATGGTCATGGAAGGTCTCACTGAGAAGGTGACCTCAGGGTAAAGATCAGGTAGGAGTTGGGGATTAGCCCTGAGGTCTGCAGGACGAGTGCCTGAGGATGAAAGAGGAGTGAAGGTCCTGAGGGGAGGCCAGGTGGGTGGAGTGGAGGGAGAGGAGATGGAAGGTGAGCACAGGTGTGCGTGATGACCGACAGGCAGGAGAAGGGTGCAGTTCATGTGGGCTCTGCAGGCCCCAGTGACGGCTGTGGCTTTGACTCAGGGTGAGACGGGAAGAGACTGGAGGCTTTGATGAGAGAGGGACACACTCTGGCTTAAAAGGACCACTTCAGGTGCTGGTTGAGAATAGCTAGAGGAGGGTATGGGCCGATAGGGTCAGAGGGACAGTGTGTGGGACTCTTGCATTGATTCAGACTACAGTGGAGGTAAAGGCGGATGCGGTGATAGGGAGAAGATAAGATAGGGCTGGTGGTGTTTTATTTTTATTTTTTATTTTATTTTTATTTTTTAAAATACTTTTACTTCTTCATGGCTGTGCCGGGTCTTCGTTGCTGTGCAGGTTTTTCTCTAGTTGTGGCCAGCGGGGGCTCTTTGTTGCAATGTGTTGGCTTCTCATTGTGGTGGCTTCTCTTGTTGCTGAGCATGGGCTATAGGGCATGTGGGGCTTCAGCAGTTACAGTTCGCAGGCTCTAGAGCACAGGTTCAACAGTTGTTGCTCCGTGGCATGTGGGATCTTCCTGCAAAAGGGACTGAACCTGTGTCTCTTGCATTGGCAGCCAGATTCTTTACCACTGAGCTAACAGGGAAGCCTACCGGTAGGTTTCTTAATGATGGTTTGGATATGGGATTGAGGGTAGGAGGAGTTATGAATGTGTGCTATGGAGAAACAGGAAGCAGGGCAGGGGACCAGAGGGTGCCTGTGGAAGAGGGAGCCTGGCGGGCTATGTGGTATTGAAGGGTGTGCACGGTCATGAAAGGTCTCATCGAGAAGGTGAGTTATGAATACTCCAAGGGTTTTGGCCTCATCAGTGGATGGATTGAATTCCCATTAGCTGAGATGAGAAGGCCTAAGGGAGGTGCAGATAGGGAACAGAGAGTAGGAGTTCATCTGGGGATATATTCAGTTGGAATATTCAGATGTCTCCCAGGAGACATCTCAGTGGAGAGGTTGAATGGGGACCTGGGTATGCAAGCCTAGGAGTTCGGACAGTGTGGCTAGAAAACGAAATATGGGCATTCCCATGGTATTTAAAGCTCTGAGAATGATGAGGTGACCCATGCAGAATAGAGAAGTGCCCAAGAGCTGTGCCCATTGGGCACTGATGAAACCTCAGGAACCAGAGAGGAACAAGCAGGACATCTGAGACGGGTCCCCGAGGTGTGTGGTCCAGGAGTCTGAGGGCCCAGAGTTCGAGGAGGACGTAGGAGTAATGAACAGTCACGGTGATTTTTCTCCTGGTCATAATCCCATGGGTGGCTCAGATGGTAAAGAATCTGCCTGCAATGTGGGAGATCTGGGTTTGATCCCTGGGTTGGGAAGATCCCCTGGAGAAGGAAATGGCAACCCACCCCAGTATTCTTACCTGGAAAATCCGATGGATGGAGGAGCCTAGCAGGCTACAGTCCGTGGGGCCGCAAAGAGTCAGACACGACTGAGCAACTAACACTAACACATAACAATCCCATGGGGGATGCGAAATCAGCAAGGTTCATTTTAGCCCTGAGTCATGAGCTCCTTTATCCAAAGAGTTCTGTGTTCATTAATGAGCTTTATCTTCCCAGCAAGCTGCAAGCTTCTTGAGCCCAAGGCTTTTGTTTTCTTCTTTCTCTCTCTTTAAAGCAGGAGCTTTTAAACAGTTTTTGACTGTGTGTCACAGTAAGAAGTACATCTTACTTTGGAAACCAGTACAAGCACATACACTACTGAAAGAAAGAACTACTTAACCTCTCTGCGTGCCACGTACTCTCTCTCCTTTCCTACTTTCTTCTACTGTATTCTATTTAATTAAAAATAATGTTGCTTGTGACCCACTGGATTGATTTCACCAATCACTAATTGGTTGAGGCCACTGGTTTGAAAAACACTGCTTTTTTCTACCATCCAGTATACAGCCCACCACGCTCATTATTCATCAGAGACAATGTGATCCATCTTTTGTTTCTCCCAAAGCACCTTCTATAAAGTAAATGCTTAAGATGTGCTTGCTTGTTGGATAGACAGCTATGAGACCCTAAAGTAAGACTTCTTGAATAGAGCACTCTGACTCTTAGTTACATTTCCATTTACTGATTGTGTTTCCATAAAAGAATATTTTTCAGTGGCTCTCTAACTTTAGAAAAAGGACAAACAGAAGTATCTTTCTGATTGGGCCCCTATAGCTGAGAGTCAGAGGACACAGTGACCAGGGTTGGAGATGCCTAATTAGAAGGTCAGGCCATCAGCTGGGTTGGTACAATATGTGCAGAGTGAGAGTAGGCAGCCTGATGCTTGAATGTATTTGCATGTTCTTTTTTAAAAAATTGACATATACTTGACTTATATTAGTTGCAGATGTACAAATAGTGATTCCATAGTATTATAGATTGTACTTCATGTAAAGTTATAAAATATTGGTTATATTCCCTAAGCTGTATGTTACACCCTTGTACACGTAGGTATTTTATATCTAGTAGTTTGCACCTCGAAATGTAACACACAAAACTCCTAGAAGAAAACACAGGTAGTACGCTCTGACACTGTCTTAGCAATAATTATTGTGGATCTGTTTCCTCAAGAAAGGAAAGTAAAACCAAAAGTAAGCAAATGGGACCTAGTCAAACTTAAAAGTTTTGCATGGTGAAGGAAACCATTAACAAGACGAAAAGGCATTTGCATGTTATTCTATATCAACCTCGGGGGACCAGAGGCTGTGGGATTCAAAACATTTTTTAGAAACTAAAATAAATAAATTAAAACACTTTCATTCGCCTTACAACAATCCTGTCTTTTAGTTTTAATTGATATGGTACTTGATGTCAGTGTGAAACCGCTGTCATTTAAGAACAAGAGAGAAAAACTCATTAAATATCTATGACCAAAATAGATGGGCTGGGGCAAAAAACCATTAGGAATGACATGTTTTAGAATCTTGAAGTGTCCAGATATAGAAATGATATATAATTCAACCTAAATGTTTCATTAAAGGAATCTATCTATCTATCTATCTATCTATCTATCTGCTGTGTTGTGCTTAGTCACTCAGTTGTGTCTGACTCTTTGCAACGCCATGGACTATAGCGTGCCAGGCACGTCTGTCCATGGGGATTCTCCAGGCAAGAATATTGGAGTGGGTAGCCTATCCCTTCTCCAGGATCTATCTTTATGTTTAAGATTAAAACAATTATTTTGGCCATGCTGCACACCTTTTGTGACCTTAGTTCCCTGACCAGGAATTGAACCCAGGCCCCCTGCAGTGAAAGTGCAGAGTCCTGACCACTAGACCACCAGGGAATTCCCAAAGGAATCTTTAAAATAAGCTCCTGGCACATAGTAAGCTCTGAATAAATGTTAGGTTGTATCTAAATCCTTCTCCACCCAGCACACCTACAAACGTGGCACTGAAGAAAATGGAATATTTTACCACCATGCAGAATATTTTGCCACCAGATAGTTTTTCACTTATAGGGAAGAATCATAGTGCAATGAATGTAGTATGGAGTCTGGTATCAGGTAAACCTGAGTTCAAATGTGACTATACTATTTAGCAAGTGTGATTTTGGCCCAGCGACCTTAGTCTCTTTTAACCCCAATATTCTCAAACACACCCTTCGTGGATCACAGTTTTGCTATGGCAAAGGGGCTTGTGTAGCTCAATGAAGCTGTGAGTCATGCCATGCGGGGATATCCAAGACCAACAGGTCATGGAGAAGAGTTCTGACAAAACGTGGTCCATTGGAGGAGGGAGTGCAAATCGCTCCAGGATTCTTGCTGGAGAACCCCACAAATAGTATGAAAAGGTACAAAGATAGGACACTGGAAGTTGGGCCCCCCAGGTCAGAAGGTGTCCAATATGCTACTGGGGAAGACTGGAGGGCAATTACGAATAGCTTCAGAAAGAATGAAGCGGTTGGGCCAAAGCAGACATGATGCTCAGTTGTGGATGTGTCTGGTGGTGAAGGTCTGATGCTGTAAAGAACAATATTGCATAGGAACCTGGAATGTTAGTTTCATGATTCAAGCAAAAGAAGAAGAGGGTGGCAGAGGATGAGATGGTTAGATAGCATCACTGATTCAATAGACATGAATTTGACCAAACTCCGGGAGACAGTGAAGGTCAGGGAAGCCTGGTATGCTCCCTGAAAAGCATCAGACATGACTTAGCAACTGAACAATCACAACAACAATTCTCAAACATAATATGAGGATAGGAACACGTACTCAGGGACTTACAGTAAGAATAAAGATTATATGAACTTATATATATATATAATAGAGATAATGTCTATTAAGTAAAAACTTATCCTTTGGAATTCAGAAGGTATTTTCATATGGAAGTCATGCAGTAAGTGATGGTTAAGTTCCCATGGGGGGCCAATCCCTACAGCTTATTTAATTCATGATAGGGTTGAACAGTGATGGACTGTGGGATACTTCCAAGGATCTTTTAGCCTGAGGGTGGGAGGGCTTTGGGGTGGGATGGTCAGTGCACTTGGGGGCTCTCAAGAGACCTGTGTGTAAGGGGTGATAGCTCAGTCAACCTTCTCAGAGCAGAACAGAATCACTCGAGATTTCTTTGAAGGAATTGGCACATGGCCTTGTGGATAGCCTGCACATGACCAAGGGTGAAATCTGATGGGCAGGTTGGCAGGCTGGAAACGCATGCCAGATCTGACATTGCTGTCTGCAGGCAGAGTTTCTTCTGCTTCTGAAAAGAATTTCTCTCTTATGCCTTTCACCTGATTAGACGAGGCCCACCTGCACTTTCAGGGGTAAGCTTCTGTCCTTAGTCGACTGATTGTAGATATTAATTCACATAATTCCTTCCCAGTGACACCTTGATTAGCATTTGACTAAATAACTGGGTCCCCAGCCTAGCCAGGTGGACACTCAGAACCAAGCATCACAGGTGGGAATTTGAGTGACAGCTTCTGGGGCAGCGGGTGTGAGATTCCAGGGGCAGACAGGGCCCCGCACCACTGGTTGATAGGCAGGCTGTCTTTAGTCGTGAGCTGTATATGCTCTGTTCATTGTCTAGGAGTTAGTTTGGGTCAAAACCTACAGGTAAGTATCAGCTCCTTGACCAGCTGCTCAGGAGTCCCGCAGAGGTGGTCGAAGCAGAGGGAGCTTTGACTGTGTGGACTTTGCACCCAGTGCTTAGCGGAGCACCTGCCAGTCACGTGAATTTACTTAACAAGCTTTTTAAGGGCAAGGGGGTCATTTGTGATATATTTGTTTCTTGTTGACAAATGTAGAGGAAAAGCTACACATCACACCACACAGAATAAGAGACTTCTGCATTCTGAAAGACCAATGGGACTTCCCTGGCTGTTCAGAGGTTAAGACTCTGAGCCCCCAAAGAGGGGGCATGGGTTTGATCCCTGATTGGGGAGCTAAGATCCCACATGCCTAGTAGGGCAGCCAAAAAAAAAAAAAAAAAAAACCACAACTCAAGAATTCTATAATGACCTGCCTTCATAAAACAAATGTAGAGCTCACCTAAAAAAACAATTTACCTTAACAACACGCACATACTACTAATGTAACACCATCGCTATATTTTAAACTCACTCATTTACAAATCCGTCTCACCCACTCATTTGTAAGCAACTAGAGAGGAGGGAAGATGTCATTCCTCTGCAGAGACTTTTATTCATGCCTACATTCCAAGTTCCAAGCAGACTACCCAATAAAATAAAAATAAAACAAAAGGAGACAAAATAAAAGTGCTCATGAAGTCTTTGATTATATCACCTGAGTTACACCCGGGTTTTGGATCAGTTGGAATGTAAGTGTGGGAACCTTCATTCCTGGATTCTCCTCTACAAATGGCAGGGAAGCAGTCTGCCATCTGATGTTTGGAGTTGGGGGGCGCTATGCATGCAGGAGCTGGTGGGGGGTGTAGTATCATGGTGGTGGGTTTGGGGGATTGGATTTATAACTAGCATCCAGAAGACAGTCTTTGGTGGCCTCCAGGGAGCGGCAGTTGGCTGTTTCTGTGGTCTTCAGGGAACTGCAACCATAGCAGGGTCAATGGAATACTGTTAGACCAAAGAGCTTCATCACCCAACCATGGCAGGACCAGCCAAAAGGACTCACCCTAAAACCGTTGTCTCTCCCGGTATATTCCAAAGCATATTCTGTGGATCACTCATCCATAGAAATGCTCTATGGAAGGGGGTTCCAAGAATGGAGGAGGTTTGGGAGGTGCTCTCTACTTTCCAGTTTTCTTAGAGTTGCCATTCATATTAGCATCTTAAAGATTGCAGTGTGCTCAGTCACTCAGTTGTCCCTTTGTGGTCCCATTGACTGTAGTCCACCTACAGACTGTAGGAAGTGGGTTGCCACTTCCTACTCCAGGGGATCTTCCCAACCCAAGAACTGAACCCACGTCTTATGCATTGCAGATGGATTCTTTACCACTTGCACCAACTGGGAAGCCCAGAAGATTGCAGAATGTCTGCTGATAGGAAAACCTGAGTATATTACTTGGTTTGTCAAATTCAATTCCTTCTCTTCAGACAAACATCTATTCACATCATGCTTTGATAAATGTCATCATTTACAAATGAGGAAACTGAAACCCAAAATGTAAATTATAGTTTATACAGCTAGTAAGTGGCAGAACTGGGCTAGAATTCAGATCTCTTCTCTTGGACCTGTGTGGTTTCAGCCTCGTCATACTGCAACTATTTATCCTCTGAACTCAACAAAATGAGAAAATGATTCATCTTCATGAGTTCTTTTCACAATTTGCAAAACTGTTTTGCTCTTCCTCTATGGATATGCAAAGGACAAAAATGGAGGGTAGCTTCTGTGTGTAGATGGGAAAAATCACAACAAAATGCAGTCTTTGGGAACTTATACTTTTTGTAAAGCTTATGCCATGATTTGTTTCATTCAAAGGAATCTATGCAAACAAAATACAGCAAATAGAGACATGAAGTGGCACTGGCTTATAACAATAGGTACATTGTTATACAAGATCACATGTCATGCACTGAATCATGAGCCTAGACCATGGCAACGTTTTATGATAAAAACTATCATGAGTAAGAATCTTACTCAACATAATGAATGATTTATCTTTGTAGAAAACTCTTTGCTAATGGCACATTCCATGATTCCTTCTATCCCTAAATATTGACTGGAATTCAGTCTTTAGAATTGTCTCATGTACATACATGGACACAGACCCACATTTCATATTCAACAATGGTGTTTTTCCAATACAGAAGTTGTGAACTCCTATAGACAGTAAAAATGCAGATATGTTTCATTTGAGAAAGACTTTTTTTTTTTGAGGGGGTGTCTTTTATTCCCAGTCTTTACCTTTTGGGTAATGAGTCAAACTGACCTGATTTGGGTTCTTCAGATAGTCAAGCTTCCTGCTAGTAACAACGCTGGCTCTCTGTAATTCATGTACACCTCATTGCCACTGTATGAGTGGGCACTTCACCTCCCACTCAAGTTTGCAATTGTTTGTGCAGAGGAAAAATTTTTGAATTAATAGAAAAGTGTTAAATTAAGCTCTACTTATGATATTCCATTTGGCAAAAAGTAATTATTTTATTTTCCCCCTTGAGACAGACTTGGACAACTTCCAGAAAACAAAACAAAATAAACTCTTTTGTGTCACGGTGTCCACAGAGAATTTTTTTTTTTAAAGAGGACATAGTTCTTTAATAAGAAAGAAAATTAAGTGGCTTCCTAGTTTCTCCCCAAACTAGTCAAATATTCCAATATCACTGGAAAAAGTCCCTAACAAGAGAATATTTTGGGGGGCTTGGTAGGACCTTGTGGGGTAGGAAGAGGCAGAAAAGGGAATATTTCTTTTCTTTTTTGGTTCAAAGTGCTTCTAGATATAAATTTTGACCTGATTTCAGTTTTAATACATAATACAGGGCTCAGAGGCAATAGAAACCCAGAAGTAGTTTTCCCCATCGGGTGTTTTAGGGATGGCTCTTCGAACAAGAATCACATAAGTAACAATTGATTTTCTGCTCAGTTTTGCAGGAGGTATACTTTTCTTGAATTTTCTATAGAGAAATACACTTATTTGTTTTTATCTACAAAACATCCTTCTTTTGTTCTTATATTATGGAAACAAAAAGGAGACATAAAAATTATGTCTGGGAGGCATTTGGGTATCATGAAATGTTTAAATCAACTTTCTAGCATGTGGACTCAATCATAGTAGAGAGAAACTAGAATCTCTATCCTGCTTCCCCTTTGAAGCATTAACCTAGGCTAATCCAGGAGGATTCAATTAAGATAAAATTTTAATATCTTTCAAGGTACTTGATGAAGAAGGGAATGGAAACCCACTCCAGTATTCGTGCCTGGGAAATCCTTTGGACAGAGGAGCCTGGCGGGCTACAGTCCATGGAGTCACATAGGGTCACACATGACTTAGCGACTGAGCACAAGGTACTTGAGGATGTGGATTCATGAAAGAGAATTTGGAAAAATTCTATAATTGTATTACTTTAACTCACAATGAAAAATTGACAGCCCATTTCTTGGTTGATGACATAAAGAAAGCACTGACTGAAAGACTGAATGTATAAAAATAATATCTGCAATATCTTCAACTGATGAATTAGTTTAAAGATTAATGGGCAATTCATTATGGCAGCATTTGTAAAAAGTTAAAAGGGTGATAATGAATGACGTTTCTTTCCACGTATTTTTTAATTTAATTTTTATTTTTTATTGGAGGATAGTTGATTTACAATGTTGTGTTAGTTTCAGGTACACAAAGTGATTCTGTTATACACATACATATATCCATTCTTTTTCAGATTCATTTCCCATTTGGTTAATACAGAATGCTGAGCAGAGTTCCCTGTGCTATTATAGAAGGGCCTTGTTGATTATCTATTTTATATATGATAAGTGTGTTTATGTTAATCCCAAACTCCTAATTTTTCTCTTTTCTCCTTTCCCTTTTGGTAATCATAAGTTTATTTTCAAAGTCTGTGAGTCTATATCTGTCTTGTAATAAGTTCCTTTGTATCGTTTTTTTAGATTCTACACATAAATGGTATCATAAGATACTTGGCTTTCTCTGTGTGACTTATTTCACTTAATATGACAATCTCTAGGTCCATTCAGGTTACTGCAAATGGCATTATTTCATTCATTTTTTTTAAATGGCTGAGTAACATGCCATTGTATGTGTGTACCACATCTTCTTTATCCATTCCTCTGTCGATAGACATCCAGGTTGCTTTTGTGTCTTAGCTATTGTAAATAGCACTGTAATGAACATTGGGGTACATGTATCTTTTAGAATTATGGCTTTCTCTGGATATATATGCCCAGGAATAAGATTACTGGGTCATATGGTAGTTCTGTTTGTGGTTTTTTTAAGGAACCTCCATACTGTTCTCCATAGTGGTGTACCAATTTACATTCCCACGAACAATATAAGATTCCCTTTTCTCCACACCCTCTCTAGCATTTATTGTTTGTAGACTTTTTGCTGATGGCCGTTCTGACAGGTGTGACATGATAACCTCATTGTAGTCTTGATTTGCATTTCTCTAAGAATGAGTGACGTGGAGCATCTTTTCATGTGCTTTCTGCCCATGTGTCTTCTTTGGAGAAAAGTCTAGACCTTCTGCCCACTTTTCACTTGGGTTGTTAGTGTTTTTGACAATGAGCTGTTTGTATATTCTGGAGACAGATTAAGGAATTAATCTATGTATGTAAATATGCCAGCTCCTCAACATGTAGAATTTGATCTTCTTGAAGGCAGGGATTTTGTTTTGTCCAATTCTGTATTCTCAATGTCTGGAAGTGTGTCCAGCATTCGGTATATGAGCATTAAACGTTTTCTAAATGAATGAACACATCTATGTAATGAAGCATGTCATAACTCCTAACAAAAAAACAGGGTGGATCTCTGTACTAACAGACAAGACCCACATGGTTGGACCTTTGAGCAAGGCGGGTTTGAACTGCATGGATCCACTTATATGTGGATTCTTTTCAATAGTAAATGTTAGAGAACTACATGATTGTGATTTGTTGTTTAGTTGCTAAGTCGTGTCCAACTCTTTTGCAACCCCACGAACTATAGGCTGCCAGGCTCCTCTATCCATGGGATTTCCCAGGCAAGAATACTGGAGTGGTTGCCATTTCCTTCTCCAGGGGATCTTCCTGACCCAGGGATTGAACCAACATCTCCCGCACTGGCAGGCGGATTATTTACCACTGAGCCACCAGGGAAGCCAGATGAATCCAAAGATCTGGAACCTCAGATATGGAGGGACCACCTAGAGGGAGAGCTGACTATAAATTATATGCAAATCTTCTTCTTCGTGGAGGGTTGGTGCCCCAACCCCCACGCTGTCCAAGGGTCAACTGTATATTTTATAAAGTAGAATGGTCACATGCTGAATAGTATTTATAGTGTATACACACATACATATTCATATATTTTTGAGTTTGAATATCTGTGAGAAATATGAGAAGGAAAATGTTAAAATGATAGTAGTGGTGGTCATCTTTAGGAAGTGGTGGTGGGAGAACAGGGGCTGAAAACAGGGAAACGGGGGCTGACTTTTCACTCTGTACCATTCTGTACTGTTTGTATTTTTCCAGCATTAACCTGTATTAATCTTATTAAAATATGAATTCTGTGGGGAAAACTCCAAACCCACTTTTCTTTAAAAAAATAAAATCTGTGGAAAGACCACAAATTTATAAGCATACAGGTTTGCTTTTTAGAATTTCTGTCATCTTTACATGATCTCAATCTATAGGTTCTATTCCATCACTGGCAAAGATAATCTAAGGAACACGTTTTAACTGGAAATTGAGGAAAACTGAGTAGGAGATCATAAATTAGAATATTTTAAGAACTATTATTAAAGATATTTTGCTTTCCTATTTTTTCAGCTTGGGTTAGAATTTTATACTTAAAAAGTTAAGAAAATGCACATATAATCATATGCAAAGACCCGTATGTTCTGTATCACTCTGTGCCACTTATTTTCAATGAGATAAAACAGCTTACTTAAAGTTGAATTTCCCCATTGAGTTTAGACGAATCAGCTGTTTATCCAGCAGCACTTTGCTTAAAAATAGATGGGATGACATTTGTGGGTGCTTTTAAAAAATATCCTTTGGAGAAAGAAGCAGAACTCTAATGCCACTTTTACCATTTCCATTACATAAGAAAGGCACATTTTTTTGTTATGAGGACTTCTTGTAACTTATTCTTCTTCCTCACCCATATACTTTTAGAACAAGTAACAATCATTGGATGTATAAGGGCATCTCACCTGAATTTTATGTTTTAGTGACTGAAATTAATTTAATGGAAACCTTAAATATGGTTAGAAAGAGTTTCTTCTGATTGCATATAGAGATTTCTTTTTTTCATCCTTCTAATTATGGGCTCTCCCATCATTCTTTTATCTGCTAGTTATTGAGCGCCTGCTATGTGACAGGCACTGTGGTTACAAAAATGAACATAAAGATGATTTTGAGTGCATTTCACTTGATCGTATAGACCAATTTAATAATTGTGTATACCAACCTTCCAAAAATAAGAAGTGGTTGTTGTTACCTTAAACCTGCTGTCATATGATTCCACGGAGTCTAGGATAAGCATTAAAATAGGCTGAGCTGAAAATATACTGTCACCCCAAATTTCAAACTGAGCAGATATACAGGAGAACTCTAGTCAATTAAAGTACGAAATATTAAAATCAGTGTTCCAATCTTGGCAGCATTGCTGATGTAGTGAAGGATTAGGACACTGGGAGGAAATGAAACCAAATGCATCCTTTTCCTACCCAGAAAAATATACCTATGTTAGGATCCTATCAACCTTATTTATCTAAAAAATGTACTTTGGGAAACTGCATCTATTGGGTAATGTGAAAGAGGAAATCAGGTCCGTGTGAAGGTGGGGGTGTGTGACATCACCAGGTCACATTCTTATCCTCGGTTTTTATGGAAGTTTGCTCTGAATTCTCATACAAGTAATGGGATTAGATTCTCTTTCTTTCTTTGTCGAGCATTCCCTGACCCTGAGTGCTGTGACACAGACGGCAGGTGAATAGTATCTGGCCGCCGGGGAGGAAAGTCACTTCCACCTGCCTCCTGCTATGTGACTTGAATACCTGGCTCACTCCACTGCTGGCCCGCCACTGGCTCCCGCTCCCAGGCAGCCTGCCGCCAGAGCCATCACGGTGGGCGGTCAGGTTAAGAAGGAGAGAGGGTTCTCAGCGACCCATTCATCCCTGGCCCCTGGGAATCCACCTCTCAGAGCCAGCCTGCCAGATGCACCGTTTCATCACTCCTGTAGTTTCCTTTTCTTAGATTCTGTGAATGCTTTTAATGGTCTGGGTCACCCTCCTCACCAAGTACAGGGATTTTGTATTTTATTCTGAATAGCAAGGTATGGTTCTGAGCACCCTGTGGCATTTGATAAAAGTGATAAATACTAATGATGAACAACTAAGCAGCCTCTGAGGCTCTCGCGGTCCTGAGGCTGGCTACAGGAGAACTCAGAATGAGGGGAAAAATAAGTCAATTTTGAACACAAAGGCAAGATTTAGCCTCTCATTAGATCCAACTGCTCCATGTGAAAAAGTGTGTTAATAAAACAGCAGTGGGATTTTTGAGGGGAGAGGCATGTGTGTGTGGACTAGGTTTTCAAGATGTGTTTTCCATCTTCCCAATTTGGGGTGTTATGATATAATAGGATTTCGAAATCCAAACCTATGTTATTGTCTTTCTCCTTTTCCTTTTATGTTTAAACCTCTGCTATAATGAATTAGCTCTCCCTTCTCAGTAACTTAGAGTGTTTATTTCTTTTCTATAGAAATGAAGCACTTAGACATAGATGATATTTAAGTCTATTTCCTTTTACGGTCCCTTCAACTCGATTTGTATGTGATTTTTGACTCTGTGTGAATACATTAATTTGGCCAAGCAATGAATACTATTAATATTATATTTCATACAACAGGGCTTCCCTGTTAGCTCAAATGGTAAAGAATCTGCCTGCAATGCAGAAGACCCGGGTTCTATCCCTGGGTCGGGAAGGTCCCCTGGAGAAGGGAATGGCAACCCACTGCAGTATTCTTGCCTGGAGAATTCCATGGACAGACCATGGATTCTCAAAGAGTCAGAAATGACTGAGTGACTAACACTTTCACTTTCATCCTCTTCATAAATAAAACTTTCAAAAATTTCAAATTTTTAAAAAATCTTAAGACTTGATTTAGAATTCTGTTTTGAGAAAGCAAAATATCCCAGCTTATAAAAGTCATGTGCAAATATAATACATTTCTTCCTCTCTCTAGATTACTTGGTAATTTAGAAGAGACAATTAAAAAAAAGACCAGTACATTACTAGTTGATGACATCTAATTTCTTAGTAACTTTAAAATAATATAGATTGGGATGGAGCCATTGAGTTAAAACCACAGAGAGGAGAGAGAGAAGGTAGGAACCATATTAGAATAATAGCCAACCGTTTGTGATAAAGTTTCAGCAAGTGGGTAAAACAACTGAGTTTTCCAGAGTAACACGAGAGAGTTAAAATATTACTGGTTTACTTGAAGTCATTGAAGAAATATTTAAGAAATATTAAATATTAACTTCAATATTAACTTGAAGAAATATTAAAATGTTAGTTGGTCTTTTTTCAAGGCAATTATTTTAAAGCAGTTCATCAGTTTTAATCATGCTGGCCAGGGTCTTTGAGATGTTAAGAATCAGTCCATTGTGTGGTTTATAAACAAAAAAGACTAGAAATTCTCAGCAGTTGTAAAGCACAGAACTGGGCATGGTTGGTACACATGCTTGTATCGCCTACGATACAATCGCCCACGATTGCCTTGTACAAAAGTGTTCACATTTTACATGTTTGATGCATGAGGGAAGGACAGAATTTTACTTCTCCCCACCATCACCCAATCCGGTAGCAAGCTGCAAGTTTTTCCTGTTCACATGCATGTGTGCATGCTCAGTCACTTCAGCTGTGTCTGACTCTATGTGACCCCATGGACTGCAGTCCATCTGGCTCCTCTGTCCATGGGATTCTCCAGGCAAGAATACCGGGGTGGGTTGCCATGCCCTCCTTCAGGGGATCGTCCCGACCCAGGGATTGAAACTGTGTCTCTTGTGTCTCCTACATTGGCAGGTGTGTTCTTTAGCACTAGCGCCACCTGGGAAGCACCTTTCCTGTTCACACTAGTGAGTAAACTCTTAGAGCTTATTAACTATGCAATTTAAAGTTTACAAAATCCTTTCAAAAGATGTAGAATAAGGATAAAGTAGTTTCTAAGTTAAACTTGAGGCTTGGACATACTACTTGGGCCTTTTGAATTGCTTGCTGTGGGTAGATGCTGTAGATATTTAATCACTTGGTAATTTATTAGTAATGTATTTAATGCCTATAAGGTAACTGAATATAATTGATATAATTGAAGTACAGTTGAGCTGGCTCCCCTGGTGGCTTGGTGGTAAAGAATCCGCCTGCTAATGCAGGGTTTGATCCCTGGGTCTGGAAGATCACCTGGAGAAGGAAACGGCAACTCACTCCTATGGACAGAGGAGCCTAATAAGGCTATAGTCCATGGAGGGTGCAAAAGAGTCTGACATGACTTAGCCACTAAACAACAACATAGTTGAGTTACAATATTGTGTTAGTTTCAGGTGTAGAGCATAGTGATTCAGTATTTTTTCAGATTATACTCCATTTCCAGTTATTATAAAACGATGGGTGTAATTCCCTGTTCTATACAGCATATCCTTGTTGTTTATCTATTTTACATGTAGTAGTTTGTATCTGTTAATCCTATACCTCTAATTTATCCCTCCCTCCTTCTCTCTTCCCTTTGGTAACCACAAGTTTTATTTCTATATCTGTGAGTCTATTCATGTATGTTTATTTTACTCAAAATATGAACATGACATTTTGACTGCTGCTCTTACTTTTCATTTTTATTAAAAAGATAGTAGCAGCAATAATAAACAATAGTATTAAAATCATGCATTGAACACATTTATCTTTTTTAAAAAATTGTGAATTTTAAACAATTTTTCCTCAAATCTGAAATATAGCAAGCAGGTAAAAATCTACTTGTGGTTTTTATTATACTTGAAAATAAATCAGTGTACATTTAACATGGTATTTTGTTGTTCTCTTTGGACAGCCTATTGCGGTTAAAAAGATCATTGTAGGAGAAAGGCAAATTGGATCTGGAAGTCAAGAAAACTTGTTCTGAATTCTAGCTCAGATTTTGAGTTGTTTGAACCATACAACAGACAGCAAGGGGATTAATTAATACCTCTTTCATACAGTTCTGGTGTTATTTCTTCTTATAATTTCTCGTTTTTGAAACAATAGGGTAGAAAACCTTACTTTCTCTAGATGCTGATCCTAGAATTCATGAACTTTATGATTTTCACTACTCCATGGTAACTGCCCACTGGATACAATTAATAAATCCACCCACTCATCCATTCACATTTATTTTTTTGTTCTTAAAGCCCCCTCATATACTATTCTGTGTGTATGCTGTTTTCAGCTTTACTGAGCTAAAACTGATGTATCACATTGTGGTCATTTAAGGAGTATAACCTATTGATTTTATGCACTTACATACTATAAAATGGTGACCAGCATAGCTTTCAGTACGGTGAAAGCTTGTCACATCACTTAAACACCATTTTTTGAAAATTTTTGCACTGAGAATGTTTAAAATCTACCCTCTTAGCAACCATTCATATTTATTGAGGGCTTCCTATATGCCAGGCACTATGGGAGCAGAAGATGCAAGTATTAATAGACTTATTTGCCCCCAGGGATCTCAATCTTTATTGGAGAGAAAGGTGGAATTAGTGGGGGGAGGGAAGCAAGAAGCACTCAAGTGTGGTTGCAATGAAGTGAAGGCATTGCTGGAAAATACATACTAGAGAGTGCAATGACCACAGAAGCTGCTTCAAGGAGGTCATTCTTGACCTGACACTTGGATGGTGGTCCAGACTGCCAGCTGGGCACGGGGAGAAGAAGAGGGTGTTACGGGAGAGGAAACAGCATAAGTGGACGCATGGCCTTGAGGAAAGGCAGTGTGTTCTACCGGAAGCACCAGATTACGGACAATACATGGAGAGTTGAGAACTTCACTGCAGACCGAGCCTGTCCGGGTGGGGCCCCTCTGGAGATGTAACTGGAGGCACCGGATCCCCTGCTACTGCTCTCGACTTGGTTTAAAGCGCAGCAGGTCTTTTTCAAAATGCCTTTTTTGGACTGCCGTTTAGTATCAGTAAAGGGCGCTGAGAATCAGTAAAGGGCGCTGAGAACAACAGAAAATGGGTCCTTTTGTTTCTGTGGATCTGTTCCAAGTCCACATTTCTTCCCCCTTCTCAGGGAACTCCCGCAACCATCCGTGCTTTCTTCTGAACCGAACACTCCTTGCTGAGCACGGTATTCCACCCTCTGCTCCGCACCCTCCCCGCCCACCACATCCCACCCTCGACCACCACTCACCACCTCCATCTCCACAAGACCTCTCTTCTGGGTATGCCTAAAATCCCCACCCGGCCGACACCCTTCCACCTTCTTCTCCTGGCCCTCCTTTAACACAGGCACTGCAGCATCTCCGGCCACATTTCAGGCGCACAGCTAATACTCAGAGGGTCTCCCCACCTCCCTCAGCATGCAGCAGTCTCTGCAATACCCCCTTTCTTTACTGGAGTCGTCTTTCATTTCCCGAAGTATCACCACTGTATTAGTTTCCTGTGGCTGCTGTATCAAATGACACACACTCGGTGGCTTCAAACAGCTCACATTTCTTCTCTGACACTTCCGGAGGTCAGAAGTCCACACTGATTTACTTGGCTAAAATCAAGCTATCAGCAGCCCTGAGCTCCCTCTGGAAGTCCTAGGCAAAGGGTCCATGTCCTTGTCTCACCCACCTTCCCTCCACTTCAAAACCAACAGCCCAGCATCTTTAAATCTCTGTTTCAGTGGTCACGTGGCCTTCCTCTGCGGTCAAGTCTCTATCTGTTTCCCTCTTACAAGGACCCTTGTAAGTTCCCTTGAGGGGAATGGAGTCCTCTCATTATTATCATGCATTATTATCCATTATTCCAGGGTAATCTTCCCATCCCAAGATCCTTAGCATAGTTGCACCTGCAAAGTCACATTTGCCATCAACAGTCACATTCACAATTTTCTAGGGTGAGGGTGGACTATATTCAGGGCCATTTTTCCATATACACCCTCCACCCTGCCCTAACCACCGACACGACCAACGTGGGAGAGGACTTACTCTGTGCCAGGAAGACATTTTATGAGCTGGGCACCATTATTATCTATTTAACAGAATAGGAAACTGAAGCACAGAAAAGTCAAATGACATCTCAAGTCCACATAGATAGAGAAATAGTAGAAAGAGCCTCAAACTGAGCTCCATCAGTCTTGAAAGCCTCTGCCCCTCACATGACAATGTATTATTGTCCCTTCACTTTTGGGACCGTGTGTGTCTGTATGTTGGTTTGGATTCCCAGGACCCTGAAGACAATCACAGCAGACACAAAATGGATCATTGCCCAGAAGTTGTATACGCCCCTTCTCGAGTTGCACTTCTAGCGACTTCTCCCGCAGAGAGCAGCGCTGATGAAGTGGGTGGGTGGTAAAAGCAGCAGTCTGCTGCCCCTTGAAAGGCCAGTGGAAGCCCCCTAAGTAGTCTGATGTCAAGCCATGACTGATGAACGTTGAGATATAACTGGGCTCAGGCAAAAGCGCTGTGGAAAGAGTAATCACAGAGCAGGACCAGGAGAAAAATTTGTGTTGAAAAGGACAATGGAAATGCAGCAGAAATGTGAGACCCAGTGACTCTCACCATGGAGAGAGCAAGAAAGGCAGAAAACTCCAGCCAGCACTAAAGCTGGAGAAGAAAGAATACAGCACAAAGGAAGGTACTTTCAGGTTAACAATGATGGAAAAATACACTCGGGATGGACCAGGGGAGGTTAGGAAGCAAATGAACAGGCAGGCAGTGAAAAAGCAAGGGTTTTTCTACCATTTGCCATTCATTTTCTGTTTCTGGACATTTATTAGATTTTCTCTGAAAACTTGACTCCTTTATTTCAAGAATCTTTACCTATCACTTAAGCCACAGATTCCCAGTCACATTATCATCATCCACTACAGCTTAATTACAATTGTTGTACGGTTTTTTGCTTACCACTGTTTATTCTTTATCTTTCCCTATTGTTATGATTAACTTACTTGATGGGCAACTTTTTTGAGGATTTGCCTCAAATATGCTCTGTGAGTGATATATTCTCTGAATCCTTACTTAAGTGCTAATGTCTTCTCTTGTTGTTGTGGTTTAGTTGCTCAGTTGTATCTGGTTTCTTTTTCAACCCTTTGGACTGTAGCCCACCAGTCTCCTCTGTCCATGGGATTTTCTGGGCAAGAATATTGGAATGGTTTGCCATTTCCTTCTCCAGGTAGCTATTCATTTTTTTTTTTTTTAAATTTTTTTATTAGTTGGAGGCTAATTACTTCACAACATTTCAGTGGGTTTTCATTTTTAAGACTAAATTTTATTTCCCCTACTCTAAGGCAGCAAGGGGCCATGTGGTGGATAGAAAGAGCTGGCTCCAGGAGTCAAACAGACTGGAGGGGACCATTCATTAGCATTAGTGTTACTCAGGGCAACTTGAGCCTCAGTTCTCCTGTTTACAAAATGGGAATAAGAACGTGAAGATTAAAGAATGCATATGAAAGGCACTGGCAGAATACTTTGCAGGAATGAGTAACAAAGAATCCTTGCTTTCAGTTTCTATAACCTCATCAGAACAAAAGTTAATGAAGTCATTCAGGAGGCCAAGTTTCCATTCATGCATTCGGATAGAATTTCCTTTGGGCTTGTTTGTGGCCACGACTATGAATAAGAGACCAGATATCTACCATCATGGAATTGATCGGCTAGTGGAATAGTCAACTCTATGTAAGACATGAAAAGGAAATAACAGATAGGTGAGAATTATGGAGAGATATTGGACTCAACTATGGACAGTCACAGAGGACTTCCTGGAGGAAGAGACATCTCAGCCAAGACTAAAAGGTTGAAAAGGGCTAAGTACAGAAGAGAGGAGTTTGGGGTGAGTGGATACAAGAGATAAAATAGGAAGAAGCTCATGGAAAGGCCCTGAGAAGGAGAGAACGGAACCCAGGAGAAAATGAAAAGTACATCAGTGTGTCTGAAATGCAGAGTGGACATAGGGAGTGTTGAGAAGTTAGGCTGTGGAGGAAAAAGGTTCCCCTTTATGTCACACCCTGTAAGTCATGGTAAGAAGTCTGGACTCTACCATTGGGAGTATGGAGGACCCATTGAAGGATTTAGTAAGTAAAAGATTTACTGATTCTATTTGTATTTTAGAAATGTCATTTGGACTCTAGTACATAGAATGAATTGGATTAAAGGAAACCTAGAGGCTGGAAGACCACATAGGAGTTATTTATACTAATCTAGGAGAGAAACTATGGTGATTCAATGGGGCAGCAGCTGATGAAGGGATGAAGAGAATTGAATAGAAATAGAATCTATTAGACTTGGTGATATTCCCACCCCTTCATTCATCCATCTGACTAACTCTTAGGAGTCTACCTTAAGTGATATGAGGGGAGGTAGAGGGGAAAGTGAAGGTTTTCCCCTCTCTTTCTGGGTTGGAAAAAAGGGGTGGACAGTTGTCCCATTTATAAGAGTAGGAAATGCAGGTTAAGGAGGCCAGTTTTATTTTATTTTTTATTTATTTTTTTTTTTAGGAGGCCAGTTTTAGAGATGCTCTTTCGCGCTTACCTTTGTGGCTTCTTCCCAGGTGGCTCAATGGTAAAGAATCTGCCTGTCAATGCAGGAGTCGCAGGTTCTATCCCTGGGTTGAGAACATCCCTGGAGCAGGAAATGGCCACCCATTCCAGTATTCTTGCCTGGAGAATGCCATGGACAGAGGAGCCTGGTGGGCTACAGTCCACAGGATCACAAAGAGCTGGACATGACTGATCATGCACACATGCACACACCTTACTTTCGTAATGCAGATGGTCTGCCAGTGTGTGTGCATCAATGAGGTAACCTTAGTGATATTAACCAAGTCTAGCGATATTCCAGTTCTCTCTCATCTTTGCTCCTCCTCCACTTAATTCTGATTGTCCCCAAGAATGGGCTTCACGTGTATTTGGGAACAAATCTGTCTGCCGCCTTCTGCTCAAGCCTCCTTGCCATGTGCCAGGAACTTGTTAGGATGGTGGGCCATCTGTGACCGTGCTGCTGCCTCAGTTACCACTGTCCTCAGCGGACGGCTGCCCTGTGGTCTGTGCTGTGTGTGTGGTGGGGGGTGGGGGGTGGGGCGCGAAGGCACAGTTGCTGCTTTCTCTAGATTTTCTCCATTAATTAACTAACCCAGGGAGTTAATGTGTGAGTCTGTAGGTAACACCCGCCTTCATCTGGCATCACTCAGAGTGCCTGAAAGGACTAGGAACTTTGCATTTCACGTTGAAGGGTGAGTGGTAAACATTGTAGACAAAAAGAATCATGAAGAGGATGCTGGTCAAAAACCTTGCATTTGAAATCATCAGGTTGGCTTTAGGTAGTAGTACTGGATAAAAAGTCACGCTGGTATCAAAGTTTTCTTACTGTACAAATGACAGAAAATAGACAGCCACTTTGTGGTTATCAAAGTTTTCTAGGTTGTTTCTTCCAACTTTCCAAAGGACACAATGCAACTCATAGGCTCTGGACTGATGATGCTGGGGAGAAGGGAACTAGCAGGGGGGAAACACCATAAATAAAGAAACAATAAAAGTGCAGGGGACAGTCAAGGATGGTCTGGAGTGATGAGGTATGAGAGAGAAATTGGGGAAAGAGGGAAAGAAAATGAACACCTCCCAAACCCCAAAGAGCCCGCCATATTTGACCTTCCAACCGAGTCCCGCACGCAGAGAAGAGCCGTGAAATTGAACATATTTTAAAACCTTGAAGTATGACTAGGTAACATATGTTCTTGAAAATGAGCTGTGGTAGACTCAAATGCTACACTCCTACTTCTCATAGGTTTACTAAAGTAGAGGTTTTTTTTCCAGAGAAATGTCTAAAATTTGTAGGTGGAACAAGGGGGACATGTAAATGGAACTCAGTCTTTAGTAGTGGCTGGTCCTTGTCTGTATACTTAGCACCCATTTACACTTCTAGGAAAAACAGATACTGCGAACAATTTAGAGGATGGGGAGAAGAAAAATTCTTCCTTTTCTATAAGAGCCTGATTGCAATGTTTAAAGATTTCCGCGAAACAAAAATATCTGGTGGCACAGCTCGTTTCCCACGCAGAAAAACAAAATGGGAAGGTCAGGTAGGAAGAAGAGAACCATTTCCTTTCCATGTCTCCAAAATTTCCCACATACTTGGCTGTTTTGAATAGATCTTCTGAAATATCTTTTGAGGTCACCTACTTTGAGAGAATAGAGGCTCTGGTTTTCAGGTGACACAGCAGTGAGCCCAGAAAACAGAAATCACGTTTTTCATTTTTGTCGTTCTTAAGAGAAAAGAAAAGATGGTAATTTCTTCCCCATCTTGCTAAGCTTTTGCTAGTCTCAGGGATTTGTGCTCCGATCTGCCTAAAATAAAAATCCTTGTGTTAAACCCTGAGAAGCTAGATCACAAAAAAGAAAACCC
This sequence comes from Cervus canadensis, assembly GCF_019320065.1. NCBI lineage: Eukaryota > Metazoa > Chordata > Mammalia > Artiodactyla > Cervidae > Cervus > Cervus canadensis. The sequence continues at coordinate 52,464,182 of NC_057408.1, forward strand.
AACCTAGTAATTGTTTTATCACTTTCAGTTTTTAAGATAGAGTAGCTAAGGTAGCCATGAAAATCTCACAGGGATCTGATGGTTTTTTATCCCCTGAACTTCATGGGACAAACAAGTACATTTTCCACACGAACAGAAATCCTTGCAGTTCCGGTAAATCAAGAAAGTAATAAGGAAAATGCACATTACCGGCAGGCTGCTGTTTTAAAAACACAATCTCACCAAATAAAACTCACCTAAACCGGAGCTGTGGAATAATTTTAGCAATTGAAAATTACTACCTTCTCTAGGATAACATGTACTTAGAAATGAAATGACTCATAAACCAACATGATGTATGTATTCTGCTTTCCTTAGAGCATATTCAACGTTAATTTACAACACATCACGCTAAATACATTCAGTCACCAGGGCTGCAATCATTTTATCTGTCTTTTGCTGTATCTACCTACACGGCTCTTTAGCTAAATTCACTTTGCACTAGAGATGATAACACTATTATTACACAGATGCTGTTCTTACTAAAAAGCTAGATTTCTCCCTCAGCCCCTCCAGTACCATAAGCAACCAAATCAAAGGAAAAGGTACGCTGGGGGGTACTCTGTATTAAACTGCTCATCCCAAATTCACAGACATTGTGACACATGAAGGTAACTCCAGCACGTTAAAAGAAACATTATGGATTTTAGCACGGGAGCAAACACAGAGACTATTTATCCTGTTTTCCATAGCCCAGAATTGCCCTTAGCTTACCTTATTAGCTGAAATGCCAAACAGAATGTCTTTATGGAAAAGCAAGTTCATTATTCATCTCAGCTTTGATTAGGTCTAAAGCAGCAGAGAACATTTAGCTTCTCCCTGTGATTTGCCGATGCAAAGTGGGTGAGTAAGGCAGTAAACACAGAACTTGGGAGGTGGGGAGTGGATGGCTCACAACTCCAGACTCAAAACTTTGCATTTTCATTCATATGAAGATACTTAATGAAATCAGATCTTATCACCAGAGAAGAACACTGAAGTGACTTCTTAGCGGAGATGTTTTTTTAAGCCCATGCACTTTGGCAGAGCAGTTGCAATTATCATGACCTGCCTGTTCACTGTCCCAACAAAATTACCTTGCTGTCCATCTTTAGCTTGGTGGAATCTGGGGCTATTGATTCACTTTGCAGTACGTCAGTGGATTATATATATTTTTTGTCAAGGAGAAATCTATGTGGGGGACTGATCTCTGCAATTTTCTTTAAAAAAACAAAACAAAACAAAACTTGCTTGTCTGACCCATGATGGAAATATAGATGCATTTCACAATTTTGATGTTAGGTGTACAGATACACACAACATTGTCTTGGATGCAATGACAGAGATATTAGGGGTCCAGGAGTAAACCATCAATAGACATCTGTCCTTAGGACATAAAATTCTCTTTTAGGGAAAAGTCCTATTCCTTAACAATTCATTAATTTTCTTCAAATGAATTAAACATCTTTTAGAAAGCACTGGGCAAATACTTTTTATTTTCTAAAAAATGACTTCTGTAGAAAACATCCCAGAAGAACCTTATTTAGTGTAAGTGTTCCATTTCCAGCTGGGCAGAGGAGCTGTTGCAGCTTCCCCTTTCAAGTGTTTTGCTTCACAGAACTTGAGCAGTCTCATCTATTAAAATCCAGCTTTACCAAGTAAAACGTGCAACCACAACAGTGAGACAAGTCCTGGGTAATCAATAGATAAGGAGAGCGTTACTGAGCAAAGCAATGTCAGCCTTAAAGACTTTTTAGACCTTTCTTGACTTCGTCACCACACAAAATCAAGCCTCCATTCTCCTCTCCTGAATAAATGAGAGCATGGCTGCTTCTAATGAGAGATGGTAAAGAAAAAGCAATAATGACAGATTTGCAAAATGTTAAACACAGAGTTACTGAATGACTCAGCAATTCTGCTCTTAGGTGTATACTTGAGAGAAATGAAAACACGTGTTCACACAGAAAGCTGTACACAGATGTTCACAGCATCATTGCTGACAAGAGCCTCAAAACGGAAACAGTTTTAATCCATCAGTTGATGAATGGATATAAAAATGTGATAGAGCCATACAGTGGAATGTTATTTTAGTATTAAAAACAAAGTATTGGCACATGCTATAACATGGATGAATCCTGAAAACAGTTTGCTGATTCAAAGAAGCTGGTCACAGAAGATCACATAGTATATGATCCCATTTATAAGAAACTTCCAGAAGAGGCAGAATTTATAGACAGAAAGTAGCTCAGTGGTTGCCCTGGGCTTGGGGGCAGTATACTAGCAAGGGGATACAAATAGGCACCGGGTCTCTTACTGGGGTGCTGAAAATGTTCTTCTATTAGGTGGTGGTGATGTTTACACAACTCTGTGAATATACTAGAGCCACTCAGTTGTATATTTTAAATAGGTGTATTTTATTTTTGCAAATACTATCTCAAACTATTTAGGTTTGCAAATGCTATCTCAACATATATGCTGAGTGCCAAAGAATTGATGCTTTCAAATTGTGGTGCTGGAGAAGACTCCTGAGAGTCCCTTGGAAGAAAGTGCCGGGGAAATACCAATAACTTCAGACATGCAGATGACACCACCCTTATGGCAGAAAACAAAAAGGAACTAAAGAGCCTCTTGATGAAAGTGAAAGAGGAGAGTGAAAAAACTGGCTTAAAACTCAACATTCAAAAAACAAAGATCATGGCATCTGGTCCCATCACTTCATGGCAAATCAATGGGGAAACAATGGAAACAGTGACAGACTTTATTTTTTTGGGCTCCAAAATCACTGCAGATGGTGACTGCAGCCATGAAATTAAAAGATGCTTGCTCCTTGGAAGAAAAGCTATGACCAACCTAGACAGCATATTAAAAAGCAGAGACATTACTTTGCCAACAAAGGTCTGTCTAGTCAAAGCTATGGTTTTTCCAGCAGTCATGGATGGATGTAAGAGTTGGACCGTAAAGAAAGCTGAGCACCGAAGAATTAATGCTTTTGAACTGTGGTGTTGGAGAAGACTCTTGAGAGTCCCTTGGACTAAAAGGAGATCAAACCAGTCCATCCTAAAGGAAATCAGTCCTGAATATTCACTGGAATAACTGATGCTGAAGCTGAAGTTCCAGTTCTTTGGCCACCTGTTGCAAAGAACTGACTCATTTGAAAAGACCCTGATGCTAGGAAAGATAGAAGGCAGGAGGAGAAGGGGATGACAGATGATGAGATGGTGGCATGGCATCACTGACGCGATGGACATAAGTTTGAGCAAGCTCCAGGAGCTGAAGTACAGGAAAGCCTGGCATGCTGCAGTCTGTGGGGTCACAAAGAACTGGATAGGACTGAGCAACTGAACTGAACTGGACAGGACAGCAAGGAGATCAAGCCAGTCAATCCTAAAGGAAATCAACTCTGAATATTCATTGGATGACTATTCATTCATCACTCTTTCTCATTATCTAATCAAAAACAAGTCTCCCCCTGATGCAAAAGCTGAATCTCCAATACTTTGGTCACCTGATGTGAGGAGCCGACTCTTGAAAAAGACCTTGATGCTGGGAAAGATTGAAGGCAGGAGGAAATGAGGGTGGCAGAAGATGAGATGGTTAGATAGCATCACCAACTCAATGGGCATGAATTTGGGCAAACTCCAGGAGATAGTGAAGGACAGGGGAGCCTGGCATGCTGCAATCCATGAGGTCACAAAGAGTTGGACACAACTTAGTGTCTAAACAACAACAAAATAAATTAATACAATTACTAATTATGACAATTACAAGAATTTGTTATACATAATAAATTCTGTTATATATAATAGACAACATTCTATTGTATGGAATTTATCATATATAACAAAGATGGGGAAAATGTAAAGATAACCTCAAACTTGGAAAATCCATGAGGACTCATGGGATGTAGACCTATCTAAAGAACCTTGTGTGCTGGTGTTTCATCAAAGCTAATTTTCAATAAGAAAAAAAAATCCCAAATCTCAGTGAGAGCAAGAGGAAGAAGAGGAGAAGGATAGAGAAGGAAGATGGGGAGAAAGAGGAAGGAAGGGACTTGTTTTGATTAGATAATGAGAAAGGGCAGATGATTTAAGAAGGAAACTAGGATCAGCAAACCTTAATTCTGATGATATAATAGCACAAGATCAAGATGAGAACAAAAGAAGAAGGCCTTTAAAAGAGACCAAAAGAATTGAACAAGGAGGGTTTTGAAATGCTCAGATGAAAGGACCTTGTTTCTAGAATGAGAGATGGGTTCGCAATCAAGGGAGAATATAGATAAGTGATGAGCCTCCACAAGAATTGTATCGAGTGCTGAAGCCCAGAATGAAATGAAGTTTGAATTAAATAATAGAAAGAATAAAAAAGCCAGGGACAGTTAAAAAAAAAAAAAGCCCTTTTAAAAAGCATGTGAAAAAAAAAAAAGCATATGAATTGGAACAAATAGAAGAATAAGGACAATCCCAAGACTTGGTCCAGATGGTGTAATGTGAGCAGATGATGATGAAGGAGGAGGAAGGGGAGAGGAGCAGAGGGGAGGAGGAGGAGGAGGAGGAGGAGGGCTGAACATCAAACTCTCAAACTTTACCATTTTCTCTATCAGAGAAAAGGATCTTCAAATTGGAAAGGTTAGAAGAAGAAGCACGATGAAGAGAAATCTGAATTCCAGGAAAACCTCTTGTATGCAGATGACTCATACATTTATATTTTCAAAACTAAAAATATAGTTGCCATATGATCCCACAATCCCACTCCTGAGCATATATCCAGAGGAAACTATAATTCAAGAAGATACATGCATTGCAGTGTTCATTGCAGCAGTATTTACAATAGCCAAGACACAGAAGCAACCTAAATGTCTGATGACAGAGGAATGGATAAAGAAGATGTGGTGTATACATATATATATATATATATATTGGGTTGGCCAAAAAGTTCATTTAAATCATCTGTAAGATGTTATAGACAGACCTGAAGGAACTTTTTGGCCAACCCATACAAGGGATTATTACTTAGCCATTAAAAAGAATGAAATAACACCATTAAAAGCAACATGGATGGACCTAGAGATTATTATACTAAGTGACGTAAGTCAGATGGGGAAACTATCCACCTCCCTCAATATCGCTGTCACCATCCTAGTCCCAGTCACTATTTTCTTTCACCTGAAATGTTATACTTAGTTTTTAACTGGTTCTCTTTATCTTTTCTTCTCATTGAAAAGATAAATGAAGATAACTTTATTTATCTTTTCATTTCCTCTAAAGAGATGTTTTCAGAAGGCAAAGTGGATACCATCTTTGCCTACACCTGCCCTCCTACAGACACAAGCAAGGATGTAAAGATTCAAATTTTAAACACAACCTCTAGGACCCCACTAAAAGAGTCCTACATGACTTCCCAGACTCATTTGGTACAATTTGGGTGACCTAACCAGACTAGATTTATTTTTAACCCTTTTGTTTCTTCCTGTCTTTGCCTGATCCCCCTGGTTCATTGTCTAATTGGCTAAGTCTTCCTTCAGGTCCAATCCCACTGCTTCCTAGGGTATGTGTCTTCATATTTCTTAAGTAAATCTGCTATCACAGTATTATAGCCTCCTTTGTAGGTACTGAGCAAAGTGATCGCTTGGAATAGGCTTTTATGAGCAGAGGGTTTGTTCGGAAGTTGCTTGGGCTACTACACTCTTGGCATCTTTAAAGACATCTGCTTAGGTTGTCTCTTAGTTTTAAACTCACTATGGGGAATTGCCAGAGAAAGATGAAGATGGACAAGTCTTCTGAATCTTCCAAAAGACAATAGCTTGATGGGCTTGAGTTGACAAAGCAACAGCATCTAGAACAGGCTGTTAGAGGAAGATCTTTGAGCAGGAAAAGAAGCAGCCTGGGTTTATGAAGGAGCAGTAGGCTAAGCTGACTCCGTTTTATTTTTGAAGATTAACTTGGTTGAAAGGTAAACACACACCCTGAACTTCCTTATGCAAAGTTATCTGTATTAAAAAACAAACAAACAAGAGGAATTGGGATAGGAGCAATGACACACACACACTATCATGTATAAAACACATAACTAGTGGGAAGCTGCTTTATAGCACCGGGAGCTCAGCTTGGTGCTCTGTGATGATTTAGAGGGGTGGGGTGGGGGGCTGGCAGGAGAGAGGCTCAAGAGGGAGGTGATCCATGTATACATATAATGGATTCATTTTGCTCTGCAGCAGAAACTAACACGATATTGTAAAGCAATTATCCTCCAAGTAAAAAAAAATAAATAACAAACAGCAACAAGAAAACCCCCAGAAAATGATCAGCTACAAAAGTGGAAAAAAAAAAAAAAAAAAGGAGGGAAATATTTTTAAATGTTAAGAGGACTGGTTTCCACTGAATTTTCTCACTTCTAGTCCTGGAGTCCATTCCAAACAACAAAAACAATAACACAATGAAATAAAGGGAAATACCCACAAATCACATTTTCAGCAAAACCAGCAGAACATCCACAAACTCCCAAAGTCGCATCAGGCAGAGAGCCAAGGAGGGAAGGGATAGTCACGTGGCCGGTAAATGCGAGGTGTGAAGGGGCCCCAGCCGTAGTAGAGCTCAGAAAGCTCTGTCATATACACACTCCCCTGAAGTGAGGACTTCGGTTTAAGAGTAATGCACTGTGGAAAGGCTGCAACTAATATGGGTGGTGGAGGGTGAATGGGCAAATCTCACTAAAGGCCAGAAAAATTCTTTCTAAAAATGACTATCGTTTCTGTCCCCATGTGATTGGCAACCTGTGAAGTCATCCATGAAGTGACTGAGGGAGAAACAAACTGAGGTTTGTCTGAGAGTCACAGGATGTGTGAGTCCACAGATGCATCATATTATATAGACACAGACAAAGAAAACAAATGTATGGACACCAAGGCGAGAAAGGGAAGGGTGAGATAAATTGGGAGAGTGGGATTGACATATACACACTACTAAGTATTAAAAAAGATAACTGATGAGAACCTACTGGATAGCACAGGGGAAAAAAAGAAGGTACAGTCCATTTGTTGGACATAAACATTAAGTTAACTTTAAAAATGCATCCCAATAGACATTAGGTGCAGACAAATACTGTTTGATTCCACTTGTATGAAAGGACTTCCTGGTGGCTCAGATGGTTAAGAATCTGCCTGCAATGCAAGGGCCGGGGTTTGATCCCTGAATTGGGAAGATCCCCTGGAGAAGGAAATGGCAACCCACTCCGGTATTTTTGCCTGGAGAATCCCATGGACAGAGGAGTCTGGTGGGCTACAGTTCATGGGGTTGCAGAGTTGGACACGACTGAGCAACTAACATTTTCACAGAATAGTCAAATTCATAGAGCCAGGAAGCACAATGATGGATGCCAGGGCCCAGTGTGGGGGGAGGGAGAATGGGGCATTAGTGTTCAGCGGGGACAGAGTTTCAGTTTACGAAGGTGAAACATTCAGGAGATGGATGATGGTGAGAGTTGCACAACAATGTGAGGGTACCTGGTGCCACTGAACTGTGCATTGAATACGGTTAAAATAGTATGTTTTATATTATGTGACTTTTACCACACTCAAACACACTTTTTTAAAAAGAAGCAATTTATAACTGTAGCAACAGCAAAGGAAGCCCTTGATTCATGAATGCTTGGAAAATGAGTGCCTGACTTCTTCTGAGTCTCTTAAACTCGCTGAAATAAGAGTAACATGAAAGGAATATGCGTGTAGGTCCTATAGGGGATATGGAAAACAGCAGCCACAAATTTCTTGTAAATAATAAAAATGCACTGGGAAAATATGTTGCCACAAGGAAGATTAAAAGCATAACCCAAAATCAAGACAGTAATTCATGAAGCAGTTACAGCAGCTGTAAAGGAAGACCACAGAGCAGAATTATAAACTTGGGCAAAAAAGTGAGAAAATGAAGGTTGCTGGTAGACACTTAGAGGATGTGAGATAGGTACTGAACTGCCTAATTGAAGGAAAGGAAGGTAAATAAAGGGACATAAAAAACTAAATAAAAAGAGCAAAGAAATGGTACAGGGATAAAAAGATAAAGACAGATTAGAGAAACAAGGCAATATAGCCAGTGCAATATAGCCGGGCTTCCCCGGTGGCATTAGTGGTTAAGAATTCACCTTCCAAAGCAGGAGACACAAGAGACGTGGGTTTAGTCCCTGGGTCAGGAAGATCCCCTGGAGAAGGAAGTGGCAACCCACTCCAGTATTCTTGCCTGGAGAATCCCACAGAGAGAAGAGCCTGACGGGCTACAGTCCATGGGGTCACAAAGAGTCAGATACGATTGAGCGACTGAGTACCCACACACACACATACATAACTGTGATTCTGAAAAAAAGTCAAAGCAATGAAATAGAATAATTATCTTAAAATATAATGCAAGAGAGCTTTTCTGAAATAAAAGTTTTCAGCCTATTGAATAAAAGGTAAACATTTTATCAGTGAGAAGTCATTTAGAATGGTCAATGGCAAGAAATACCTCAGAAAAAGTTTTGGAAAGAATCCCTTTGGCAGCTGGGCAAAAAGATAAAATGAGGTTAGGGAGAGAAAAGGAGGTTGATGCCAGGCTTACCTGCAGCATTGGGAAGAGATCAAGCCAAGAAAGCAGGAATCAGTGATTTTCTATCTAGTTAAGTTCTCCTTCCAATGTGAAGACTCAAGAAAAAGAGCTTTTGACATCCCAGGATTTGGGTATTTTCAGAAAAATATTATCAAAGAACCAGTGACCAACAGCTCCATGTTTATTGCAGCTGTATTCCCAACAGTCAAGACATGGATGCAACCTAAATGTTCATCAATGGATGGATGGATAAAGAAGATGTTATATATATATTTATATCACAGGATGTTCATAACATGGTACAAAAATACCCAAATGAACTTTCTGGCCAACCCATTTTAGAAAAGGCAGAGGAATTAGAGATCAAATTGCCAACATCTGCTGGATCATCGAAAAAGCAAGAGAGTTCCAGAAAACATCTATTTCTGCTTTATTGACTATGCCAAAGCCTTTGACAGTGTGGATCACAATAAACTGTGGAAAATTCTGAAAGAGATGGGAATACCAGACCACCTGACCCACCTCTTGAGAAACCTGTATGCAGGTCAGGAAGCAACAGTTAGAACTGGACATGGAACAACAGACTGGTTCCAAATAGGAAAAGGAGTATGTCAAGGCTGTATATTGTCACCCCTGCTTATTTAACTTATATGCAGAGTACATCATGAGAAATGCTGGGCTGGAGGAAGCACAAGCTGGAATCAAGATTGCTGGGAGAAATATCAATAACCTCAGATATGCAGATGACACCACCCTTATGGCAGAAAGTGAAGAGGAACTAAAGAGCCTGTTGATGAAAGTGAAAGAGGAGAGTGAAAAAGTTGGCTTAAAGCTCAACATTCAGAAAACTAAGATAATGGCATCCAGTCCCATCACTTCACGGCAAATGGATGGGGAAACAGTGGACACAGTGCCTGACTTTATTTTTCTGGGCTCCAAAATCAGTGCAGATGGAGATTTCAGCCATGAAATTAAAAGACGCTTACTCCTTGGAAGGAAAGTTATGACCAACCCAGACAGCATATTAAAAAGCAGAGACAGTTTGCCAACAAAAGTCCATCTAGTCAAGGCTATGGTTTCTCCAGTGGTCATGTATGATATGAGAGTTGGATTATAAAGAAGGCTGAGCACCGAAGAATTGATGCTTTTGAACTGTGGTGTTGGAGAAGACTCTTGAGAGTCCCTTGGACTGCAAGGAGATCCAACCAGTCCATCCTAAAGGGGATCAGTCCTGGGTGTGCACTGGAATGACTGATGTTGAAGCTAAAACTCCAATATTTTTGCCACCTGACGAGAAGAGCTGACTCATTGGAAAAGATGCTGGGAAAGATTGAGAGCAGGAGGAGAAGGGGACGACAGAGGATGAGATAGTTGGATGGCATCACCGACTCGATGGACATGGGTTTGGGTGGACTCTGGGAGTTGGTGATGGACAGGGATGTGCTGGTGTGCTGGGTGTGCTGGTGTGCTGCGATTCATAGGGTCGCAAAGAGTCAGACACGACTGAGTGACTGAACTGAATTGAACTGAATGTATATTTAAGAAATAATGAAATATTGCCATTTGTGATAACATGGGTGGACCCTGAGGGCCTTGGTGGTGATTTAGTTGCTAAGCTGTGTCCGACTCTTTGCCACCCCATGGACTGCAGCCCGCTAGGCTCTTCTGTCCATGAGATTTTCCCAGCAAGAATATTGGAGTGAGTTGCCATTTCCTCCTCCAGGAGATCTTCCTGACTCAGGGTTCGAACCCACATTTCCTGCATCTCCTGCATTGGCAGAAGGATTCCTTATCACTAGTGCCACCTAGGAAGCCCTTGAAGACCTGTGTTAAGTGAAATAAGTAAGAGAGGAAGAGAAATACTGTATGATCTCACTGGTATGAGGAATTGAAAAAATAACTGAGCTCATAGATATAGAGAACAGATTGATGGTTGCCAGAGACAGGGGGTGGTGGTTAGGTAAAATGGGTGAATGAGGTCAAAAGGTACAAATGTCCAGCTATAAAATAATGTATGGCATGGTGATAATAGTAATAATACCGTATTGCATATTTCAAAGTTGCTAAGAGAGAATATCTTAAAAGTTATCACAAGATAAAAACTTTTAACTGTGTATGTTAACAGATGTTAACTAGATTTACTGTGGTGATCATTTTGCAATATATAGAAACACTGAATTATTATGTAGCATGTCTAGAACATATAATGTTATATGCCAGTTATACCTCAATAATCATTAAGAAATAACCAGTGGTCAAAACCTAGCTCAGGACATTTTAGAAGAGGTATATCATTTTCATGGATATAAATGGAATATTTTTATGATGCAATATTACATGAAGTTTCTGTACCTATATATATTAATATGTATACTTTAAGAAGATTTTTCTACTTCTAGTTTTTTATCCTTTTTTTACTAAATTAATGGCTGTCGAATATTACAAAATTATGTATATATTGAGATCGTATTTTGTGCTTTCTCCTTTAATCTCCTAGTGCTGTGAGTTACATGAGTATTTATCTAATGCTAATACTTCCTTTCATCAGCAAATAAATCCCATCAGATCATGTTATTTCACATTATTTATAATTATTTAATTTTATTGAAATAGTAATATTTATTAAGAATTTTTGCATGAGGTTCATGAGAAATTGCATTACAATTTTCCTTTCTCAAATTGTCCTCGTTTGTTTAGACTATTGTTGTTTAGTCACTCAGTCACATTCAACTCTTTGTGACCCCGTGGACTGTAGCCTGCCAGGATCCTCTGTCCATGGGATTTCCCAGGCAAGAATACTGGAGTGGGTTGCCATTTCCTTCTCCAGGGGATCTTCCCAATGTAGGGATTGAACCCATGTCTCTTGCATTGGCAGGTGGATTCTTTACCGCTGAGCCACTAGGGAAGTCCTATAAAATCCTTAAATGAATTGGACAGCTTTTCTTTTGCTCAGATTTCTAGAACTTTTGTATGACAAGGATTACCTTTTTCTCGCAGGCCTCATGAAACTGTTTGGGTCTGGTCCTTTTTTTTCTGTGCTGTTCTGTGCTTAGTCACTCAGTCATGTCTGACTCTTTGCGACCCCATGAACCAGAGCCCGTCAGGCCCCTCGGTCCATGGGATTCTCCACGCAAGAATACTGGAGTGGGTTGCTATGCCCTTCTCCAGGGTATCTTCCTAACCCAGGGATCGAACCTAAGTCTTCTGCGTTGCAGGAAGATTCTTTGCCATCTGAGCCACCAGGGAAGCCCCCCAACTTTTTTCCCCCTGGAATAAATGTTAAACTAATGTGTCAGTTTCTTACATTGTTATGGATATATTCAAGGTGCTCATTTTCACTGAGTTTTTGATGAGTTTATTTTTCTAAGAAATTATCCACTTAAGTTTTCAATATATTGAAATAAAATTTATTTCCGTTCTACTCCTATGATAGATTTAATAGCTCCTGTAAATTTATCCCTGTTTCTTTCTTAATTCCTAACAGTGTTTATATCTTCTTTTTCTTTTTGGTGAGTTTATTCAGAGGTTTATTGATATCAGTATTTTCAAAGAACAGCAACAACACAAAAATCTTTCAGTAATTATCTCTGGGTGAGTTCAATCATCTTCTTTATTTTCTTATGTATTTTACAAAAATTCCCCAATAAATGTATATTAATTTTATGAACCTCCCCAATAATACCTGTAATAAAGTGATACACTTTTGAACAAAATTTCAAAAGTGGACTAAATAGGACCTTGACAACTGGTTGAATGGCTTCCCCTAGAAGCCATAAAAAAAAATATATATATATATATAAAATATATATAAAAAAATTCATGAAAAACTATAGCTCTCCAGTAGTATGCATAAGGGGCTTTCCAGGTAACTCAGTGGTAAACAACCTGCCTGCCAATGCAAGAGTTGTAAGTGGGTCAGGAAGATCCCCTGGAGAAGGAAATGGCAACCCATTCCAGTATTCTTACCTGGGGGGTCCTACGGACAGAGGAGCCTGGAGGGCTACAGACCATAGCGTAGCAAAAGAGTTAAACAGCAGCAACAAGTATGTGTTAAGTCTTTCTTTTTGACCCTATTCTGAACATTTTTTTCATCATCAACTTCAATTATGATGTAATAGGTACTATTATGAGATTTACAATATAATGCATCCTTTTCTTGTTGTTCAGTTGCTCAGTCGTGTCCAACTCTTTGTGATCCCATGAACTGCGGCATGCCAGGCTTCCTTGTCCTTTACTATTTCTCAGAGTACGCTCAAACTCATGTCCATTGAGTCAGTGATGCCATCCAACCTTCCCATCCTTTATTGCCCCCTTCTCCCGCCCTCAATCTTTCCCAGCATTAGAGTCTTTTCCAAAGAGTTGGCTCTTTGAATCAGGTGGCCAAAGTATTGGAGCTTCAGCTTTAGTATCAGTCCTTCCAATGAGTATTCAGGGTTGATTTCCTTTAGGATTGACTGGTTTGATCTCCTTGCAGCCCAAGGGACTCTTCTCCAGCAGCACAGTTTGAAAGCATCAATTCTTTGGTGCTCAGCCTTCTGTATGGTCCAACTCTCACATCCATACATGACTACTGGAAAAACCATAGCTTTGACTATATGGACCTCTGTCAGAAGAGTGATGTCTCTGCTTTTTAATATGCTGTCTAGGTTGGTCATAGCTTTCCTTTCAAGGAGCAAGCATCTTTTAATTTCATGACTGCAGTCACTGTTTGCTGTGATTTTGGAGCCCAAGAAAATAAAATCTGTCACTGCTTCCAATTTTACCCTCTTCTATTTGCTGTGAAATGATGGAACTGGATGCCATGATCTCTGTTTTCTGAATGTTGAGTTTTAAGCCAGCTTTTTTACTCTCCTCTTTCACCTTCATCAAGAGGCTCTTAGATAGTTCCTTTTTGCTTTCTGCCTTTCGAGTGGTATCATCTGCATATCTGAGGTTGTTGATATTTCTCCTAGCAATCTTGATACCAGCTTGTGAGTCATCCAGTCCAACATTTCACATGATGTACTATGCATATAAATTAAATAAGCAGGGTGACAATATACAGCCTTAATGTACTCCTTTTGTGATTTTGAATCATGTCCGGTTCTAACTGTTGCTTTTTGTCCTGCATACAGGTTTCTCAGTAGACAGGTAAGGTGGTCTGGTATTCCCATCTCTATAAGAATTTTCCACAGTTTTTTGTGATCTACACAAAGGCTTTAGCATAGTCAAGGAAACAGAAGTAGATGTGTTTTTGGAATTCCTTTGCTTTTTCCATGATTCAACCCATGTTGGTGATTGAATCTCTGGTTCCCCTGCCTTTTCTAAATCCAGCTTGTACATCTGGAAGTCCCCAGTTTATGTACTGTTGAATACATAATACATCTTGGCAAATATTTAAAATATTGGATTTCAGATTTAATATTTCTCCAGTTTTGACAGCAGAAGCATTCTTTTTGGTAGTCCAAACGGTACTCTTAGGTGGGTGAATTAGAAAGAAGCTGTTCCTTCCTCAAGATTCTATTGTCATTTGCTGTAAAATTATGGTAATAAATAGATAACTACTCATATAAGTGATGTTCCCTAGTGCACAATAGTAAAGAGTGACCCTTGGCTAGAAAGACATACTTGTATTTGTAAGATGACATTTAATAAAAATAAACATAATATTCCACATTATGTTAAACCATCTAAGTGCACAATACAAAGTAAGTGAAACATGTCAGAATGATTTCCTATGAATGAATGGCTCAAAAATTTTATCTGAATGTGAGACAGGTTAGCATAGTTGCCAGACAAACTGGTACCTTGACAGAAAGAGGGTGTTCCTATCCAAAGATTTTCAGTGGATGCTATGAAGTCCAAATTCAACAGAAATACTGCTCACACAGAAATACTGAAAGTTAAGAGAGATACTGCTTTTCTTGGAACAAAATACAATTTGTCTGTTGTCAGCTAGAACGGCTTGATGTCCTGTTCTCAGAGAATTGCTGAAGGAACTAGGTCTTTTGGAGACAGAACAAAGACTACTCAGGGATAAACAATAGTTTTCATCAAACATTTGAGAGACTGCCTTATAGAAGAAAAATTTGATTTATTTCACACAGCTCTATATCTAAATTAAAGAGAGGTGGGCTTGGATTCACAATAGAGAAGAATCTTCTATAAAGGGTGTCAAGAATGGAAACTGCTTCTAGAGTGAAAGTTCAGGAATCCTTTCTAGGGGTCATTTGGTAATGTGCAAAAATCTTACCATTTGGCATCCCCATTGGCCCAGCAAGCCCAGGAATTTCTACTGAATAAATAATTGGATGTTTCTTGAGGCATTTGTAACAGTGAAAGATTTGGGTAGCTTACTAAGTAAATAAAGGAAAAGAAAAAAGAAATGTGGGGTAAAAAACAAAGCAGAATGGGGGCATTGGAACAGAAACTACTATTCTAAGTACAGGGCTGGAAAGGAGCATGAGATATTATTAGAAAAGCACCAGTCAAAATAGGGTTGAATGCAGGCCACTGAGGCAGTGGCCCAATTTTTTTGTTAATTAGATGAGAGAATTGTGATTGCTAAAATAAAACTTAGATTGAGGATCTCTAGTGAAGTGAGGTCAACAAAAATAGCTAATAGATGGGAAATTACTTTAGTCATTTGCAAGTGAAGAAATCTATTACTAATGGATGTTAAATAGTTTGTAATGTAGAGAAAGGAAACAGATTCCTGTACAGGTTATTAGTCACTACGATGCTGCATTAATAGAGGGTTTTAGGATGTAATATACTAAGCAAACGCTGGGTTTGGAAGTGTGCATCCCACGTTAGACAATAGTCCAAATGTTTGTGATCTAAATGGCAAACAAGTCTCTACAGAATAATTATTTAAAATCAGAATATTTAAATTATTTGAAGATACTAAGATTTACTTGAATGTCTTTTTTTTTTTTTAATTGAAGAAGAGTGCATAATGTTTGGGAATAAAAACCAGAAAAAAATTTGCACATTTTCTTGAAAAAGACTTTTATGACATTATTCATAATGGTGAAAAATGTAAAAAAATTCAAATGAAAATAACTGAGGTGTGTTAACATACTTTAATATCCACAGTCTTTTTATTAAAAGGATAGACATGAAAAATAATAAGCACTTATTAAAATGATAAGCATATAGATACAAACAATGTATACAAAAGGATACATTATGATAGTTATGAAACTACTGGTAAATTTAATAGTTACTTCCTAACTGCCATATTCATTGATAGACTTTTCATTCCATGTCTATCGAGGGGTCCAACTCAACCCCTCTTTGGTAGTTGGCCTCATTCAACTTTTCCTATTTTTTGAGATCTGTTCTTCCTTTACTTCTATGCTGTTTTGATTTCCTTTCTGTCTTGCTGTCCTTCATTCTAGCATTGTTTTCCTTCACTACCTGTCTGTTCTTCAGTGTCTGTGTAGCCCAGGAAACTGGTCTGTGCTGCCTTATCTTCTAACTTACTTATGCCCCAATGCCATCTCACTCACTCTCCAACTTTCGTCTACCTTCTATGTGACAGCTCCCAGCTAACCTTTCTCCAGCCTTGACAACTTCCAAAACTCCAGACTCACAAATTCAGCTGCTTTCACTTCTCTGTCTTCCTCACCAGAGGACTTTTGACCAACCTGGCACCTTTAAGATACACTAGAAACATGCCTTTTCTTCTTTCCATCTTTATTGCTTCTCACCTAGTCTGAACCATAATCATCTCTTGTCTGAATTATTGTAATACGCTCCTAAATAGTATTTGGATAAGTGAAGGCTTGGCAATGGGACACCTTCAACTGGATATTCTATAGGCACATTAGATTCAAGATGTCTGGAACTAACTCATCTTCTTTATTCAAATTTACATTTTCTCTCATATTACCTACCTCAGCTGGAAGTACTGACATGTACCCAGTTTTTCAAACCATAAATTGGTCTTCATTTCTACTTTTCTCTTCCCTGACGACCAAGTCATTCAGTCTCTAAGTCTAGGCAATTCTGTACATTTTAAACATTAAAAAAAAACTTTTACCATCAGTATCCCTCCCCCCTTCCACTATGGTGAGAAATACTTGAGGACAGGAGTTGTGTTTCTCAATTTCTTTGAAGATTTTTTTTAATGTGGATCATTTTTAAAGTCTTTATTGAGTTTGCTCCAATATTGCTTCTGTTTTATGTTGGTTGTTTGGCCACGAGGCATGTGAGATCCTAGCTTCTTGACCAGCGATTGAACCCACACCCCTGCATTGAAAGGCGAACTCTTAACCACTGGACTGCCTTGGAAGTCCCTCAGTTTAGTATGTCCAGCCTTTAACAGACTGCTTGACATGTAGTTAGTGCTCACAAGTGTTTGAACTAAAAATTATATAATGTACAACAAAAGTAAAAAATATATGAAGCGTATTAATTGCAAGTGTGTAAAATGTACGTATTTACATTTACAGATATTGGATTATCTCCAGGTGATACAAGAATTGGCATTTTAGTGTAAGATTAAGTGAATAATAAGGGCTCCCCAGGTGGCTGTAGTGGTAAAGAACCTGCTTGCCAAGGCAGGAGACAGAAGAGATGCGAGTTCAATCCCTGGGTCGGGAAGATCCCCTGAAGTAGGAAATGGCAACCCACTCCAATATTCTTGCCTGGGGAATCCCATGGACAGAAGAACCGGGAGGGCTACAGTCCATGGGGTCGCAAAGAGTCAGCACAACTGAAGTGACTGAGCACGCAGCATGTTGTAGGTGAAAGAGGGAAGCAGGAAAGTCAGGAAAGAAGATGTGACCACAGAAGCAGAGATCAGAGATGTGACTGCCAGCTTTGAAGATGACATGAGGAGCCCGTAGTCAAGGAGAACAGGGAACTTCTCAAAGCTGGGAAATTGGCAAGTGGATTCTAGAGCCTCCAGAAGGGGTGAAGTCCTGTGGCTATTGTGATTTTAGCTCAGTGAGACCCATTTTCAGACTTCTGATCCCCGAAAGTGTACGGTAATACATTTGTGCTTTAAACCACTAGATTCGTGATAACTTCTTATAGCAGCAATAGGAAATGAGTACATATGCTGTAGAATTTCATTTCATCAAAATCCTAACTAAATTAAATTGTGTTTTCTAACAGTAACTTCTGCAATGCTTCTTAAATTTGCTGTTTTGTTTTGGTTCATCTGGGTGCCACCATGTTTTCAGGCATAATAATAATAATAATAATAACATTTGAGGTAATATATAATGTCCCTTTCCAAGCATGGTTCTACATCTTTTGCATGAGATTCATCCATTTAATCCTCCCTAGACTCCTATATTATAAGGATTGTTATTAATTCCATATTACAAAGGAGGAGACCATGGCAGAGAGAGGTTAAATAACTCACTCAAAGTTGCTTAATCAGTAAAACACAGGGTTTGAACACAGCTCTCTGGCCCTAAAGTTGCATTAGTTCTTCCTGGAAGAAGAACAAATGAACTTTCAATGGCATGGTTGTTAATAAAGGTGCCCTCCTCACCAATTTACTATGTGTATGGATTCTGTTGTTAACTATTATGGTAGGCAGAATTTTGGCTATGGTGATCTTTATCCACTGTTTCATTGGCAAAAAGGACTTTGCAGATATCAGTAAGGTTACCAGTTGGTGATCTTAAAATAGTTAGATTATGCTGGATTAATCTGGTGGTGGCTGGGCTCCAAAATCACTGCAGACGGTGATTGCAGCTATGAAATTAAAAGATGCATATTCCTTGGAAGGAAAGTTATGACTAACCTAGGCAACATATTAAAAAGCAGAGACATTACTTTGCCAACAAAGGTCCGTCTAGTCAAGGTTATGGTTTTTCTAGTGGTCATGTATGGAAATGAGAGTTGGACTATAAAGAAAGCTGAGCGCAGAGGAATTGATGCTTTTGAACTGTAGTGTTGGAGAAGACTCTTGAGAGTCCCTTGGACTGCAAGGAGATCCAACCCAGTCCATCCTAAAGGGGATCAGTCCTGGGTGTTCACTGGAAGGATTGATGCTGAAGCTGAAACTCCAATATTTTGGCCACCTGATGTGAAGAGCTGACTCATTGGAAAAGACCCTGATGCTGGGAAAGATTGAAGGCAGGAGGAGAAGGGGACGACAGAGGATGAGATGGTTGGATGGTATCACCAACTCAATGGACATGGGCTTGGGTGGACTCCAGGATTTGGTGATGGACAGGGAGGCCTGGCATGCTGCGGTTCATGGGGTCGCAAAGAGTTGGACACGACTGAGCGACTGAACTGAACTGAATCTGGTGGTGGTGGTTGTTGCTTACTCACTAAGTTATGTATGACTTTTTGTGACCCTGTGGTCTATAGCCCGCCAAGCTCCTCTGTCTGTGAGATTTTCCAGGCAAGAATACTGGAGTGGGTTGCCATTGCCTTCTCCAGGGGCTCTTCCTGACCCAGAGATCAAACCCATGTCTCCTGCATTGGCAGGCAGATTCTTTACCACCGAGCCACCAAGTAAACCCCTGATTTAGATGGACCCAATGTTATCTCATGAGGCCCTTAAAAGAAGAGCTTTATGTTATGTTTATGTTATTATAATAAAATAAAATTTAAAAAATAGTTTTCTTTTCTCTTGGCTGATGGCAGAAGAGAAAGTCAGAGAGATGGGTGGCAGAAATTCAAAGCATGATCAAAGATTCGATATGACTCAGCTTGCAGATCAAGGACCTCAGTTGTATAGCTGCAAGGAATTGAACTTTGCCATCTGCCTAAATTCGTCTGGAAGCAGAATCTTCTGCAGAGCCTACAGATAAGAACCAAGCCCAGTGGGTATCTTTTTTTAGCCTTGGAAGGCCTTGAGTGCACCTGTCAGCTGAGCCAGGCTGTGCCCAGACTTGGGACCCACAGAAATGTCCACGTTTCTAAACTCTTTTCCCATAAGACTCTGAACTGAGGTGGCTGCTGATGTTGTGAACTCTGTTTTCTTTTTCTCTCCCACCCTCCCTCTCTCTGTGCCTTCCTTCTCTTCTGCCTGTCATCTATCCATCCATTCCCTTATCCATCCTTCCACACCTAAATGGTGTCTGTTAGGCGCTAAGTTAGGCATGGGAGATACAGAGCTAAATTTCTGAGCGATTAGTAAAAATGGGAAAAAGCTAAGAGGAATCTCTGCCAGTATGCTTTCACAGAAATGGTACCAAAGTTTCAGTGATATAGCATTTCAAATGGGGAAAGCTTTCTTCTCCTCTGTCTACCCTTTCCTAAGCCTCAAGTTGGAGTTCTTCCTATAAATCTTCATATTCTTTGTTCAGGTATCTTTATGCAGCTTCTTACTTCTCCTTGTATTCTATTTCTCTAACCACCCAGTGTTTCACTAGACTATAAACTCCCTGAAAGCAGAAGCTGTTTTACAAATCTTTGAATTCCGATCTCCTCTCAGCTTCAACCCTTGAACACAGCAGATCCTCACTTTTTGTTACTTGGTCACTCAGGAAAAGCTTCTTCATGATAAATCCTATTACACGCTTTACTTTGTAGTAGACTCTCCAAGTTCCAACAAGGATCTATCTCTTGCAGATGATAGGCACCCACAATGATAATTCTTTAAAAACTACACATTCCTCAGAGAATTCTAAGGTTGTAACCCAAAAGGCTTTTCTAATGAGATGTTATAAGGAAGAAGGAAAGTCATCAATTTTAAGTTTTTAAGGAAAAAGCTACTTAGTGTTTTAAAATGTTTTGTTGAAATATAGTTGATTTACAATGCTGTGTTAGTTTCAGATGTAAAGTGATTTAATTATATATATATTGTTTTTTTTTAAACATTCTCTTACATTATATGTTATTACAAGATGTTTAGTATATTATTGTAGGTCCTTGTTGGTATATCTATTTTATGTACTGTAATGTGTATATTTTAATCCTAAACTCCTAATTTATCCCTTCCCCACTTTTGGTAACCATAAGTTTGTTTTCTATGTCTGTGGGTCTGTTTCTGTTTAGTAAACAAGTTCATTTGTATCCTTTTCTTTTAGATTTCACATATAAGCAATATCATATCTTTATCTATCTGGCTTAACTTCACTTAGTATGATAATCTCTAGGTCCATCCATATTGCTGCAAATGGCATTATTTCATTCTTTTTTATGGCTGAGTAGTAGTTCATTGTACATATGTACCACATCTTCTTTACCCATGCATCTGTCAATGGACATTTAGTTATGCATCTGTCAATGGACATTTACAATAGCTTGGCTATTGTAAATAGTGCTGCAGTGAACATAGAGATTCATCTTTTCAAATTATGTCTTTCTCTGGATATGCACCCAGGAGTGGGACTGCCAGATTATATGGGGAAAAATCTACCTAATTTAAATGATATTGTAACTTAAATTTGTTAGTGGCCCTTATTCTCTTTGGGTGACATGCTAAAAGCTAAGGACTTTTCTCCAGAGCAGGGTAAACACAAACATCCCCTTCCTTGATGTTTTAAGTTCAAGAGTTCATGACCCCCTAAAGTCCATTCCTTCACACCCTGTCCACAGTCGCAGACTAACAGCACTTGAATGAGGTGGATGGGTGTGCCCTGCCTTCCTGCACCTAAGTTCTCCTCAAACCCTGCCCCATTATCCAGCCCACCAAATGGTTTTCTCAAGGTAGGATCACTTCCAAAGTCAGTTAGATGTGCAGGCTCATCACTTCCACTTCTGGGCAGTCCTGGTGCTGTAACTAATCTTCCTGGGATGCCCCTGGGCCTGGAAACACTCTTCCTCTGACAGTCTGCATTACGGACCCCTGCCCTGTAAGTTTTTCTATAAAGGCGTTTTCTGGAAAGCAAGCTTTCCAACTGGCTTGCCAACAACGGCATTTTTTTGGCTTGCCAACAACGGCATTTTTTTGGCTTGCAGGACTGAATAGATCTCTTTCCAGCCCTCAACATTGGCCAAAGAACACTTGGTTTCAGGGAACCATGTGAGAAAATACAACTTTTGCAGTTTGGTGAGTAAATAAATGTGGCCAGACAGCATGTTTTTTGTGACACCATTTCCCTGAAAACAGAAGATTACAAAGTCCATGCTGGTTATTATTCCACGAGATTACTGCCTGTTTTCTAAACAGGTGATTCTTTTCACAACCCAGAATGGTGTGACAACTCACTGGCACCCATCCATCAGAACATGGAAGAACTAGAAGATGTGAGTAGCAAAGTGGGTTATTTGATGTCATGTCATGACTAGGTGGAGGAACAGGTGTTCCCCCAGGCAGCCCTCACTCTCACGTGGCGCACAGGAAAATTCTGGCAAGTTCTGACACCTCTGAGCATTGGGGCATCACAATAGGATGTTGCCTTCTCCAGGCAAAGCCCAGATCTAGTAGCACTCAATATATTAAAATAGACAAGAAACAAGGAGAACCATGCAGTCGAACAGAGCTTTCTGCAGTGCTGGGCATGTTTATATCTGTGTTGTCCAATATGGTAAACACCAGCCACACAAGAGGACCGAGCGCTAGAAATGTGGCTACGGGGACCAAGGGGCTGAATTTTTCCTTTTCTTTAACTTTAATTACTGTAAACTGAAATAGCTACATGTGGCTGGTGGCTACCATATTGAACAGCACAGAACGAGGCTACTTGATTTGAAAGGAACCCTGGGGGCCGCCTGCCCTCATTTCCCCGATAGGGAAGTTTCCTTGCTCTCTCCCTGACATGTGTAGCTAGCCTCTTGTTACACATTTTTAATAACAAGAAGCTCTTTTTCACCTTGCTTGGGATCTGATGCTTTTGTTGGGAAAACATCTTTCCAGTCTAACAGCTGCCTCCTCGGGTGTATGAGCTGGGGATACAGTGTTTGCGTTGTTGTATGATAAAGCCATTCATTATTCCCTGGGGTTATCTTCTGACCTGCTCCTCCTCTGCTCTCCTCACGCCCGTGGACTTTTCGGTCTCCCAGGACAGGCCCAGCTGCCTCTCAGTGGGGGTGCAGTGTGGTGCTGCCACCCACAGAATCCAGGTGAATCCATCCTGCTGGCTGACTGCTGAGCTGAGCTCAGGATGATGTGTGAATGTGAGGATGCTCTTCCCCCAGTGGTACTCGCTGTCTATCCAGATTTCTTCTCCAGGGCCTGGGCAGCCCCACCATCTCTGGGGCCAGAAGCCTGGTTCTTGGGCTCAGCCTGGTTGTAGTCTCAGGCCTCCTATGCACCTTCTGGGGCATCTGACCCTGCTCTTCCTCATCTCACACCATTGCTTGTCCTGAGATGCTGCCCAGAGAGTTAAATTGCTTGGGCTTGGCCTCCAGGCTAGACTGTATCCTCCGTTTTGGGGAAACTTATGGGAAAATTCCATATCACCTAGTCATCTAGAGACTCAGTCATGGCCTCCGTTTACTTCCTCTCACCAGCTGGGGGTCATCGCCCCATCTGTTTGTTCCTGTCCCATGCTCGTCTCTCCCTTTCCCACGTTAGTCTAGTCACCTCTCCCAGAGTTCAGTGTGGGTCAAACAGTTGCTAAATAAATCTTGGTTGAATGAAAGATGTTGAGAATGGTTGTCCTTGTATTGTTTAACATTTAAATATATAACATTTAACATGATCTGCTCACAATCGAGACTACAAAAAGGGGCCGTAGATTATGATAGCTGGGTGAAATAATGGCTGGTTGAATCTAAGAAATATAATGTTTACAAATATCAATGAGAATTAAATTGGCATGATTTAATTTTAGTGAATTCTTTCATTTCTTAGTTACTTACATGTCCCTGTGAAGTGAATAACTAACATTTCCTTCTTATGCATGGGGATATTTGATAAAATATTGGATCAAGAGAAAGTGGGAGCTGTTGAAACATTAAGACTGTGATATAAATTTACATGAACTTCATCTGGGCTTAAATAAAGGAGAGAGAGGGCATGAAATCAGGGCTTGTTAGAACAATGAATTCTCTGTGATGAGACACATGTACATGAAGAAGAGTCCAAAATGAGTTGAGAAGCAAGATCCTAAAGACTCCACAACTTCCATGCTCCTCACTGAGTATGGCACTTTTTATCCTGATGTAGTTCAGAAGCCTGACCATCCTGTCTTGTTATCTGCTACAGGAATTTAGTTTAAACCCTGATGATATTCCCTAATAGTACTATTTGTCAGATATATTAATATGTACCCCCTGGCAAATGGCCCACTTAATTCAGTTATATAAATGATTAACAAGCATTCTAAAGGTTGACCATTAAGCAGACATATTTTTTTCCTTTGGACCTGTGGTAATTTAACAAATAGTAAAATTCGCAAACTTCCCAAATATTTAGTTAACCCTCTGGGATGTGTGGAGCTCACGTCCCCAGCAGAATTCTGGCTCAAAATATGCCTTTGAGATAACTTTCTGGTCTCCCCAAAAGGCAAACATAGAAAGTCACACTGCTTAGAGGGAAATTTGGTTTGGGAATTCCTAGCTTCCTTCCTCATCATTTCAGTGCCATTAATTTTTATAGAAGAAAACATCCCTGAATTAATACAAGCAAAGGATATTAAATGGGCAGATAGTCCTAATTGGGACATAAACTTTTAGTGTTTTAACAATGCTACAACTACAGTCAAGTTGGCACTCTCAAGGTATAAACAGTATTGTTTCTCACTGAAAAAAAAAAAAAAAGCACAATGGCCTTGAGTGATGGTTTTTTCCATCGGCTGATATATAATTTTCCAGTTACATGAAATAATATTCTATTCCAAATGCATTATACATCTGACTTTGCAAACGAACCTCATGTGTTATTTGCTTTCTAACATGACCACTTTTCAAACTAGATTTATTTTTATACCTAATCATAGAGGTGCAATCTGTTTTTCATGTTAACCATTTAAAAAATTTAACATTTAAATTTAACAATTTAAAAAATTGTCATCAAATTCTCATCGAGAAACAATTCTTCAGGAAAAGATCAGAGGAATATTTACCAAGCAGAGGCAGCACAGAGTGGTAGAAGGTGAACAGATAGTGAAATCAGACCAGGGTTTAAATCTCCATTCTGTCATTCATCAGCAACACAATCTTGGGCAAATTAATTACCTCTACTTTGTATAAAACGAGGGTACGAATAGCTACCCTAGTAACTTTCAGAAGTAAGGACAATATATGTTAAGCATAGACCTATTAAACTTTCTCAGTAAATGTCAGTCCTTCTTTTTCTCCCTTTTCTTCTCCTTCTCCTTCATCATCAGCTTATTATCCTAGCCATCATTCATTATCCCACGGAAGAGCCTTGAGCATGGGATGAAGATGAGGAAATGTCCAGTCTGTGTCTGGGCAGAGCGCTGGCCTGGGACTGAAAGGCTTGCCTGTTCTTAGAGAAGTCAGTTCCTCTCTCTGGGTCACAGCTGAGGAGAAGGAATGAAAGTGAACTTGTCTGTTCAAGTCAAGAAGTGCATTTATACTGTGAGCCAGTCAGGACCCCCTGGCACCCACCATCACTTGTTGTTTGCAGGAAAGTCAGGGCCTGGGAGAGCTGCCAATTACATTACCAAGCTTGGGACAGCTAACTACTAACATTTTCGGACTTTATCAGGGTTTTCTGATATGTCTGATCTATCAAGAGTGGATATACACTCCCATCCTGGGCCCTCTCATTCCTGTGTCTCTACCCCTCCCCCAACCCCATCATTAAACTCTGCCTTAGCTTGAAACAGTGACTGTAGCCCACCAGGCTCCTCCGTCCATGGGATTTCCCAGGCAAGAATACTGGAGTGGGTTGCCATTGCCTTCTCCAGGGGATCTTTCCAACCCAGGGATCAAACCCAGGTCTCCTGCACTGCAGGCAGATTCTCTACTCTCTGAGCCACCTGGGAAGTCCTTAGCTTAGGCCTGCTTAAAGGGAAAGGAATGGGTAACAGGTTTCAAGCTCTGCTTTGGAAGCTCCCCACCCCTCTGCCCCTGAGGGAAACTTGGATGCAAGGCAGTGGGTGGTAGGAGAGGGGATTTAGGTTTGAATTCTCCTATTCTTGTTTTCCAGGTTCCACCTGCAATGCAGGAGACACAAATTCAATCCCTGGGTCAGGAAGATCCCCTGGAGAAGGAAATGGCAACCCACTCCAGTATTCTTGCCTGGGGAAATCCCATGGACAGAGGAACCTGCCGGGTTATAGACCATGGGGTTGCAAAAGAGTCAGACACGGCTTAGAGACTAAACAACAACAGCAAAGTCTTGTTTCAATGTGAGTACTACAGTCATCTCTTGGTATCCAGGGATGCTCAAGTCCCTTATATGAAATGGTGTGGTATTTGCATGGAAACTATGCACATCTTCGTGTACTTTAAATCATCTCTAGATTACTTATAATACCTCATATGATGTAAATGCTTCACAAATAGATGTAAATACAATGGAAATGCTATGGAAATAGTTGCTGGCAAATTCAAGTTTCCATTTTGGAACTTTCTGAAATTTATTATTTTTCTAATATTTTCCATTCCTGGAACCCACGGATACAGAGTGGGGACTGCTCTGGGTTTTATACTTCCTGCTTTATATGAACAAAGAACTCCATGGTTAAAAATGTCAGAGGCACTGGGCTCACTGTCATTTGCAGTTCTTCCTCATATTTGTGTTGACTGTGCATGTTCAGTGCACAAAGAGGAAAGCCCTAACCAGATGCACTTTCTAGAAACCTTAGCAATAGACTAAACCATAACCACACTAGGCCCAGTGCCTAGAATGGAAAAATCAGAGAGTGGGGCTCGTGGCAGAAATTTTCTTTTTTTCAATTAAAAAAAAAAAAGGAGTATAATTGCTTTGGGCTTCCCTGATGGCTCCGCGGTAAAGAACCCTCCTGCAAATGCAGGAGACATGGGTTTGATCCCTGGGTTGGGAAGATCCCTTAGAGAAGAAAATGGCAACTCACTCCATTATTCTTGCCTGGGAAATCCCATGGACAGAGGATCCTGGTGGGCTACAGTCCAAGGGGTCGAAAAAGAGTCGGACACGACTTAGCGACTAAACAACAACAAATAATTGCTTTACAACGTTGTTAGTTTCTGCTGTACAGCAATGTGAATCAGATCTTTATAAACATATATCCCCTCCCCCTTGAGCTTCCCTCCTGCTCCACCTCCCCACCCCTCCATCCCACCCCTCTAGGTCATCACAGAACACTGAGCTGGGCTCCCTGTGCTACACAACAGCTTCCCACTATCTATCTATTTTACACATGGTAGTGTTTATATGTCAGTGCTACTCTCTCAATGTTTCTTGAGTAGATAGAACAGCAAGACCAGCAACTGTCTTGTGCTCCATGATTGAGGAACACTAATGGGGGCAGGGAGGGGGCAGTAAAAGGAAGTGAGGAAGAAACCCCACCCTCTCTACAATGGAGGAGACTGGGGAACGCTAGTTAATCTCTCTGAGCCTCAGGTTCCTCACCTGTAAGCATGGTCTGGGGACAATTTCCCATTGCAAATTACACAATAAAACAGCTAAACCCAGTTCTCCTTTGCTCAGTAGGGTGTGGAGGAAGGGAAGGAGCATAATTAGCATCATGTGTCTGATGTTTAAGGGTCATTTCGGTGAGGTCGGTGAAGGCTGGTGTTATGGTCCTGGCCTAGCTGGGCGCAGTCTTCCAGGAGGTTCCATGACATCACCCTGGGAGATTTAAGGGTGTTGTTGGGGTAGCATAGGGGACTGAGTAGACAGGCCAGACGGTAAATGCTCTCTGTGAACAATGACAGTTTGGAGGAGAAACGCAAAGTAGTTTCAAATTTCCTATCCTGTAATAGCTATAGGAATTGGTGATCTGGATTTACCAATGGAAAAGAAATAACAGTTGGCTTTGGGATTAAAAAAAAAAAAAAACGCAGCGTGACAGTCAAAATACAATGAAAGCTTGTATAAGACATTTTTGATTGATTGTTCAGTTCATGAGATCGGCTGGCATGAAATAAAATGTTTCTTTTTCTGGGCAATGATTAGATAAGTCGAATATGGCGAAGCGACCCACAGGACAGTCATCAGCCTACAGATCAATTGTCAGCCTACGGATGGGGTTTTTCATAAGCGTCACTGCGCAGCCCTCACAGAGAGCTCTTGTTTCTGGTGGATTTGTTTCACCTCCTTTGTGAAAGCCTTACAGAGAAGGCAGCAAGCGGGAAAATCAGCTATTTATAGGCATTTTTGACTAAAAGTGTCTGCTCAGCGTGCCATGAAATACTTCCAAGAGGTGGGAGCACAGGAAACTATCTCAAATCACCGAGAAGCCTGGAGGAGTGTGATGGGGAGAAGAATTTTCAGAAAGCTCAAGTTCATTTGCAAACAAATGACAGTTACTTGCACTGACACCCCCTGAGTTACCAAAAAGCTAGCTGAACTTGTATTAGTTAGGAGAGGAGAAGAGGGCGGGAGAAGATGAATTATCTAAGGATTACAAGTCCTTGGGATCTTTTAAGGGACTTTAATGGGGCCAGTAGGTGGCCTGTGACGGAGCTGGCTTCTGAGAATGGAGAGGAGTGATCAGGGATTTCGGACATGAGTCAAAACAGTGATCGACAAGGACCTATTGTCATCTGCCAGCAATAGTGGAAGAACTCCACTCATCGAAGCTGCCCTGGTAGAAAGACTCATCAGAGAACCAAGAAAGGAGGTGAGTGGATAAAGTCCCCTTTAGACAAGCCCCAGAGCTGTTGCTGTTGAGTAATGTACAACTCTTTGCAACCCCTTGGACTGTAGCACCCTGTCCTGCACTATCTCCCAGAGTTTGCTCAAACTCATGTCCACTGACTTGGTGATATCATCCAACTATCTCATCCTTTGTTGATGTTAAGTAAACCTGCCCTGTGGACTAACCAAAGCTGCCTGCAGTGAGGCAGCAGGGTCTTGACAGGCTTAAGATCTGAAAACAAAAGTAGGTTTTGTTTAAACATACACGAAAGCTTGAGGAGACAGAACGACAGAAAAATTGTGTTCTATCAGCAAACATGGAGCCATGGGGAAACCTGACTGACAGAAGCTGAGCTGTCAAAAGATGTTCTCCTTGTGATCTTTTCATCTGCAAACAAAAGCTTTATGTGTTTAGCTGGCATTTGCAGCAGGAAGCCTTCAATCTACCCAGTGATGGACTGGTCATCCGACTTTGGGAAACTGCTTTTCTTTCCCAGAGAATCAGATGTGCTCATGCTAACCTTGGTTTAATGAAAGTTCAGTCAAGCAACATGTAAAAGAAAAAGTGATACATGAAACAGGTGAAGAAGCAGTTTTTGAAACTGCTGAGGATTTGAAAACTCGAAACATTTCACAGTGTATTTTTCACTTTTTCCCCAAACCTGAAATATTTTTCTATGACCTCAGCAAACACAAGAGTCATCATTATGCCCATTTTGCAGATCTAAAAATGGAGGTACTAAGTAGAGGGGGCCCAGAGTCCTGTGGGAAGTCCGCGACAACATTAAAGTCAATGTTTTCATTTGTTAGACTCTACTGCCCCCTTCAGTAAATACAAAGATGAAACTAATCTGCTAGTTCTAGAGCATCAGGTAGAAGGGTGGTTCTTAGATGGATCTCTGCCCTGGATTCTTCCCAGATTTACAGAATCATAATCTCTTGGATTGATGCCACAAATCCTCATTTTACAGACATCCTCAAGGTGATACTTGTGCACACAATCTTAAGGAACAGTTGCCCTAAATATTCAATGACAGAGTAAGTGGCCACACATGTATATGACTCTGCACATGCAGGCGAATGTGGCATCACTGTGCTACCGTCTACCTATATGAACGCCTCTAGGTAATGCTCCACACAGCATTTCCAACTTCAGAGCTAGATCTTCTTTCCATTGGCTTGCTTTTGACTATCAAAAGCAATGACCAAGAGATCAACCTGTAGCCTTTGATGTCTCCTATGCATTATTTCTTTCACATTTTCTAGAGTTACTCTGATTTAATATACTTGGCCCTGTTGTCCAATATATTCTCTACTATGTGTCACATTTTACACAGACACACATTACTTTGGAAAATACAGTTTCAGCTATGTTTACAATCTTTAATCTAGGAAAGTGAGGTGAGAGGTAAGAGGACTGGCTGCCAAGACAGTGGGAGATGCCAGAGAGAAGTGTGTTGCGCTTACAACCCAGTCCCAGGGCTCTGAGTGTAATGCCTACAGATCACACATCCAAACTTGGAGCAGTTCTGTTCCTTTTGTCCTCTGTTGGTACAGGATTTCCTCCTAATAAAACCATCAGGATGCAGGAGAGATGAGCAGGGATAACAGGAAGAAAAATACCCATTTCTTTTATTTAGACATTAAAAACCCTACCCTGCCATGTGTAACCACAGAGTTACAGACTGCAGGTAATTATTTAGTTAACAACGGTCTTTATCACTTGTGAACTTTTTAAGAAACAGCCATGCTTCAAATCTAACTTTCAGATTAGGTCTTTGCCCCTCTGTGTCTTGACCTCACTGCCTTAAACGGATGGAGTAAGAAAGGATAAGCTGGCCTCTGAAAAGCACCTTAAAGGTTTACATAGATGTGAAAGACTTAATGGGCAGTAGCAGGGCAGTGAGTCTGCTAGGCTCAGCCTGCTGCTCATGAGGTGACTAATATGTGTTAGTCAAGGTATCTCCTTCGGGTTTATTTCCCCCACTTTTAGAAGGAGTGGGTTGAACTAAGTAATTGCAAATAATTCTTCCATAAGGGGATTACTAGGTGAGAAATAGGGAGGTAGAAAGATGCTATGCCCACCTTACAGGGAGGATTTTGTGAATGAGAAGGAATACCAGATGGCCTTCCAGTGAGGTGATTTGGGAATGCTATTGTAAAACTGTCATTTTTCTGAAAAATAAATAAATAAATAAAACCTTCTAGGGCCTCTCATTATACACCTTCATATTTTAGAGACCTGGAGAGTAAAATCAGGGAGGAGTTAGACAATCCTGAAAGTATGTAATTAACAGTGGATAAAAAACACGAGAGGAACAGAAGTCATTTCCTTTCATTGTTATTGGATGACTCTCTGTATGAAAGGTATTTATCCTTACCCCAGGGAAGCAGGATACCTCGAACTTGTTTATACTGATGGTCTGAGATTTAATGTACTCCCTGTAAAAGGGAGGTAAGGAGTTTTCTAGTGGGATGCATGAAAAGTTTGTTTCCCCACTTTAAAGTCATTTTGCTTTTGTGAAATGGTGCACTTGAAACAGATCTTATGTCACGAATCAGAGATGGAAGAAAGCATATGCAAGAGTGCATGTTTTAGAAGTATGGCTACGGGAATGCCTATGCAGATATAACATGTCTATATGGACCTAGACACATGCATACAACATATAGTAACCCTAGACTCCACACAGCTCTGCTTCCTGGAAGGCTCTGTGACAGTCCAAGCGTGAATTTTGTAGGAAGTTTTAAATTCTGGGAGAACAAAGAGTAAAGCTTCAATGGACAGAGAAGAGTGACTTTAAGGTACATAAAAGAAAAGATATGCTTATCTAGAAGACATTTTAATTAGAAGTCTCTTTATTTTAGAAATGGGAACAAGGCAGGGCATTTTGCTAAATACTAACAAATAGTAAAAAAAAAACAACCCCAATTTAAAAAAGATAGTTGTATATAGTCTTAAATTAAAAAGATCACAGCATCAGAAGAGGTCTTTCCTTGGTCACGTGAGTGTTCTCCAAGAAATCAAAGTGTTAAAAAACAGTATAAATAAGAAATTGGCCACTGTCAATGAAGCAGTGAGCTGATGAGTGACTTCTTAAGCTCTGATCCCTCCTTTTCCTTTGCTAATTATTTAAAAGTAATTAGCTATTTTTCTTTTATTGGCGTATAGTTGCCTTACAATGTTGTGGTAGTTTCTGGTGTACCACAAAGTGATCCAGCTATGTGTATACCTATATCCTC
The DNA here is from genome assembly GCF_019320065.1 of Cervus canadensis. Classification (NCBI taxonomy): domain Eukaryota; kingdom Metazoa; phylum Chordata; class Mammalia; order Artiodactyla; family Cervidae; genus Cervus; species Cervus canadensis. The sequence goes on from NC_057408.1 coordinate 52,495,616, forward strand.
TCCGTTTTGGATTTCCTTCCCATCAAGGTCACCACAAAGCATCGAGGAGAGTTCTCTGTGCTATACAGTAGGTTTTCATTGTTGTTGTTCAGTCCCTAAGTCATGCCTGACTCTTTGTGACCCCATGGACTGCAGCACGCCAGGCTTCCCTGTCCTTCAGTTTCTCCTGGAGTTTGCTAAAACTCATGTCCATTGACTGGGCGATGCCATCCAGTGGGTGATGCTGGGCGATGCTCAACACCACTAATTATTAGAGAAATGCTACAATGAAGTATCACCTCACACAGGTCAGAATGGCCATCACCAAAACGCTACAAACAATAAATGTTGGAGAGAGTATGGAGAAAAGGGAATCTTCTTACACTGTTTGTGGGACAGTAAACAGTAATTAGCTCTTTATCTTTACCTTTTAGCTGCAAACTGGACTGGGTTGAAGGAGAATAAATCATTTACTGAAAAAAATTAAAGCACTCCCTTCCCATGGTTTTGGTCTAAGAGTTTATTAATACGCACTTATAAAAATAGAGTAACATGATTTTTCCTATATCCTAACGTGTTTCAAATGGCAGTTAATAGGAACACAGCCTGCAGGTGGGGGAGGAGGCAAGATGGTTTGAGAAGCAGATAAATGAACCCTTGATGTGAAGTCCGACATGCATGTTATTTTTATCCAACAGGAAAAGTTACGGGTTCAAAATTTCAAATGAGTAACATAATCATAGTAAGGTCATATGACTTCTATTGTATCAGAGTAATAGTAACCTGATTTGACCTGAAAAGGCCAAGTTTTATTTCTCTATGAAGCTATCCTGGCAAGTGACAGAAAAAAAAAAATCTGACTGTTCAGAGGTATTGTAGTTTGAACCACATGAAGTTTCTGATTTCAACTGTTTAGAACAATAAAGCTGGAATTTCTCCATGGTTCAGCTCACATCAATGAACATAGTAATCTACAACACAGAGGTTGTTGTTTTTTGAGCTTAAAACCAAAGTGGTAAAAACCATAATCTAGTCACCAAGTCAAAGCCAGCCTGGCAATACTGCATATATGTTTAACGGCCCCTGTAATACCTAAGGGACTTCCCTGGTACCTCAGTGGTAAAGAATCCTCCTGTCAATTCAGGAGACCTGGGTTCAATCTCTAGGTTGGGAAAATCCCCTGGAGAAGGAAATAGCAACCCACTCCAGTATTCTTGCCTGGGAAAACCCATGGAAAGAGGAGCCTGGAGGGCTATAGTCCATGGGGTCACAAAAGAGTCAGACACAACTAAATGACAATACAACAAAATAACACCCAAGCAAAAAAAACCAATGTGTTCTACAATTCGTAAGTCATTGTTTGTGTTGGTTTGTGTAAAGTCATGATCTCAAATGGACCAGAGATTATGGATGAGTCTTTCTTTACTGAATGGTAAATGTTTACCCTGGCTCCTGAATTTAATTTGCAACTGATCAAACTGTGCTCTAAGCAGAAGGGAGAAGGAGCAGATAAATCCCCTGGCCACTGAGAGATCCAGGCCAGTTGTTGTCTTTTACTCTGCTAACCAATGCTAGACCTTCCATGAGTAGACTGGATTCTGAGGGATGTGAAAGCCTGTGTGGGGAGACCTTTGACTGTGGCTAACTAAGGACTTTGGTGCTGCTGAAAATGTCTTTAGAATCATGCAAATTGCAGACCAAGAATAGTAAAGTTTAACAACTTTCAAGAAGGATTTCCTGTCTCTTTTCGATCTTTCTTTTACTACCACTGACTCTGAACCTCTGCTTTCTCCCAGTGTTTTGTCAATTGTCCACACCCTCACCCCCAAAACTTGGATGTGGGCAACATCGAGAATTACAGAGAATCGGAGAAAGAACTACCACCGATTCTACGTGCAAAGTTACGATCAGGCAGAAGTAACCTCGTTTTTCTATTATATCAAGAAACAAGGACATCTCTACTAAGACCAGGGTAAAATAGGGAGAAGACTGTACAAGCCAAATAGGAAATACAGTCAAGAATCTTGAACCCTCCCCCCTTTTTTTGCTGGATTATTGAGGTAATTTAAATTGAAAATAAAGAAAATCATCAATCTGGTTCATTTTTTTTAAGGCAGCAAGGAAACACTGCAGTAACCAAAGCCACTAGTAGAACTGCTCAGCACAGTCACACATTTCATGGAAAGTAGTTTTTAAAAACTGACTTCACATAATTTAAATTGTTCTAAAACAAGAGGAAGGAAAACCTCAGACGGGAAAGAAAACCCCACTGGGCAGAGACTGACATAATCTTGAACAGCATTTTGAAAAATAGTTGTACCTGCATTGAAAAAAAATAGTCCTGGGTTCATGTCTGTTATGAATGACTCTTCAGTGATCTTTTGTGGAGTCTTATTTAACCAACAGGGAAAAAAAGTCGCAAGAAAATCCACAAAACCCCCAACCATCCAGAAATTTTAATTTTGCAAAGGAACAGTTAAGCATTCACCATTCTTGTCAAAGAAAACCACAGATCACATTTCAACCACTAGACACACAACATCCTCTCATGGCACCTAGCACCTGCGATCATCTGTCAATTAAAGATTTTATGAAGCCTCCTGGAGACACAGATGTGTGGGTATCTGATGTCTCTACCTGCTTTCTTACCATCTGTACACACATCAGTACTTAGCCCTTTCAGCTGGACTAGCTATTGTTTAGAGAACAAATAAAATAACAACAAAAACTACTCCCCACCACCACCAAAAAAAAAGAAAAGAAAAAAACCACTTAAACCAACAACACACTATCACCAAATACATAGTAATAAAAGAGTTGTACTCAAACCTGGTCAATCCTTCCATTTCTTGAAACTTGCACACAAACTGAAGAAACCCACTCAGCCTTAAAAAGGTCGATCATTTTGCTCTCCTAAAATTTCATCTCTGAGCGTGCTGGCTTTCTTGTCTGTCTCGTGTGCGTTCTCTCCCTCTCTCTCTCTCCCCCTGTGTCTCTCTCTCTCTACTTTTACCGGAGAGCGTTTTGTTTCCTTTTTCCTGTTTCTGCTGCTGGATGAATGCAAAAATACACAATTTGAAGGGTTTTTTTTTTTTAGGCTAACAGTTGGAAATCTAAAATCTTGCTCTCCTGAATAGCTTATTATGCCAGTCATTCAACATGCAACGTTTTACATAAAAAGGCATTTACAGAATCAAGAATTCTGTTTTCTTAAAGCAAAAACAAATCAACAACCAAAACTCCCTCTACTCCTCTGACCCCCTTCCTATTTTCTTGACTTAACGATTAGCACTTACCCTGAGATGTGCCATAAATGCTCTATTCCAAATGTACAAAAGCCAACCACATCTCAACTGAGAATTAAACAGTTTTAATGTCTTCAGATCCATGTCCCTGCTCCAAATTCTGATACAGACAGTCACTGGCAGCCGTACAATAGTTCTAAACAGCAGACATCTGATTCTTGACATTTAAAAATAACAATATTGGGGGGAAAAAGGGAGTCTTTTTTAAATCAACCACAGACAGCTTGTGAGGCAGCACATCTAAGCAACTGACTATATTAACTGGAACTTGAAATAATTTCAAGCTACAGTATTTTCTTTCTAAATCAATGTCAGATGGAGGCTAGACACCTACAGACCTCTCATTTTCTATATAATCATGGCAATGACCGAAGTTAAATAATTTCTAAGTGATAATTCAATATAGAAAGAAACAGAACTTTTTAGTATTTAGAATTCTATTATTGGTGAATATTAACCTATGTTCAGTCTGGAATCAAATTAGGAACACTTCAGCCATTCATCTGAGATGGGTCACATTTCATGGACATGCATTCTTAACCATGTGCAAACAGAGGAGGTCAAGTGAATGCATACCTTTGCTGCAGAACAGAACTAATATTAAAATGAGAAAAATGCATTTGTTTCTATTTCTGAAGCACTTTATAGACCCAGACAGATCTGCAGTCAAGTCTTAGCTCTCTCAATTACTACCCATGAGTTCCTGAAGACGGAATTTCATCTTTTGTGCCTCAGTTTTGTCATCCATAAAACTGGAGTAAATAGTAATATTAATACTAATTTTACAAAGGTTTTTTGGGTACTAAATGGATACTCTATGATTTCTGGTACATAACAGGCAGAGGGTATATGCTGCTTCTTCCCTCTGTTTTATATATGGTCTGGGCAGGGATCAGACACAATTAATGGAGAAATCCAGGTTTGAAAGCAGATGAATCAGGTTAGACCCTCCATGTTGCCATGTACTAGCTGTGTGTCCTTGGGCAAGTGACTTAATCTAATTTACTAAAACGCAGTTCCTTTAACTGTAAAATACTTCATAGAGCTTCCGAGATCAAATTAGATATCATTGGAAAAGCATCTACTTCAAGCATTTAATGGTAGCTCCAGGCCTTTACAACTCTTGAAAACGGCTCTAATTAGTGCTTTGCATGTGTAACTGAGGCATCTGAAGATGTGGACTGGGATCCCAGGCCTTCTCAACCAAGTGCCTCACTTTATAGTAGAAGAAAGAGACTTTGGAGAGCTGAAATGATGGTCCTAAGCCACATCACTAGTTAGTGATCACCAACTAGTTAGTGGCCAACAGGGACTAAAACATAAACCCTCTTATTTAAAGTTCAATGCTTTGTCCGCTAAACTTTCTGACACTGAAATCAAACACATCTGTACATCAGTTTCAGTATTAGTTGGTAATTGGGGATTTCCTGGTGGCTCAGAGAATCTGCCTGCAATGCAGGAGATCCTGTTCTATCCCTGCGTCGGGAAGATCCCCTGCAGAAGGAAATGGCAACTCACTCCAGTATTCTTGTCTGGAGAATCCCATGGACAGGGAGCCTGGTGGGCTACAGTCTGTGGGGTCTCAAAGAGTCAGACATGACTGAGCAACTAGCACTTTCACTTTTTCACAAAAGCAATATGACTAGAAAACAAACCCCTCTATGTTCCCAAATTTGCTTCTAAGAATGAGTTTACAAGTGAAATTATTCTATGGGAGCTAACAGGTGCTGGCTAAACCTATCTTCCTAAGAGGAACTTCTGCAGGACATAGATTCTCCTTTCCCTGTAAAGCAAGAAGAGAGCTAGAGAGGATTCCAGTTCTTACGAGTGTCCCATTTCCTCCTCCCCCATGTGAATGTCCAGCTTCTTCCTTTTCTTTAGAGGAACTCCTCATCTCAGCATACTAGTTGGGGGGAGTACACTGCATTTACTATGTCCCCACACTGATATATAAAAAATATTTTTTTCAGTTTGAAAGTCTTGTGCAGAATGCTGTGCTGGCTCAGTCATGTCCACTTCTTTGTGACCCCACAGACTGTAGCCAACCAGGCTTCAATGTCCATGGGATTTCCCAAGCAAGAATACTGGAGTGGGTTGCCATTTCCTTCTCCAGGGGATCGTACTGACCCAGGGACTGAACCCACAACTCCTGCATTGGCAGGTGAATTCTTTCTGCTGAGCCACCAGGGAAATGCTTTAATTTGATATTTCTTATCTGATCTTAACACTACTGATTATGGTTCAATTTTTAAAATTAAATTTTGTTTTTGCCACTGGTCACAGAACCTTCACAGACAAAAATGTATTCTCTTCTAGGTTTTCTGTCTCATTACACATCCTTTCTTCAAGACAGATACCTTATCAAAATATTTTATTCTCAGTAGTGGATGAGATTTATGTGGTTAAAGAATTTCTAAGGCTTTCAGTTATAATATTTATAATGGTCTTTTCTATGAGCTAAGAGTCTTGAGTTCTGGTCTTACCTCTGCCATATATTAACAGTGTGACTTATAAGGCCTTTACCTTTCTTTGAGTCTAGTTTTTTATATTCTAAATGAAGAGGTTTGGTTAGATGATCCCTTTAGCTTTAAACTTCTGTTAGTGATTCTTGATAACTTAATTAACACGTATAACAACCTTATAGGGCTTCCTAGGTGGTGCAGTGGTAAAGAATATGCCTGCCAAATATGGGTTTGATCCTTGGGTTGGGAAGATCCCTGGAGTAGGAAATGGTAACTCATTCCAGTATTCTTGCCTGGAAAGTGCCACGGACAGCAGAGCCAGGTGGGCTCTAGTCCATGGGGTCGCAAAGGGTGGGCACGACTGAGCGACTGAGGACAACCTTATAGTAAATTAAATGCTGCCACCTTCAGTAGAAAATATTGTGTTGTTTGTGAAAACTATCCACACAATGGTGGCCTCTTCTGAAGTCTGGGGATGGGTCTGGCACTGTCCCTACCCAGTGACTGCCAGTCTGGAATATCTTCAGAACTTGGTAGCAGCAATCCCAAGGGAGTCAGCTTTGCCAGAAGAGATCCAAAGAGAGCAAAAAAGATGAAGGTCTTGGTGGAAGACTTTTACTTGCATTTATTCTTAAGAGTGGGAAATGATTATGTCATGATTTTAAATTCCAGTAAAACCTTTTTTTAAAACAGACAAGGCTAGGAAGGGAGGGCTAGGAAGAGAAAACGTACACTTTGAAAAGAAAAAAATGTGAGGATCCCTCTTATGAAACGTTGTGTCTCAGTAAAAATGACAATTCTAAAGGGAGGCAGTAGGGAAAAAAGAGACTCTTCCCCTGATATTTTTATCCAGGTGAAATCTGGTTTCAGTGGATTGGAGGGCAGTAGGAGAAAGAGGAGTCTGCAGAAGGGGAGGAGCGGCCTTGGGTCTGTGCGAGTGGGATTTACATACTGACACTAATTGTATTTTATTGTGCAGATGCTTCCCCTTCTTTTCCTCCTCTTCTCTGTTGTCCTGAGTCTCTGCAGCTGTACTTGTCAGGTCCCCAAACTGGTTCCATCTCCACCTCCTCAGGGTGCAGGGCATCACCCCAACTCCTTATGCTCTGGGGATGAGGACTTAGGTGGGGGTGTGATTAGCTTCGTTGTGGTGTGAAAATTGCAATGGTGAAGATGTTGATCAATTTTTCCAAACTAACAGCTTGGGGCAGAATCTTAAATAATAATAACAAAAACCCCTGAATAGAACTAATTAAACTCTTTCCAGAATTCCAAAGATCATTGTTGACTTTTGTAAAAAAGGTGGCTTTATTTTAAAATTCTGTGTAAACTCTCCTTTTCTCCCCTCCTTATCCTACAATCCCTCAGACAAAAGAGGAACACAAAACATTAATAACTCCTTGCCTTTTTGTAGGCGTGCTTTTCAAAGCACTTTTATATCCAGTATCTCAAGATAACTGGATGAGGTTGCTAGCAGGCCTGTTTCCTGATAGGAGTCCTCAGCCCACAAAATGCTAAATAATTTGCTCAGGTTCACACAGAGAATTTATAGTAAAGCCAACACTATGCCCCAGGAGAAAATACCATGCAATCATCAGGTACAACTTCTAAGCACCCATCCCTCCATATAAATGGTACCTGAAGGTACTGGCAGGAACGTTCTTGTTGACACGACTCTGACTTCACCATGGCCTGGTCCATGTTGACCGAGGCTTTCTGGTAAACCTCTCGGGCTCGACTCACGGTCAGTGTGGAGGACCAGGCACTCTTCTTGAGCAGCGGTGCGTCTAGGGTGACGGGCAGGTTGGCGCAGGTGGAGCATTTGACATCGTTGTTACTCCGGGAGGTCTTCACCGCCTGCTCGCTGATGGTGTTGTAGGCCTCCATGAAGTACTGAGAGGCCGAGCGGTCGGGGCACCTGCCCATGGTCATCACACCCGAGGGGGAGTGGTAGATGCACATGTCGCCGTCGAGGTTGTCGTCAGAACTCCACCAGCCCGGGGATGTGTTGTTGCGCGGCTTGGGCTCCGGGCGCCGCTCCTTGCTTTTGCTGCGCTTGCCGTACCTCACGGTCTGCGGCTCGTCCGGGCTGGCCTTGCCCCCGTTGACGCTGCCCTTGGATGGCCCCTCCAGGGAGTGCGATTTGGTGAAGAGCTTCTGGACCGAGTGGACCAGGTGGCGGATGCGGCCGGGGCTGTCGCTGCGGTGCTCCACGGCCGTGCGCTTGTACTGCAAAGTGTGGTAGCCATCCCGGCTGAGAGGCAGCTGCCTCTCAAACTGGTCCAGGAGGTTGGCGGGGATGCGGTTGGCCTTGGTGGCCAGGGTGCGGGGCACTAGGGCACACTCGTCCTTCAGCTCCTGCTGCGAGGTGTAGTGCCGCCGCGGGAAGGTGCTGCTGGCCAGCGGATCGCTGAAGGGGCCCACACACTCGGCCTGGAAGGAGGTCCGCTGAGTGTAATAGGGGTGGTCGGCCGGGTGGTGCTCCACTGGGCTCAGCAGGTATGGCTTGCGGTCCGCGTGGTGCGACAGCGAGTCACAGGCTGAATCGCAGGTGACTCCGTGATGATGGCTGCGGCTGCCCGATAACCCTTTCATCGCTGACGGGGCACAGCCACGGGGGTCATGGACACCCGGGGGCGTGGTTCCAGACCCGTCTCCCGCAACGACCTGGGGGAATGAAGGAGAGAGGGACAGTGGTTAACCCTTCCCTTGGTAAATAGATAGTGCTCTTTCCCTGTGCATCGGCTCCTGAGTTGGTTTTCTGGCAGAAGAACTCATTAAAAGTCAAAGTGTAGTCCCTCAGTCCTGTTGGATTCTTTGCAACCCAATGGACTATAGCCCACCAGGCTCCTCTGTCCATGGGATTTCCCAGGCAAGAATACTGGAGTGGGTTGCCATTTCCTCCTCCAGGGAATCTTCCTGCCCTAAGGATTGAACCTGCATCTCCTGCATTGCAGGCAGATTCTTTACCACCTGAGCCTCATTGACTCTCCCTAAAAGGAGCTTTAATGCATTGATGGAAAAGCCCTATTACCTCTATATCTTGGCAAAGACCCCTCCAATCACACAGGAGAGACAGGGTGAAAGCTAGTTAACCCAAAAAAGAAACTATAAAAATGTTAAATTATTTTTAAATGATTTGGGAGAAAAACTCCCCCTCCCTCCAGGATTCTAATAACTGTATATTTCCCCTGCTGCTCTGGTTTTATTCTTAACTGTATGTTAGTCATCAGGCTAGCAGACCACAAGGGCTCAGTTTCTCTGGGAGGCTTTTGCTGATCCCCCTTACAGAGAGAATTAGTTCTGTGCTTGGAGAGCATCTGCTGCACACTCTCCAGCTCCTCTGGAATGCTTTGTGCCATGTTTTCCCCACTAGCTCAAGCTCCCTGAGGTTAGTTTACTTCTTAGTCACCTGTACATCTCCCTACCTCATACCAGGGGCTTCCCTGGTGGCTCAGTGGTAAAGAATCCACCTGCAACGAAGGAGACCTGGGTTCAACCCCTGGGTTGGGAAGAACCTCTGGAGAAGGGAATGGCTACCCACTCCAGTATTCTTGCCTGGAGAATTCCATGGATAGAGGAGCCTGTCGGGCCCCAGTCCATGGTGTCTCATACAACTGAGCAACTAGCACTTTTACTTTCACTTCACCTCATACCAGTTGGGCCATATAGACACACAAGCACTCCATATATGTGAGCGGAAAACATAAATAAAAGAGGCTACTGGCACCTTATAACTTTAGGATATATTTCTACATCTTCTTTCACATACTTTCCCGTTAGAATGCCATGGTGACAATTACAACAAACAATCCCCGCTTTCCCATGGTAATTAGAGTTGGAAAAACTAATGGTAGGGCAAATACATCAGAGCTGTAGAGAAAACCTGCCCATGTATTTCTGTCATCAGAGAATTAAAGAGTTTCTTGTCTACAATCTGAGAGCAGATGAAGAACAAATAAGCTTGAATCAGCTCATTTGACTATCAGGGCATTTCCTTTTGCTGGTTTAAGAGTTTATGGTAAATATTTCCAAGCTATGGCAAGATGGACAAAGGAAAGACTCTTGAACATTCCTGAGGAAACATGAACATTCCTGAGGAAACATGAAGGGCCTGAACCCAAGGGTCGGGTGTGCCTGGGAGAGAAATAACTCCTACAGATGCAGCTGAGCAAAACGTAGTCACCCGAAGCCTTCCCCATCCTCCAAGACCAGAAGCTGCTGTTCTGGGCAGAGTACGTCCTTTGGACTCTAATAGAGTGAGTTCATCAGTAGCTGAATGCGTTCCTCCTGACAGTCTTTTTTTTTTGTTTTTTAAATAAAGCTTTCTACAATACAAAAATTATCATATGGAAAGTTGTCCAGAAAAGCCAATGTGACTTTCCAAAAAATCACAAATGTAATTTTAGATTGACAGGGAGAGATAATTGGTTTAATTGTAAAAAAAAAATCCTGTAAAACAAAACAGAACACCCATGTATAGCCTAATGAAGAAAAACATGGAGTCTTGAGGGATCAGGACTTGTCAGTTCCGTGGGATATGCTGTATGCAGGAGCCCAACTGTTGAAAATCTCTAACCGTGCTTTATGAAGCTCCTTTTCTCCTCCTAGTCTCTCTGTTTATGGATTAATTGAAGGAAGTTGATGAGAGGTTTTAATCACTGGAGTCTTTTGAAATTGGTCAGTCTATTAAATTAGGAGCTTCTTGAGGATGAGATTATATTTTATGCATTCAGTGGTCAGCAGAGTGCTTGGCTGATGGTGGGAACTCAGTAAAGTAGTTAGTGAAATAATGCATCAGTGAAAAATTTCCCAGGGTGGTCCATCCTGTAGTTCAAATCACATCTATTGTGTTTGAAAAGGAAACGGCCAGGGAAGGAAGGAAGGCACCATCTTATGGGCATTTTAGAGACAGTGGTTTTCCAGGTGAGGCATGAGGCATATGGGTGAATGTTTCTTATGCTGCTTGTTTGTTTGCCTTCAACTTCTGCCTCTCCATGTCCCATCAATGAATATCTTACCTCTTAAAGTTATCCCTGCTTTGAGCTTAAAATCTGGGAGTTTACCTGATCTGCTGACTACAGAATGTCTAGACAGACGACAATCTGTTTAAAGAAGAGAAAGCAAATGACACCTGAAGAGACAAAAAGGGAAAGAAAGACTGGTTCAGGAAGAGCCTGTAAATCAAAACTTGCCCACTGAGGAGCTAATATAAGGGAAATTTTAGCATAAAATACCTAGGGACTACTTTGTACAAAGTTATGATCCCAAGAGTAGGCTGTGGCAAGGAGGGATACAGAAGATTAAATACACATTTTTAGCAAAACTGTGGCACAAACTAATTTAGGTTGAAAAATCCACTGCATGAGGAAGTTTCTCTATATAAAACAGGTCTCATCGAAGACATTTTTGTCTTTTAAATATAGACTTAAAAATAAAAGACAAAAATAGGAAGCTGGTTGGGTTATGGTCACATAATAAGTCTTATGATTCCACATAATATAACTCAATATATGAAATAATATGAAATAATGCTTCAGTCTTTCCTTCTGAAGCAGCTGGGTCTTGGGTGGATATTTTTTGCTAAATAAAATGTGAATCTGGCAAGAGCCAAAAACATGAATTATACATATTCACTCCAAAATGGAGATTATTTGAAATCATGTGTTCAATATTTATATAATTATCTTTAATTTGTGAATGGCATTTCATGTGAGATGATGTTGCCTGAGGACACACAGAGCAACCAAAGAGCCTTTTTAAGGCCATTAATGATGAATTTGTTCAATGATGTAACGGATGATTATTTTGGTAAGTTAAACATGCACAGTGTGATTTTTTACTAAAGTTTAAGTGGGCTATTTTCAGCCTAGTGACAAGCACTTATATTTTCATAGAGAGTAAAACATTGAATCAAGGAAAATAAGTTAACTTTCATTCTTCTTCATATCTGTAAAAAGATACTGAGATCTTGATCCTTTTCCTCTGTGCCGTATGAAATATGGTAATAAATGCTCATAAACATTTCTAAATGCTCCATCTATCTTTCTGGTTAAGACCAGATAAAATGACTTAATACCCTAGCCTTTTTAAGGGAAAACTCTTACAGTCTCTTTTAGTCTCTTGTCTTTTAAAAAGGAAAACAGATTAATTAGTGATTACAAATTACAGCAACACATTCAGTGACTTCTTGATGAGTGAGGGAGATGACCTAAAACCCTCAATGGCTAAATAATGGTTGTGATACCTACCACGGGGGTCCTGCTCTTCCTCTCCTCATTCTTTGTCTTCTCTTCTTACTCATGAATTCTATTTCCAGCCTACTTCTTTCTGCCACTTCTTTCTCTCTCTCTCCTAATTCATGTTCGTAAGTGGCAACCTGGACTTGACTTGCTCCAGCCCATGTGTGCCTAACACCATCCCCGGGAAGAATTAACTGAGCATCCTTCCCATGCAGGGCTCAGTCTTTGCTGCCGCAGATGACCAAATGCAACCAGCAAATCTCTAATGCTGAGAGAGACGTGACCTAGTCATGAAAAAAGATAAATAGCAATGCTTATTACCCTCTGCATTCTTGGAAAAATTAGCCCTGGAATTAAGTTTTAAGGGGCCGTAAAAGATTTCTGAAAATAGAAAGGGAAATTGTCTTTCGTGCCTTCCTCTCTGAGCCAGGATGGAGAATGTGAGTCAACGTGCCTCTGTAAGGGTTTCTATGACGACGGTGATCATCCCTCATTTTTGCCTTGTTCACTATGACTTCAAAATGATGCTTTGTTGTCCTCCTAAGTATGATTTTACCACCAGACGACAGGCCCTCATCGTTGGCTTGGAAAATGTGTTGACTGTATTGGCTACCATAAGATGAGCTCTGGGTGTGAGAGACAGTGGTTTTTAGAGTTCCCACACCTGGGGCAGAAGCACTGCTGTCCAGATGATGACTAAAGCAGGAACGATCCAGCACAGGTAAAGTAAGTTCTCAAGGCAGGTAATTTATTAGCACCAAGGGAAAAACAAACAAACCACATGTTAGAAGATGCTGACTGGATGGAAAATAGTCTTGCAAAGCTGGCAAGTCCTTACTTTGATTTCTGTGCTTGTCTTTATTTAGAGCTGCTGTGCTTGGCTTTTCTTTACATACAGAGAGAGGATCCGCCCAAAGGGTGTCTACTCTCTCTTTCAATGAGCACTGACAGCTGGGCAATCACAACTTGCCTTAGAAAGGACAGCGTGGGGGACCCTGCCCAGGAGAAGAGGGAGCACTGTGTTCTCGTTTGGGGAGATGCTGGGAAGACAAAACCTCCATGAATTATCTCAGGGTCGAGTCACTTTTTTGCCTCTCCCCATTTTACCCGTGACCTGCTCATGCCAGGTTATAACAGTCAACGGAAGAGAAAGAAGGAATTCTCTTACTGAGAGTAAAACCTGTCCCAGACTAGTGACTTGCTTCCCAGTCTCTCTAGATGCACACAGGTGACTAATTCTGGCTAATGGAGTATAATTGAAAATGGCAGGTGCAGCTTCTGGAAAATGACTCTTAAGTGAAGGACATACCTTCTTTACCCCCTTCCCTGGCTGGAATTCAGACTTCAGGCTTGGCTAAGGAGTGATCTTGGTCCATGAGGTGGAAGTGACAGTCTGAGGATGGGAGCAGCCCAAGATAATGGGCCCAGCCAGAAGAGAGTGCCTATCAGCCTGGACGAGTACCTCTGCATCTTGTTTATGGGGGAAGGAATGGACCTGTATCTTTGTCTACACCACTGTGATGTGTTTTCTGACCCTTGCATCTGAACCAAGTCCTAGGTGACAAGGGTGGATAGGGCTGACTCCTGGAGAATTTTTGTCAGCTCTGCTATAATATGAAGGACTTGACTATGTTGGTGGTGGTCAACCATGAGAGCAATTTAAATCAGGCAGTGATACAGCCACATGTATACTAGATATTTCTCTGGCTGTAGTTAGAGAATGCTTCTCAGTTGGCTCGGTGGTAAAGCACCCACCTGCCAATGCAGGAGACACAAGAGACACAGGTTCGATCCCTGGGTTGGGAAGATCCCCTGAAGGAGGAAATGGCAACCCACTCCAGTATTCTTGCCTGAAAAATTCCATGGACAGAGGAACCTGGCTGGCTACAGTCCATGGGTCACAAAGAGTTGGACACGACTGAGCAATTGAGCATGAGAGTTAGGGAATAGATTTAGGGATCAGAAGCAAGGAAATCTGAAAGCAGCGATTCTTTCTTTCTTGGGAAGTTCATGAGAGAAGACTAAAAGGGGATAAAGAGTAACCCTCCAAAGAGTAAGAATGTCCTGGGTGGTGGAGGGGTGCCTCCCACTTCTGCCCTTCTGCCCACTCGTGTGTTTCCACTACAGCCTAAACACACAGGGCGCTTCTTCCAGGCAGAACAAAATTCTATGCAACATTGATGCAGACTTTTTATTAGTAATTTTTTCCTCTACTAATAATCCCAATTCTATAGAGGTTGAGAATGAAGAGCAATACGAATGTTTAGCAGTCTTATTAATTTTAAATATTTTTTTAAAATAAGTGACTGATTCTCATTAATATGCTACTAACACATGAAGCCATGCCATTTTAGGGTAAAAGTAAATAGAAAACTCACATGAATTAATTTTGCCCAAAGGCCCACTTTGGGGATACTTTCTGACCTTCTGAATTTGTAGCTGCAAAAGATAACTGAATGCCATTTTCTTTCATTTTTTCAGGCTTCCCCACTCACAGACTTTCATGTGCTATGTACTTAAAATCGTGCAAACGCCATTAGAACACCTTTGAATAAGCACAGGCTGAAATACACCAGTTCTTTTGCTCAAAGCACAATGCTAAGCTGTTTTATATACGCAGAATATATTTTGGCTTTTCATGAACTTAATTGCTATCCTAATCATCTGTAGCTTGATTTTGTTTGTGAATACCTCCTTCCGTCAGTCTGCTCCTACAAATAAATGCCTTTGAAACATTTCCCTTTCAAAAGATATGGTATTATATAAAAAACAAAACAACAACCCAGATCTCCTCCAATTTGGTCACAGTAGGCAACACAACTAAAATTGCCTTTGTCTTTCACACAAAGCTTTCAGATGTGGCTTCATGATGGTTTTTGAGAACAAAAAGGTGGAGGGCAGTGTTCCTTGAGAAATGGTTAGTAAGTCGTCATTAATATTGGTCTTACACTTACTGCTGGTTGGTAAAATGCCACGGGACTTAGGAGAGGACTTTTATGTGGAGATGATTGAAGCAGGACATTATAAAACGTCCTAACAGTATTCTGCATCGACCCGAGTAGGAAGGTAACTGTCCTGACTCTATGTGACTTTCGACATGTGCTCCCCATAGGATTACCCTCATTTGGATCATTCTAGAAGAGGGTGTATGTTTCCCAGGTGGTTCGGTGGTAAAGAATCCGCCTGCAATGCAGGAGACGCGGGTTCAATCCCTGGGTTGGGACGACCCCCTGGAGGAGGAGACGGCAACTCACTCCAGTATTCTTGCCTGGGAAATCCCATGGACAAAGGAGCCTGGAGGGCTACAGTCCATGGGGCCACAAAGAGTTGGATGTGACTGAGCATGCATGCACACAGATGAGGGTGTGATTATCTCAGCTAAGCCTGCAGATGGATTTCCCTGGGAGTCGCTAAGAGAATGTGGTCACCTTGACCAGCAGTGGCCAACAGCTCTTCAGGGGGTGCTGTGGGCAGAGGCCACCGTACATTATGGAGATAAAACAGATAATCTTCACAGAGAATAACACAAACCACCACTTTTTTGGTCCATTCAAAAAAAAAAAGCTGACAAAAATACGCAAGTCATTGACTAATCTAGGAGAAGCAGAAATGATGATAGAGTGAAACCGTTTAATGGAAAATAAAGAAAACCATGATGGAAAATGGAAATATACAAAACTATGACAATTGATACAGACACAATGCAACTTGAAAAGAAGCAATGAAAATAGCCTCTGATGAAAATGGAGTTGCTTTTGTCTACAGCTCTCATGACCAGCTGAATAGTTCTGTGAACGTGTTCTGGCACATTTTGGACAATTTGCTTCACAGCTAGACTATCACCTATCTATCTATCTACCGGAATCAAAAGTTTCCTCTCATAAATTCTTTTCTTTTAAATGCTGTTGCTTTTCTTACCAAGCTTGCTGTAAAGAAGTGCCAAGGCCCAGAAATCACCAACAGTGCCCCTGGTTGTGGTAGCCATTCAGCTGACACCTGCATTGGGGAATTTTGTCCCCTGACCACAGCATCCACTGACACTGTCCTGGCCAGGAATATCACGGTGGTCACCATACCTCTGAGCTGATTGAACCTGGCTTGAAGTCCTAACTCAGGGGCATCTATGCAGAGGCTCAACTGGGTTAATCAGATGCTGGCTCCTAGAAATTTAAATGAGAGTGTTCCTAGAGTCACACTGAACACTGGTGAGCTTATCTGCAAGGTCAAGTACAGGAGGGCTGATGCTGGCATCACTGGAAGCCGGAGTCATGTGCTGTTTCAAACCGTGGGGCAGCAGAAACAAGGGCCCTGCAGAGGGAGCATGTGAGGAGAGAGGAGCAAACTTACAGGGAGAAACAGATGCAGAGTCCGACAGCCCAGGAGAGAAACAGAGAGGCTGCCAGACAACCTTCAGGTCTGCTCAGGCCCGGCTCCCTGCCCCCAGAAGCTGGGACCCTGTACTGTCTGTGGCAGAACCATGGGAGACCCACTAAAGCTTACTCGTCTGAGTAAAGTTTACCCTCCCGCCCAGCTGGGCAGCTGTAGCATATTAGAATCACCACCTGGGAGAAAAGAGAGCCCTCCTGGACTGTTGGTGGGAAAGTAAATTGGTGCAGCCATTGTGGAAAACAGTATGGAGGTTCCTCCAGAAACTAAAAATAAAGCTACCAAATGATCCAGTGGTCTCACTCCTGGGCATATATCTGGAGAAAACTATAACTCAAAAAGATACATGCACCCCCATGTTCATAGCAGCACTACTCACAATAGCAAAGACATGGGGACAACCTAAATGCCCATCAACAGAGGAATGGATAAAGAAGATGTGGTACATATATACAATGGGCTATTACTCAGGCATAAAAAAGAATGAAATAATGCCATTTGTAGCAACAGGGATGGACCTAGGGATTATCTTACTCAGTGAAGTCAGTCAGAAAAAGACAAATATAACATGATATCACTTATGTAGAACCTAAAATATGACACAAATGAACTTATCTATGAAACAGAAACAGATTTACAGACATAGCAGATTTGTGCTTGCGAGGGGGAGCGAGGGTGGGGGAGGGAAGGATTGGGAATTTGGGGTTAGCAGATACAAACTAGTATATACAGAATGGATAAACAACAAGGTCCTACTGGATAGCACAGGGAACTATATTCGGTATCTTGTGAGAAACCATAATGGAAAAGCATATGAAAAAGAATATATATAAATATATAACTGAATCACTTTGTTGTACAGCAGAAACTAAAACATTGTAAATCAAATATCCTTCAATAAAATATAAACAAATAAAGCCTCCTCTCAAATATTCCCTGTGCCAAAGGACACATGGAAATGAGAGGATTTATCTAATTTATGGTCCAGTTAAGAAATAAACCACATAAATGTAAAATAATCAGGAATAATACAAGCTGGAATCTAATCAAGCTCTAGATTGTGTGATCTGTGTTGCAGATGTAATGCATCAGGTAAAAAGCTTTTGAAAAAAAAAACAAGTCTAGAAGATGCAAAGGTTAAGGGATACAGAGACATCTCAATTTAGGAGGTTGAGTCCAGAGCAGCACAATGTTCAAAGCTGATGCTCCTAGGATGACATGCAAAACATGTTCGTTGTTCTGTTCAGTTCAAACCATCCCATCCTCTCCTCCAGCTTCTTTTCCACATTTATTTATTTACTTGGCTGCATCGGGCCTAGTGGCGGCACATGGAATCTTCACTGATTATGCGGGTCTTTTGTGGTGGTGGTAGGACTCTGTAGTCATGGCACACAGCTCCCAGAGGGTGACAGCACGGGCTTAGTTGTTCTGTGGCCTCTGGGATCTTAGTTTCCCGACCAGGGATCAAACCTGTTTCCCCTGCATTGCCAGCTGGATTCTTAACCATTGGACAATCAGGGAAGTCCCTCCTCTGGCTTTTTATTGTTAGTGCTTCCATGTCTACCTCTCTTTCATTTCTGAGGATACGGTCCAGATGTGAGTCAGATGGTCTGAGTGAAAGCTACAAACCTGACTTCATTGTTAAGGCCTCCCACTGGACTCCTTTCATTGAAGTCTCTCTGATAACAAGCCCGTGTCAGGGAATTATAAGATGCTGATGTTTATGCTTGTGTGGTTTTTACTGTCAGGATGTCATCTACCTCTGCAAAAAGTGTAGATGTGTGATGAGGAAATCCCTCTCAGGTCTTAGTACTAGCAAAACTGTGTGTTTAACAACTGCCCATTCATCGTGCAGGCAGTTACTCTTGTCAGGTGACTGCGCTTCCATCTATATTTGAATACTGGGAAGTTTATTGGGAAATTTAGCATAAAATAGTAATGGTTATTGCTTTTCTACTTTTATTTTTTATATTTGTTTTCTCTGGCTGTGCACCTTGTCCCTTTGAATAATAAAGGTAATCATGTAGCCTGCTTCCATCTTTTGTTTGATGACAAATTTGTATCCAGATAGCTCTGTACCATATAAAATACAAATATTTGGCTAATACATTTTCTTCTTCCCTTGATACCATCAGCTGACTGTAACAATGGTTCTCAGAGTTGACTGTGCAGGAAATTAGCTCAGGGCTCGTTAAGAGACAGATTGCTGGGCCCAGTCCTCAGAGTTTTGGGGGATGTTCCCAAGATTTTACATTTCTAACAAATTCTCTGATGATGCTTGTGCTGGTTCAGGAATCACAGTCTGAACCACTGAACCAGACCTTGTTTCTTACATCTGTGATTCTTCCTGGGATGTACATGGTCCTTCCCTCCATTAGACTAAACTCAAACACCTTTTTTAAGTCCCAGCCCTGTCCTTTGGTGATGCCTTTGCTGAACCAAGGTGGGCAGAACTGACAGCCCCACATCATGTGTTTTCTCACGTACATCATCCAGAGAGCTACCAGGTACTGGATATGTCTGTGGTCACTTATGGCCTTTTATGTAGCTTTCTCCCAGGGGACCATGAGATTCTGGTGGCCATAAGGGTTTCCTTCATTTTCATATAACCATTCCCTGCAAAAGTCCCTGGATCACAGGATGTGCTCAATAAATGTTGGCTGACTAAATACATGAATGGGAGGTCTCCTGTTTGGAAAACACAAGGTTTTTCTTTTTTAATTTTGAAAAACACAGTATATTTAAAAAATTTTTAATTGATGTATAAAGATCCCCTGGAGGAGGGTATGGCAACCCACTCCAGTATTCTTGCCTGGAGAATCCCCATGTGCAGAGGAGCCAGGCAGGCTACAGTCCATGGGGTCACAAAGAGTCATGACTGAAGTGACTAGCATAGTGGATTTACAATATCGTGAAAGTTTCAGGGGTATAGCACAGTGATTCAGTTAGACACACAGACTCACTCACACACACACACACACACACACACACATTCTGTTTTGGATTATTTTCCCTTATAGATAGTTCCCTGTGCTATACAATAGGTCCTTGTTGGTTATCTATTTTTTTTAACATAATAGTGTATATATGTTAATCCCAGCCTCTTAATTTAGATATGATATTTTTATGTAAAAAGGGTAGTAATTTATAAATAATATGACTATCTTTGTCCCAGGAATAGCGTGTCTCTGTGTGAGCACTGTACTAATTAGTGTGCGTGTAGAGTCTCATGGGGGCTTCCCTGGTGGCTCAGTAAGGAACCTGCCTGCCAATTCAGAGAATGCGGGTTTGATCCCTGGGTCGGAAAGATCCCCTGGAGGAGGAAATGGCAACCCACTCCAGTATTCTTGCCTGGAGAATCCCATGGACAGAGGAGTCTGGCGGGCTACAATCCACGGGGTCACAAAGAGTCAGAATGACTGAGCAACTGAGGATGCAGCATGCATTAATGAGGTAGTTCAGGTAAGTGTACACTTGTTGGTATATTTCAGCAAGCATTAGACTGATAGGTCTATGTGCCAGACCCTGCCCTGGGCACTTTATAGGCATCATCACACTTAATTATGACTGCAGCCCTAGCAGGTAGGCACTCCTATTGTCTGCATTTCCCAGAGGAGGAAAATGAAACCCAGAGAGGTTAACTCATTTACTCTGAGCTAATCCAGGAAGCTGGACCCCAGTGCTCGCACTGTGTACCCCTAATGATCAGTGACAAAGTCTGTCTTTGTCATTCCACCACAGTGATGGGATGTCACCAAGACTGCAGCACATGGTCACACGCTGCGTGCAGCACACCTGCTGGGACGAGCTGACGTCCTGGGCGGTGGCAGCTCTGTGCTTGGCTATCACTGATGTACTTTTATTTAAATACCAGTCACATGAGCATAATGTAAAAGAGGGCCCTGGAGAAAAATCATTCTTTCCAACATCCACTAGAAGTAGGATTATTCATCTGCTTTTGTTATTACCTAAGAATACAATAATTGAAACCATGGAAATTACATACAGATTTCAGAGACACAGACATGTACTTAACCTCTGTGGTGGTGGATTAGTTGCTAGGTCGTGTCTGACTCTTGCGACTCCATGGACTGTAGCCCACCAGGCTCCTCTGTCCGTGGGATTTCCCAGGCAAGCATACTGGAGAGGGTTGCCAGTTCCTTCTCCAACTTAACATATACGTGATACTTTCAGACAGGCCATTGAAAGGGAAAAATATGAGAAACTAGGATTTATAAACTTCCAGTTCATAAAAGATGCCTTTTTTCTCTGCACATCTCTAAGCTTAACCTGGAAAATGTCAATTTCTGCATGGCTGCTTATCCTCACCATCTGCTGATGCTGACTTGGGGCAGGGGGCGGTAATTCACATGGTTCATGGAGCCAGCCTACGCTACAGCGATAAGTAGAGACCCAAGACCTGTAAGACAAATGAAGAAGATCAGAGAGGGGAGAGAAGCCCCCGTCAACACTTCAGTGGACCAGCATCTCATGAGTGGTCCCTGTTGTAACTGCTGCCCACAGCAGCTTTCCTTCTTATCAGATGGGTATTGTTTCCTCTACCTGGATCTGTGTCAAGACAAAATTCCACTGAAGGAGGCTTGTAAGTTACATTTTCCAGCCAAGTAAACAAGCAGCTGAAAATTCCAGCCAAGCAGATCTGAGCATGAGCAAAGGGTGGTGAGACCCAACTGTGTAGGTCGGAAGAAAAGTGGCTTCAAATGGGAGTAGGAATGTTAAAAGGGTGCTGCTTGTGGGAAAAGAGGTCATTTTAGACTCCAAGAAAACTTTTGGATGAAATGAGATTCAAGACCAGGATGTTTCTGCCCTATTCCTTATCCTCTGGACCCAAGATGCCCAGGGTGAGTCAGATTTCAGCAAACATCCTTGCCGTTGCCTCGAGTTTCGAGCACATAGCATGTTTAACTAGAAACAGGGCATCTTCTCTTACTAGCTCACTCTTTGCTTGAGTGGCATTAGCAACATGAGGCTTAGTGGGTTGGGAAGATGCCCTGGAGAAGGAAATGGCAACCCACTCCCCTACTCAAGTAGTTCTTGCCTGGACAATTCCCCTTTGGAAAGAGCCACATTTTAGTGCTTTCTAAGCATTTACCTCGTAAGAGCAGTCATTATTTTGTCTACTCCCCTAACGTGAACTCCTCAAGGTGATCTCAGGTGGCCTCGACTTGAGGCAGGATTTCAGTTCCCAGATAGAGATTGAGGTCAGGCCGTGGCAATGACAATGCTGAGTCCTGGCCACTAGACCCAGTGACCAGTGACAAGACCCTGGCCCTTTGACTTTGTAGAAATGAATTCTTACAAAGACACAGAAAGCAGTGAAACAAGTGTTCTTTCCAAAGGGCTGTGAGATGCCAGGGTCCAGGACTCAGAGGTGGAGGGAGGAGGGGTGGGGAGGTCCCTGGGAGCCCACAGGTGCCAATGAAGAATGGCAACATCTTGTGCTTTACTTACCCAAGTTTCATAAGGAAGGCATTTATGGCACTTTAAGGAGGAAGAAGGGTACATGTAGATAGATGCCTGGGTGGACTCAGAGAACATTGCACCCTTGTGGTGGTGTTAATCACTTTTATGGAGCATGTGGAACTGAAACATACTGGGCATATGAACTGAACTGATAGGGCATTTGGGCTCCAAAATCACTGCAAATGGTGACTGCAGCCATGAAATTAAAAGATGCTTGTTCCTTGGAAGAAAAGCTATGACCAACCTAGACAGCATATTAAAAAGCAGGGACATTACTTTGCCGACAAAGGTCCATCTAGTCAAAGCTGTGGTTTTTCCATTAGTCATGTATGGATGTGAGAGTTGGACTATAAAGAAGCTGAGCACTGAAGAACTGATGCTTTTGAACTGTAATGTTGGAGAAGATGCTTGAGAGTCCCTTGGACTGCAAGGAGATCAAGCCAGGAAATCAGTCCTGAATGTTCATTGGAGGGATTGATGCTGAAGCTGGAACTCCAATACTTTGGCCACCTGATGGGAAGAACTGACTCTTTGGAAAAGACCCTGATGCTGGGAAAGATTGAAGGCAGGAGGAAAAGGGGAAAACAGAGGTTAAGATGGTTGAATGGCATCACCAACTCAATGGACATGAGTTTGAGCAAGCTCCGGGAGCTGGTGATGGACAGGGAACCCTGGTGTGCTGCAGTCCACGGGGTCGTATAGAGTTGGACACGACTGAGAGATTGAACTGAATGGAACTGATGGGGCATTTCTTCCATGTTTCCTCTGGCCAATCACCTTGCTTGGCCTGGTTCTCAGTCTGTATTTGGTTTAGTTTGGGGTCCTTGCCTGGGTGTGCATGCATCTTTAGCTAAGAAGGATTCTAGTGAAGAGGCCTATGGGTAGGTTGACATCACTTACTATGGGGTGGTGCCCCCTCCCTTTTGACCTCCAAGGAACCTTTTAGCATGTGTAGTCAGGAAGGTCTCCTTGACCTCGAGAATGGTCTTGACCTCAAGAATGGTCAAGGAGACCTTCCTGATCTCTTTTCTGGGCAGGGCTCAGCTCCTCTCTCATTCTTCTATAATCTTCATCTTGGAGTATCTGCCCTCTGGGGACAAACTCCAGTGGCTCAGTTTAGGCCCATCTGTCTCCTGCTTCAAATGGGTCTGATTGCTCAGCACCTACCCACTGCCAGGCATGGAGTAAGCACTCAAGTGCTGAATGAATAAAACAAAAGGAGGGGAAAATCTCATCAGTTTGCCAGCAAAGTTGCATGTCCCATAAATGCATTTGAGTCAATACTCTGAGACATGTGAAAGAGGAACAGGACGCCTTGGGGAAGCAAGAGGAACCACACATGTTAGATTCAATGATGGATTAGAACAAAAAAGAAATCTGACTTTGGAAAGCTATTTTCTCCAATGTGGGTTTCGTTATAATGGAATCCTGCCATAGACATCCCTTTTTTGGTTTGTGGGTACTGAGAACAGGAAAATGGGCCAAGGAGACAGAGATTTAGAAATGGGAAAAATGATTTTCAAGTCCCACTGCCTCTTCCATTCACCTCCTCTTCCATATTCTTCCAGAACAATCTTCTCAACTCCTCATCTAATTACGTTTCTTCCCTGAGCAAAATTATCTCCATTCCCATCAACAGAAAACCTGACCCCTGGAATAGCCTGCGAGCCCCTTGTGGCCATGCTGTGAATACCTGCCAGCCTCACCTCTACCCCCTCATCATCCCCCAGGCCCCGGGCTACAACCCCCACACCACCCGCCATTTTCCTTATCCATCCTGCTCTCCTGTTCTTTTTTTCAAAGATTTTTTTTTGATGTGGACAATTTTTAAAGTCTTTATTGAATTTGTTACCATATTGTTTTTGTTTTATGTTTTTTTGTTGTTGTTGTTGCTGAGAGGCGTGTGGGAATCTTAACTCACTAACCAGGGGTCGAACCTGCACTCCCTGCCTTGGAAGGTGAAGTCTTAACCACTGGACCACCAGGGAAGTCCCTTGTTCTGTTCTTTATGTCTTTTGTGTGGCGCTTACGTTCTCCACTTTGGGAGTGCCCTTCATTGCCTAGTGATTCCTATTCATCTCTCAAAAGGCAACTGCTTCCCAGCCCCACCACTGTATTCACCACTCCCAGCTTCACATGGATAAGGTTCTGCCATTGTTTCCCCAACCCCCCTGCACCCATCTTTCTTTCTAGTGACCTCTTCTCTCACTGTGGGGTGGCCTCTGTTGCTCTTATAGCCAATACACGCTCTAATTTACACCCAGCCCACTGCTCCTCAACAATGAGCTTTATTTTTTAAATATTTATTTATTTGACTGCATCAGGTCTTAGTTGTGGCACACAGGCTCCCTAGTTGTGGCATGCTGGTCTGTGGGCTTAGTTACATGGCATGTGGAATCTTAGTTCCCCAAGCAGGGATCAAACCTGGATCCCCTGCATTGCAAGGCAAATTCTTAACCCCTGGACCACCAGAGAACTCCCAATAGTGAGCTCTGTGTGTTTGTTAGTTACTCAGGTGTGTCCAACTCCTTGCGGCCCCATGGACTGCAGCCCGCCAGGCTCCTCTGTGCATGGGATTCTCCAGGCAAGAATACTGGAGTGGGTAGCCATTTCCTTTCCCCAGGGGATCTTCCCCACCCAGGGATTGAACCCAGGTCGCCTGCATTACAGGCAGATTCTTTACCATCTGAGCCACCAGGGAAGCTCATAACAATAAGCTTTATAAGCTCCTAAAAATATAAAAGCTGAACCACATGGAGGAACTTGGGGAGCTGGTTGCCAAGGGACAGCGGGCTCCGTGCCCCCAGTTCTCAGAGCGTCAATCTCGGGCTGGTCTAAGAGGTCTATTCTTCTTATGGTGTAGCTCTGATTTGGGGCAAAGGATCTGACAGCTTCTTACATGGAAGTATTTTACCACCTACTTGGGGTGACTCCCCACCCTGTTTTAACATTTCTGCTCAGCCTAAGAAATCTCCCCCTTTGTTTTCTCAGAAAATAAAGGCAGGTTGTTATGCTTGTTCTTAGCAACTAGATGGAAGCAGCCCACATATGTGAAGTAGGAATTAAACGCTAGAACTAGGATTCAATTTTCATGTAATTAAGAGCTGAGGAAGAGTCTAAGAGGAACACCCTAGATCCCAGCAGTGTCCTGGGGTGTCCACCACACACCATGGGCTTTCTCCTTGCCCTGTTGGGATTCATTTGTGGGCTTCCTATTATCCTGCTCAGCCAAGCTCTCTGAAAACAGAGGGTGATATTCATCTCTGCATCCCCAGGACCCAGTGCTGGAGCTGGCTCGGAGCACAGCACCCCAGTACCCACACATAATGAGAAAGCCATTTCCATTTCATTGAGTTTCCACCCATTGAGTTTAGTCAAAGCAGAAAAATCTCTGCTTGTTGCTGGTGTATTTTTAACATCTCTTTTCACTTTTCCTCCCTTTTAAGCAGGCTTCGGTGGACACAACCTCTCCCTCAGTGATTAACTTTTTTTGTTTGGCTTGTTCTTATTTTTATTGTTAGCTTCTATTGGAGGCAAGGCAAGTGCAAGTGAAATCTAACTTCTTTGAAAAAGATGATGTTTTTAAAAATTGAAAATGAGTCTTTTGCAGAAAAATATTAAGTGAAAAAATAATACCAGGGACTTTCCTGGTGGTCCAGCACTTAGGACTCCACATTTTCAGCTCCAGGGGGTGTGGGTTCCATCCCTGGTGTAACTAAGATCCCACATGCCACGCAGTGAGCTGAATAATAATAATAACAGTAGAAGTGGATATGGCAAAAATTATGATAGTGGTATATAAATGAGGGATGTTCGGAAGACAGAGGCATACAGCTGGCACTTGATACTTGCTAATTTAATGGATTAATGGATCTCTCTCACACCTCCCCTCTTCTTTTGACGTCTCTAACTTCCATGCCAGATCTGGCTCTGCCTCTAGTTTGATGACCGCATTTATCTCCTATTCTGAGCTGTCTTCCTCCTTCCACCTTCTGCCCACACCACCTCCCCACCCCAATGCGAGAGCCTGACCTACTAACATCCCATGGTTCCCTCTTGCTTAGCAATAAAGTCCTAACTTCAGACTTTCAAGGTCCTTGATAACCTGGCTCAGATCTATTTTCCAAACACATTAGCCCAAGCTCTTTTACATAAACCCAGTGGATATTTATGACTCTGAGAATATGCCTTGTATCTTCTTGACCCAAAGACTTTAAGTGGAAACCCCTCAGATTCTTACTCATCTTTTAAGACCCTTCAAACCCTCCTCCCTCTGTGAAGCCTTCTTTGTTCATCCCATCTGGGGGTGGTCTGCCTCTCCTTGAAGCTCTGACAGCATTTTGCCTGTGGGGAAATATTGATAGCATGTATACCTTATATTTAATGTGTTCCTTCAGTGTTTTCCTAAGTGCCCTGTTTCCCCTTTTAGATTTCAGGTTCTCAGAAGGCAAGAACTAATTCTTACACATGTTTTTGTGTGCGTGCTCAGTCACATCTGACTCTCGACCCCATGGACTGTAGCCCACCAGGTTCCTCTGTCCATGGGATTTCTCAGGCAAGAATACTGGAGCGGGTTGCCATTCCTTGCTCCAGGGGATCTTCCCTATCCAGTGGCCAACCCACGTCTCCTGCATTGGCAGGTGGATTCTTTACCACTGAGCCACCTGGGAAGCCCATACATCTTTCTTGCTATTGTTGTCAGTTGCTCAATGGTGTCTGACTCTGCGACCCCATGGGCTGCAGGACACCAGCCTTCTCTGTCCTTCACTATCTCCTGCACTTTGCGCAAACTCATGTCCATTGAAGCAGTGATGCCATCCAAACATCTCATCCTTTGTCATCCCCTTCTCTTCCTGCCCTCAATCTTTCCCAGCTTCAGTGTCTTTTCCAAAGAGTTGGCTCTTCGCATCAGGTGACCAAGGTACTGGACATCTTTCTACCCTACCCTAATTTTGTTAACTAAATACCTTACTGACTGAATTAAAAAACAAATGGGGATGTTTGGGACTATGCCGAAGGAAGGAAAAGCAGAAAATCAACACACTGCTTACAAATGCTTCCTCCACTGAGTACATGCAAACTCAGCAGAAAGAAAAGCTCTCTAGGGATTGGGATGTGGTGATTCAGCCAATCTGTTGAAATCTACCTCCTTTAAAAAATGATATGTATAACACATTTTTAAAATGATATATAATAATAGTAAAAAAAAATTTTTTTTTTACTATCGAATGTTGTTTATGTGAAAGTGATAGTTGCTCAGTCATGTCTGACTCTTTGCTACCCCCTAGACTGTAGCCTACCAGGCTGCTCTGTCCATGGAATTCTCCAGGCAGGAATACTAGAGTAGGTTGCCATTCCTTTCTCCAGGGGACCTTCCCGACCCAGGGATTGAACCCGAGTCTCTTGCGCCTCCTGCATTACAGGTGGATTGTTTACCATCTCAGCCACCAGGGAAGTCCCAATATTGTTTATAATCTAGTCCAAACCCTTCCATTTTAGAGGCCAACATATTGAGATAATACCATGAATATAATGTCTGGATATATATAAACTTATTTGTGACTAGCCCAATGTTCACACTACAAATATGGTAAAAATGGCCTATTGGTTCTCTGCAGACTGTGTTTCAAATCTCAGAGGAAATCACACCCTTTAAAATTTCCTCCACCTGGAAAGAGCCATGAGCAGTAAGAGCCATAATTGTGCTATGAGGTCTGCTCCGCCGGCTCTGATATTTTTGGGTCTTCATAGGAACAGTGGAGCAAGCTTTCTCTGGCTTCTTATGCTTACCATCCCTTCCAGATTACCATGGAACACATTTCAAAGAAGACCCTCTACAGTAGCTGCTTCTGACCTCTAATGTTGCTTTGTTTCACATCATATGCCTCATTAGAAAAATATCAATACTGAAATGGCAGTATCATTAAGTAACATTCGCAGGTCAAGAACTATTCAGCAAAAAGCACGTAAGACAAAAACAGAAGAGATTATCTTGTGACTTACTTTTGGACTCAGTGAAATTTTATTGGCATGATATGCCAGAGAGATGGGTCCCTTTTTTTAAAAGAAACATCAGTAATCACGCTTACAACTCTGGGCTGGAGGAAATGTTTTCCTTCCTGACCCTTACCTGGTGAGAATTCCCTTTCTCTCCATTTTATACCTGAAATGCAGGAGACGCGGGTTCAATCTCTTGGTCAGGAAGATCCCCTGGAGAAGGGAATGGCTACCCACTCCAGTATTCCTGTCTTGGAAATCCCATGGACAGAGGAGCCTGGTGGGCTATAGTCCATGGGGTCACAAAAGGGTCGCACAAGACTGAAGGACTAGCACATTCCATGCTATACCAACAGAATTGAGGAGATCCACTCTCAGGCATGGCATTTAGGTTACATGTGGACAAATTCTCTTGGTAACCAAAGGCTGGGAAGGATGACATGTAAGATCAGAATCCTTTTGCAGGGTGCTACCCAGACAGATGCTTAACAGGCATCTTGGTCTGTAGCCCGTGGGGCCAAGCCTTGCAGGGGAGGGTCTAGAACAGGTTTGGGTTGCTCTATGTTCAACAGTGGCAATCTGGTCCCGTAGGTGGCACTGAAGAAGTGAAGTGAAGTCATTTAGCCGTGTCCGACCCTCTGTGACCCTATGGACTGTAGCCTACCAGGCTCCTCTGTCCATGGGATTTTCCAGGCAAGAGTACTGGAGTGGGGTGCTATGTCCAGTATGTGGCACTTGATTGGGTGAAGTCCACAAACATTGCAGCAGTGCTGACTTGACTTCAAAATGACCTCAACCTTTAAGGAAATATAATTTTAGGAATTTTACTTATTCTTTTGGGGTCCTCAAGCCTGGGGTAAAGCCAAGGGCAGGCTGGGGCTCTGAGGATGCCATTGGCAAAATAGGGTCCATGGGTTTCACCTGGTCCTCCAAACCTCAGTCTACAGGGTCAGACCATAACAGTATTGACCACAGCATCCTTGGGGCTGTGTTTTCTGGGTTTTTAGTGATAATTAAAGAATCCATTCAAACTGCTGTACACATTCCCGCCGCCCCCCCCGCCCCCCATTATTGTAGTCTATCGGCGGCTTACTTGGTGTCAAGGAAAAGATCAAAAGAAGGTGCTGGTAAATTTCCATCCCCTTCCTGACTTTGCTCAAGCTTTTGTCTTTTACAAATGATCCCCACTGAATCTCTGGCCATTTCCAATGCCTTGTTTGTTAAAAGTCTCAATGAGTCAATGACATAGGCTAGGGAATTTGGAGCTAGAAAGGACTACAGAGAGAGCTGGGCCAGAATTCCTCCAGAGTGTTCTGTGGATCTTTAGTCCTGAGAGAGATTCTATGGGAAAAAAAAAGATATTTGGCACAATATATTTGGGAGAAGTTGTCTATTACCTCCTCTTTAAAGAGATTCACAAATCCTTTGGCTTATTAAAAGGTGTGAGGTTTTGTAGTAAAGTTAAACATTTTTACCCCAGCATTTTGTAAAACTGTCTGGTCACCGAATCTTTTGAAGACTATCTCATCTTTTTTTTCAGAATAATCAAACTGCTGAACAGACCAGAGGAATCACGAGTGAGGCCAGATTCCCCATTTCACAGAGGAGAAAATTGAGCAGAGCTCAACTTCTTTCCACCTAACTCATGCTGACCCACGAGAACCTCGGGTAAGTCTGGATAACAGGATTTGAAGCTGAAAAGAACTTAGTCTAGCTTCATAAAAAAACAAAAACAAAAAACCCCACTGAACTCTAGGAATTTTACTTGATTTACTCAGTGCCACAAATTAAGCAGTATCTGTCTAAAATCTAGAATTTCCTCCTTTATGCTTTTTCCTTCCCCATCAAAAAGTGCTCTTTCTGCTATAGGAGGACATTTTTCTGAAATTACTATAGTTTGCATGGCACAGGGGTAAAGGAGACACAAGAGACACAGGATTGTCTCCTTGGGTCTGGAAGATTCCCGGGAGAAGAAAATGGCTACCCACCTCAGTATTCTTGCCTGAAAAATTCCATGGACAAAAGAGCCTGGTGGACTGCAGTCCATGGAATCACAAAGAGTCAGACATGACTGAGTGACTGAGCACACATTTTGCTTTATCTCGGGTTGAATCTTTTTTTTTTAATGCAGCAGAAACCTTTTTCACAAAACACCCAACTTACTTCCCAGCTGAATGGACCCTCTTCATCCTCTCTGGGAAAATAGCCAGGCTGCCCACGGTTCAAGAAACGCTCACTCTATCAAGCTACTTCCTCAAACCTATTTATGTTAGTCTAACTTGGTGCTACAATTATATAATTAAATTAAATATTACAGAGTGTTGGAATATGAATGCAGAAGAGCCATTTCTCTAAAACCCCTTTAAAAACGAGTTTAAAGAAACTCTTTCAATTTAGAAAGCTCTGCAAAGATTGAATAGACAAAGAGTTGTTAAAAATTGCTGCCAGAGTAGTTGTGGGTGAGACAAGTGTAAATCATGAGAAAAAATACCGACAATTTAGAAGGAGTCTGCATTCAGTTTTGCACATCCCAGCCTAAAGAAACCTAAAACCAAAATCTACAGACAACACGTCATTAATGTGCTTCATGTAAGAAAGATGACTTGGAACTTCCATCAATAGACTCACTTCAAAGTAAGGCCTTGATGCTTCATGAAAAGGTTCGTGAATGAATAAACATGTGCGCATTTTAAGTTAAAACTAAATGTTTCAGGACAGTGCTTTTAAATGACTGCATGCTTTATCTAGCCTTTTAAAATTGGTGATTACCAGTATAAACAAATTGAACAGTTTAGAGTGTTGTTATTATATGTCTAAACATTAAAAAAAACAACTTGTTCAAAGTGCTAGCAAACTGCCACATCCCTGTGTGGCAGGTTAAACTTTGAATTGCTCTGTGTTGTATCTTATTTCTCTGATTCCCTGGGTCCTCTGGCTATTAAAACTAGGCTGGAAGGTGAAGCTAATGGGCCTCGGGGTAGGAAGGACACAGGGGAACAAAGAAGACAGGAATGAAAACGTCCTCAGAAGTGGTTGTTATGAATGTCCTGACTTGACATTGGGAGGACCAGACAGAGGAGACAGAAAAGCCAGACGTAGGAAAGTCTGCAAGGCTCAGAGTATAGATTACAAAATAAATCCAAGAGGAGAGAGCTTAAAGGGTGATTCTACAGGTGTGTTTTTTGTTGTTGTTGTTTGTTTGTTTGTTTACTGGGAAAGCCAGAGATGGCAGAGATAAAAGCTCTGATGGATGGATTGGAGAGTTTAAAAAGGGACAGGATGAGAAAACAGAGTTTCTGATCTTTTTTTTGACTAAAAGTACACTAGAAATACAGTTTAATTCTTGATCCTGTATTTAAATAAAGAATACAGCAAGATGTTTTCTTCTAGATGACCCTGTCCTATTGGATCCCATTTAATTTAAAAATCCTGGCTACAAACACAATTATTTCCTGACCTACAGTTCAGAAAACAGTGTGTAAATAATGATTGGTGTGAAGTCAGGCAGTGTGGTGCCCCTGGCTCTCTTCTTTCTCAAGATTGTTTTGGCTCTTCAGGGTCTTTTGTGTTTCTAGACAAATTTTGAAAGAAGGCTCATTTCTCATCCTGTCAACTGCTAGGATCGAAACTTGGTGTGGGCTCAGGTGAGACAGACCTGGGAGCATCCCAGATCCCTGCCTGTATCTCAAGCTTGGAAAGATGGCAAGCTAATTAGGGAGGCGTCACATTCAGGCTTGGTTCACACTAGAACTGGGGCCTGGGGCCTGGGGCTGATCTGGTGGACAGGTGACCTCAGAGAGCCCCTCACTCCCTGGTTAGGGGAGGAAGGAGCAGTTCTGAGTAGCTGCAGAAGTGGTGAGCCATCTGAGGCTGAGGGAGGGGCAGAGAGGACACAGGTGCACCCACTTGATGACCAGCGGCTGTGGTGGGAACCACAGGTGTTCACAACACTTGGCGGCACGGGGCAGGGACCAGGCAGGTGGAGCTGCTGCTTGAAGACGCCTCGGAGGAGGAGAAGGAGGCAGCCTCGTGTGGGATGCTGGGTAAGTCTCCTAGCGTGAAGGAAGAAGATCTAGTCTGACCAGATCTTTCTCCAAGAGAGAACCTCACGCAGAGACTGCAACTTTCATGGCGCCAGGATCCCAAGTTGTCCGTCTGGACTGGAGTCGGGATCTCAAGAGGTAAGCTTCATTTACTTGTAGAAGATGAGAAAAAGTTACATTCCTACATGTGTGATTTGTAACTGCAGACTTTAAACCTGATACACCTGCAAGAACAAATATTGGGTGTATGAAGCAGCACACAGTTCCCGCTGGTTTTTTTTTTTTTTTTTTTAACACTTAACTCAGTGCCAATGTTCTAGACACTGTTCTGAACACTGAGTCAGACATGAATCCCTGTTAGGTTGGCTCATTGGCAAAATGAGAAGAGCACAGTACACAAAGATACAGTGTGGTGGGAAACGGGACTGATGCACTGTTATGAATGTGGTATATTTAGGAAGCATGAATAAAAAAATTGCCTGACATGTTATTTAGAGGTAACTTACATGGGACGAAAGCTGTGCGCTCCTAAGTCGTTGATTAAATGTCTCAAAAAGAGTGTATGACTATCGAATTTTGCTCTTAACTCTGTCTGGCTGTGGTTCGGGGTCATCATCAGCACCCCTGAGAAAAGATTTCTGGCTCCCCACTCATGAAAACCTGGGGTTTGGCGTGGGCATCTGTGTTTTCAGAATGTCCTCTTGGTGACTCTGCTGTGGTGGCTGCTGATGTAGAAAGTTGGGTGTGTGTGTGTTTTTAAGAGATTCTCTGTTTGTTCCTGATTATTTTATGTAGCATGTGTAAGAGAGGAGGAATCATTTAGGCTATCTACAAATATGCTTTCTCAGTGAGAAAATACCCTTAAACATAATATTATCATGTAGCATCCAATTCTGCATTAATTAGGATACACTGTTAATCAACTTTGTGAAAAGAAACTCACAAAACTATGTTTGAAGTATTCTGTTAGGACAGCCTATTCCTAAATCTTGAATGCTGAATATTGTTCTGAGGCAAGGACCGATGTGTTTTAGTTTTTAAGATGCTTGATCCACAGTCATTGGAGCCTCACTGATTTTGTTTTTCATGGTTCTGGTGGCAGGGTGTGTTTGTTGAGGAAATTCTAGCTTGAATTGCTAAAACCAGTAAATACAAATCATACTAGCTAAAAACCGTTGGTGGTGGTTGGTTAGAATGGGCTTTTAACTTAGAAATGAACTTTTGTCTGCTTTGAAAAATCTAACAGTGATGATTCTAAGTTCAAGACTACCTGGGTGTTTGCTTATTGCTACAATAGCCTTTTGCTGCAGAGGGCAGTGGTGAAAAGTTCTGGCTTAAACAGTTGAAAGCAATTGCTGAAGATCTTTGCTAAGTGAGGTTTTCTTTTTTTTCCCCATGTTATTAAAATTTGTTTTTATTGTGATAGAAAACACATATCATAAAATTTACTATCTTGACCATTTTTAAGAACACAGATCAGCGATGTTTTTTGGTTTATTTACATTGTTGTGAAAAAGATCTCCAGAACCTTTTCATCTGGTAAAAACTGAAACTCTATACCAATTAAACAGCTCGCTTTGCCCTCTCCTCCAGCCCCTGGCAACCGCCATTCTACCTTCTTTATCGATGAATTCAACTACTTTAGATGCCTTGCATAAGTGGATTCATGGTGTTTGTCCTTTTTTTTCCCCATAGGGGTGTAGCTGCTTTACAATGTTGTTACTTTCTGCTTTACACAGAAGTGAATCATTTACATGTATTTGTCCTTTTATGGCCTGCTTATTTCACTTAGTATTAGGTCCTCAAGGTTCATCCATTTTGTAACTGAAAATTTCCACTGTAGCCAAGAAAGACTTTTGGAGTCATAGTGTCCAGGTTTTTAGCACCTAAGTTTTCTCATTCAAGACCTGACATCCCATAAACCAAATGGCTGGATGAAAGCTGAGGTGTTAGTCCTTAACTAGTCATAAAGTTCATCTGTACTTTATTAAATTAATGTCATGGATTACAGCACCTTAATTGACTATTGACTGCAACTTTTAGTATTCTCAGGCTGAGTTTTAAAAGGGTCCAGCTGGTCTAGAGGTGACACCTGAGAACCCTGGATGCTAGCTTGCTATTACTGACCATGGATCTTTTCTTGCTTTTGATTTCTTTATTAGTGGTAATTCCTTCTATTTCACTGAGTGGTTGAATAAAAAAAAAAAAAACACTTGGAACTATTAAACTTTATGGGCTTTTCTTTCCCTTCATTCTTCTAAATAAACCACATTGATCATGAGTAAATTCCTTGAACGGCAGGGACCATAAATTTCCATTTTTAGCATTTCTCTGGTTGACTGCACACAGAAGGTGTTCAGTTATTGACTGTCTGCCTTAATAGACATCTTCTATGTAAGTTCATTTTTTTGTTTTCCTAGAATGCTGGAAAACTGTAAGAAGTAGATACTCAATACAAGATTTTCTCTTGCCTAGATCTCAAACTATGGTATGTTTGACCAATTTTGAGCTTTCTAGAAGAAATAATTTTTCCTCCTATTTGTAAGTCAACTTAAGTTTAAGGGAAAGATTCTGATGCTGGGAGGGACTGCGGGCAGGAGGAGAAGGGGACAACAGAGGATGAGATGGTTGGATGGCATCACCGACTCGATGGACATGGGTTTGAGTGGACTCCGGGAGTTGGTGATGGACAGGGAGGCCTGGTGTGCTGTGATTCATGGGGTCACAAAGAGTCGGACACGACTGACTGACTGAACTGAAGTTTAAGGGTTATATAGATAAACTTCAGCTTTCTTGATCTAGCATTATTTCTGATGGTTTAATAAGGGGTTCTTGCAAATGCTCTTCTGGTGGCCTAGGAACAGAAAGGCATCATTTGCTATTCTTTCATGGTTAAAAACTTTTAAAGGTTAGTAGTTGAACTATAAAAGTGAATGCCTGATATCTAGATTCTAGCTAATATTAAGGAATAATTAATATTATTGGGAAAATGTTTTATATTATTCAAATAGTAGCATCCCCAAAGCAGTAATTGGAAGATGTTATCATCTGCAGAACCACTTTCTCCCCCATACCCTCATTTGCGAAGAAGTGAAAATGTAATGTATTTGCTAGCAGTTTCTATGTGGGTATGACCCACAGCAGAATGAGTATAAATTGATTTAAAACAAGGCAGGCAGAATTAGGTTTGGCTTAAAAAAAAAAAAAGTCAAGTAGTTCCAGAACAAAAATTCCATCCATTACAACCTACTGTTTCCTAGCAGCCAAATTCAAATTGAATAATAACTGAGAACAAAACACAGCCTTTGGGTAAGTGACCGCAGGTGGGACTAAGGTTTTCGCTCTCTTCTTAGTGCACTCTAGAGGGGTAAAAACTCTACAGATGACTGCTTAGAATAAGGCTAAATTGGTGATTAGAAACCACTGCCACCTGTGAGCGCCTGCTGCCCTGGAAGCATCCGGGGGCCGTCAGTGATGAAGCGGGATGCCCTGCCAGCCTCAGTGAAGTGACTCACCTTCTCCCCTGGATAGAATTAAAGGATTGAGAAGGGATACCTCGTTTTCTAAATATATGAAAATATTGAAGAAAACGAGAATAGGAATCTTTCAGAACTTAGAAAGATCTTTCACTCATCAGGAGTGTCTAAAAACCACAAATGCTAACAAAAGGCTGGGCGGAGGCGGGAGAATTTCTACAAAACCTGAGAGGATGATTGCTTGCTGGGACTTAGAAGGAGTCATAGTTCTAATCCTGGTTTTGGCCCATGAATTGCTCTAGGATAAGGCACTGAAACCCTCCAGAATTTAATTTCTCCAGCTGTGAGTTGAGAAAGCCCTGGCTTAATTAGGCGAGTACAAACAGAACAAATACATAAGTCCTACTAGAAAGTTCTGGATGGTAAATGCCTACCAGGTCAAGTGGCTTTCTCTTTGAAGGCAAAATTTGCTGGACACCTAGTTTGAATCCGTTTTGGGGACATATTCCTTGTTTTGCGTTAGCTATGCAGACCTCTAGGATGAAGGCTGGATCTTACACATATTTGACTTTTCTCAGCACAGTGGTTGGCTTAGCAGTCCTCGGTGTTTGTTGAATTGTTGTTTAGTTGCTAAGTCATGTCCAACTCTTTGCGACCCAATGAACTGCAGTAGTCTAGGCTTCCCTGTCCTTCACTATCTTCTTGAGTTTGCTCAAACTCATGTTCACTGAGTCAGTGATGCCATCCAACCATCTCATCTTCTGTTGCCCCCTTCTCCTCTGGCCCTCAGTCTTTCCTAGCATCAGGGACTTTTTCAATGAATGGGCTCTTCTGAATTGATTTTGCATAAATTATTTCATACAAATTAAGGGAAAATATTTTTTCTGATGTCAGGTGAAGGGGGATGATGGTAGTAATTATGCAAAGAAAGTCAAGAGTAGATCCTTATGAAAATGAAGGGGTTCTTTTCCTTCCTCATCATGTGACTGAATTTCCTTTCATTTCATTTGCTATTTTCTAAACTTTTATTGATGTATAGCTGATTCATGGGCTTCGCTGTTGGCTCAGATGGTAAAGAGTCTGCCTTTAATGTGGGAGACCTGAGGTTTATCCCTGGGTCAGGAAGACCCCCTGGAGGAGGAAATGGCAACCTACTCCAGTAATCTTGCCTGGAGAATTCCATGGACAGAGAGGCCAGGCGGGCTAGAGTCCATGGGGTTGCAGAGAGTTGGACATGACTCAGTGACTAACACACACACACGGTTGATTCATAACATGTTAATGTCAGCTGTACAGTAATCACATACATACTTTTTCATGTTCTTTCCCATTATGGTTTATCACAGGATATTGAATATATTTCCCTGTGCTATACAACAGGACCTTGTAGTTTACCCATCCCATGTGTAATAGTTTGCATCTGCTAATCCCAACTCTCCATCCTTCCCTTCCCCAAGCCCCTTCTGCCCTTGGCAACCACCAACAACCATGTCAGTTCTCTGTGTCTGAGTCTTTTCTGTTTCACAGATAAGTTCATTTGTAGTTTAGATTCTACAGGTAAGTGATATCATCTGCTATTTGTCTTTTCTGACTTGCTTAGTATGGTAATCTCTAGGTCCATCCATGTTGCTGCATATGGCATTATTTCTGAAGGTGCCTTCATTTTCTGTGGTTATCAGGAGAAATGTATTCCCCATACTGTCAGTAGTTGGATCTGAACTCTTAATTAGGAAGTTGCTCACTTTCAAGAAGTCTAGTAACCAGAGGACTGCTCATAGGGAGGTGTCTGGACATGTGACAGCTCACTGAATCACCTGGCAAAGAAATGACATCAGTTTTCAACCCTACAATGTGGCATTCTAAGACGGTTTCCTAATGAGCTGAGTGGTGGCTCCTCTGTGACATATTTAGCTGGAATTGAAATAAATCCTGATTCCTTTCACTGAATCATAGCCCTTCCCTTGCCTTTCTGGCAGCCCAGCTACGAAAGGAGAGGTTAATTGATAATGTCTATTAGCTGCTCCATGCTCAGCCTGTGCCAGGGGCTGAAAACTTAATGCCAAATTAGCATCTCCATGTAAGGTCAGTGATGGCTCTTTCTCAAAGTAGGTCCCTGGACCTGCAGCATCCATATCACCTGGGACCTTGTTTAAAATGCAGATTCTTGGACCACAGGTCCCGTGACTGAAGCTGTTTAAACAAGTGTTTTGGGTGATTCCAACACTGGCTGATGTTCTGAAACCCCTGATCTCTGATATTTAACACTCTAAACAACTAAGGGTTATTCTTGGGTCTGCTTTCATTTGGAAAATGAGATTACAGATAAACCTGAATTTCTAAACTTCAATAAACCCAAATCAAATTTCTTGTATTCCTAACAACTCCAGTGCTTTACCTAATGTGGGCCATCATTCTAGGGGTAGGGGGGCAACTCTAGTTCATACCAGTCACTGTTCATGGTCCAAGCGCCTGCTTCATATGAAGTACAGTGTGTGTGTGTTGGGCGGGGGTGGGGTGGGGGGGAAGTGTGAAGGAATGAGACAACCTTTTTCCTTCCAGGGTCTTACAATTGAGTGGGGGTATTCATCTTTTAATTTTTATTTTATATTGGAGTATAGCTGATTTCCCAGGTGGCTCAGTGGTAAAGAATCCGTCTGCTAATGCAGGAGATGTGGGTTTAATTCCTGGCTTGGGAAGATCCCCTGGAGATGGAAATGGCAACCCACTCCAGTATTCTTGCCTGGGAAATCCCATGGACAGAGGAGCCTGAGAGCTACAGTCCGTGGGGTCCCAGAGTCTGACACAACTGAGCAGTCAGTTGATTTACAATGTTGTTACTTCCAAGTTTATAGCAAAGTGATTCAGTTATACATATACTTAAATCTATTTAAATACACAAACACATAAAGTAAATACACAGCATCACATAATTGCCCTGGAGAGGAGCCTGGGAGGGGACAGAGGTTGAACTCAAACAAAAATGGGTTGTGTTGTGGGAGGCAGGTGAGCCTGGCTAAGCCAAGGTGAGTCCCCTTTCTGTGCCCCTGTGTCCTTGCTTCTAGAAGAGTTGGAGGTGGGGCTAGAACTGGGATTGAGAAAGGCCCCTTGCTGACTTGGAAGGTTGGGAGAAACCAAGTTGGGGAAAGTCTGTGTCTTTTCTGCTTCAACCAGAACAGCAACTTGTGTCTCTTTGTCAGGCCCCTGTGTAAATTTTTGTTTATAAAAAGTTTCATGGCTAAATTAAAAAACAATCCCTGGACTTGATGATGTCAGGCTTATTTCAGCTCTGCAGGTCAGTGGTCTCTACTTCTCTGTAAGGTTCTGGAAGGATTCATCAGTAGGGAGAGAGAACTTGAACTATTTGGGGGGAATTGTTCTGGCACTATGAGGTGAAATAATATTCCTGTCAAACACAGCTCAGTGGGATATAAAAATAGTGAATTCCTGCATTTTCCTTAAGAGGAATATAATTCTCTTTTCTGTTTATCTATCCTGATCTGAGAACAGAGAACAATTTCTGTGGCAAAACTGAAATATAGACCCTTTTGGACTTGGACCAAAATTTCAAAAGAGATCAAAATCTCAATGGTAAGAATAAAAATCTCCGAGACTTCAGGTTCTCATTATTCTTGCTCCTTAAACTTAAATTCCCTTCTTCAGTGAGTCTATTCATGAATAATCAGTGTCTGAAATCATGTTCCCTCCTTAATTCACTGCCATATGTCTCACTAACTTCAAAACATTACAATAAAGATGACTTTTTTTTTCTTCCCCCAAGCAGAAACCAAGAGAATAGTACTCAAATCAGTGACAAATGGGAACCCCATAGCTAGTTTGGGTTGGAAAACTATTCTGTTTTACTTTCAGAGCAATGTACCAATTCAGCCTTAATTAAAAGCACTTCAGTGGTCACCATGGCTTCCTTTAAAACAAATTTTAACAGTTTTATTGTGAGCTGAGTTTAATAAGCTCAGCTGTGAGAACTGTGCACAAGAGGAAGTGAGAATACATAGAGCACATGGAATGAGCCACAGTCAGGGGTCTTGGAAGTGAATCTCACAGAGATTTAAGGTGGTGGGTGAGCTGGTAGAAAGGTGCCAACTTGCTGCACCAGAGCTCAGGGAAGGAGTAAAGCCCCATTAGGACCTAAGGTGGTGGTTAAGATTAAAAAGGAACTGGCAGATGAATGCATAAAGACATGGTACATAAATACAATGGAATATTACTCAGCCATAAAAAGGAACAAAATAAGGTCATTTGTAGAGATGTGGATGGACCTAGAATCTGTTATACAGAGTGAAAAACAAATACTGTATATTAATGCATATATGTGGAATCTAGAAAGATGTACAGAGGAACCTATTTGCAGGGCAGGAATACAGATGAAGACGTAGAAAATGCACATGGATACAGGGCAGGAAGGGGAGGGTGGGACAGATAACTAGTGGAAAGCTGCTATATAATACAGGGAACCCTGCTTGGTGCTCTGTGAAGATCTAGAGGGGTGGGATGGGAGGGAGGATCAAGAGGGAGGGGGTGTAAGTATACATGTGGGAGGTTCACGTTGTTGTAAAGCAGAGACTAACAGCACTGTAAAGTAATTATACTCCCACCCCCACCCCCCAAAAAAAACCAAGAAAGCTGGAAAGGAAAAGAAAGATGGAAACTGCTAGTTGTCATTAACAAGGGTATTGTAGAACCAAATCTCAAACAGAAGATGTAATTAATCAGTTCCTGGGAATCCTTTTGGAGAGTTTCAA
Source organism: Cervus canadensis (assembly GCF_019320065.1). Classification (NCBI taxonomy): domain Eukaryota; kingdom Metazoa; phylum Chordata; class Mammalia; order Artiodactyla; family Cervidae; genus Cervus; species Cervus canadensis. The sequence goes on from NC_057408.1 coordinate 52,535,750, forward strand.
ATCAATTAAGCTTTTGATTTTTAAAAGTGATCACAAGGGGGAAAAAGATAAGGAAAACAGTGTACCCAGCCCCAAACAGGTTATTTCTGAAATACCAGTTGCACTTGGATATAGAATGCACAAATTCCATTGGGAGAATGTTACTGCCTTAAAGATGAGTGAACTCTGACAAGTCTGAGACCTTTGATGAGAATAAAAGTCACTGAAAACAGAAGATTCTCTGCTCTCGCCGGCTAGGCAGATGCCCAACAGCCTGTAGAAATGATGCTATGCCAAACAGTTTCACCCCTGTTCAACTGAGCTGATTGGAAACCCCAGATACCTCCGTAGACTTACAGGACTTATAGCCCAACATCTGAGAGCCTGACAGGCAATGGAATATGTTCAACTTGCTGGAGACCCGTGTGGTGCTAAATAGCCCGAGGACAGGGATGCTGCTAGAGAGACACCCACGGGCACGGCTGCAGCAGCCAAATCTGCAAGCGTGCCCGTGCCTTCCTGGAGAACAGAGCGGCATATGGAGGGTTCGGGCTCACTGCCATCTGTCGAGAGTGGGCAGGCCTGCACATGCATCCCCAGTCGGCACCCAGGCTTGGGAGATGATCATTTGCATAGCGAGAGGTCTGCTACCTTTGGATAAGAATGGGGACCAGGAGAAGCCACTCAGCAGAAATAGCTTGGTTATTCCCCCAAATACACCCCAAGATTTGGGGGGAGAGAATCCTTACCTCTGTCTAGTGTGTCCTGAGCTTGTTCATTCATATGCTATAGAATATCATCATCATCATCATTGCAAATAATAGTAACTGCTGCTCAGAAACTCTTCCCTTTAACCTCTAAGAACTTGCACCATGTTAGACCTTCATCCATGAAACTGAGACCTGGATACTGCTCTCTTCCATTTCAACCTGTGCTCCTAACCAGGAAGTAGGGAAATGACAGTGGGAATTAATTTTAATAAAAACCTGAAATTCTGATTTTTCTAGCATCCTCTTTTATCACCCTGAAAATCTCACCCTTCCTTCTACCTTGGAGCAACATGTATAAGATGAAACAATACAAGCCATAGTTAATATGACTCCTCTATGTAAGGAAATGAATGGCTCAACAAGGTTACCAAACAAGGTTTCTTTTCAAAGCTTGTCCTGACTTACCACTATGAATCTCCTGAGTTATTCCTCCAACCTGTCTGCCAGCAGTTTACTTATTGAGCAGGATATACCCAAAGACTAAACATCTGTTTCAGATGCCCTGTTCTTTATATATTCCAGCTCATCAAATCCTATTAAGAATTCTACAGTACAGGTACTATTAAAGCCTCCCTTTTACAAATGAGACAGGTGTGGCACAAAGAAACAGGATAACCTACCCCCAGTGCTGCAGTCGGGGGTATGGTGGGAGCCAGGAGGCCAGTGAAGAAAAGCTGGCCCTGGGGTCTGTCTGTAACCATTAGGCACCACTGCCTCCCATCTAATCTAAGGGCCGATGCCAGAGGTCAGTGTAAGAGTGATGACTGCAGTTCAAGGAACTTAGTATCTTTCTTTTAAAAATACATATTTTTGACTATGCTGGATCTTCATTGCTCTGTGTGGGCTGTCTGTAGTTTCGGAGCTACTCTTTGTCGCGGGGTGCGGACTTCTCATTGGGGTGGCTCTCTTGTTGTGGACAGGGGGCTCCAGCGGCTCTAGCTGTGGCTCCCAGGCTCTAGAGCACAGGCTCAATAGTTGCGGTGCACGGGCTTAGCTGCTCTGCAGCATGTGGGATCTTCCCGGACCAGGGATCAAACGCATCTCTCTTGCGTTGGTGGGTGGATTCTTTACCACTGAGCCACTAGGAAAGCCCCAAGGAGCTTAGTGTTTTTCTCCATCAGTTTTGTTACCTTTATGTCCTCAAATATATTTTACATCATATAATAGAGTAACAAGTGACACTTGTTCAGTCCTCTGCTGTGTCCGACTCTCTGTGACCCCACGGACTATAGCACTCCAGCCTTCCCCGCCTTCACTATCTCCTGGAATTTGCTCAAAGTCCTGTCCATCGAGTCAGTGATGCTGTCTAAACATCTCATCCTATGCTGTCCTCTTCTCCTTCTGCCTTCAATCCTTTCCAGCACCAGAGTCTTTTCCAATGAGTCAGAAACAAGTGAAACTAGTATTGATAAATGTGGAGTCTGTCAAGTCATTAGACATGTGACCAACCTTAAGAGTCTGCTCCATTCATCCGTCATTTGTTACTAAGTAAATAGCACAAGAGAAGACTTGGGCTTTGACAATCATTGAGCATATTTTGGGTGGGTTTTTTTTTTTCTTCAGTTTCCAAGTTTTTATTTAAAATCAGCAAAATGAAAAAAATTACCAAAATGAAAACTTAAATGAAATCCCAATATTTTTAAAATAATTATTTTCAATTAATTATTTTAATTGGATAATTAATTATTTTACAGTATTGTGATGGCTTTTTGCCATACATCAACATGAATTGGCCACGGGTACACATGTGTCCCTCCCACCCGCCCCGGGGCTCCCACCTTCCTCCCCACCCCGTCCCTCTGGGTTGTCCCAGAGCACTGGCTTTGGGTGCCATGCTTCATGCATGGGACGGGGCACTGGTCATCTATTTTACATATAGTAATGCACATGTTTCAGTGCTGTTCTCTCAAATCATCCCATTTTGCGTGGTTCTTAATGCAGCATTCTGTAAGATATAGAGTGAATACTCTTGCTAGAGTAAATAATAATCATACTAAGATTACATTGTGAAAACTATATATGGGAAAGTCGGTACCTGGAGGAAAAGGGAAGATGTCAGATAACAAGATCACAAGGAACAAAAAACACACCTTCCCTCAGACTGAGGATGTGGTGTGGTGGTGGTAGGGTGGATTTTAGGAAGGAGGTTAAAAGAAAAAAGTGAATCTGGTTCAAGGAGCTCACCTTCCCTACCCCCTCTGTTAATTTGCCTTAAAGAAAAAAGAAAGGGAAGGCTTCTCCAGATTTCCTTGTGTCTGAAAAGGGGGGGAGAGGGTCTGGTAGAGAAGCAAGTGCTGGGATGTTAACATTCTGAAGGATGGAGATCTGGGGGTGCGTTGTCCTCGTTCCTTACAATCATCTTTATTCAAGCTGAGCTCTGAGACACGCCCTACCTGTTATTACCCAACTCGTGCACTGGCTGTGTGCCTTGTTGTTGTCGTTGCTAAAGTATCGTGTCTGTTACTATGGAAACGAAGCACTCCTGACAAAGGTTTGACATAAACATGCTGACTACAGGAGACATAGCCACGCAGAACATTTCTCGCTTTTAATGCACCTACGCCAGAGCAGTCGCTTCACCTTTCTGAGTCTCAGTTTCTTTGAAATAAGAAACACCCTGTTTGATGTTTTCCAGGCTCTCTTTAGCCACTTAGAGTCGGTGGAAAGTGACAAACAGCCAACTAACAACTGAATCTAACAGGGGCACTAAAGTGGGGAGAAGCAATCAGGTGACATTCAGGGGACTGAAGCTCAGACGTTTTGCTTCAGGAACTAGAGGTGCAGCCTCTTAGGCCATTAAGTCTTGCTTCTGGAGCCTTTCTGCACATGTTTTCTCTGCTGCAAGTGTGATTTCTACAGCATTATGGGTTGCTCTGGGGACTGTCTCCTGAGTCGGGGTGGGGTGGGGGACAATGGCAGTCATGGAATGCAGAAAGAGGAGAACTGGGGGTGGTGATTGAAATAGAAGGGGCAGTGATGGGACCCTGAACTGGGGATCCAGTGATGGAGGACTGGAAAGGGAGGGGCAGATGGAAAGAAAATGGAGAAGCTGAGCTGCAGAAGCAGCAGCGTTCAGGAGAGGACCTGTGCTGACCAGCAGCACTGGGTGTCCCAGCTCTCCAGTGCAGGTGCCCATGGGTTCCCAAGAGTGAAGCACAGCCCCAGTGAAGCTCTGCAAAGGGATGGAGGGAACATTCGGATAAGCTAAGACATGCACAGCCCGTGAGAGCTCGGCCAAGATAACACACCTGCTGTGTCAGAGATTCCTGAATGTGGACACAGTTGATCCACTAGAAAGCTTGGTGAAGGATTTGCCCACTTTTCAGGCACTCTGTTTCATAGGCATCTTGAGTAATTTTAATCTCCTTGGTAGGCACTTGGGGAAGACCTGTAATCCCCACATCTCCATTCCTTAGCTTTGTGGGAAGTTTCCTGTTGGAGATTCTGTGTGTCCCTTCCCTGGGAGTTAAAGGACCTTGGTATCATCCACTGATGTTACCAGGTCTTCACTTGCAAGGGTAGCTCACTACCATGCATCAGGAGGAGACCATGAAGATCCCTGATGGGCTTAACTGGGAGATAAGGCAGAAAAGTTAGGTTGAGGCTAGATTGTGGAAGACTTTTGTTTTTTAGTTTGCTGGGTTGACAAGAAGGAGCTAATGATGGTCTTTGCACATGAGAGTACCACCATCAACATTCTGGTTTACCAAATTAATATGGTGGCAGTGGAAAAATGGATCCATCAAAATAGGATTCTTGAGTCAAGCTATCAAATATGAACCTGCTGAAATGGACTAGGTGTAGGGCAATACAACTGTAGTGGCCACTGTGTTATGCCAGGCATGTGCTGAATAAAGTGCTTGAGCTGTATAACCTCAGTCCTTACAGGATGCTGCAGTGGTATCACTCATTTAATGATGAGTACATAGAAGCTCAAAGAATTCAGGGCTCTTGCCCAAGGCCACACAGCTAGTAAGTGACAAAGATTTCAACAAAGATCCACCTGATTTCAAACCTCTGCTCTGAACCAGTAAAGGAAGAAAATGACACCAATAACGAAGAGCTGGTGCAAGACACACTGTGAAATAGAGGCCATGTGGTTAGACAAAGCTGCCTGGGAGGGGAGAGTCACTGCCTGATGATTTTCTGCAGATGTTATGAGCCTGGGAAAAGAAAGCTTCTTTTTTACATCAATCACTTTGAACGTAAGAAAGAGTTTACAAATGCTTGGAGGCAGAACTAGTAGGATGGGGTCGATCTGCCATGGTGGTTGCTCTCACCATTCCTCTGATGGGTTGGTTCTAAGCCAGGATGCCACCGAGTTCACCAAGATTGTAATGCATCATTTCTAAGCTCCCTACCTTCCCTCTGGTCCCAGCTGGCATGACCAGTCTATGCCTCATTTCTTTTCCAGAGTATATTGAGTGTTGCTTACTGCCTTCAGTTTTTCCCTGATAGCTATGAGGTGAATGTGTTGTTGTGTTGGATTGCACTGGACTTAGAGCCAGAGCACAGCTTGCTCTCCCATCCTACTCCACCCCACCCAAAGATAAATGGCAAGGTATCCATGAAGCAATGTCTATTGATGTACAAGGTCTTGTTGACCAGACAGCAAAAAATCAATAGTCACGCCTTCTTTCAAGGATGAGATCACTTCTTGCCAATTGCGTCCCTTCCCCAATAGTTTTCCTGAACGGTCAAGTGCTACATTCTGATTCACACAAGTAATTTTATGCCAGTTTTCTACGTTCTTCTGGCAAAAGTGAAACTTTCAGTGCTGATAACTGCCAGAAAGGATGATTAATCTTTTGCCTTTGCAACTACAGTCCTAGCCATTAAAAATTCAACTTCTACGTTTATCGAACTGTAGTTCTGCTACACTTACAATCACTATGTAGTAAAAGGGATTATTTAATTTCCTAATGTACTGATGCAATTTGGGTTGATTCTGTAGCTCAACAGGGGTAAAAAGCACTTTTCAGGGAAGCATTCTTTTATGATCCACAAATGTAAAGAAAATTAGGAATTCTGACATCTGCAGTTTTGCTATTTGCAATCTGGGTAATACTGGGCAAGATCATTCAATATACTCAGCCACAGTTTCCCCAATTATTATATTATTACATATTATTATGAGAAGACTACTTCAAAGTAACACAAGAGTTTGAGGGAAAAAGTATGAATATGTGTGTGCACATGTTGTTTCTCTGTGTAGAATGAAAACATCTCCGGCAGAGAAACTTACATAGTGTCTGCTATTCCTACACAATTGAGCAAAGCAGGAACTGGTAGAAAGAATACACTTTTGAGTCAGAAGATACAGGTTTGAAGCTTGGCCCCATCCATGCCTATGAATGTGCATTTAAGAATGTAATTAGAGTTAAATTTCTTGCTTTTAAAAAAAGGCAGGGGGATAGTAGGAGAGGACTATCAAGATGATTGAATAAAAATGTTGATCAGATCACGTTGTAAACTGTAAAGTAATATGTAGATGTCTGGATAAATAGAACAGCTCATAAGGACATGCTGCTAGTAAATAGACTGGAGGTGACTACTTCCTTACCTAGTTTCTGAGGCCTGCTGCAGAGATGAGCAGTTCCAGGTCACTGGTCAGCATCAAAGTAGCTCATCTGCAAGCAGTAAGTAGAGTTAGGTGTAATAAAATCTACTTTAGACTTGATACAGTAGGTGACTATGGGGCCATAGGAAGTAGATACCCAGCAAAGAGCTGGACTCGAGGTTCTGGACCTCAGAAGAATGCTCTGTTGAGAGATCTAGATTTGGAAATAGATGCCATATGACTGGTTTTGGCTTTATTTTGATTGCCTTTTGATTACATTCTATAATATCATCTAAAAATCTGCTCTCAAGTTGTAAATGGGAGTTCAAACTGTATCATCCTTGAATAAACTGGCCTGGTAGCATTACTTTACATAAACCTGTTTTTGTTTTATTTCCATTTAGTAACAGCCTCATGGGACTTTTTTTTTTTTTTAAAGATTCCAAAGAATGTGTCATCTCCAAATGCAGAAATTTTAGTTCGCACTACCTCTACGGCAGCTGCTAACAGTAGTGCATCTATGCTGAGATGGACCCATCCATCTCTAACTTAGATATGAAGGCTGAGCACTGCTTTTGAACCCTGAGCAAATTGCTTTCAGGCCCTGGTCCCTCCTGCCACAGCCCTGGTATCCCCTTGTTGTCATAATTCGAATTTTAACCTGTTCTTTTAAGGCTAGTGTGTAATCTGAAAATATAAGATGATCCTGGAACTTCTTGTTATGTCATAAAGTAAGGAAAAGCTTAAGAAACGCTGGGAAATATCAAAATGACATAAGGGTTTGCCTGAAGGTACTCCCTCTGACCAAATGTGGGGCAAAAGATTCAGAAAATTTCAGCAGCAACATAAATAGAATTGAATAACCTCTTTTGGTATAAGAAATTGAGCCAGAAAATCACACAGGCCAATAGGGCGAATACATTTAAAGACTTTCATATGCCAGGACGTATGGACCTAAGTAAATGATAGTTTATTTTCAGAGCTACAAGTGTAAAGAAGAGCAAAACAATAAAGCTTGGGTAGTTCTCCTGCATTAAGTAGATTCAGGAAAACACAACCCAAGTAAGTTGAGAATACAGTACTTTGACTCTCTTCAGGCTGTTTACGCTTAGTTGCTCAGTCATGTCTGACTCTTTGCGACCCCAGGGGCTGTAGCCCACTGGGCCCCTCTGTCCATGGGATTCTTCAGGCAAGAATACTGGGGCAGGGGGCCATTTCTTTCTCCAGGGAATCTTCCTGACCCAGGGATGGAACCCAGGGCCTCTTGCACTGCAGGCAGACTCTTCACCATCTGCACCACCAGGGAAGCCCCAAGACCAAAAAAAAAAAAAAACCCCAATATAAAAGAAATCCCATCTAGACAAATCCTATTTCAGTACATAGGTTTGTTTTTCTGCAGAGAGATGGGATAACATGTCAGAAATATACTTTCTGTGTATTTGAGGATTGATCCCATAAGGAAGCACCCTGTGGCCGGAGGTGGTGGTTTCTCACTGTTACGGGAAATGCAGGAACCACCACTGGTGCTGGATTGAGATTCAAGATAACCTTATAGTCAGGACTTCTCAACCTCAGCACTACTAACATTTTGGATCCAATAATCCTTCATCGTGGGGGCTTGTCCTGTACTTTGTAGGATATTTCGCATCTCTGGCTTCTACTTAGTAAATGGGAGAGGTAACCAGATCTGTCCCCCACCCCCCCAGCTCTAACAACCAGAACTGTCTGTTCAGTTCAGTTCAGTTCAGTCACTCAGTCGTGTCTGACTCTTTGAGACCCCATGAACCGCAGCACGCCAGATCTCCCTGTCCATCACCAACTCCCGGAGTTTACTCAAACTCATGTCCATTGAGTTGGTGACGCCATCTGACCATCTCATCCTCTGTTGTCCCCTTTCCTCCCACCTTTAATCTTTCCCAACATCAGGGTCTTTTCAAATGAGTCAGCTCTTCACATCAGGTGCCCAAAATATTGGAGTTTCAGCTTCAACATCAGTCCTTCCAATGAACACCAAGGACTGATTTCCTTTAGGACGGACTGGTTGGATCTCCTGGTTGTCCAAGGGACTCTCAAGAGTCTTCTCCAACACCACAGTTCAAAAGCATCAATTCTTTTGCACTCAGCTTTCTTTATAGTCCACCTCTCACATCTATACATGACTACTGGAAAAACCATAGCCTTGACTAGATGGACCTTTGTTGACAAAGTAATGTCTCTGCTTTTTAATATGTCTGTAGACATCACCAAATGTCTGTTGGGGACAAAATCTCCCTCGTGGAGAACCACTGGTTTTTTAATAGGTGTAGATAAAGATATGTGTGTGTGCATGTGTGTGCATGAGCACACACATACATATATTTCCTAGTTCTATTGAGAGGAGCTGGAAGCAATGACAGTGTCATAGCTATGAGTACATTCATCACCCGGGTCTTGGGTTCTAACTACCATTCTTGACTAAAAGGAAGCAGAGTTCCTGAAATGGCTTCTCTATAAAATCTAATACTGGGGCCTGGAAAATATAAGATGATCCTTGAACTTCTTATGTCATAAAGTAAGGAAAAGCTTAAGAAATGCTGGGAAATATCAAAATGACATAAGGGTTTGCCTGAAGGTACTCCCTCTGACCAAATATGGGGCAAAAGATTCAGAAAATTTCAGCAGCAACATAAATAGAATTGAATAAAATAAGAATATATAGTCAATACTAAATAAATAAGAGTTGTTTTTTTTTTACGGTAGAATATCAATCAGTGAACCTAGAAATGATGGTGATTCTATCATTAGGAGATAACATAGGCTGGTTAATAATTGATTCAGGCAAGAATAATAGGTGCTAAAACCATGGGGTGAGAGTGGATGACTAACAGTATGTTTACATCTTAAAATTTTTGGAAAGTCAATGGCTTGATTGAAGGGCATATTATTCTTATTTAAATGCCTTTATTGAAAGAAATCTAAATTATGGAACATTCCATATTCAAATGAGCATATATAATTATACTAATCAGCATCAATGCCTGGAAAAATAAATATTTGTTGAATGAATGATGCATCCTTACTAAGCATGATAAACGGCTGTTGCATTGATCTAAGAATCAGAAATGTGCCATTGTGACATATGAGGATAGCAGTCAGTTGCAATTGCCTTAGCCTAAACAGATGTTTATTACATCATGAGAGAAGTTTTAAATGTTAGGCTTCAGCTATGCATATGATTCAGTGTTTTGATGCTGGAAAAAAACATTCCTATGGAATAAGGAAGACAAAACTGAACTGTTCTTTTATATTATCTTTTATTTTTTTCATATTTGAAAATTGACTTTGTTTTCTGTATTTTCTTTATGGAGTTCATACGATAGTATGTTGGAGTGTCTTAATCTGTTTTTCCTGTTTCTTTTTTAAAAAAATTTTTATTGGAGTACAGTTGCTTTACAATGTTATGTTTCTACTGCACAGCAAAATGAATCGGCCATTCATAGACATGTCCTCTCCCTTTTGGATTTCCTTCATTCGGGTCATTACAGTGCATTAAGTAGAGTTCCTCTGCAGCCAAAGGGGCAAGGTAAAATCCCACAAGACCAGATAAATGAAGCTATTAATGTCTTGTCTTTTAATATGAAGTCCACTGGAGTAAATTGATAAGAATACCAGCAGGTGAATTTAAGGAAGGCAAATTGTAAAATGTACATGGTACACTAGGTCATTAATTGGCTTGTATATTGACCTTACTGTGTGCCAGGCATGGTTCCAAGTCCTTTAGATACATTAGCTCACTGACACTTGATAACAATAGTGTGAAGCAGGTACAGTGATCCTTCCCGCTTTTAAGACGAAGAGATGAAAAGGTTAAATAATTTTTTCAACATAAGAAAGCTGGTAAATCTTGGGAACAGGGCTAAATACAAGGGTCTGGTACCAGAGTGTGGGCCCTCATCTCCTCCCCCCTACTCTGCCCCACTTCTGCCTTATGATCTCCATATACAGTTTGCTTGCCTTTTTGGATGATTCACTTAAAAATGTTTAAAAATTATTGCCATTAATAATTCACTTTACACATTTATATGTATTCTATTTTTGAGATAAACATTAATATGATAATTACATAAGGAATCCTTTTTTTATCTGCCCACTTCATGTTTTTTATTTTTTATTGAAGCATAGTTGATTTACAATGTTGTGTTAGTTTCAGCTGTACATCAAAGTGATTCAGTTATGCATATTATTCGTTTTCAGATTCTTTTCCCATTTAGGTTATTACAAAGTAATGAGTACAGTTCACTGTGATACATAGTCCGTCTTTACTGGTTATCATTGTATTTATAGTAGTGTGTATATGTTAATTCCAAACTTCCCATTTATCCTTCCCATCCTTCCCTTTACCCTTTGGTAACCATAAATTTGTTTTCTATGTCTGTGAGTCTATTTCTGCTTTGTAAATAAGTTCATTTGCATCATGGTTGTTTTTTTAGATTTCACGTATATTATGACATTTGTCTTTCTCTGCATGGCTCACTTCACTTGTATGATAATCTCCAGGTCCACCCCTGTTGCTGTGAATGGCAGTATTTCACTCTTTCTTTATCGTTGATTAGTATTCCACTGCGTATATATGTGCCGGAGCTTTTTTATTCATTCATCTGTCAGTGGACATTCAGGTTGCGTGTATGTCTTGGCCATTGTCAGTAGCGCTGCAGTGAACATCGGGGTGCATGTATCTTTTTGAATTCTAGTTTTCTTCAGATATATGTCCAGGAGTGGGTTTACAGGGTCATATGGTAGCTCTGTGTTCAATTTTTTCATTTTTAGATGGAAGGAACTTTAAAATAAGGTTGCTTACCTCATCTAATCACTCTCTAAGCCCAGACCTTGAAACCTGAAGTATATTCTCCCCATGGCTTTGCAGGTGAATTTGAATAAGTTGGCAAAACAAATCCCACGGTCCTGACAGTCCCAGCGATGGCTCTGGGTCACTGCGTCTGTGTGGGACAAGAGGAGGCCCTGAAGGGTGAAGGTGTGTGATTCATCTAAGTCAAGGCTACATCTGTGGTTTTCTGCTTAAGTGCAAGCACTCATGCTCTCCTAACTGCTTCTCATCCAGTGACAACATTCAGAGGCCGAGAGGGACCCTGCTGCGTGCTGCTTGGAGGCCCCCTCCAGAACTGTCTGGGCTCTGGTGTGTGCTGAGAAATGAGTCCATTGATTGCTCCCTGGGGGCATATAAATCCACTAAAACATTGTCTAACTCTATGATATGTGTATTTTCACAGAAGCAGCCATAATGTGGACTAGATTTACATCTCCTACTGAACTTTAAATTTTCTGCTATGGGTTTTTGTTGTCTCCTTCTAGCAAAGCTGCCTTACTGTGTTTGTCAAAGTTTTCTGTGAAGGGCAGGTGTTCAGTGGGTAAGGAAGGCCTCAGCTGGGGCCTGGGGTGTCAAGTTCTTTTAAAACTGCTGAGGAAACAAACTAGTGAGCCCAGGAGACAGGGTATAGACCAGAGGGTGCATAGATCATGCAACAGATCATGCAGCTTCTAATCAATTAGAAGACTTCACAGAGGCTGAGTAGCAACAAGATTTCTCCCCAGAAAGAGTTTGAGGGTGATCATATTGAATGGAAGAAGGGTTGGGGGAATACCTAAATTTAGCCAAAACCCTGAATATTCAGGAAGTTAGAAGGATAACTGAAGACTAGCAGCAGTATCAGAGGGCTTCCCAGGAGGTTCAGTGACAGAGAATCCACCTGCCAATGGAGGAGACTCGGGTTCGATCGCTGGGTCAGGAAGATTCCCTGGAGTAGGAAATGAAAACTGACTCCAGTATTCTTGCCTGGGAAATCCCATGGACAAGGAAGCCTGGAGGGCTACAGTCCATGGAGTCACAAAGAGTTAGACATGATTGAGCATGCACGCACACAGCAGTCTCTTGACTTGATATAAACATACATCTATCAAGGATCAAATACTGGCAGCTGAGAAACAAGAGTATGTGACCCACCAAATCATGGAGGGGGGATCAGCTCCTCAACTCCAGTCCTGCTGACCCTGGGCCTCTTCCCCACAGAGCAAGGAACATTAGCACAGAGCAAATCTCATCCAGGAGCTGAGTCAAGTTCGGGGTCCTCAGCACAGCTTACAAGGCTTCCTGCTTCTGACTCTGTCCCCTCCCGCTCCCTCCCCACCTAACCCCAGCCTACAGCCTCTGGGTCTTTGCGTTGCAACTCTGAGTGAATTTCTCTGCTGGGGCTGTTCCTTCTGCCAGCAACACGGCCCCTTTCTTTTCCTTAGCAGCCCCCTTGACTTAAATGGTAATTACCCCTTCCTTCAGGAAGCCCTCTTTTCTTTGGCTCCTGAAGTCCTGATTAGCGATCCCTCCTATATTTCCCTGTGCTGGAACATATCAGTACCATCCTGCAATGACTTGTTTACACTTCTACACTCACTCCCCTACTAATTCTGATCTGGAGACTAGTACCGGTGCTAATAATCGTGTTAATAGTAAAACAAGTACTAGCCGATAGTTAACAGCTAACACATACGCTTGTCTTTCCAGCACCAGCAGAGTCTGGCGTATATAAGTTCTCTATAAATATTAGTCAGATGATAAGGGATCCCAGATTAGACATGCATTTAAGTCTTGGACAATGTCCTGAAGTCATAAAAGTCAAGATTGTTTATTGCTTTTCTTAATATAGAAGCAATGTTTAGGCACTACAGAAAAATCAGAAAATGCTGTGAAGCAGAGCAAAACAATACATTTGTAATTCCACCACACATAGGCAGTCACTGTTAGCACACATTGTATTTTTCTCACCTTAAGTTTTGCAAGCTCCCTTTCCCAATACAGTAAATTCTCTACCTATGGAACTATAAGTTGCAAACTTCTGAATATGTGAGCATGCATTTGTATGTCGGATCATGTAAGTTAACTCATGTGTCTGGTGTACGTCGTCATGTGCCTGCATCGTCCACCAGTGGTTGTGCTTTAACGTACTTTACCGTACAGTACTACTTTTGAGTACGGTAGTGCAGTATCTTTATTTCAAGCCCAGGATGTCCAGAAGCAAGCGTAAAAGCAGCGGTGATATAGCTGGCACAGACCTACCTAGACATCACTGCATCTTTTTCTCGAGAGGGTAAATAGAATTGAATTCAGCAAGGAACCACAACCTGTGCCATCAGCATCAGCATGGGTGAACTGGCAGCTTCACCTGTCTCCTGTTGCTGAGGATCCTCCAGCTCCCCCATCTCCCACCTCCTCTCCCTGCTCCAGGCAGTAACTCTCCTTGCCTGTTCACTCAGCGCCAGCCCCTGGTGCCAGCTGCTGTACTGGACTACGGTACTTCTCAGGTTACTCTTGTTGCTGCTCAGTTGCTGAGGCACGTCCAACTCTTGGCGACCCCACGGACTACAGCATGCCAGGCCCCTCTGTCTGTCGCTGTCCCCCAGAGTTTGCGCAAATTCATGTCCATTGAGTCGGTGATGCTATCTAACCATCTCATCAAGTTACCGTACTGTAAGGGTAAAAATGTTTATTTTTTGTGTTTTTTTATGTTTTATTTGCCTGAAAAGTATTACAACATGTTACAATACAGTACTATATAGCTGATTGTATTAGTTGGGTACCTAGGCTAACTTTGTTGGACTCACAAACAAATTCGATTTACAAACATGCTGTTGGAATGGAACTCATTCATATGTAGGGGACTTGTGGTATTGGCTATCCTGACCATCTTTGCATGATAACAAAGACAGTCTGTAACATCATTTGTGCCTCTGAATATCTTTACATTGTATGGTGATCTCTTTAGCCAAACATCTTTTGTTAAATATTTAGATAAGTCCTAGCTTTTTGCATTAATAAATGTATGAGGAACATTCTGTAGATAAGTATTTGTGCATGTTCTTAGAATGAATTCCTTACATGTAGAATTACTGTATCAAAGTACATACAAATATCTCCAAAGTCTTAATCTTGTAAGATGAATTGGCAGGTCACTTTTCGGAAAGGTTATGAGTGTTGAACTGCAATGAACTGGGCATTATCTTAAAATACAACAAACAGAAAAGCAAATTTTGTAAATTCAGTGATGGGGAAGAGTTGTTTTATTATTTGATTTTTAACAAGGAAGAGATTTTATGCACTTTGTGGGCTGTCTGAACCTCACCTTTTGTGAACTGTCTGCTGTGGGCTCTTTCTTATTTTTCTATCAACTTGTAGAAAGCTCTGGTTTAATGACAGTGACAGTTACAACTTATCACGCAGTTACTGTGTCTGGTGCTGGGCTGAGCCCACCACTACCGAATACACAGCAAATATTTCCCCAGGCGGTTTGCATTTTAAAATACTCTCCTACTGAAGCCATTGCTCCTATTTCTCGAGGCGGCTTTTGGAGTGGTCTGTTTTAGAAGTCTGCATTAGTTCATATTTAGTATGTAGCATCTTGAGTGGGGGACAGAGGCTCAGAGTCTGTGTAGGTTGCCCTTGAGTCTGTGCAGCTCTGAGCCCATTCATCATCAGAAAGGCCCCACCCTGCTGGGGTGTCCACGGGGTCGCTACCCTAAATGCTCTGGCCTGGGACTCTGGGTGGTAACCTCAGAGTGTGGTCCCCAGGACTCAGTGGGGTCCCCTCTGTGCCCCCTGCTCCCTCTCTGCACCAATTCCTAAGAGGCAGAACCACGAGAGTAGGTGTGACAAGGTGACAATTACACCACTGTCCAGTGATACTGAAATATGGGGTCAGAACACCCTGGAGAGCTCTTGGACATTGATCCAAGCACCTATAGGAAACCACGCAGGGTCATGACCAAGGAAGAAGACCAATGACCCACTGGCTCTCGAAACCTCCTGAAACAGACGCATCCCTCTTGTGCATTTGGGCACTGTTTACCCTGTTGTCATTGTTACGTGGAAGCCGGTCTAAAATGGTTCTAAGGTAGCTTCTCCTGCTGGCTCAGACAGTAAAGAATCTGCTTGCAATGCAGGAGACCTGGGTTCGATCTCTGGGTTGGAAAGATCTCCTGGAGAAGGAAATGGCAACCCACTTCAGTATTCTTGCCTGAGAATCCCATGGACAGAGGAGTGTGGAGGGCTACAGTCCACAGGGTCACAAAAGAGTAGGATACAATTGAGCGACTAATACTCTTTCAAGGCAGCTTCTAAGCGGGGCCACCGTTTTCTCTGTCTGCCCCTTCTCTTCCCTAACAAGGCCTGAGGGGCATAGCATCCTTCTGGGTGCAGAGGCTGTGCCCACCTGAAGGGGGGCAGCCCCTCTGAGTGTTCCCTACTCCCCCTGTCTGCTTGGCAGCAAATACACACTCACCTGTGCTCCCTTCAGCCTCTGACCAGCTTTTGCCTGGTCGTCCTCACTTCCCCTGCATGGAGAGGTGAGATGCAAGCTTCAGGTTTGGGAGCTGGGGACGGAATACGGCAAAGTGGTCTTTCCGTTGACTTTGGCTCCAGCCCTTTAGGCTGATGGACTCCGGCAAGGGGCACTCCAGGCTGTCCTGCTCTGCCTCTCACCCCCACCGCCTTGGATCTGGCCCTGGGAACCAGATGTCATTGGTTTCCTCTCTGGGCACCTGCCTTCCCGGGGGACTAGAGGCGAGGGGCAGGACCAGACAGTAGTCTGGTAGTAGTTTTCAGATCTGTATGAAATGCGAGGAAAAAACAGATGGCCTCTCCCTTCGTGTAGCTTCCTGTCTGGCGAGGCAGACAGACATGAATCAATGACCAAATAAGTATATGCTCTGGGTCAGAACCTACAGTCAAAACTCTGGGGTCGGAGACAGAACGTTCTCTGTTCTGTATCTGAACTCTATTTGTTCTCTAGACCCCATGTCTGCAAAGAACCTGAAGGAGTCTTGTTCATACGTTTTTGGGTAATTTCACGGTCAATTTAGAAAGCAGGCTTGATTGATTCAGAATTTCAGCTCCATGACTGGGTCTCCTCCATTGTCCGGGGTTGATCCTCCTCTCTACGTTTATATAGAGGAACAGAGAAAGCAGCAAAAAGGAGCAGGAGGCACAGCCCTGGGCAGGGGGCTGCTGCTCCCGCTGCTTGTTCTCTTTCTGAAAGCCTGGCCCTCCCGGTCATCGGCCACCAGCCTTGACTGCAGCCTGCTTGCCTTGTGCCCAGTCCCCTCTTGGTGTGGACACGCCCCCCTCACACCCTGACTGGTTTGGGACCTGATCTGTTCAGACAGAATTGAGGGACACGGGGAGAGCCTTGGGCTAACAGAAGAGGACTGGGATAGTGCCTCCCAGTGGCCACGATTGTCTAGAAAAGCTGGCAGGCTCCTTAAATTAGTGATAACACTCAGTCACTAAGTTGTGTCTGACTCTTTTCCACCCCATAGACTGTAGCATGCCAGCCTCCCCTGCCCTTCACTATCTCCTGGAGTTTACTCAAATTCATGTCCATTGAGTTGGTGATGCCATCCAACCATCTCAGCCTTTGCCACCCCCTTCTCCTCCTGCCCTCAATCTTTCCCAGCATCAGGGTCTTTTCCAATGAGTTGGCTCTTTGCATTGGATGGCTAAAGTATTGGAGCTTCAGCATCAACCTTTCCAGTGAATATTCAGAGATGATTTCCTTTAGCATTGACTGGTTTGATTCTCCTTGCAGTCCAAGAGACTCTCCTTGAATTGACATTCTTTTCAAAAAGAGATGTATCTTCCTGTGCAATATTCCACAATAGTATGCCATAGACACTCTGGTCTGAAGATAACAGCCTGCTGTTGTCAGTCGGAGTCTTTAAAAGCAGTCAAGTGAGCTAGCTCTTAAACTCGCAACTACGGATCTTTGAGTTGCCCCAGGCAGGGAGCACTGTGGAAATAGTTTCTCCGGGTAGATCTGCTGTTACTTTTATTTAGTCACTCTGCCTAGTCACTAAAAACAAAACTGCATTTACTGAGAAAACGTACTGACAAAGTACAGGTACTTCCAGTGTGGTTTCTTCATTCATCTTGATTACTGACTGTACACGTGACCCTGGAAGAGGAGGCTGCAGTCAAATGAATTTCCCTAAGGGTGCTGGGCCTGAAGGGAATGCTTTCAAGGTCTATAAACAGTAGATAAGCCAGGAGGCTCCAGGAAAGAGGAGGCCCCTGGGGGTCACAGACAAGGACAAGGCTTTTCGAGAAGTGTTAAAATGTCCAGTGGATCTAGCCTCATACCTTGTTGATGGGAATGTAAATTGGTGTAGCCACTATGAAAAGCAGTATGGAGGGTCCTCAAAAAATTAAAAATAGAACTACCATATGATCTAGCAATTCCACTTCTGGGTATTTATCCCATGAAAACAAAAACACTAATTCGAAAGATCTATGCAGCATTATCTACAATAGCTGAGATGTGCAAGTGACCAAAGTGACCATCTGTAGGTGAATGGATGAAGAGGATGTGGCGTGTGTGTGTGGGAAGTATACACACACACACACGCACATGCAATGGAATATTACTCAGCTATTTAAAAAATGAAAGTTTGTCATTTGCAACAAACTGAATGGATCTAAAGTGGCTACCCACTCCGTTATTCTTGCTTGAAGAATTCCACGGAGAGAGGAGGCTGGCAGGCTGTAGTCCATGGGGTCGCAAAGAGTTGGACACGACTGAGTGACCAACACTTGTGCTTTCACACAGGAGTGTCAGGTGAACTGTAAGCTATGCCCAAGGATGGGCTGAGGACACAATCTGTCCCAGTTTCAGCACCAGCAAGAAAGGTTTTCTGGTCCATCTGCTGTTCTGTCTCCCTCTTCTTTGCAAAGCAATGATGCTGATGAGAACAGCAATGTAAGTGGCTCATAGTTCCTGGGGTCTGAGTCCCAACAGTGGACCAGAGCTGTGTGTAGATAGTAGAACACTGCAGGTGAGGGCTGTTATGATCAGAGAGGTTTGGTAACTTGTCTAGGGTCACACAGCTAGTGCTAGGATATAGATTTGAACCTGCTCTCCTTCCAAAGTCCAAGCTTGTTCCACTTTGCCTTCGGGGTTGGAGAAGCTGTCTTTTACCAAGGAAAAGAAAATGTGTTCATATAAATCCCATACCCCCAGTTTTGACTTCACTAATTGCTTCTAATAAAAAAAACACTTAGCCCATAATACACAGTCCTCTCCTTGTAGCCATCTTGGGGTCATCCTCTAGAGGTCAAGCCACCATCTTAAGAGTCCTGCCTTGCTATGGGGATATAGTCTGAACCCCCTCAGACTCACTGGGTGCCCCCTACTCCCCCCTTGCCAGTCCAGCCTCCACACACACGTCGGTCGTTGAAGCTGTGATCTCATCCTGACATGAATCAATTCCCGAACTTTCACCATCACTGAGGCTAGCACGACCCTGCCTCTCTCAGCTCTACTCCCGTTTCCTCCTTGTTCTGTGCCCCCCACCCTTCGCCACTCTAGAGACATATTAATTCTAGGTTCTCCCTACAGATCATGTCAGTCCCAGCAGGAGATGAGTCTTTCCCTTTCCTGTATCTTAGACTTTTCACATGCCCAGCTCCCCATAATAGGTCTTGCATTTTAAAAGGAAGAAATTCTCCCTTTGTTCCCAGACAGGTATTCCCTCACCCTCACCAAGTGCCTCCATAATTTCATATGCATTCTTCCATGATTTCCCTAGCAACACAGTATCACAATCATTTGGGTATAGTCTTGTCTATTAGTGAATGGCTTGAGTGAAGGCCCAGAGGTCTGTCCGATCACATTTGCAGGATTTCTGGTCTATAGTAAGAAGCTAAATATGATGTTTGAATTAATGAGTGAATGAATGGACACAATACTGTTGAGGAGCATTCTAGAAAGGTTCCAACCCTCCAACAGTCACAGAACTATTCAGCTTGGAGACCTATATGGAGTAACATGAAAACTGTCAGCTTCTCCAAGAGCAAAGAATCAGGAGTGAAGACCCACCACTGGGAAGTTCTGATCCTCATGTTGAAAGCTGATGGATATTGACAGAGAGAGAGACACTCAGCTTGTGTGGGTGTTTCAAGTCAGCTCTGACACATAAGCTACCTGCCTCAACTCTTATTAAAAGTCAAAGAGGGAGCACATGGAGGGCTCATGAACAGGGCAAGAATGAGCTGTGAATGGAGGCTAAACGTGGGTACCCCCAGGAGAAGTCAGCTTTGGAAACATGGAGGAGGTGGAGGGGATGCTCTAGATCATGTGACTTTACACATGCTTTCAAGATACTCTCTTGCATGTATTGCAACTCTGCTGCTTAGAGAACATAGCTTACACATTTAGAATGTAGCCCCTGATACTTTGTGTTTCTTTTCTTTTTTTTAAACTGAAGACAGAGGAATCTGGCAGGCTACCTTCCTGGGGTCCCAAAAGAGTTGGACACAACTTATGACTCAATAACAATCACTGATTACGATGTTACATCAGTTTCCGGTGTCCAGCGAAGTGGTTCAGTTATACATACGTAGTGCTGTGCTGTGTTTAGTTGCTCAGTCGTGTCCAACTCTTTGCAACCCCATGCACTGTAGCCCACCAGGTTACTCTGTCCATGGGGATTCTTCAGGCAAGAATATTGGAGTGGGTTGCCATGCCCTCCTCCATATATATATTTTTTTCAGATTCCTTTTTAAAGCAGAAAAAGATTTATTATAAACTCTTTATTTCTTCTTTGCTAGTTTTTCTTAATAGTTATAGCTTAATTTACAAACAATATTGACATGCACTGTCACTGATTCCATGGCAGAATTTTCTTCTCGTTATGCCGAGGAGGAAACTTGAAAGCACTGTAGGCTCGTCCAGTCTCTAAATCTGTGAATTATTCTTTGAAGTGGCCATTGACCTTGTTCTTCACTTTCTCCAGGTTCAAACGTCTAAGGACTGATTGCTAATTATATGAAAAAATGGTTTCTTCACATATATTTCCTTCATTTTACTCCAATTTCTTAAAAAAAAAAGATACGAGTTTGACCTAATAGTGATATTAATATAATAATTGTAACTTGTTTACAGATTCTTTTCCCTTATAGGTTATTACAAAATATTGAGTATAGCTCCCTATGCTACACAGTGGGTCCTTCTTAGTTATCTGTTTTGAATAGCCCTGGGATGCTTTGCAGGGCTTCCCAGGTGAGGTAGTGGTAAAGAATCCGCCGGCCAATGCAAGAGACACAGGAGATGTGGGCTCAATCCCTAGGTCAGGAAGATCCCCTGGAGAAGGGAATAGCAGCCCATTCTAGTATTTTTGCCTGGAGAATCCGATGGACGGAGGAGCCTGGTGGGCTAAGTCCACGGGGTCAGAAAGACTCAGGCATGACTGAGCACACACACATGTGATACTGTGGTCTCCCTGAGATGCAGTGCTGAAGTAACCAAAATGGGCACATATCAAAGTTGATGCCCCTTCCTGATAGATGGCCCTCTCCAAAACACTGAGTCAATTTTTCTTTCTTTATATGCACTTCTAGAAAGGGATAAGCTTGTATGACTACGGTTAAGCATGAGGGCTGTGGAGCCAGGCTGTGCCGATTCTAATTTGGCTCTGACATTTATTAGCTGAGTCACCAGAAATGCAGTATTTATATTCTTCAAACCTCAGTTTCCTAAACTGAACAGTGGGGATAATAATAGACTGCAACTGATAGGATTGTCATGAGGATGAAGGCGCTGGGCAGTCACTGGCTGCTATTATGAGCTGTGGTTGTCTAGTTTCCAAGCTCGGAGTGGATAAGAAGCAGCAGATGAGCTGGTGTGGCTGAGGCCAGTGTGCTGAGAGCTGTGTCATCTGAGCTCCTGGCAGTAACACAGGCGTCAGAACACAAACACAAATATAAAATGGTTGGCACTTTGGGGCTATGGACCCAGTCACTGGAAACAATAAAAAATGCCCTGCCCTCCTGTATCTTTCCGGTCTGGCCGGGGAGCTGATACTGAAGAGCTGAACCTATAATGTCAGTTATGATGGGGATTTGAGGGAAAATAACGCAGCCTGTGGGGAGAGAAAATGATGAGGTCAGAGGGAACCTCTCTGGGGAGGAGCCTGGGCTAAGACCCACATGCTGAGAAGGGGCGATCATATAGAAATGTGGGGAGAAGCATTGCAGGTGCGGAGGGAACAGCAGGGGCCAGGCCAGGAGCCTGGGTGCTTGGTGGGTGTCTGACATCAGAATGAAGGTCTATTTTGTCCACTGCTGTACTCCAGGTACCTAGAAGGATGCTGGGCAGATACTGGTTGCTCGATTAATGTGCTGGAATGAAGAATCAAAGAAGGGGGAGGTCTATGCAACTGGACTGTTGGAAGCAAGAAGGCTGGAGGGAGAGTTCAGCAGGAGAGCAGGGTCTAGACCACGCCAGGCCCTGCGGCCCCGGGGCGGGCAGTCAGATGTCACAGAGATGGATGCGAGGTCCCTCGGGGCTTGGAGCGAGTGGATGACATGAGACGACTCAGTCTTTAAAAGCATCATTGCTGGCTGCTGGGTGAGACTAGATTATAGCGGATAGCTTGGGAATTACGGGTGGCAGGCAGGAGGTGATGGACTAGAGCGCAGTGAAGGCAGACAGCAGTCCGTGGCCACGTTCTGGTGTACACTGTGTTCACAACTGCGTAGCCCGAGGGAGAGAGGACTGGAGGACAAGGTAACCAACAAGAAGGGAGGAGACAGGTAAAATGGGACCTTTGTGTATGACTGAGAATTGTGCAGCAATGAACTTAACTTACAAATAGGGACCGGAGTAGACATCTAAAATGTGGTACAAAGCGTACACTTCAGAAAGACAAACACCTATGGCACAATCCCATTAATGTATATTTAAAAAATTTTATTGGTGTATACCTTCTTTATAATGTTGTGTTAGTTTGTACTGTGCAGAAGAATGAATGTCATATATATATATTTGCTGTTTAGTCACTAAGTCATCTCTGACTCTCTGACCCTGTGGACTGTAGCCCGCCAGGCTCCTCTGTCCATGGGATTTCCCAGGCAAGAATACTGGAGTGGGTTGCCATTTGCTTCTCCAGGGGATCTTCCTGACCCAGGGAGAGAACCTGTGTTTCTTGCATTGCAGGTGAATTCTTCACCACAGGGCCACCGGGGAAGCCTACATATGCACATATCCCCTCCCTTCTGGAAGTCCTCCCCATTCAGATCACCACAGTGCATTAAGGAGAGTTCCCTACGCTACACATTAGTTATCTATTTTATACACAGTACCAATCGTGTCAATCTCAAACACCCAATTCCTTCCACCACGCCCCACCTCCTCCTTAGTATCCATATATTTGTCATTACCTCTGTGTCTATTCTGCTTTGCAAGTAAGATCATCTGTATCATTTAAAAAATAGCTTTCAAACCTCATGTAGCTTACAGGCATATATACGTACATACATGTATACCCAAGGATAGACATTAAAGCTTACTGGAAGGAAATAGATGGAAATTCTCCATTTTAAAAAACACGGAATAATAATAAGAGAGTCTGTGCCAACCCAGTGGTGGTACCATGCCGTGAATCAAACATGCTGAACTCGAGAGTAAAGGGTCTTGACCCCTGAGGCTCAACAAAAATAATCCAATTCTTCGATAAACGCATGTAGTTTATAAAAACCTTTTTACTGTTGTGGTCCCTAGTCTCCAAGATGGTCCTTAACCACCACTGATTCCTGAGATTCACTTGTTTAGTTTTTTCTCACATGAAACAGGGTTTGACTTGTGAACCAGTGAGGATGTTACAGAAATTTCTTGACCATGTGGGACTTGAAGGCTGGGTCATCCATGTTGTTTTGGCTTGTGCCCTGTTATCTGGGGCTTCCCTCATAGCTCAGTCAGTAAGCAATCTGCCTGCAATGCAGGAGACCTGGGTTTGAATCATGGGTTGGGAAGATCCCCTGGAGAAGGAAATGGCAACCCACTCTAGTCTTCTTACCTGGAAAATCCCATGGACAGGAGAGCCTGGCATGCATCCATGGGGTCGCCAGAGTCAGACATGACCTGGCAACTAAACCACCACCTTCCATTCTCTGGACTTTGAGGCTGGGACATCAATGCCGTCTTGGCTGGTGCTTTGCTCTGTCACCTGCTCTTGGGGAAGCAGCTCCGTGGAGAGGTCCACATGGCTGGGACCGGAGGCCACCTGCCAACAACCAGAGTGACCTTGATTCACTCACCCAGCACTAGAATGAAGCATCTCAGAATCAAATCCTCCAGCCCCTGTGAAGTGTAAGGGAGACCTAGACCCCTGGCCACATCGTCAGCCCAACCTCATGAGAGCCAGAGCCAGAGCATGTAAATACAGTTGACTCTCAACCAACACAGGTTTAAATTGCATGCATCCACTTCTAAATGGGTTTATTTCAATAGTACATATGACAATGCTGCACAATCTGTAGATGGTTGGACCTGAGGATGTGGAACCATGGATACAGAAGACCTGGGATGCAGAGGGCTGACTATAAGTTCAGTGGATTTTCAACTGGGGGCAGAGGGTCTGTGCCACTAACCCCCCACCCCCCAGTGTTGTTTGATGGTCAACTGTAAACCACTCCCAGAATTCCTGGCTCGCAGAAACTGGGTGGGTAGTAAATGGTTATCATTGTTGCTAAGTTTTGGGGTAATTTGTAATGCTACAATAGATTCAGTGGATCCCATTTAAGTCAGTACTTTGAACTCTCTCCCAGCACTGCCTTACTAAGGAGTGCTGGGGAGTAAGAGCATTTTCTGGCTTGGGACTTTAGACAGGTAACTGCCTAGTTCAGGTAAACTCAAGTCCTGTGACAGTGGGGAAGATTGCAGTCAGGAG
The DNA here is from genome assembly GCF_019320065.1 of Cervus canadensis. Taxonomy (NCBI): domain Eukaryota; kingdom Metazoa; phylum Chordata; class Mammalia; order Artiodactyla; family Cervidae; genus Cervus; species Cervus canadensis. The sequence goes on from NC_057408.1 coordinate 52,559,822, forward strand.
GAGAAGGGAATGACAGAGGACGAGATGGTTGGATGGCATCACCGACTCGATGGACACAAGTTTGAGTAAGCTCCAAGAGATGGTGAAGGACAGAGAAACCCGGTGTGCTGCAGTCCCTGGGGTCGCATAGAGTCAGAGACGACTGAGCTACTGAACAACAACAAAATCAAGCACTGGCACTGTAGTCAGGCCTAGGTCTTTAAACAGATCTTTTTCTTCATCATCCAGACTTCTGAAAAAGCATCAACTTGCTTGGAAACCTCTTCTGTTTGTTCTCTTTACAGAGTTTTAAAAGACAGATGTGCAGCCCACATACAAACAGAGGAGCTGAGATGAGTGAGATGACTTCTATTTCCTGACTTTTAGTAAGGACTTAAACTTCCCACAGAAGGGGGGTGAGCGGGGGCACAGAGAATGGCATGTAAAAGATCCTTGAGTCTGTTAAGGAGCTTGGCAGGAGCAAGTGAACACCTTAGTGCATCATGGAGGAGAAAGTCAAGATGAAGCTGCGGAGCATTTTTTTCCCTTGTCGGAGGCAATGTCTGCTAGTTGCCACCATACTTTAAACATGCAGTGAACACAAAAATACTGGGTTGGCCAAAAAGTTTGGTTGTAAGTAAAACTAGAAGATATTGTCTTCATTTTCGCTAAGAACTTGATTGAACAACATACTTGATGCCTGAACAACCTTTTTGGCTGGAGTGGGTTGCCATTCCCTTCTCCAAATATAATGATTGAATTCTAGTAAATCAGAAGACCAGAGAGTGAATGGAACTTGCCACCTGGGGCAAACACACTTACCTTTGATGGAATTCAGAACTGGCCCATGATCTAGGGTTCTCACTTGCCAGATGAGGGACACAGTGCAGGGACTGTTTCCTGTTGTTCAGTTGCTCAGTCATGACTGACTCTTTGCCACCATATGGACTATAGCCCTACCAGGCTCCTCTGTCCATGGGGTCTCCCAGGCAAGAATACTGGGGTGGGTTGCCATTTCCTTCTCCAGGAGATCTTCCCCACCCAGGGATTGAACCAGAGTCTCCTGCCTTGGCAGGTGGATTCTTTACCACTGAGACATCTGGGAAGCCTTATGGTACAGGATACCAGGCTCAAAATGGACATGGAAACCAGTTCAGACAGGAGAGAAACGTGTCCTGGCCTCCGGCGAGAACTCAGGGATGTGTCACTTCTCTCATGGTGCCACTCAGCCTCAACTGAGATGCTGGCAAGAGCCCTGGGGTGGCCAAGGCTGAGCAAAGGAGGAAGGGGTCTTAACAACTATATGACACATAGAACAGGCCAGATGGAAAATAAAAGGCGGAGATAAAAGGTTCATTCCCAGAATGTGGAGACAGAGAATTCCAGAAAAGGCAGAGGGGAAAACTGTAAGATCAGAAGCCGGAAGATTCTTGGGATTCAGAGAGAAGGAGAAATACCTTCTTTATGTAAGAGGAAGGTCACTCAGGGTCACCCATCTGATTAACACTAAGAGAAGCAAATCCTTACTGAGAGCCTTCACTACATGCCAGGCCCAGTGCCCAGCTATTTGTACACACAGTCTTAACAACGATCCTCAGTGATGTTATCTTTCCTGAATGATGAAACTGAGGCCAAAAGAGAGGTTACATCACTTGCTCGAGGCCTCAGAGCTAAAAGAGCTGGTGTCAGGAGGCAGGCATCTGACTGTGGCCCGAGCTCTCCATCTCTCCTTGAGATGACCTCCTCACTGGGAGGGCAAGGCTGCAGAGGAGCAGAGGTACCGCAGGTCCCAGGACAGAAGAGACGAGCTGGGGAAATCACATTCAGATTTGGAAGTGAGTTCTTACAAGGATGAGCACATCTATTAGATGTGAATCTGTAACAACTGCATTTGCCTTAGAGAGGGCTTGTCTTGTCCCTTTGTACCCTAGTCTCACATGCATCCTGAACAGGAGGAAGGGAGCAAAATGTGATGGGGTGTAGGTGCCCCTCCGTGGGCCAGTCTGCAGCCAGAGTCACAACCAGAAACCTTTATCCGTTCTGGGCTTGTTTTCCCCCTCAAGGGCAGAAATTTATTTTGTATAGTACCTAACCCCTGAAGGTGAAAGTGTCAGCCACTCAGTCATATCTGACTCTTTTGTGACCCCCATGGACTGTAGCCTGAATAGCAACTCTGTCCATGGAATTCTCCAGACAAGAATACTAGAGTGAGTTGCCATTTCCTTCTCCAGGGGATCTTGATCCAGGGATTGAACCCTGGTCTCCTGCATTGCAGGCAGATTCTTTACCATCTGAGCCACTGGGGAAGCCCAAAGCCTAATGGAGGATGTGGTCACTGACCTCACTACTTCTCACATGCCAAGCGAGCGCTCTACCATTTGAGCTAATCCTAACACATAATCTGTCCTTAATGTTTCTTAAACTGAAATCATTTGTTTAAAAAATTCTTATGAAAAATTCTTTGGTTTGTCCAAACCATGAAGCAAATTAATTTTTTTCTGCACCTAATACACCCTCTAGGGACTAGATTTGGGGGGTGGTGGTTTGGATAGAATTTGGGAAACGGGGCACCTGGTGAGGAAGATTCAGTCTAAAGGATGAGGATCAGAACTAGTAACATTTAAAGGTTTGTTTTTTTTCCCCCCTACGAAAACCATCTCTTGATGCAGCTATTAAAAATAAAAATGAAGTGGTTTCATTTTCAGCTTTCTTTACCGTTCACTTTCAAAGAAAATTGGTTTCCATTGTCTTTCCTGTTCTCCATTCAGCTTCCTATTTCACATCTCTTTTTTGGTTATTTAGTTTTCTGGGATCAATCTTCTATCTTAATTTCACTGAGTCCTATAGTCTTCCTCGACTCCTGAATCTGCTCTTCTGTCATTTTCCAAGAATCAAAGAGGTTAAATTGAGAAATATATATTTCAGGAGGAAGGAAGGAGAAAAGGAAAAACAAACGACTCAGGTATTGAAAAGTCTGACTTCATAGAGTGCCAGGTTTGGGTTCACTTAATGATGAGACACTATTTTGATTTTGGTATCATCAGAGAACTTATTATTTGAAGACTTTTTAATGGCCCTTCTGACTGGTGTGAGCTGTTAGCTCATTGTCGCTTTGATATATATTTCTCTAACAGTAATGTTGAGCATCGTTCCGTGTGCCTGTGGGCCATCTGGAAGAATCACATTTTCATCGAGAAGGTCCCTGGTGTGTTTGTACCTTTGGGGTGGACAGAGGGACCCATCCAGTCTGTGCAGAGGCACAGAGGGCCTGGAACCTGTCTACGGTATTCCAAAGGAAACAGTGAAAGTGACTCCCTAACAACTGAGTTTGGTTGTTTTTAACAAACAATGGGGTAGCCTTTTATCATATTTGTTTTCTTTTCAAAAACCCTTCCAATTCTTGATATCTGAGGTAAGAGTCTCAGAGCCAGACTCTGAGGCCAGAGAGCCTGGGTCTGAACCTCACCTACCCTTGACTAACCTCTGTGTGCTTCTCCGTTTCCCTGTCTCTAAGATGGGAACAGTAAGAATATTCACATCATCAGACTGACATGAAGATGAAGGGAGTTAACATGGATACATGTAAAATCTTTCACAGTGCCTGGTATGTGAGCTCAGTAACATTATCTATTAGAGTATGTCCGTGTGGAGTGCTGTCCTAAGGCGCTTCAGTCGTGTCCCACTCTTCCGCGACCCCGTGGACGGTCGCCCTCCAGGCACCTCTTTCCATGGGATTTCCCAGGCAAGGATACTGGAGCAGGTTGCCATTTCCTTCTCCAGGGGATCTTCCCTACCCAGTGGTCGAATCCACATCTCTTAAATCTCCTGCATTGGCAGGCAGGTTCTTTACCACTGTACCTAATAATGTGATTGAGGAAGAAAGTAGGACTTGCCAGCCAAAGTATCAACCACCTGATAAGACAGAAGCATCCTGAAGCAACAGACATATACCACTCTCCATGCCTCATAGTTTGGGAACATAGAATAATACCTAAAAGATAGTGTAGTTGGGGGCAGGTTGTAGGGCTTGGAAGTACCCTCAGCAGTAAGGTTAGTTCTAACTTTAAAGTAGATACAAAAAAGGTGAAAGTGAAGGTCAAAGTAAGTTTTTTTCAAAGAGAAAAGAACCACCATCAAGAATTCTTAAATATACTTGCTGAGTACGTTTCATATAAAAGAAACATAAGAGCATCTTCTTACGGGATTTCGAGAGTTCATATTTTCTGTAAAGCAATAGTTTCAAGTAATGAGGTTTCCTTCCAATATAATGAAAGTATTAATGTACAGTTCCAGGAACAGATGCCCAAGATCATTTTAGATGACACATTGAGAATCACTGTGGGTGAAAATTATTAGAGAAGCCGAGACTAGGGATGATGCCCTGGGCCACCTCATCTTCTAGGACACTGCATCCCCAAACTGTGATCTTAAGGATGCCCAATGATGGTTTTGATGCTGGCAGAAAGCTACAGCAGGTGACCTTACTATCACCCTTTGTCTGATTAGGGGCTTCATAGCTTAGATTACCTTATTCCCCATTCATTTCTTAAATCTTTGAGTAGCACAGACAATTTTAAAAGGATCAAAAATGATGAGTTTCTCCCCTAAAAACCTCCTTATTCTCCAGTGCTGTCTCAGATGGCAGGGCAACGGTGGTTTTACTCAATTTGATAATATGGGAGGGAGTTAGGAGGCAAGAAGTCTATGGTTTGATGCATTTGTTCTCTGTGCTTCATACTGTTTATTAAACCAGATCACTTTAGGGCCTTGACTCATGTGTCAGTGGTATGGTTTCCATAGCAACAGGTATCAATTGAAAAAAAAAAATCAACATTCGTATGGTATAGGAAACTCCACTCAAGATTCTGTAATAACCTATATGGGAAAAGAATAAGAAAAACAATGGACATATGTATAACTGAATTACTTTGTTGTACACCTGAAACAACACTGCAAATCAACTAGACTCCAACATAAAACAAAAATTAAAAAAGCTACATCTCCCCTATAAAGTCAAACACTAAGGAACTGTTGTCTCCCAAGCCAATTCAAAACAGATTTGACCAACTATAATTATATTTTATTACTTGATCAGATTGTCTACATTATCATATCAGTAAGAAGATTTTTTTTTCTGGGAATTTCCCAAATCTGAAACAAACACATCAACAACACTAAATCTTAAAAAAGTAGTTCCTCTGAAGAAAATTATGAAGTATTAAAATTAATTTTGGCCTCTAACCGATGAAAACCTTTTTGGAAAAGTCCTATCGTTTTCTCTGTGGACTAAAGTGACTCATAATTAAAGGTTCTGACTTGCTGCTAATAGAGGATGCCAGAAATGATCTGAGTCACTGCTAAAATTAACACCAAGTTTTGATTCAATGAAACAATTAATCACATTTGTCTCATTTCATTTAAACCCTGACATGATGCTTTTGGAACTTCCTGCCTTAATTTGAAGATGTATTTATAAGATTTTCCACTAAGTTCTTGATATTGTTAGGGGGCAGCCTTACATGATGAATGGGATAAAGCTCTGTGTTCGATTCCTCAAATGGATCTCAACAATAGAGAAGGCAGGCTGGAGGGTGGGAAGGCTGGCCCGCCATGCTCCACGCCCCCCCAACACCCCCAGTCCCTAAACCCACCATTTTCCCCATCATAACCACTACATTCCAGTCTATACACTTTGGGTGGGAGGAGGGCATGGCAACCCACTCCAGTATTCTTGCCTGGAGAATCCCCATGGACAGAGGAGTCTTGTGGGCTACAGTCCATGGGGTTTCGAAGAGTCGGACACGACTGAGCGACTAAGTGTACACACACACACACACACACATAGACTAGTTGCCCAGTCCCCCACTGCTGTTAGGGTTTCATAGACTTCCTTCTTTGTACTTTGCACTTCTATATTGCCTGGCTATGTCTCCAGCCTGGCTTTTCAAGCACTGCAGATGAGTAAATCTAGTTGGTTTGGTGTTTTGTTTTTTTTTAAACATGGGACTAGCCAAGCACTGACGCCTACATTGGTGAAAGTATAGAAGGAAAAAATAACACATTTGGTAAGGAACAGATAAAAGTGGCTCTGAGAAAAGACTGTTTCAGAGAAAAGGTTAAGAAAATGAAGTACTCACGGTCCTAGTGCTTGGAAACCTTAGGCAGGGGACCATCAGCATCATCTCCTAGCTCTGAGCCAGTCATCTGTCTGTCCTTCCCCTGCTCTGCATCACGAGGCTAGTGGCAAACTCCATGCCCAGCCTTCCCTGCAACTGGTTTTGAGTTAAGTCGGGTTGGTGGGAAACTTGGATAGACACTGAAGGGCGAAGTCAGGATATTTCTCCCTGTCTCTGTAGCTGTGACCTTGGTTATTGTAGGAGTGATGCAGCTCCGCCTTTGGGTTCTGGTTACACACCTTTCGTCTGTGTCTCCATCCACAGCTCCAGGGTGGTGGAGGTTTCCTGCTACTATTGTGTTTTTCAGCTCTTGCCACCATCTTTGTAACCAATTCCCTATATTAACCGACCTCTACTGAAACATGTGGCATGGGTTCTGCTTTCCTTACAGGACTCTAGCTGTTACAGCTCCGTCATCTTACTCTATGGTCAGAGTATTTTTTCTTTATTAAACAATGCTTTTTTTCCTACATTGTTGTTCTTCAGTCACTAAGTTGTGTTCGACTCTTTGTGACCACGTGGATGGTAGCATGCCAGGCTTCCCTGCCCTTCGCCATCTCCTGGAGTTTGTTCAAACTCATGTCCATTGAGTTGGTGATACCATTCAACCATCTCATCCTCTGCTGCCCGCTTCTCCTTTTGCCTTCAGTCTTTCCCAGCACCAGGGTCTTTTCCAACGAGTCAACTCTTCACATGAGAGGGTCAAAGTATTGGAGCTTCAGCTTCAGAATCAGTCCTTCCAATGAATATTCAGGGTTGATTTCCTTTATACAACAGCATCATCTGAGTTATGTCATGCTGAACTGACTGCATGTGGCTGACCCAGTGTAATACGTAATTGGTTGCATTGAATATCAGATAGATAAAACCTTTGGCATAAATACTAGTTTATTCTTTGTTCTCAAAAAGAAATCCGTTATTTTCTCCCTAAGAAGATCATTTAAAGGATGGGTGAGGTGTTAGTAATAATTAGACTAAACAGTAGCATAAATCACATTGGAAAAAATGTATCTTATTGAGGAGCACCTGTCTACACATTTTGTAGTCCACACGATATTTTGTTTTCTTCAAGGAAAACAAAATCATTTATTTAACTCCTAACACACAGACGGTATTAATATATGCGAGAAGAAACATTAGAAGGGATGCAGGTTTAAAATACCAGAGATCCAAAGTCAGAGTGAGAAGTTCATGTTATGCAAAGATTTTTCAAGCTACCAATTAAATATCTCCATGTGCAAGAACAAGCTGATCAGGGCTCTTTGCCTATGACTCAGCATACAATTGCTTGAGCAGCCCTCATAATCTTAGAGGACTAGTTAATAAACCTAACAGGACAGAAACTGCAAAAAAGAGGCAGAAGTCAATATTTCATCATTCAATGATTTCTCTTGCCTGCCTAGTTAACTCCTCTCATCCTTCAAACAGGGGGTCAGTTGGCACCTCCTCATGGAACCAAATACTTTCTGTTACAGTCAAGTTACAGAGACCCTGCCTACCCTCAGCTGTGCATACACACTTAAGTCCATTCCAGCTGGCTGAATTGTTAGAAGGGATCTCTCTCTCTCCCCCACTGCATAGAAAGCCCTGTGAAGGCAGGAACCGTTTCTGCTATTGTTTGTTTTTATTTTCTTAGTGGGTAAGCATGAGTACTTAATACAAGACAACTGAAGGAGTGAATGAGAATAGAAAGGCCCAGAAGTTTCCAAACTTAGGAACTAGTGACAGCAAAGGTACTGGCCCCAACTTCTGCTTAAAGTGATTCTTCTGACCTCTGCTTACATTTGTCCTAGTCTGAGGCAAATTCACCCAGCCAATGATGTCATCCCTACCAGTCCTCAAAAGGGACTGTTTGTTCATGGTGTTTTTCTAATTGTAGTATTATAATAAAGTGGAGGATTTTGATAGGTTAGCATTTTAAAAGAAAAGCATAGATAGATCAAGGTGAATTACTGCGTGTGATGACAGCAATTCACACTTAAGGAATGGACAGACTGGAGGGGAATCCAAACGTGGGGGCAGGGAAGTCAAAGTGAGAAACCATTCCTTAAACAACAGCACAAGAAGGCCAGTCACTCAAGTAAGAGTTACCTTATCTGCCCTTCATATTAAAAAAAAAGGGTGCTGTAACCCAGGCTGCCGTCTTTATTTTGTCCCAAATAAAATTTAATTGGCTCCCCCCCCCCCCCAAAAAAAAGAAAAATCAAGCAGTTTTGGGTCAGCAGACCATAGGCAACAACTGAAGAAAGGTGATCTTGTTTCTACATGTTTGCCTCCTGCTTCAGGCCTGATGTCATTTGTCTGGAGCTCATTCAAGTATTGATACTCTAGAACAAAATAAGTGAATTAGAATGTGATGAACAGTAGTTTTGTCAAAGTAGTTTTTAATTTCAGCACTCAAAAGCATCAAATGCACACTCAGGCATACATACATAATATTTCTGGAGGAGGACATCCCTGTAATATAGTAGAAACAGACATCTGATACACGTTAGTTGATATAATTCTCAAATGTTGACTTTAAAATTTTTCTGTGAAGTGTGTCTTTTGATGAATATATTAGGGAACTTTTGGAAAGTAGCTGTCCAAGTATGTTGAAACTGGTATGCTGGTTCTTTATCTTCATTTTTCTGCTGTTTACTGATTTACTGTTTGATCTAACTGACTTTAAAAAAAATTTTATATACTTATTTTTGGCTGTGCTGGGTCTTCACTGCTTTGAGCGGGATTTTCTTTAGTTGTGGCAAGCAGAGGCTTCTCTAGCTGCTGTGGGCTCATTCAGTGGTTTCTCATTGTGGAGCTCTGGCTCTAGGGCATCGGGGCTTCAGTAGTTGCAGCTCCTGGGCTGTAGGTGCGCAGGCTCAATAGTTATGGCACACAGGCTTAGTTGCTCATGGCAAGTGGGATCTTCCTGGATCAGGGATCGAACCTGTGTCTCCTGCATTGGCAGGTGGATTCTTATATCCACAGGGCCACCACGGAAGTGCTCTGACCTTAATTTTAAATCCATCCACTAAAATCTTTTGTAATTCCAAAATCTCTTTGGTTTTCAAAGGAGAAAAGTTGACTGATTAACTGAATGTTAATTTTCTTGAAGACTCAGGTTATCAGAATTATCCAGATATTTTATGGGAAATGCAGAATGGTAGAAATTGCTATACTAGAGGGAGACAGTTCCCACTGGCATATTATTGATACATTCTTGCTAGTGATTAGCTGGTTTTCAAGATGCCCCATCTGTGGAGCATTTGACCAAAAAAATCAACTAACCTTCAACTCAGATCAGAACTTCTTGGGAGGAAAAAAAGCATTTCCCCTTTCAGGGATGATTTTTACTGCTTTTATTTTTTAAACCCTAGATGAAAAAAAATCATTGACATTTCCTTTAAACCCCCTTTAACATGTGTGCTTTAACATGTGTGCTAAGTCACTTCAGTCATGTCTGAGTCTTTGCAACACCGTGGACTGCAGCCCTCCAGGCTCCTCTGTCCATGGGATCCTCCAGGCGAGAATACTGGAGTGGGTAGCCATGCCCTCCTCCAGGGGATCTTCCTGACCCAGGGATGGAACCCTCATCTCTTAAGTCTCCTGCATTAGTAGGTGGGTTCTTTATCACTAGTACCACCTGGCTGTTTCAGTTCAGTTCAGTCGCTCAGTCATGTCCGACTCTTTGCAACCCCATGAATTGCAGCACGCCAGGCCTCCCTGTCCATCACCAACTCCTGGAGTTTACTCAAACTCATGTCCATCGAGTCAGTGATACCATCCAGCCATCTCATACTCTGTCGTCCCCTTCTCCTCCTGCCCCCGACCCCTCCCAGCATCAGGGTCTTTTCCAATGAGTCAACTCTTCGCATGAGGTGGCCAAAGTATTGGAGTTTCAGCTTCAGCATCAGTCCTTCCAGTGAACACCCAGGACTGATCTCCTTTAGGATGGACTGGGTTGGATCTCCTTGCAGTCCAAGGGACTCTCAAGAGTCTTCTCCAACACCACAGTTCAAAAGCATCAATTTTTCGACACTCAGCTTTCTTCACAGTCCACCTCTCACATCCATACATGACCACTGGAGAAACCATAGCCTTGATATGACCTGGCTCTTTACCATATCTCAAATCATGGTTTTCTGTTAATGTGATCAAGCCTACAAACAGCCTCGGAGCAGGTTTTCCTTTGGTGCAAAGGCTGTTCTGAGTTAACATCACACTGCTGACTAGTTCCCCTTGTGATATTCATTAACCAGTTACCTAAATGGAAATACCTGGGTGGCTTCTGACCATTGCAAGGGGTTGGTTTTCCAAGAGTGAACTGGCTGACCTTCAACCTGCAGCCTTCATCCCAAAAGCCTTGTGCTTCAACTGACTGAGTCGGGCGAGAGGTGATGCAAAAGAATGTGCTGAGATTTGAAACAGAACCATGGCAAATGTTCACAGAGAAGAGGCTAAATTAATAGTGATCACTTAACTAAACATATATTCATTTATCAAACTTTAGTGAGACTGTCTTACATAAAGAAAGATGGTTATCAAGTGAATAATGTTATCTTTAAGTATATGAACAAGGTTGGAGGATGCAGAGCAATTTATCTTCATTGCCACAGAATCATAAGCAATGAAATAAAATTACAAGTGAGAGAGAGTTTATGATAAGTAAATAAGCACTTGAATCTCTCTAAACCATCCAAGACAGATTGTGACATGTTCCTCTATTAATGTCTGGGGTTCTTTGCCTACTTAATGATGGAAGAATTCATCTATGTATTTTGTTGTTGTTGTTTAGTCGCTAAGCTGTGTCTGAACCTCTGTGACTCCATGGACTGTAGCCCGCTAGGCTCCTCTGTCCATGGGATTCTCCAGGCAAGAGTACTGGGGTGGGTTGCCATTTCCTTCTCTGGGGGATCTTTCTAACCCAGGGATAGAACCCTCATCTCTTACGTCTCTGCATTGGCAGGCAGATTCTTTACCACTGAGCCACCAGGGAACTGAGTTTCTACCAGGGTTAGGTTCTATGTTCAGCTCTTAGGAGACCGAAGGTGCTCTCCAGGTCAATTAGTTATAAATCAAACAGCATAGAAAATAAGCTAATTCTTTAGAAAATTAAAAGTCTTCAGAAACTGCTTTAGTTCAGATTTTTGAGTAAACAATCACTTAGACTTCCTTAGCTCTTGCAATGGGAGAGGGAAATAGCAGCCCACTCCAGTACTCTTGCCTGGAAAATTCCATGGACGGAGGAGCCTGGTAGGCTGCAGTCCATGGGGTCGCTAAGAGTCAGACACAACCGAGTGACTTCACTTTCACTTTTCACTTTCATGCACTGGAGAAGGAAATGGCAACCCACTCCAGTGTTCTTGCCTGGAGAGGCCCAGAGACAGGGGAGCCTGGTGGGCTGCTGTCTATGGGGTCGCACAGAGTCGGACACGACTGATGCGACTTAGCAGCAGCAGCAGCAGCTCCTGCAATGGTATGTCCCAGTGATAGCTTACAGTGAATGCTGTTAGATTTGTGATCAGGGACCAGGCTTGATCACTCAAGAGCTTTAGTGTAGCAAAGTTTTATTAATGTGAAAAAAGGACAGGAAAAGCTTCTGACATAGACATCAGAAGGGGGGATGGAGAGTGCCTCATCAAGGGAGTTATATACTTTTTCAATTGGTTATTACAGTAAATCAAAAGAATGTCTCAAGGTTCTAAAGGTCTTAGGAGACCCACTCCCACAATATACATTTTAAGATAACACAATTAGAACTAACAATAGAAAGATCTACTAGACCCACTCCCATAATATAATGTTAAGATTAGTCAGAAGGTTCTCAAGGAAAAACATGTTCTCAAGCAGGATACTTTGTTATATTGACTAAGACAAAGCAATGTAGATAAAAACAGTTTGTCCTTTTCTCCTCCTTGAGAACTCCTTACCCCCTCTCTCCTCCTTGGGGATCCTGGACTTATTATCAACCTACCAAGAAACTGACTCTCTCACCAGGGTTCTACTCTAAATTTTCCAAATGGAAATATTTCAACCATTGAGGTGGTGGTGATGGTTTAGTCGCTAAGTAGTGTCCGACTCTTGCGACCCCATGGACTGTAGCCTGCCAGACTCCTCTGTCCACAGGATTTTCCAGGCAAGGATACTGGAGTGGGTTGCCATTTCCTTCTCCAACCATTGAGATACTGATGCTTAAATGATGATAATGTCTGATATTTCAATCAGTATAACACACACACACTAAGCTTTTAAAGAAATGAGAAAAGTATATTTGAAATGTATATTTCATCCCTTTTTCTGGCACAGAGCTTTCAAAGCTCTTGAATTTCCTAAGAGAAGAGAGCTAACATATCTTTTGTTATGTTAATAAGGTGCCTTTTGGACCACAACTGAGGATGCGGGCTGGCTGGCAGGAAAACCAACCAGGACCTTGTAGGGCTGGAACCTTCACTCCCACCTCCTTGACCTCTGGGGAGGGGAGAAGGCTAGAGGTTGAGTTCAGTCACCAGTGGACAGTATTTTAATCAGCTGTGCCTATGTAACAAAGCACTCATATAACCCCCGAAAGACAAGGGTTTGGAGAGCTTCTGGGCTGGAAAACACATGCCTGGAGGGGGCATGGAAGCTCTGTGCCTTCCCTTCATAGCTTGCCCTGATGCTGGGAAAGATTGAAGGTGGGACGAGAAGGGGATGACCCAGGATGAGATGGTTGGATGGCATCACCGACTCAATGGACATGAGTTTGAGTAAACTCTTTCAGGAGTTGGTGATGGACAGGGGAGCCTGGCGTGCTGCAGCCCATGGGGTCACAAAGAGTCGGACGCAACTGAACTGAACTCGGGCTCTTCTTGTTGTTGTTCAGTCACCAAGTCACGTCCAACTCTTCGTGACCCTGTGGACTGCAGCATGCCAGGCTTCCCTGTCCCCCATCACCTCCTAGAGTTTGCTCAAACTCATGTCCATTGAGTTGGTGATGCAGCTAACTAGGCTCCCTGAGTCTCGAACTTGGATTGCTCGATTCAGAGTGAAGAGTGCTCACCATGGAACCATGGCTGGCCTGCTGCTTCCACTGCTGAGTCAGGCCAGGCACAGCCCCCAGCGTCTAGAACGAGGCTCTAGTTAGATGGAAAGAAATGGCTGAAGGGACTGGACTCCATGGCTTAGATGAAATTCTTTCATCTAAGACTTTTTGCTTGGGCCTTTTTATCTCTGTCAGACTGTACTGAAGAAAGAAAACGCTTTTCAACATTATTATTTTGAGAAGACACTTCATCTCTTGCCCTCAACATTAGGTAAATATATGTTTTTTACCTCAGTGTATGAAGGTTATAGGCAGTGGTTTATCATTTGTGAATGCATGGGTATTTTACTGTAAGGAAGGAAATGGTCAAATGTTGAAAAGATAAAAACTGAAGAGAACTGAAAGATCAAACATATTTTAGAATTAAGCTCTCTTCCTAAAAAAGATATTATCTTAAAAGCATGTCCTTTCTCATCATAAATTACAATCATGTTTATATGATGCCACTCAGGGCCCCGCAGGGCATAGTCCCTGTTCAGAAGCCTCTGATACCAAACTGTCAAAACATGGTATTTGATGTTAAGTGGTGTGAACAGATTTTATTTTAACTGACATACTGGAAGATGATTAATAGGATGAGTGAAACATCAAACAGTGAATGTACTTCAATGCAAGTTGAACAATATTTTAATAAGTAAAATAAGAAAACTATTTCACACTAGAAAATTCCAGTCACACTTAATGATTTTAAAGCAAAAAGTTATTTGACTTATCTCTCTAGTTCCACAGCATTGTGTTTAAGTAAATGGAAAGTCTCAGAACTGTCTTTGAGAAACCTGTGAAGGAACTTTTTAAGATAATGATAAATACGAGATTAGGAAATTCTCAGAGCGTCTATAAATTGCTAGTGTGTGTGCGCACATGTGTGTCTGTTAGTCGCTTAGTCTTGTCCGACTCTTTGCAACCCCATGGACTAACCAGGCTCCTCTGTCCATGGGATTTTCCAGGCAAGAACACCGTAGTCAGATGCCTTGTAGTGACTTGTCTCCAGACAAGTCCAAGGAGACCAAGGCAGATGGAGCTCTCGGGACGGAGTACCAAAGAGGAGAACTACAGTCTGGTGTTGTAGTGGAAACTTCAAGGCTATTATTAAAATAAGAAAATAAGAGAAAATACAATATGGCAGAAGAAAAAAAACACTACAGGATGAGCAAGAAGTAGTTTCTTAGCCAAGTCAAGTACTTAGGATCGGCCAAGAAAACACATGAAGACTGAGAGAAAGGAGATAAACAGTGTTTACAATTTGAGAAACAGAAAGTTTATAACAGCTTAATCCTCTTTTTTTTTTTTTTGAATAGTTGATTTACAATTTGGCACATGTACAGCAAAGTGATTCATTACTTATCTATACATATCTATATAAACATATGTTTTTCAGATTCCTTTCCATCATAGGCTTTTACAAGATATTGAATATAGTTCCCTGTGCTATACAGTCGGTCCTAGTTGTTTACCTGTTTTATATACGTGCATGCGTGCTAAGTTACTTCAGTTGTGTCTGACTCTTTGTGACCCTATGGACTACAGCTTGCCAGGCTCCTCTGTCCGTGGTCCATGAGATTCTCCAGCAAGAACACTGGAGTGGGTAGCCATTCCCTTCTCCAGGGGATCTTCCCAACCCAGGAATCGAACCTAGGTCTCTTACCCGCATCTCCTACATTGGCAGGTGGTTTCTTTCCCACTAGTACCACCTGGGAAGCCCATTTTATGTACAGTAGTGTGTATTTGTTCATCTCAAATTCCCAATTTATCCCTTCACCCCCCTGCCTTCTCCTTTGGTAACCATAAGTTTTTTTTTCTATGTCTGAGTCTACTTCTGTTTTGTAAATAAGCTCATGTGTATCTTTTCTGTAGTGATATCATATGATATTTAAGTGATATCATGGTATTATGTGACATTCGTCTTTGTCTGACTTACTTCACTTAGCAGGACAATCTCTAGGCCCATCCATGTTGCTGTAGTTAATCCTATTGAGGATAAAAGCTTTTGAAGGTTCTGTGAAATTTGAGTATATGGAATTATAAATAGCCTAATTTCTGCAGCATCTTTTCTCTGTCCTGTGTGCCCTCCAAGCATTGAGAGGAAGTTTTTGAGTGACACGTATGCAGAAGGCAATAAGTTGCCTTTAAAAAAAGTCCCCAGTGAGCACTGTCCTCCCATTTGCTTTAGTCACTAGTACCAGACCCTCCCTAGGTCCCTAAGGACTCCCAAGTCCTCACAGACATTTGAGGCATTTCTGAGATAGACTCACCTACACCATCACACAGAAGACTGCTGGACATCTCATTCTTACACCTTGATCTTTCTGCTTGAGCATGAACCCAAAAAAGCCAGGGATGATGGTTGGTCTTTTTCCTTCCTTTATCCACCAGTAGTTTAGCTTGACCTACTAGTTGGAGACTTCTTGCAAACATGGAAGAAATTTCATCAACAAATTATATCCTCATTCAATGAACTCATCTTTTCCTTGACAGATTTAAATAAGTAGCCCGTCTTTTATTGGTTAACTTCTATATCTTTATAACCTCCTTAGGGTTTTTTTTTTTTTTCTTTTTCTTTTTAAGGGGCAGAAACATTTTTTCTCTCAATATTGTAAGACATAATTTAATGGAGGAGAATCTTGAACCAGTTGCACGTGGTGTTTTCCTTAGATCCTTACATTGACCTGACATTTCTACACTCTTTTTTCAAACATATTAGACTTTCTTTCACTCTAGACCAGACTTCTCCATCAGAAACAATATGTGAGCCACAAATGCAAGTGAAAATTTTACTAGCCTCTTTAAAAAAGAAAAAGAGGGGCAATTAATTTTGAGACTACATTTAAAACCATCTATCAAAAAGCATTATTCTTTTGACAAGTAATCAGTATAAAATTACTAAGGGGTTATCATCCATTTTCTCTTTTTATCTGAGGCTTGGGTACAGAGGGCATTTTATGTCGATGGCAGATTTCAATTCAGATGAGCCGCATCCCAAACGCTCAAGAGTCGCACTTGTCAAGCAGTTCAGGTGTTGAAACACATGGCCCTAATTTCTCTCCCTTCTTGTCCCCAGGAAAGTCCTTGCCTGAGGATTACTTCATTTCCTGTGTCTTCAGTTTTCCATTGGATTCTTTTCCTCTGCCTTTAAGCTGCACAGGCCTCCCCTTAAGCCCTTCGCTTGCAGTGTTGCTGCTTTGGGTTCAGTTGATCAATTTCCTGTCCTCCTAAGCTCTCTAAGTAAAACCCAGGCCTCTTCACTGCCTTAGATGCTGCCAACAACTCTCTGCTTCCTGCCTGGATGGCTTTCACAGATACATGCTCGTTCCCCTCTTCCTGCTGCTTTGCAGATTCATCCTGATAGTGAGGAGGGTGGAGGGCCCAGGCCATGATTCTCAAACCTGAGTGCAAGCATGGAAGAAATTTCATTGCCTGGGAACCCCAGTTACCATATTGCTGGGCCCACTCCCACAGAGGTAGATTTCAGAGGTCTGGGGTGAAGTGGGAGAATTTGTATTTCTAATCAGTTTCTAGGTGATGCTGTGGGTCTGGGGATCCCACTTGCAGATGCCCCGCTCTAAATGTCAGTCCTTGGCCCTCTGGCCTTCTTCCCCAGGAGCCACACCCCCTCCCTCTCCTGGCTGACAGAGCCTTGGTTTGGTTCAGTGTCCCCGTGGCCTGTGCTTCAGGGCCACCTGGTATTTAGCCGGAGTCAGTGCTGGCCAAGGGGAAAGATACTTTCTCTGGCCAGTGGTGGGTTCTGGCAGGTAAGACCTGGGGGGTGGGGGAGTTTCTAGGAACCTTTCAGACTCTATAAAAGGGACCCCAAGTCAGGCTGACTTTTTTCCTGCTTCTGGACATCATTGTCTAAGAACACCCCTCAGGACTAGCATCATCATTCTGGGCCCCCGAGGGCAATGGCCGAAGAGGCCAGGCTGTGTACCGACGGCAGAGAAAAAGATGGAAGGGAGGGAGGAGGTTACGGAGGGGGTCGTGCAGCCAGTGGAGGAAACCATGTGGGGCCTCCTCCTGTGCTGTGTGCAGTAATGAGCATACCTGTTGTTTCGGCCACTTTTAATGTTGTGCAGGAAACCTCCCAACACCTCTGAGCGCTTTCATCTCTTCCCTCTGCAATAGCCAAATAGGCTGGTGTTTTCTCGAACACCACTGTCAACCCCACTGCTTCATCTACTGAACTGTCTCTCCCTTCCCTGCCTTTTTTGCTCTGCTGAAGTAGAGGGGAGCCCAGTCCCTGACACTCCGGGGGCTTAGAACAGGGACACAAGTGAGGGTCCTTGCTTATCTCTCTTCCCACGCCTGGATGTGTCCCGTGCTGTCAGTGGGATGCGTGTGGGCACCTGCATGTGACTCCGGGCTCTGCCGAAAAGCCCCCGCTCCTGGCGAGCTGCATCCCCTGGCCAGCCTTCCTCGGAGGGGTGTGGGCACTGGTGCCCGGTCAGCTAGGGCTGGCGGGGGGGTGGGGCGCGAACTGGGGGAGAGCTAGGCAGGCAGGGAGGTTGGTTCAGGGCGGCCTGGCTGGGAACTGTAGCTTCCCAGGTACGTGGAGTGTGGTTTACAGGTGGGGTGATGGGAAGTGTGGATTTCAGGGAGCCCACAGACTCCTCATGCTCCTGTGGGGTGCATAGCCAGAGGAAGGCCCCGGTGGACCTTCTAAAGCAGGGTGCCCAGGCCAGTGGTCCCCGCTGCTCAGGTGTCAGAACTGGATCAGAGTTGCTGATGTGATTGGGCAAATCCTTAGACTCTGAGTCACAAAAACAGTAAAGGCTTTCCTGGTGATAGTGACACCTGACATCTAATACTTTGATCCTCCTTGGAGTCAAGATAATACCCTAGCCATATTGACTTTGTGAAAAGATCTGGAAATTTTAGTATGAGACTTTATTTTTTATTGTATCATGTACAATCAGGCATTAAACCTTCGTGGTAAGACTTTCCCTCTAGTGTTATTTCTAATGCCCTTATTCCTTCCTCCTCCTCAGATACATTTGCCGAAATAAATTCTCTAGTTATTTTTTTAAGAAAGGACCTCATTTGGTTAAGCTTATTCAGTATACTCTGTTTTCCCACATTAAATTTGAGTATGAATGAGATGCAAGCTACTATTCATTAACCCTCCACGCTTGGAAGGCCAGCCCCAAGCATGCTGACGCTGCGTCACTGATGACAAGTCTGGCCCACCTGCTCCTCACTCCCTTGTAATTAATCTGTGTCCATACCTCCCTCTGCATTGAAGATTTTATATATGCATATTTATTTATATCTGAATATTCTGGAGCTGAACCATGCTGTGTCCTTCAGTTTAGGGAAGTTTTCTTTAAAGTCACTCAGCATTTTCTTTCCTCCAGTGTCTGCTCTTCTAAAACTCCTATTAGACAGATGTCTAAGAGTTTGGCTCTATTTCCTATTCCTACATGTCCTGACTCATCTCCTTCTACCCATCCCGACATTTGTTTACATGATATTTTAGAGATCCCTTCCAGAACATTCATTTCTGCTCTCCAATCTTTAAACTGTGTACTTGTTTTTTGACCATATAGTTAATTCCCAGGAATTTAAAAAATAGTAGCTTGTTCTAATTTTGTTAAGTATTGAAGATTTGAGGAGGAGGATTATCTTGTTTTCATATTTTCAAGTTGTCTTCGTTTTCTATTGACGCTGTTTCCTTAGAGTGAGTTCTTCAATTTGTTGCATTCGATGTTTCTCTTTGAAGGGTTTTCTTTCAAAGTTTGATGATTCTTGGTTTTCTGTTCACACTTATATTCAAGGACAGGATTGAAGATTGAGTTTCCTGAGCTGAAATAAGAAACCCTATTAACTTTATCCATTAATGCGAGTTCTGATCTCAGCAGTCTGCTTTCCATCGCTGTGGGGAGGGCAAGGTGGGTGAGGGAGATTGGTCCTTACCTGCAGCAAAGCCTGGGGGCCCCTCCTGTTAGAGTCCCCACCTCCAAATACATCCTCAGTGCCCTGCCCTGTGGCCGACACCAGCCTCACTGGCCCCATTTAATTCCCCTGGGTTCCAGTCTGTTTCTCTTAAAAAGAAACCAGCAGAAAAGCGTTCACTTAGTTGAGACAACAGTTCTTGAGCTGTTTAGCTTGGAGGAGAGGGTCACAGCTGCTTGGGCTCAGAGATGCTCTGATGCATGAAGATGAGATGCTCTGCATACCTTGCTCTTCCCAAGGCTCTGTCTTAATTACTGACTCACCTGCCCTGTCTAGTGCCTGGAACAGTGTGTCTCTAGCTCTTGGGATTTTTTTTTTAAACTTTATTTTTGAAGGTCCATTCTCTTGTGTGTATTTTAGGCTATGAGGCTTTGTTTTGTTTTGAATTGAGATACGACTGACATGTAATGTTGTGTAAGTTTATGGTGTACAATGTGTTTGATCTGACCCACTTATATACAGCAAGATGACTGCCACTCTAGTGTCTGCTCACGCCTCTATCACATCAGATAATGATCATTTCTTTTTTTGTGGTGAGAACACTTAAGATCTGGTCTCGAGCAATTCAGGTATGTAATACAGAATGTTTGACTGTAATCGTGATTCCCTGCATTCAATCTCCAGGAACTATTTGCCTTCCATTGCAAGTTTTCCCCTTTGTCCAACATTTTCCTAATCTGGGCTGTGGTCTTATCCTCAGTTTGATTCTGTCATCTTTATAAGTTCTTTCCTGATTGCTCCCTTCATATTTTTCAGTGTGATTATAGATTGGTTCTTTGTTTTCATTGCCAGTATCTTAATATATGGCGTATCACTCACTGATGCTATAGGTATTAATATATGCATTCCTATAAGTGTCTGCCGCACTCCAGTTCACCCCCTATAATAATGTCATCAAATATAATAGCTGCTGGCCACATGAGGCCATTGAGCACTTGACTTTTGAAGACTCCGAACAAAGAAAAAGGACTGTGATCTATTAAAATTTTTAATGTAATTTATAGTTTGAAGTTTTAATATTTTAGATGCACTGGCTTAAATTGAATGTAGTTGTAAAATTAATGTCACTGGTTCCTTTTTACTCTTACAATGTGGATACTAGACAATGTAAAATTGCATGTGTGTGTGTGGCTCATATTTCCATCGAACAAGGCTACCTACATTGCCATAGGAGTCATTCCTTAGATAAAGTTAGGAGGAGGAGGTCAAGATACGACTCTCGAATATGTATGGATGTAGAATAGCCATCCATCCTCAAATCTTGCCAAAGGACACTAAAGAGTGAGATAAATTACTTTAGGAAAAAGTGGTGGTGTGGGTGGAAAGGAAAGGTCAGGCCAGAGGTGTCAAATCTTTAGTAGAATCTATGTCATTCAGGAATCAGTTTATTATGGGTAGAAGCTAAGGAAACAATTCAATGTTTTCCATGGTCGGTCATAGACCTGTCCGTCGTGTGAATAGGGATGTCACACAGGAAGAAAGGAGTCATAGTAGACCAGGCAGTACAGTTAGGAAGATAATGAGCTTGGCTTTGGATCTGTGGTGTATGAGGTGTCTCTGGGCATCTGCACATCCCCACAGGCAGATGACAACATGAGCAACTCTAGGAGCACAG
Organism: Cervus canadensis; assembly: GCF_019320065.1. Classification (NCBI taxonomy): domain Eukaryota; kingdom Metazoa; phylum Chordata; class Mammalia; order Artiodactyla; family Cervidae; genus Cervus; species Cervus canadensis. The sequence goes on from NC_057408.1 coordinate 52,580,601, forward strand.
GGCCTGGGGGTAGACAATGGGGGTCCTCAGTGCGGTATATGAATCCCCCTGGGGCATGCACCTCAATGCTGGACTTTGGGAAAACCACCGTGGAAGAGTAGGCTGACAAGCAAGAGCCTTGAAGGAAAAGGGTCTATTAGCAAAAGGAACCATGACCAGTTTATATACTCTTGAGACCTAGTGCAGCAAAGGTAAAAGGCAGGCTTCAGGGGGACACTCGTGTAAATAAGTGCAAGTCGCTCAGTTGTGTCTGACTCTGCGACTCCATGGACTGTAGCCCGCCAGGCTCCTCTGTCCATGGAATTCGCTAGGCAAGAATCCTGGAGTGGGTAGCTGTTCCCTTCTCCAGGGGATCTTCCCAACCCAGGGACTGAAGCCAGGTCTCCCACATTGCAGGCAGATTATTTACTGTCTGAGCCACCAAGGGAAGCCTATCCCTTCTCCAGGGGGTCTTCCTGACCCAGGAATTGAACCAGGGTCTCCTGCCTTGCAGGCAGATTCTTTACCAGCTGAGTTAGGGAAGCCTCATAGCTTTCAATACACTTAGTGTTTCAGGAGTTACTAGAGGGTGAGGTTTGCTTTAACCAGTGGAAGCTTTTATCAGGCAAGGGTTTTTAAGAGGTGGCATGTAAACAGAGGAAGAAAGTACAAAGCTGTGGACAAAGGGAGTTTGGTGTGAAAATGAGGGAGTCTCAACTAGAATAGTCTAGTTGGGATAAATGAATCTTCTATTCCTGCAGTTTATAGGCGCTAAGAGCTCCCCGCGCTATACGGCAGCTTCCCACGAGCTATTTATTTTACGCATGGTAGTGTGTATATATGTCAATCCTAGTCTCCCAGTTCATCTCACCCTCTCCTCACCCACCTGTGTTCACATGTCCATTCTCTCTGGGTCTCTGCAAACAGGTTCATCTGTACCATTTTTCTGGATCCCACATATTTGTGTTAATATACAATATTTGCTTGGTGCTCTGTGATGACCTAGATGGGTGTGATGAGTGGGAGGGAGACTCAAAAGGGAGGGGATATATGTATATGCATAGCTGATTCACTTCATTGTATAGTAGCAACTACCACACAATTGTAAAGCAACTATATCCCACTTTAAAAAAAAAAAAAAGATTCTACTAAGAGAATTAACTGTCTGTGGTGGGAAATGTAGCCAAATTTAGGTTAATTCCAAATCTAAAACAGAGCACAAGTTCTTCTTTAGATTTCAAACCCCAAGTACCCAGACAAAAGGAGATTCCTGTTGTTTTTAATGCTGTAGTAATAGAACTGAAACACAGAACAAAAACCCCCAAAATTCTGTACACAACTTGAGGCATGGTATCTTTCTTTCTTTTCTGTGGCCTAAATTCAGAGCACAAAATGCTGAACAGCACCAAAAAGCATATAATCACCACCAGATATTTTTGAGCGAGGGCATGTAGTCAGTGTGGGAACTTCAATTAATTCTCAAGTTGATGTCTATCTAGAATATTCTTGAGGGACCTGAATGAAAAACCTGATCTTGTTTGTAACATTTGAAAAATACGAGTCCGAAGGAGTTTGTGTGGAGTTGGGAACAACTCATCTTGCGGATATTAGGGTTGACTATGATCAAATTATGAAATAATATCGATACATTAAGAGGCATCAGGATGGTGTTGTAGAAGAAAAACAGACTTAAAGTTCATCAATTCAACATGCTTTTGTGATGTACAATCTTCTAAATGACCTGGGATGAAAAGACAAAATCCCGCCTGCTTGGAGCTGACATTCCAGTTGCCAGATACAGATACATATTTAAATAAACAATGATTTAAATAATTTTAAGTAAGTGCTTGGAAGGAAATAAAAATAGGATGGAGAGTGATGGGGTGGTGGAGAACCACTCTGGCGAGTAGGTAGGAAAAGGGGTTGGAAGGAGACACCACAGGCAAGAGGGAACAGCAGCTGTAAAAGGGGAAAGCCAGGAGGTAGGAGAAGCTTGTTATGTTCAAGAAGGAGAAGGAAGGGCAGGGTGGCTGAGATTCCATTGGCTGGCTGGGTAGGGTAGTGGTGGAAGGTGAGGGGAGGGAAGTAGTGTCCTATAGTCATGGTAAGAGACTTGGATTTTATTGCATTTGTGTGTGGTGGGGGAGCCTTTGGCAGGTTACAATCAGAGGATTGTTAGCATCTGATTCACATTAAGACAAAATCACTCCGGCTGCTTAGTGGAGCATGGACCAGTGGAGGTGAATGAGCTTATGGAGCTCTTGAAATGGATTAAAGGAAGAGAGGAGGTGGTTTCCACTGTGGCTGCCAAAGAGGAGACAGTACAAAGGATTTGGTCCAGAAAAACTGTGGGAGCAAAAGTTGACCAAAGGGGTTTGTGGAAAGCCAGCACGGCAACCAAATCCAAGGTGGTGCCTAAAGTTTTGGCCTGAATAACTGATACACAGGGGTGATATCTACTAAAAGGAATAAGACTGAGGACAAGTAGGGTTAAAGCCAGATGAGGATTCTGTTTTGAACCTCTGACGTTTGAGATGCTCATTGGGTATTCAAGTGGAGATGCCAGGCTGGCAGCTGGATGAATGAGTGTGGAGCCATGAGGGAAGTGTGGGCTGCAGATGCGGACCAGGGTGACCTTGGCATTCCAGCATTGTCACAGCCCCGGGACTGGGTGAGATGGTCAGGACAAGAACTACCTGCTGCCTTAGATTTTTCCACAAGTAGGGACTATAGTACTAAATATGAGTTCAATCGTGTCCGACTCTTTGCGACCCCATGGACTGTAGTTCGCCAGGCTCCTCTGTCCATGGAATTTCTCAGGCAAGAACAGTGGAGTGGGTTGCCATTTCCTACTCCAGGTACTAAATATGATGCCTTGCATACAGGGGTAAGGGAACAAATACTATATTTTGTGAAATTTTCTAGTTGGAAAGATCTACATTTGAAGTTGGGGCTTCTCTGGTGGCTCAGATGATAAAAAAATCCGCCTGCAATGCAGGATTCAATCCCTGGGTCAGGAAGATCCCTTGGAGAAGGGAATGGCAACCCATTCCAGTATTCTCGCCTGGAGAATTCCATGGACAGATGAGCCTGGTGGACTACAGTCCATGGGGTCTCCAAGAATCGGACATGACTAAGTAACTAGTGCTCACTCACACTTGTAGTTAGTTGTGACTTCTATTATCTTTATTTGGCACTAAGATCAGATTCTGAAATAAATGCTATTAGTTTAGGAACTTAGGGTGTGTCAGTAACTTGGCATTTTATTCTTTTGTCAGAGCTGTATCACTGAGTTAATACTTTTGTGCACGTGAAAGTGCCTCTCTGTGTTCACAGAGCAATGTGCCAGCCACATTCATGGAGGGCATTCTCAAGATGCCGATTTGCCTCTCTTCCTCAGAGCAGTTACTGGGTCACTTACATGCCAGGCACTGTGGTAGGTAGGTATGCAGAGAATCAGCAGTGAATGAGAAGTAGATCCTGAACACTGAAGCTCTGGCAGCTTTAACCACTACACATATCTGATTTAGAACAGTGGTTCTCAACATGTGGTGTCCGACCATCAGCCTCAGCAGCACCCCGGAACTTATTAGACATGTAAATTGCAGCCCCCACCCCAGACCTATTGAGTCAGAAACTGAATCAGCAGTCCATGTTGCAGATGATCCTAGTGCATGGTTAAGTTTGAGAACCACTGGTAAGGAGGGAGGCAGGCTGTCACCCAGGAGGTTCATTCATTTAAGCTCCATCTGAGACTGACAGTATCTAAGAAGACATCAAATACAGTCAGCCCGCCATGTCTGGGGTTCTGCATTGGTGGATTCAGCCAACCGCAGATCAAAAATATTCTTAAAAAAAAATCCAGAAAGTTCCAAAAGCAAAACTTGAATTTGCCACGTGCTGGCAACTATCTTCATATAATTTATGTTGTATTAGGTATTGTAAGTAATCTAGAGATGATTTAAAGTATACAAGAGGATGTATATAAAGTGATAGTCTTAGTCATGAAGTCATGTCTGACTCTGCGACCCCATGGACTGTAGCCCGCCAGGCTCCCTCTGTTTATGGAATTCTCAGGCAAGAACACTGGAGTGGGTAGCCACTCCCTTCTCCAGGGAATCTTCCTGACCCAGGGATCAAACCTTGGCCTCCTGCATTGCAGGCAGATTCTTTACTGTCTGAGAGGATGTGCGTAGGTTCTATGCAAATACCATGCCATTTTATATAAGGGCCTTGAGCATCCGTGGATTTTGGTATCCACTGGAGTTCTGGACTCAATCCTCCTTGGTTACCGAGGAATGATGACTCCATAGAGGTGATGGTGGTATTTGTCACTCTCTCTCCCATTTTTTGAAACCTGTCCTTGGTTATTTTGGCTTAAGTCATTTTTGAGTCTACTTTTGGCTTCAGACAACGTGAAGCTATTTAAAAATTGGGGGTTTATTTATTTCCATTATGTAAGTTAGACTGTCGAGTGCTTCTGAGAAAATCACCCAGCTGCACAGATTGGTCCCAGTATAAATGTATAACTCTTGGCTGCACCGGACACCGGATGCCAAGTGAAGGCCCACGTTCTCCTTGTCACCGCTCCCCCGTGTTCTCCTAGGAGCTGTTTTGAACATTCTTTCTGCCTACTTGTTAATCATTCCTAACAAATCATCCTAACCTCTTACTCTTCACTGGTAAAATAACTTACTGGAAAATATTTCTAACACTTACCCGGAACATGGTACCTAACTCCACCATATCTTTCCTCCTTTGATGATGCTTAGAGGAGGGAGCTGTAATTGCTCTAACATAAGCATAAGTTCACCGGGTCCTCATCTCTGCCTCTTCTTCTCTTGTATCTTAAACCCTTCACTCTCCATGAGTATCTTTCCATCAGCATTTAATCATGGTTAAGAGGCTGTTTCATCTTAAAAGGAAAAGCTAAATCTTGCCTCAGTTTCATACCACTTTCAAGCTATTGATCTCTATCTTTTATTTTGTGCAGCAAAATTTCTAGTATGTGTCCATCTTGTTTTCTTTATAGTCCCTTCAGCCGGCCTGTCATTTGTTTCTTGGCAGACAGTTGACTAACATTTGATGAATACAATGGCTGAATGCACATCTTAAAGAAAGCTTGAAAATACAGAAAGTTAAAAAAATGTATATCATGTACTATCTCTTTACCTAGAGAAAACCATCATGGACATTTTAAATAGTTAGCATCTTCATATTTATATTCTTGGACTTCAAAAGACAAATAATAGTCTTATTCAGTTTTAGAAAGAGCACAGTAATGTCTGCAGAATGATTTAGAACTGCTATTCAGTAAATTGTGCAAATATTATCAAGAAAAAGTAGAGATAAGTGAAATTCAAAGGAAATACCTTTTCTTACATCATTAAATCATTGTACTGGATCAAACCTCTATTGGAACATCTAATAAGTGACATCAAGGAAAGGAGTTTTTAATTTTTTAAATGTTTATTGATTTTTTTTGACGTGGATCATTTTTCAAGTTTTATTGAATTTGTTACAATATTGCTTCTGTTTTATGTTATGGGTTTTTTTGGCCACAAGACATGTGAGATTTTAGCTCCCTGAGCACAAATAGAACCCTCACCCCCTGCATTGGAAGCCACAGTTTTAACTACTGGACCACCAGGGAAGTCCTAGAAAGGAGGTTTTAAACTTCTCCTTCTCCCTGCCCAATTTTATGGAGAGAATGATCAGAACAACAGACAACTAGTGGTAAACAAAACAACTGATTTTTGGAGGAAGAGCATTCTTCCTCCACTTTTCTTCTAAAAGACATCTGTTTCAGGTGTTAACAGGCTGATGGGACAAAAAAGGAGAAAGAGGTAACTAATGAATGAACAGCATTGAGAAGACAAGGGTCTATTATAAAAGAGAAAATTATTTTCCCTAATAATATTCAAAGAAAACAATGACTGGATTTTGTTGCTCTGAGAATGTTAAAGAGGAAAAATCCTGAAGATTAAGGTAATTTATCTCTCCAGGTCAAAATACTTGAATTTGCATATACCAAACTTTAGAGTACCCTAATATTATGGATCTTCCCTACACAGGGATTGAACCCAGGTCGCCTGCATTGCAGGCAGACTCTTTATCACCTAAGCCACCAGGGAAACCCAATATTATGGAGCTCTATTAGGAATCTCACTAATTATCAGTTGGTCAATTAACACATCCAGTAATTCTTTAAATTAGTCTTTAGTCATTTCTTCTTAAAGATTAACTGGCAGAGAATCACAATGAGGTCTCTTACTATATAGCAGGGCTTCCCTGGTAGCTCAGCTAGTAAAGAATCTTCCTGCAATGCAGGAGACCCTGGTTCGATTCCTGGGTCAGAAAGATCCCTTGGAGAAGGGGCAGGCTCCCTGCTCCAGTATTCTTGGGCTTCCCTGGTGGCTTGGACAATAAAGAATCCGCCTGCAATGTGGGGACCTGGGTTCAATCCCTGGGTTGGGAAGATCCCCTGAAAGAAGGGCATGGCAACCCACTCCAGTATTCTTGCCTGGAGAACCCCCATGGACAGAGGGGCCTGGCAGGCTACAGTCCAGGGGGTCACAAAGAGTTGGACATGACAGAGCGACTAGGCACAGCACATTATATAGCAACCACTGGTTTTTGCAAAATATCCTGTGCATTCTACTCCACATGTTACACCACTGACACACTCCTTTAGGAAAATAATAGAAGGGTGCATGCACTCTAAAAATACATATAGAAAGAAGAGAGTGGCCCTGGACCTAATTTATAAAAGATACCTGGAGTCAAGTAAAGAGACCTTTTCTCACAGAAAAGGAGAACCATAGTATAAGTACAGAAGTTGTGCAATTTCAGTTTGTTCTTAAAAAGAAATTTCACAGATACAGCCCTTCAGGTTCTTACTTGAGCTGTGAATATCCACAAAACTATGAAAAATCAAAATTATTGCCCTTACTTAATAAGAGTGCCAGCTTCCTTCTGCCAACTCTCCTGTGTCTGTCAGCTTGCCACTAAGGAGGCTGTATTCAAAACTGATGTTTATTTAATGCTTTAATGTGTCTCATTTAAAGGGCCTCTTATGTGTAGACTATGTAAAGGAAGATTCTAGGATTAAATATCTTTGATAAAAGGCCCTCTTGTTGGGAATTCCCTAGAGGTCCAGTAGTTAGACTCTGCACTTCCACAGCAGTGGGCACAGGGTCGATCCCTGGTCAGGGAATAAAGATCCGGTAATGACTTGCCTGGAGAATCCCATGGACAGAGGAGCCTGGCAGGCTACAGTCCATAGGGTCACAAAGAGTCAGACATGACTGAAGCGGCTTAGCTTGCACGCACACACATGCCACGCGGTATGACCAAAAAATAACGGCCCTCTTTCTATCGTGTCTGTGTTAAGACAGAGGCACATGCAGAAAAGCTAGCAGGTTTGTGTTAGCATGTGGGCGTTTAATCAGTGCTTAATAATATTGGCAAGTTTGATTAATGTTTGTTATTGTACATATAGCAACAGAACTTAGTTTTTCAGAGCAGGATGAAGCAAATATATCACAAAAGTGAAATTGCCAAATTTAAGATGAGTTGAATCCCACTGTACTCAAACAATTTATCCCTCCCTTATTTCATGTAAAAATGTGATTTTACTAACTGATCAGAGATTTCATTTTGAGTCTCCTAGAGAACATATGAGATGATTTGTTTGCATTTCAAACCCTGGGGTCTAGGAAAATAGGGTAACTAAAAAGGAGATTTCATTCTAGTTTTCTTGTTACTACATAACTTGATCCTACTGGCTCCAACAACAATAAAAAGTCCTCCAAAGAAAGAGCCCCTTGGTACTGAACATACTTTGTACTCAGGTACAACTGTTAAATGCTGTGTTACAACAAATGTCATTGCTACAAATCATAGCAAATGTGTACTGCAAACATATGAGAGGTGAGGAAGAAATGCTGGACTAACCAGTTTTTTTAAAAAAAGTGATGTACCTTTTAGAGAATTTTTTAAATTTACTTTATAAAAATTTATTTCTAATTGGAGGAGAGAATTTTTTTAAAAGTGAAACTAAAGATAGAAATAAACATCTTGACCTCTAATGAGGCTGCAAAATAGTCATAGTTAATTAGCCCTAGGTTAACAAAATCTAGAACCTACACATTGGAAGAAAATATTTGCAAACCATATGATTGACAAGGGATTAATTTCCAATTAGAATACATGAACAGTTCATATAGCTCAATATCAAAACAACAAACAACCCAACCAAAAAATACATGGGCAGGAGATCTAAAGAGACATTTCTCCAAAGAAGAAATACAGGTGGCCAACAGGCACATGAAAAAATGCTCAATACTGCTAATTATTAGAGAAACGCAAATCAAAACTACGATTAGAACCAAGGATATTAAGTTACACTGCAGGTATCTTAGTATTACTATTAACATTAAAGATAGGCAAAAGGAAGTTTTTTCCCCCTAGTGTAACTAAAATTCACTTTAATATGAAGTGGGATTTAAAAAGTGAGCATGAGCTCTCTGGATCCCAGAGAGGCCTACACCTGGGGCCTATGGGTCTGCTTCCAGCCCAGTTTCTAGTTCTGCTGTGGAACATTTCATTTCCTGAAACCAGGAATGTTGGAATACAGGCCTAAAGCCCAGTCAAGCATTGATACAGCTGTGTTGGCCTCTGATTCCACAACTGCCCCACCTCTGCACCCCTAGTCTATCTCAAAGAACTGCCATCCCCACCTGCTTCTTTCAGTACAACCTTGAGGTCTCTCTTCCCCACCTAGACTTCAGTCTGCAGCACTGACCCAGAGTAGGAACCAGACTCTGGGCCTCTACATTAATGAGTCTTGGTGCTCCAAAAGGAAAACAGAAAAAAGCACGAACTGAAGAAAGCAGTCTTCTGCTGCAGGCTTGCTGTGTTTAATGGTTTTAATTTTTAAAAAATCTCAACAAATCCCTGCCCAGGAGGACTTCATTTTGACAGTATTAAGTTATCATCATCTGACTCTCTTAATTCAAATTAAGTGATCAAATATTTATTGAGTATTTACTATCTACAAAACACTTTTCAAGATGCTATAAGGCATACAGAGAAACATAATACTGGATCCAGCTTTTCAGTTGCCTCTAATTAGAAAAAAACAACTTTCAGTAAACGATACTAGGCAGAGCAAATAGAGAATTATCTGGTTTTTCTTGCCTGCATTATTCAGGGTTTTCCAGTGAATTGGCTCTTGTGATTGTAGGGGCTGACAACTCCCAAATTGGCAGAACAGGCCAGTAGGCTGCAGACTTAGGGACTATTACAGCTCAAGTTTGAAAGCAGTCTGGGGGCAGAATCCCTCATCTTCTGGGGACCGCCATCTTTTTTTCCTCTTAAGTACTTCAACTGATTAGATGAGGCCCACCCACATCATGGAGCATAATCTGCTTTTCTCAATATCTACTGATTCAGATTTTAATCTCATCTAAAAAATGCATTTGCAGCATTGTTTAGGCTGAGGTTTGGCTAAATACTTAGACACCATCACCTAGCCAAGCTGACATCAAATTAACTATTAGGTTGCTCTTTGCAAACAAGCCAATAAATTTGTTTTTAAAGAGGCTATAAGATTTTTTCTAGAGTCAATAACAAGATACTGTTCCCCCCCCACCCACCCACCACCTCAGGAAGAACCCTGTTATCTTCTGTCCCTTTTAGTGGGGACCAAATAGCCTGTTGGGAACTGATACTTCTTTTGGAAGAGGGAGTGACAGTGCAATAGTTTATGTGGCCCTGGCTTAGATGTCAGGAGCTACTGGCTTCCTTCTTGGCCTTTGGCCTCCTGAGTGAGCATCCCCTGGGGAACATGCTTCTGGTTTTATGGCATGTACTTCTGCTGCTAGAGTTGTTGTCGCTTTTCAGTCGTGTCTGACTCTTTGCGACCCCATGGACTGCAGCATGCCAGGTTTCCCTGTCCTTCACTATCTCCCACAGTTTGCTCATGCTCACGTCCATTGAGTTGATGATGCCATTCAACCATCTCATCCTCTGTCACCTCTTTCTCCTCTTGCCCTCAATCTTTCCCAGCATTGCGGTCTTTTCTAATGAGTCTGTTCTTCCCATCAGGTGGCCAAAGTATTGTAGCTTCAGCATTAGTCCTTCCAATGAATACTCAATTCTAGGTTTTTTGGCCAAATTGCATGCCAAATTGTTGTTGTTGTTGTTTTTTCCTGCTCTATTTTAGATAATTTTGTTCTTTCTGAAAACCGACGAGCTGAATCTAAGCTGTAAAGTTACAAAGAAGGCCCAGGAGTTCACGGGAGAAGAGAGAAGATAATGTATTAGGGTCTTTCAATTTAGAACTTTTAAATATTTTCTGAAGAACTTTTTAACTTTCTAAGGGGAGCTTTGGATTTCAATATCTTTCAGCCAAAAAAGACCTCTGTATAGGAGCAGAGGAAAAAGCCAGACTCTCCCAGAATATATCAGGCGTCTGTCTCTCCCAGCAAGGCCACTGAATGCTGTTCTTTGTGGGCCTAACTGTCCTACAGCTCTTGCTTTCATTTAAAAGTGAGACATAAGGAACTTACTATGAAGCCAGTAAATGAGAGCATGACACTGAAGAAATTCAATGTCAAAAGGCCTACTGTAGAAAAGCAGAGAAGAAGGTCAGTATGAGATTCATACGGCAGGGGAGGATTTTTAAATCTATAACTAAAAAATATAAAAGCGATACAATATATACAATGGAATATGGCCCTGGGCAGGGGTGGGGGGGAGACTCCTGTCACATTCTACAACATGGATGTACTTGAGGGTATTATGCTAAGTAAAATAAGCTGGTCATAAAGTGACAAATAGTATCTGATTGTACTTATATGAGGTGACTCAAGAAGTCACACCCATAGAAGCATGGTTAAGCATTGCAGAATGGGGAGTTAGTGTTAAATGAGTATGGACTTTCTGTTTTGCAAGATGATAAAGTCCTAGAGGTCTCTTACGAAACGATGAAATGTACTTAGTGCTGTTGAACTGTACACCGAGTGGTTAAAATGGTAGTGTTTCTATTTATGTATATTTTATTGCAATGGAAACAAAATGCATTGTAGAAAATGTGGAGAATAGACAAAATTAAATAAGCATCATCCCCCTCCCCTTTGGCAACCACAAGCCTGTTTTCTAGGTCTGAGCCTGTTTCTGATTTGTAGATAGGTTCATTTGTGCCATATTTTAGATTCCACATATAAGTGATATTATATGGTATTTGTCTTTTTATTTCTGACTTACTTCACTTATGATCATCTCTAGTTGCATTCATGTTGCTGCAAATGGCATTATTTCATTCTTTTTATGGCTGAATAATACACCACTGTATATATGTGCCACATCTTCCTTATCCACTCATCTGTCTATGGACATTTAGGTTGTTTGCATGACTTGACTTTTATGAATAGTGCTGCTATGAACACAGGGGTCCATAGCAGAGGAAAACATAACATCTTTTTGAGTTATAGTTTTATACAGTATATGTTCAAGGATGGGACTGATAGAGCATATGATAATTCTATTTTTAGTTTTCTGAGGCATCTCCACACTGTTTTCCATGGTGGCTGTACCAACTTACATTCTCACCAGCAGTGTAGGAGCTTTCCCTTTCTCTATAGCCTCTCCAGAGCTTGTTATTGGTAGACTTTTTAATCATGGACATTCTGATCAGTGTGAGGTGATACCTCACTGGAGTTCTGATTTGCATTTCTCTAATAATTAGTAGTGTTGAGCATCTTTTCATGTGTCTACTGGCTGGTCTGGGGTTTCCAAGGTGGTGAAGTGGTAAAGAATCTGCTTGCTAATACAGGAGACATAGGAGATGTGGGTTCAATCTTGGGTTGGGGAGAGCCCCTAGAGGAGGTAATGGCAACCCACTCCAGTGTTCCTGCCTGGAGAATTCCATGGACAGAGAAGCCTGGTGGGTTACAGTCCATAGAGTTGCAAAGAATCAGACATGACTGAGCAGACACACACACACACTGGCATCTATATGTGTTTTTTGGAGAAATGTCTATTAAGGTCCTCTGACCAGTTTTTGACTGGGTTGTTTGCTTTTTTGTTGAGTTTTATGAGTGGTTTTTGTATATTTTGGAGATTAAGCCCTTGTTGCATCATTTGCAAATATTTTCTCCCATTCTATAGGTTGTCGTTTCAATTTTTTTTATGGTACTCTTTGCTTGCAAAAGCTTTTAAGTTTAATTCGGTCCCACTTGTTTATTTTTGTTTTTATTTCTATCGTCTTGGGAGACTCAATATTGTACTGTTTTGATCACTATAGCTTTGTAATACTGTTTGATAACTGGGAACAGGATATATCCAGCTTTGCTCTTGCATCTCTTGCTTTGGTTACTCGGGATCTTTGGTGGTTCTGTACAAATTCTAGAATTGTTTGTTCTATTTCTGTGAAAAATGTCATTGGAATTTTGATGGAAATTGCTTTGAATCTGTAGATTGCTTGTGGTAACGTGGACATTTTTACAATATTCTTCCAATCCATGAGTACAGTCTATCTTTCCATTTATTTTTATCTTCAGTTTCTTTCATCCATGTCTTATAATTTTTTGCAGTCTTCTACCTCAGTTAAATTTATTCCTAGGTATTTTATTCTTTTTGATGCACTGTAAATGAAATGCTTTCTTAATTTTTCTTTCTGATAGTAACACTGTTAGTGTATAAATGCTGAAAATAGCAGAATTTTCTTCTTTTGTATGGAAGAATAATTTTCAGTTGTGTGTGTGTGTATATATATGCATACCACATTTTATTTATCCATTCATCTGTTAATAAGCACTAGGTTTCTTTCACGTCTGGCTATTATAAATAATGCTTCAGTGAACATAGGAATACAGATACATTTTTTGATACAGTAATTTTTTTGCTTTGGATATATACTCAGAAATTAATTGCTTGATTACATGGTATTTCTATTTTTAATTTTCTGAGACACCTCCATGTTGTTCTTATTAATGGCTACACCAATCTTCATTCTCACCAACAGCACTCAGGCATACCCTTTTCTCCATGTGCTCCCTAGCACTTAAAACTTTTTGTCTTTTTTATAACAGTCAAACAGGTGTGAAGCAATATCTCATTGTGCTTTTGATTTGCATTTCCCTGATGATTAGTGAAACTGAGCATCTTTTCATGTACCTATTGGCCATCTGTGTCTTCTTGAGAAAAATGTTTATCTAGATCTTCTTCCCATTTTTTAATTGGATTTTTTTTGCTATTGAGTAGTACGAGTTCTTTATATATTTTGATATTAGCTTATTTTATACTTCAAATAAATGAAATGCAAACATTTTCTCCCTTTCCATAGGTTGTTTTTTCATTTCGTTGAAGATTTCCTTTGCTGTACAAAAGCTGTTCAGTTGAATGCAGTTCCACTCAATTACTTTTTATTTTGTATTTGTTTTTGGTATCAGATTAAAAAAAATCATTGCCAAGAGTGATGTCAAAAGAACTTACCCCATATATATATAATTTTTTTCCCCCCAGATGTTTTATGGCTTTGAGTTCAGATTTTATGGTTCAAGTCCTTAACCCACTTTGCTGATTTTGTGTATAATGTTAAACAGTGGTCCAGTTTCATTCTTTTGCATGTTGCTGTCCAGTTTTCCCAGCACTATTTATTGAAGAAACTATATTGTTTTCTTAAGATAATTGCTTGTTATAGAATCTTTGAGTCAAAGCCTAGGCATGAGTCCATTCTTAGCATTTAATGTATGCTCAAAATTGCTTTTCAAGAGATTAAGTAACACAATAAAATATAAAAGCACTCTTATCATCATGACCTAATCTTTGATGAAAGATTAAAATACATTAATTTAACATCAATAGAAAAAATCTTGTATTTCATAATTTAAACTTGCATTTCAAAACATTACTAGTGACATTAAATTATAGTCATATCTCTATGATGATTTAGCAGTTACCTTTTCCCTCTTTAAAACTGTCTTGACACATATATAGATACTTTCAGATAGCTTTTTGTTAATGGTTTACATTTAAAGCCATATATAAATATTAACATGTTATATTATTATATATGATATTATCAATTGATTCTTACTATTACGGTTTATCGTTCCAAAGCTTAAAAGTTCTTCTCATTCTAAAACTTTTTAAAGACCATTTCATTCTTTTAAAATCTAGTTTGCTTATGGCTGGATTTTGTAGTCTCCTGTTCCATTTGGAATTTTCTGCCACGTATAGGACAGATTTTGACTGGCAGTGAGGTAGTAGAGGGCATATAAACTAGGGAAACAGCACAACAAAATTTTAGAAATAGAATTAAATGAAGAGTATGTGGACAGCACAAGAATAACTCACTTGTCTGAGTGAAGTTGCTGCACTGATCATGATGATATAATGAGAGGCAGAAATGGCAAGAAAGGAGAAGAATCTGATCTGATGTAACATGGGCTACTCAGAGGTGGCCCACCCTGTCTAATGGGTCTTGGCTAGCTGGGGGTAGGAGGACCTGGGAACAATAACCCAGCTTTTACCACAAACATCAGCTAGGTAAGACAGACTCTGCCAAATTTGAGATATCAGGTCTTAGAGCAGTGCTTGCTAAGCAGGAAATACTTATGTGCTTATTAATAATCTTTCCAGAATGAGGTAGAATTTCCATACTTGCCAACAGCAATTTTGTTCACTGTGATTTAAATTGTGTTTTCAAAGGATGTTTTCCTAATTTCTAGCAGAAATAATTAAGTTTTGCATTAGATGTGCAGGTGTAACCACCGCATATCTTTCTTATTCCTCTCTGAAAAGAATAAAAAATCATTCAACTTTCATTGCATTGTTCTTCCTCTAGGGTCCAGATAATACACCCATATGCTCACTGCCGCCCATATTCAAAGGTTACTTTTTAAAGACAAGATCTTAGTTCATTTTTATATAGACAAGATCTTAGTTCATTTTTATATAGATTCCTATTTTTAAAGAATGCTCAAATAAAGAGTGCACTGAAAACACCAGAACTTCAAAATACAAGAGAATTAAAAATGAAAAATGCCTGACTACAAAAGGCCCATATTTCTGGACAGGCAGAATGAAGAGTATTTTTCCCTATGGAAAAAAATGTATTTATTTAATAAGAACACCTTTTAAAAAGACTTGGATCATAATCAGATTTGGAGAAGCCTTGGTTTTCCTCCCCACTTTCTCCTCTGTCACCTTTAGTGATATGACTCAAATTCAGCAAGGAGGCAGACACAATGTAACTCAGATATATCTGAGATGACAGCCATATAAAAGAGGAAAGCAGGACTTTGGTGTGGAGGTGTTAAAAGGTAATGAAAAGATTTAGGGACCAAAGCAGAAGGAAAGGAAAGAAGAGTTCCTGGGGACTGTTCTGGTCTCATTGCAAAGTTGTAGCTCCTCCTGCTCCAGAAGTTCCAATAGCTAAGGGCAAGGACCTGGAAAGGGCTCAGAGAAGAGTTGGCAAGGCAGGAAAAGTCATAGCGAATTTCCAGTACCCTTCAGTTCTGCATGGGTTGGAACCACATGCTTGAAATTGAAATAAAGAATTGGTTGAGTATTATCAATACTGTCTGGTTGTCCTGTGATGGACTGGACTGGATAATGGAGGATCGTGGGGTACTGGACCACACAGATACACAGGATATAGTGTTGGCTTATACTCTGTATGAATTTTCTTGGTCTTTATTTTTTCAGCTGGGTTCGGTCTTCATTGCTGGGTGCAGGCTTTCTCTAGTTGTGGCAAGTGGGGGCTACTCTTTGTTGCAGTGCATGAGCTTCTCATTGCAGTGGTTTCTCTTCTTGGGGAGCACGGGATCTAGAGCACAGGCTCAATAGTAGTGGCGCACCAACTCAGGTGCTCCGTGGCATGTGGGATCTTCCTGGACTAGGGACTGAACTGATGTCCCTTGGATTGCAAGGTGGACTCTTCACCACTGGACTACCAGGAAAGCCTTCCTTGCTCCTCTTAATTCAATCATCCTTGCCTCTTCTGATCTCCTAAAACACAAAGTTTTCATCACTGTTACCGTGTGACAACTCTCTTGCAATTCTCTTGACTGTTTATTGCTAGCATGTTGTTGGTTGCTGTTTAACTTTTCATGATGGGAATTGTAATATAGGAAATATCAATGCTTAATACTTTGGCCACCTGGTGCGAAGAGCTGACTCATTGGAAAAGACCCTGATGCTGGGAAGGACTGAAAGCAGGAGGAGAAGGGGGCGACAGAGGATGAGATGGTTGGGTGGCATCACTGACTTAATAGACATGAGTTTGAGCAAGATAGTGCTCAAACTGGGAGATGGTGAACGACAGGGAAGCCTAACGTGCTTCAGTCCACGGGGTTGCAAAGAGTTGAATATGACTGAGTGACTGAACAATGAACAACAAAAAATATCAATACAATATCTAGAGAGGACAGAACTGCGATGTAGGGCTGGCAGTTTGCCTTCTCTGAACATCAATGGGTCAGGCGCCGCTCGGGCATATGGTGAGGTTTCAGTGACAGTCTAGACAGTCTATAGCAGTTCTTACTACTTGTGTGCCTGTCACACAGTAGGCCCTTCAGACATTTACATCTCTTAACCATTATGCCTTTTCTCCCCAGCTGTCTGGAAAACAGTTGATTTTATACTTGCATATTCTACAGCAATTTAGCCTTACAGAGTTCAGGTGATTAATAGCATGGAAACATATACATTACCATATGTAAAATAGATAGCAAGTGGGAATTTGCTTTGTGACACGGGGAGCTCAACCCAGTGCTCTGTGATAACCTAGAGAAGTGGAATGGGGAGGGGTATGGGAGGACAGTCCAAGAGGGAGGGCACATATGTATACCTCTGGCTGATTCATGTTAATGTATGGCAGAAACCAACACAATATTGTAAAACAATTATCCTGTAATTAAAAAAAATGCACATGTAACATATAGTATAAAAAATAGTTACTTGTTAATTTGGTCTGAGAATATGATGGAAAAAGGATAAAACAAGCTTCCGTTGCTTATATTTTAAGAGATAAGTTAAATTTTTTTTAAAGGGTAGTTTCCTACAATTTAAACTTTCATATGCTAACTTTGAAGAGTAAAATGTAATCACTCATATTTATATCCAAGTGTTACAATAACACACCAGAGACATCAGTTCAGTTGCTCAGTTGTGTCCGACTCTTTGTGACCCCATGGACTGCAGCACGCCAGGCTTCCCTGTCCATCACCAACTCCTGGAGCTTGCTCAAACTCATGTCCATTGAGTTGGTGATGACATCCAACCTTCTCATCCTCTGTTGTCCCCTTCTCCCACCTTCAATCTTTCCCAGCATCAGGGTCTTTTCCAATGAGTCAGTTCTTCACATCAGGTGACCAAAGTATTGAAGTTTCAGCTTCAGCACCAGTCCTTCCAATGAATATTCAGGACTGAGAACCAGAAACATAGGTTCCTATAAAAGTTACTTACAGAAAATGTTAAGAGAAATCAAAGAAATGCAGATAGATATGTCTTTTAAGAAGGAAATCCCACTCTATGTGATACCATGGATGAACCTGGAAGGTATCAAGTTAAATAAAACAAGCCAGTTACAGAAGAATAAACATAGCATGATTCTACTGACATGAGAAATAAAATAGTCAAACTCACAGAAACAGAAATTAAAATGGTGGTTGCTGGGGCCATGGTGTAGGAAAAATGGGAAGTTTCTGTTCAATGAGTATAAAGTTTCAATTATGCTAGGTGATCAAGCTCAAGAGATCTGCTGTACATTATTATGTCTATAGTTAACAGTATTGTATGGTACAGTTAACAATGTGTTGAGAGTAGATCTCATGTTAAGTGTTCATACCCACAAAAAATAGAAAAGAATACTTGTTACTTAGATTCATTTTGCCTTATTTGAAATTTCAGAGCAAAGTTAAAAGCATGACTGTTTCTTACTCACTAATCTTGCATTTGCAAGAGTTTAGGGGATATTCAGCAGGAAAAGGCAAGAGCTACCTTGAATTAATGATCGATCATAATCTTAACAGCTGCCATTTCTTGAACCAACTTTATACTAGGGACTCATTTAATCTCACCGCAGTCCAGAAGGACAAGGACCTTTGTATGTTCTAACAGAATCCTAAACTCAATATTTTCAAAATAAAACTCATTTTTCTGTCTCAATCTCTGCTGTTAGCAGATGAGATAGTTCAGACCCACAAAGGATCTTTCACTTGTTTAGTTCCACTAGCTGTTCCACTACTCTCGCTAGTAAAGAAACTGCAATGCAGGAGACCTGGGTTCAATCTCTGGGTTGGGAAGATCCCCTGGAGAAGGGAATGGCAACCCACTCCAGTATTCTTGCCTGGAGAATCTCCTGGACAGAGGAGCCTGGCAGGTTACAGTCCATAGGGTTCCAAGAAGTCGGAAAAGACCCAGCAACTAACACTACACTCACAACATACAAATGCAGACAGCAGTGTGTAATTCCCTGGTCCTTTGCTTCTGGTGATGCTATAATGCTCATTCTTTTTCTCATTTAAGAGTTTTCTCACCTTCTATTATGGGCTGAATTGTGTCCCTTCAGATTTCCTATGTGGAAGTTCTAAGCCCTAGTATCTCAGAATATGGCTATATTTGGAAACAAAGACTTTAACTACATTATTAAGTTTAAATTGAGGTCCTCGGGGACCCCAAATCTAGTCTGACTGATGTCCTTATAAGAGGAGGTTAGGACACAGAAATGTATAGAGCGGTGACCGTGTGAGGACACAGGGAGAAGACAGCCATCTGCAAGCCAAGGAGAGAGGCCCCAGGAGAGGCCAGCACCTTGATCTGCCTCCAAAATTGTGGGAAAATAAATCTCTGTCCATTGAACCACCCAGGTTGTGGTCCTTCGTTACATCAATCCTAACAAGCAAACACGCCTCCTAAGTGCAGGTAATCTCCACCTGTTCCCCACTCTAATCTGGACAATTTTTTTCTCAGCATTCCTCAAGATCTCATCAGTCAGTCACCCTGAATGTCCCCTTTTCCTGATTGTTGAAATAGAAATCGCAGGTCTCAACTTGATAGATCCTGGCTGCAGTTCCCCAAATTAATTAAAAAATATTTTAATTGCATTAGAATATACTTGATTTACAATGCTATGTTACAGCAAGGTGATTCAGTTACATAAATATATATATATATATATGTGCATGTGTGTATATATATATATTCATTCTTTTGTAGATTCTTTCTCAATATTCACAGACTATTGAGTAGAGTTCCCTGTGCTATACAGTAGGTCCTTGTTGGTTATTTATCTTATATATAGTAGTGTGTGTGTGTTCATCTCAAGCTCCTGAGTTATGTCTCCCTCCCCTGGCCCCACCACATGTTTCCCCTTTAGTAAACCTAAGTTTGTTTTCATTATCTGTAAGTCTCTGTTTTGTAAATAAGGTCATTTGTTTCTTTTTTTTTTAAATTAGATTCCATGTATGAGTCATATATTTGTTTTTCTCTGACTTATTTCACTTAGTATGGTAATCTCTAGGTCCATCCATGTAGCTGCAAGGGGCTGTGTTTCATTCTTTTTTATGGCTGAGTAATCATTGTATAATATGTACCACATCTTCTTTATCTGTTCCTCTGTTGATGGACATTCAGGGTGCCTCCATGTCTTGTCTATTGTAAATAGTGCTGTAGTGAACATTGAGGTGCATATATCTTTTTGAATTATAATTTTCTCCAGATATGTGCCAGGAGTGGAACTGTTGTGTACGTAATATGGCAGTTCTATTTTTATTTTTTTAAGGAGCCTCCACACTGTTCTCTGTAGTGGCTGTAAGTTCACTGTGTTTTAGAAGTTGGTGAGGTTTGTTTCTTCTGTCCATCGCTAGCATGAGCTCAGCCAGCACCTTAAGCTCAGTGCTGTGTCTAAAATAACTTCCTGTCCAATGAGACAGGTTTCCTCTGACCACTTTCATCTGGTCATCCCAGCCTCAGACTCTAGAGCCATCTTTAGTTTTTTCCTCTGGCCGCTTCTCACAGTTCAGTAGTTCTCCCCTTCCTCTGTGGCTGCTCCCTTTCCCTTTCTTTGGCCTTCTCTCTGCTGGGTAGGCCCTGTCTCATTTTCCCCTAGGTGGCCTACATCAGTTCAGTTCAGTTGCTCAGTCATGTCTGACTCTGTGCGACCCCATGGGCTGCAACACGCCAGGCTTCCCTGTCCATCACCAACTCCCGGAGCTTGCTCAAATTCATGTCCATTGAATCGGTGATGCCATCCAACCATCTCATCCTCTGTCGTCCCTTTCTCCTCCCACCTTCAATCTTGCCCAGCATCAGGGTCTTTTCTAATGAGTCAGTTCTTCACATCAGGTGGCCAAAGTATTGGTTTCAGCTTCAGCATCTGTCCTTCCAATGAACACTCAGGACTGATCTCCTTTAGGATTGGCTGGTTTGATCTCCTTGCTGTCCAAAGGACTTGCAAGAGTCTTCTCCAACACCACCATTCAAAAGCATCAATTCTTTGGCACTCAGCTTTCTTTATAGTCCAACTCTCATATCCATACATGACTACTGAAAAAAATCATAGCTTTGACTGGATGGACCTTTGTTGGCAAAGTAATGTCTCTGCTTTTTAATATGCTGTCTATGTTGGTCATAGTTTTTCTTCCAAGGAGCAAGCGTCTTTTAATTTCATGACTGCAACAAACTCCTAAACAGGAGGTCTACAGCAAACTCCTAAACAGATGCCTGCTGCCAGCCCTGCAGTCTGGCCATGAATATCGCACTCAGCCCATAATAATATTCCTGCTGCTAACCAATTTCAGTCTTGGACCCTTTTTCCTGCCCTGCAGCCTTTGACTCCTGACCATGCCTGTCTCCATTATTCCCCAAGTGTGTCCTTCATTCTAATTGCACTGGCTTATTTACTGATTGGAGGAGCGTGACTAGTTAGACCATGAGTTGTGACCATCCTGTTTCTGCCTCGCTCTTTTTGCTCAAGCCACTTCCCTGCTCAGAAACCCTGTCCACAGACTGACTCTTACCCATTCTTCAGAGGCAATTTCAGATCTAATTCCTACGTGAGTCTTTATTCAAAGATACCAGCAGGAGGAACTGCCACCTTGAGCTTCTGTAACATCCTGTTTCCCTTTCTTTTTTGATTAGCAAGTACCTCTGTGTCATTGAGGTGATCCTCCCTGACAGCCACCTCTTGTCTCAGGTCACCGTCACACTCCCCTGTCTCCTCTCAATGTGGTTGATGCTATTTCTTTTAGTCCCATTTTAAACTGTCTTTAGAATACAGTTTTCTAACAGGAGGCCTTAAATGCACAAGGACTGGATCATAGTAAGGTCTCAATAGACACCAAGGATTAACTATATTAACGATTAACTATGATTGACCAGGGGATATTTTCCAGAAACTAAAGCTTGTAGCTGGCAATTTGTTATATAAGTGAATATTGAAACACTCCAGTCAATAACATTTGGGTAACAAAAGATATATTAATATGTCCTTGGTCAACAGTTATTAATGATTATATAGTAATTATATTAATGTTAATAACACTATATTAATATATCTTAATATAGAGTCTACATTAATAATACATAGTAATATAATCAATATATAACACAATAGCTTTATATAATAATTGCATATAACTAATATGTAATTATTAAGCAAATAGGGCTTCCCTGGTGGCTCAGAGGTAAAGAATCTTCCTGCAACTCAGGAGACATAGGTTCAATCCCTGGATCAGGAAGATTCCCTGGAGGAGGAAATGGCAACCCACTCCAGTATTCTTGCCTGAAAAACTCCATGAGAAGAGGAGTCTGGCAAGCTACAGTCCATGGGACTGCAAAGAGTTGTACATGAATAAAGTGACTGAACACACACATACATGAGCAAACAAGTTATGCCAATTACTGCCCTTGACACTCACGTTGTCATTAGAAAGATCACTTTTCATTACTGTTGCTGTTCAGTTGCTATGTCGTGTCTGACTCTCTGCAGTCCTGTGGACTGCAGCAGGCCAGGCTCTCCTGTCCTTCAGTATCTCTCAGAGTACGCTCAAAACTCATGCCCATTGAATTGGTGTTGCCATCCATCCAACTCATCCTCTGTTGCTCCGTTCTCCTCCTGCTCTCAATCTTTCCCAGCATCAGAGTCTTTTCCAATAAGTCGACTCCTCACATCAGGTGGCCAAAGTATTGGAACTTCAGCATCGGTGCTTCCATTGATATTCAGGGTTGATTTCCTTTAGGGCTGACAGTTTGATCTCCTCGCTGTCCAAGGGACTCTCAAGAGTCTTCTCCAGCACCACAGTCTGAAAGCATCAATTCTTCAGCACTCAGCTTGTTCATAGTCCAACTCTCACATCCATACATGACTACTGGAAAACCACAGCTTTGACTATACAGACTTTTGTCAGCAAAGTGATGTCTCTGCTTTTCAATATGCTGTCTAGGTTTGTCATAGCTTTTCTTCCAAGGAGCAAGTGTCTTTTAATTTCATGGCTGCAGTCACCATCCACAGTGATTTTGGAGCCCAGGAATATAAAATCTGCCACTGTTACCATTATTTCTCCATTTATTTGCCATTAAGTGATGGGACTGGATGCCATGATCTTTGTTTTTTGAATGTTGAGTTTTAAGCCAGCTTTTTCATTCTCATCTCCCACCTTCATCAAGAGGCTCTTTAGTCCCTCTTCACTTTCTGACACTAGGGTGGTATCATCTGCATATCTGAGGTTGTTGATGTTTCACTGTTAGCTATGTTCTTGGGGGTATATATCTTTCTTATCATACTTTACTCCTTAAAGGCTTGGGCCTTTGTCTTAAGATTTTTATTTTGCATAAAACAACGCTTGGCACAAATAAGTAATCAGTAGTTGTTCTCTGTTCTCTGGAAATAAATGAAGCACCTCTTAGGAAGTCTTGTGTGTTTTTGCAGATGAATCCGGAAGAAGAGCTTACCGTTCAGTATACTTCGTTCATAAATGTAGAAACACCTGCTGTGGGGTCTTAGGGAGCCGTTTTTTTTTCCTTTACATTTTACAGGCTTGAAAAATAGTTGTGCTCCATAAATATCCCAGGATGAGTCATTTGCTTAACCAAACAGCTGCTTACTCATTAGCCAAATGCTCTTCCCTTGAAGTCAGACATCTAAATCAATTTTCTCCTGTGCCTCCCTCCTTCCCCCAGGAGCCAGTAAAGTGAGGCACAGGTAATATTTCTGGAATATAAAAGAGGGCCCAGTCTGCCTTTGATATGGGAGAGTCTAAACTTCATGAAGCCACAGGAAGCCATCTGAGCTCAAGTTAAGCAGTCATTTGAACCCACTTTGCTGGTCCCTCTGACATAGCCTCCTGTTCCTGTCTCTCCCCAAGCATCTACGAGCATCTTCCTCCCATTCAATCCAGCCTACCAGTTTTCCCGTCTGAGGCTCCTTGCAGGTCTTCATTTTTCCTCCTGTCACCATCACCTGCCTATTATGTAGGTAACTAGTCTGTGTCAAGAACCACTGGTAATGTCATTTATTTCAGTAAGTACAAGAGAATGACAAGTATTTTTGTAAATTCTATTAAGATGCATCCACTTCTACAATTAGCAGCTCTGAGCTATTTGGATTGTTCAACTTATACTTTAAATAATGAATACAAAGCAGTCAGTTGCACTTTCTATCCCAGACCACAGCTGTTCCAACTTTCTGCAGTGACCTGTGTTTAAGAATTTTAACTTTACAATAGTTCTTTATCACAAATTCACTTATAGCAATGAATATTTGGTTCACATTGCTTTATCTCATCTAAGAGAGGTGATTTATACTGTTGACCTTGAAAAATGGTTATCATCACTAGTAGCTCTTTCTTTTGGAAGAAAACATGCTAAATGTTTTGGAAGAGGCCAGAGGAGAGTAGAGCTTTAATATCTAGAAAGATCAAATGAGAGGATATAGATATTGTTCTATAGAGTTTCTATCCTAGAATAGCTATTCTTAACAGGATTCCAATCCTATGTGGATTTTTTTTTCCAGCAGAGAGCATACCAGATATCCAGAGATGACATTTATCTGGTGTGCATTCAGTATAACTATACACTGTTGAAATCAACCGTTTTGTTTTTTTTATATACCTAAAAAATTGAAGTATAGTTGATTTACAATGTTATGCTACTTCTGTGACTCAGTTATATATATGTGTATGTGTTACATTCTTTTCCATGATGGCTTGTCATAGAATATTGACTATAGTTCCCTGTGCTATACAGTAGGACCTTGTTGTTTATCCAGCCTATATATAATAATTTGTTTCTGCTAATCTCAAACTCCTATTCCTTCTCTCCTCTACCTCCTTGGCAACCATAAGTCTATTCTCTGTGATGTTTTTTTTCATTTTTATTTTGTAGATATATATGGAATCTAAAATAAGATACAAATCAACATAAGTATTATCATATTTGTCTTTCTCTTTTTGACTTCACTTACATTGATAATCTCTAGGTCGATCCAAGTGGCTGCAAATGGCATTGTTCCTCTTTATGCCCAAGTAATATTCCATTGCACATATGCACCACATCTTTATATGTTCATCTTTTGATGGATGCTTAGGTTGTTTCCAGGTCTTGGCTATTGTAAATGGTGTTGCTATGAACATAGGGGTGCATGTATCTTTTGAAATTACAGTTTTATCTCGGTATATGCCCAGAAGTGGGATTGCTGAATCATATAGCAACTCTATTTAAGTTTTCTGAGGCACCTCCATACTGTTTTCCATAGTAGCTGCATCCCACCAACAGGAAACCACTTTGACACTAAAGTTGTTCCATCACTTTGGTACTGAAGGTATGAGCCCCCTGGTTCCTCAGTCCTTCCATGGTGACATCCGTCTCTCACAAAAAATGCTTTGTAATGCAGTAACTAGTGAGTAGACCTGAATATGAGAGGCCACAGCTAGACAGAGATTTTGGTTGGCAAGCATCTGTTTTCAGGTAGAACTGGTATTAGTTATTTTCTAGGACGCAACCGGAAAGGTGTTGGCTTTGGGAATAGGGGCATTTCCCTCGCTAGGGTTTGTTTTCCTCATCTGTGAGATGGTGAGAGGTACCTTGGCTTAGTTCTCATACTGGGTTCCAGAGTTACCCAGGGGATTTGCCTGATGCTAGGACTATGAGCCCCATTTCAAGCAGAGGCTCCTCTTAATCTACTCACTGGGGTCCACTCGACATTTTCTGTTTGCAGAAAGGATTTTTTAAAAAGTTTTGCTGCTTAAAAAGAAGTTGAAAGCCACTGACTCAAATGCTAGTCTTTCATCCTATTTTAAAATTCTAATATTCAATCTTAGCCATAATTATTTTAAAAACTCTAGACTAATAGTAAGTACTTATAATGGGCCTACTCAGCCAGGTCTTGTTCCAAGTGTTTTATGTATTTGGACTCAATCGATAGATCAGCACTAGGAGCTAGTCTTTTAGTTATCATTCTAACTATTAAAGAAGAATACATTCAGATACATTTATTTTCACTTTTATAACTTCCTTAGATAAAGTTGAGGTCATAATTTATTCAAAGGTCATAATTTATACAGGGCTTCCCTGGTGGCTCAGTGGTAAAGAATTCACCTGCCGATGCAGGAGACTCAGGTTTATTCCCTGGGTCAGGAAAATACCCTGGAAAAGGAAATGGGAACCTGCTCGCCAAGTATTCTTGCCTGGGAAATCCCAAGGACAGAGGAGACTGACGGGCTACAGTAAATGGGGTTGCAAAAGAGTCAGACATGACTTAGGGACTAAATAACAATAACCCTACAATGATTATTTAATGGAACATAAATCACAATATTTGTCCTGCCTTGACATACTTTCTATATGGAAGTCCATGGAAGAATGCACTTGCGATTATTTCTAAAAATTACAAAGAGAAATTGGACCTTGGACATCTATATCACAGAATTCTCCTCTCCCCCGATGGCTCATCCAATCACGTGGTTCCACAGTAACCAGGATAAATCTGGCTTAATAAGAGAGTGCAAAGCAGAAAAATCCTCTTACTCTGCAATTTCTCTCTATATGCCTAAAAAATATTCATTAAAACTTCCTACCTAGTTGGTTTACCTTCTTAGATTTGTTACCTCTATTTTCAATGATTTAAAGCATTAAAAAAATGTCTTCTTTGGAACACCCCTAGCCAAGCAGCTCTTTTGTGAACTGGGGAAGTCTGGTGGCCCACCTTGTTCCTTTGAACTGAAATAATAAGATCTATATTTTTTAAGACACAGATTTATTAGCTTTTTATCTTCCTCTTCCCCCCACAAAATTCACCTAAAAGCAACCTATTTTAGTTAGATCTGTTAGTAACTTGTACAACCTGTACAAATAAACTATAAATACTGGCATCGGTAAATGTACAACATTTAAAAATCAATTAAAATCTTTGTAGTAACTCTCAAGATTATTTAGCTAACAGTGGTCCTTGGAAGACCCTTTAGACCTATTTGGAAAAGTTGTGAGAGAATGTACACACCATGTAATCACAGGAGAATCCAGCAATATTAAATCCACTCCAACAGAGGTAGCAGAATCTAGTTGTTAATTCTGCTCAGAACGGTTAAAAGACAGTCAAGTCTGTTTTGTGATTGGGTTGCCTATAGGAAGGGCTCACCCCTGGCAGAAATGTACAGACCCACTCTATTTTTTGCCTTTCTGCCAGCGATTTATACTCAGAAGCAAGTAGATGACAAGACAAAACTTGCTTGGGCAAAGCCCACACACCTGAGACCCACTCAGCGTAGCAGTGATGTAAGTGGGAATAAGATAGGAACGAACAGTGCAGGAGAAACAGAAAGAAAAAGTGTTTGGAAAAAATAAGACCAGGCTTCCTCTGCATAATGCAGAGGACTCTCGGGGGAGGAAAAAAATAACAGAATAAATTTTTATTCACTGATTCAATTTGAGAATAATGCACTTTGAAAGAAAGTCATCCGCTTTAATCAGTTGCTTTCTCACAGTTTTGCCTGTGCTTCTGTGACAAAATCATCATTTAATGATAGTGTAATTAGAATGAAATCATCAAGATTTCCTTTTCTTTCATCCTTTCAGTAAAGATCAGGAAGGGGAGGTGGGGTGAGGCAAGCGGGGGTGGGGGGGACACGATGAGAGTCACATTTTATGAAAGGGACAACATGGTTTTCGCATTTGGATTTTTTTCCTGCAGGAGTTTCAAATAGATTATAATAAGGAAAGGTAATGCTGTAGATTAGCCAAACAAGTAGGTGAGATTCCTGTGGTCCAGGCTGGGGATGCTGAGTTGAGCTGGGACTTTCCTGGCAAGTCCTTACACATACAGGAGGGAATGAATCCAGTCTCCTTTCTCAGTGGATCACTGAGCTCTCCAAACTCCGGAAGCAGTGATTTCATCGAATCCACTTAAAAGCCTGTCATGTTGGGATATTGAAAAGAAACAGTTCTAGGCTTTTCTAGCACAGGCAGTGCTTCCTTTTGGATCACACAAAGAACAAGATACATGTAAGGGATACAGATTCCATCTAGAAGCCTGGCGTGAGTAACGAAGCATTTCCTTAAAATACCATTTATGCTTTAGTTTGCAAGAATGTGGGGAGTGAAGTAAAAAGCTAAGGGAGGTCAAACCAATATTGTAAAGCAAATATCAATCAATTAAAAATGAATAAATATTTTTTAAAAAAACACTACAAAAAACAAACAAACAAACAAAAAACTAAGGGAGAGATCATACAGGCCAGCTTCAGCAGTGAGTCTGTATTGAGCCAGTCTGTTGAGTGGTCCACCCTTCCTTGCTGAGCTCTAGAAGGTCAAGTGAGGCACTGGTGGAGAGCAGTGGGTGGGAGGACAGACAGATGGTGGGTCTGTCTGGCGTGGATCCTCCCAGCAGCCGGGTTCAGGAGTGGTCCCTCTAGAATGGCGGCTCCTCCACAGCTCCAGTACTCACAGCCTCTGGAAATATTCTTTCTTTCACTCTCCCATCCATTCACACCTAGGGTGGGACCACTTCCCACTGTGCCAATTTCTGGGTAATTCAGCCTCTCTGGTTGCTTTCTCTTAATCCTGTCCACTTCCCTGTAAACAGCGGCTGCTTTAAATTCTCCCCCCTTGAAGGGAGGTCTCTGTGCAATGGGATACTGACCGATATGGTGAGACTAAAAATACCTCCAATCTGAAGAAACCCTGGCGAGCTGCAATTTCTAGTTGCCAAAAGCCAGATGATGGCCACCATATGGAGGCGAGCATTTATTGTTTATTAAAAAAATCCTAGGACAAATAGGTTAAAGGAATTCTAGGCACAATTTCAAGGCCAAAAAAGATCTGAAGAAATGAATCAAAATCAACTGGATTAATTATATTTATCATGTACTTTTATAGTCACCTGAACCACCTGCTGTGAAATTATATATATTCCAAAAGAAACTTCCAGAATTGTTCAAAACTAAGATGAACTCTCTAGAATAATTTATTAAAATAATTCAAAGTATCACTTATAAAGTTGTTGTTTAGTTGCTAAGTTGTGTCTGACTCTTTGTGACCCCAAGGACTCCCCACCAGGCTTCTCTGTCCATGGGCTTCACCAGGCAAGAATACTGGAGGCGGCTGCCATTTCTCTCCTAATTGAAAAAGAAAAATACCTGATTTGTTACTTGAATATTAGAAAGTTTGATGCCAAAATCTCAGCTTCTCTGTACACCGGTGCCGAATTAAATCTTGGAGACAGGTTTGGGTGAAGTAGAAAAGAACAGTTTTATTGCTTTCCTAGGCAAAGGGGGCCAACAGCAGGCTAATGCCCTCAAAACTGTGTGTCCCTCCCTGGAGGGGTTAGTGAGTTTTACAGTAATTGTTCAAAGAGGGAGTGATCAGCTCATGGACATTCTTTTGATGGGTTGGTGGTGAGGTAAATAGGAGTCAGCATCATCAACCTGCAGGTCCAACTAGTCTGGCGTCGACATGATTGTGGGCAGCCTACCATCATTAATCGTTAACTTATCAGGCCTGGAGAGGGTTTCAGTATCTGCAGAATAGCTCAAAGATATTGTTGTGGGTATCCGAAGATGGAGAAGCGGGAACTTGCCCCAAGGCTGCTCTTGACTGTGTGTATTTCTCCCTGGTCTCGCATCACCTCCCTTCCCTGATTAACAACTGCTTGAATCTGCCCATTGGAACTCCGGGAAGGTCACGGAGGCTGAATGAAGCCTGTTTCCTGTAATCAAAGAAATGTGGGACACAGAAAGGCCTTGTGCCCAGGCGTCCCACAGGGCCCTGCTTTAGCATCATAGTAAAAGGCACTGGAACTTGGCGGTCTGCTTGTTCTGCATCTGACATGTCAATGACTATTTCATTATCACAGAGTAAGGATCTATATGTTATGTCCAGTATTCTTTGAACAATATACTATCAAGTAACTGCTCACAAGAACTTTATGCCCTCTAAAAAGACAAAAATATAATTTTAGAAACAATAAAAAGATTTCCATAGTTTTCGATTTTTAAGTTTTAACCCTATGCTTTTTGTAGGTAGTGAGAGGCAGAATGGGTAATTACTACTTTTGTGTGTGTTTTTAATTAGTTATATTACAATATTGTGATGGTTTTTGCCATACATGAGCATGAATCGGCATTAGGTATACATATATCCCGTCCCTCTTGAGGCTCCCCCGCTGCCCCGCCACCTCCCTTCCCACCCCACCCCTCTAGCTTGTCACAGAACACTGGCTTTGGTTCCCTGCGTCATACACCAAACTCCCACTGGCTATCTATTTTACATATGGTACTTTTAAACTTGGCCAAAAGGCTGAGAAATGGTAGGGCTAATTACTTACTATGCTTTTGCTGCTTGGAATTCAACTGATCTTAACTGAATTGAGGATGTCACCAGAAGACTGTCATGAAGCTAAAGGGTTCAGGATTTCAGTAAATCGTCTCTTTCAAGAAGTAGTCGTCAATTTGCATATGGTCCGTATAACTTCACAGAAGGAAGATGAACCAAACACACGCTTCTGTTGCTATTTATCACATTAGTCATATGTACGCGGAGCTGAGCTGGTCTTTCCAAGCCCCAAGAGGTCTTTGCCCTAACCGCACACTGCCCTCTAGTGGTCTCCTTCTGTGGTGCAGCGTGAGTAAAGGAAAAAAAAATTCCACTGTTCAAGATATCTGCGAGTTGGTAAGACCTATGTTCTTTCTCCTGGTCAAAGATTAAAGCATGCTAAACATGCAAACTTTTTTCATAAATGAGTAACAATCGAAGTAAAAGTTTAGATACCATTAAATAATTTTATTTAATAAACTGAAAGACAATTTACCTAATTTTAGGGTTACCTATTATGTCAAGCATGTAAAAAATGTCACGTTAAAATTGAAATATGAGTATACATAAGTTAATACCTGTCCTGCCTTTTTATAGTAAATTTATTCATTTGATGTTTAATTTGGGGGACCACAGTAAAGCTGAAAGAGAGGATGGACAGAATTAAAATATTTCACATGTCTAATTTGGCTTTGTTACATTTTAATCAAAAGTATTTTAAATTAAGTTCATTCTCATGAGCTATAGGAATGCTATTTGGAGCTTTAAGGACATAGTAAATTTTAAACCAAGGCTTTCTAATGGTATAGAGATAATAATTATGCCTGTATATAGCTGTAAAGCTGAGATAATAAGGTTTTCTGTTTAAAAGGTTTTCAGGAGAAACAAATACATATCAGTGTTTTGCATAGTGTAGTTCACATACCACTGGTAATAAATTACTTTTGGCAATGCAAAGATAGCTTTTAATTGTTATACATTTATTTTTATGAGCAACAGTGAGAATATAATTGAGAAATCTTGATTTCATAGATATCAATATTCATGATTACCTCTACATGAATTACAATGATCAGGCATATACATTTTTGTTAACCTTGACTAGTTAAAATGGATTAGAAATATGAATTGCAGTGATTCCAAAAATCCTGGATTTTGTTATTTCCATTTTTCTGGTGCCATGTAACATGTTCCTCTGTCCCAGGTATTTCCTGTAAGTTGTAGTGAAAACTGGAGCAGGGCTGTCCAAACAGAAACATAATATTAACCATGATTTTATTTGACCATTTACACATTTTTTCTTTAACCATAGATACCCTTAAATTTTATAAGACATTTTAAAAAAAGAATTAGTTTTAATTCATTTTAAGGATATCATTTTAATACCTAATATATACAACTATTATTTCAGCATGTATTCAGTATTAAATATTATTAAGGTATTTTACATGCTTTTTTTCATACTAAGTTTCTACCGTCAGGTGTGTATTTTACATTTAAAGCACATTTCCACTTGGCCTGGCCACATTCAGAATGCTTGATACCTCCATGGAGTCAGTATTGAGTAGGGATGTCACTAGATTAAGGTTCAGTTTTTGGCAAAAAGTATCCCCTAGGTGGTGATGTATACCTCCATCTGGAAGCACACGCCCCATGGCTTTTGGGTGACATCGGCAGTCAGTGACTACCACAGTCTGAATCTGATGATTGATTAAAGGTTGTAGAATGGTGGTAATGAAACTTTAAAATTCTCTCTTCATTTATTAGATGAGGGGCTTCCCTGGTGACACAGACAGTAAAGGATCTGCCTGCAATTCAGGAGACCTGGGTTCAATCCCTGGCTTGGGACGATCCCCTGGAGAAGGGAAAGGCTACCCACTCCAGTATTCTTGCCTGGAGAATTCCATGGACAGAGGAGCCTGGAGGGCTACAGTCCATGGGGTTGCAAAGAGTCTGACATGACTGAGTAACTAACACTTATTATAATGATGAAATACTTCTATAAAAAGAAACATCTCATCACCTACTTGGTTACTTGGAATAGTTTGTATAGAGAAAGCAGAATATATGATCTTTCCCCTTTATTTTTTTTTAACTGAAGTAATTTACAAAGTTGTTCATTTTTGTACAGAAAATGATTCAGTAATATGCACACACACAAATACACATTCTTTTTCATATTCTTTTCTATTATGGTTTGTGACAGGATATTGAACATAATTCCCCAGGCTATACACTAGGACCTTGTTGTTTATCCGTCCTATATTTAATAGTGTGCATCTGCTAACCCCTAACTTCCACCCCATTCACCCCCATCTTCCCTGATCTCTCCCCTTTCTTTGCTAGTTTGTAATTACTTTGGTTTCTCCACATTTTCAAGGATGGTCCATAGTATTTTATTTTCATGGTATCATTAGGAATACATGAATTTTAACACCCTTAATATCTTTCAACTTATGGCAGTTACTGGCTTTACTATTGTTCAAGTTTTCTCATCACCAGCTGCTGGGAGCCTTTTTAACTTAATATCAGCATTCTAATATCAAAGCTGCCTTTGCTATTCTGGGATTATCTTGTACATTTCCTGCCACAGAGCTGTAATCAGCTGTTTAGAAAATGGTATGTGGAGACTATGATCTCAGTATGCAGGATTTAGCCCTTGTTTCTAAGTCTTTCCAGAAGACAAAGCTAAAGATCATTTAGTTTAATAAAATAATGTATATCATAAAATACTACTTATTCAAATTCAGCAGTAGAGAATTTTATGTTTTGCTGTGTCTTTTCCTTATGTCAAATATTCATATTTTCAATGATACAATAATATACACATGGCATCAGAATAATAAGAAATTATCAAGAAAATGACCAAAAAATGAGTTGACGCTCCTTTGCAGTTGTTTTTGTCCTTATGGTGAGTAACCTTCCACTTAGGACAACAGTCAAATGCCTGTCTCAGTCATTTGTTTGAGAAACTAGAAGAGTCTGCCTGGTGGTGTTATGCCACCTGCTGGACAAAAGGTGCAACTGTCACATTTTGATGTAGAGATTGCTTTATATTAAATTTAATTGTTTTATAATTCTATAAATTCTTATTCTTATCCCCATGTACTATCTCCTTCCTCTACCTTTTGGTTACTATTTTATTTTTAAATGCTCTGATTTAGCCTTTCATTAATGCTAATATTTGTTTATATATGTATTAATTCTACATGTTTTTCTATGTTATATATATATTTTATCCTCTTTATTAGGTAAGTGTTAGCATAATTTTCAGATTTTCTGTCTGAAAAAATTACATATACTATTCCAAGTGGGGAAAGTATACATATATAAAATATATATAATAATATATCAATATATTAACACGGACTGTTGAATTCTGTTTTAAGTAACCTGAAAACCCTTTCTAAAAATTCATGAATTAGAGCCATTTTACATTTATTAATAGGATCTAAATGTTTGACCTATTAAAAAATAAATTGAGACATATTAAAAAAATTTAAGATTTTATTTGAGCAAAAATTGATTCAAAAAGATAGTGCCAAACTAGAAGCTGCTAGGAGCTCCACCAATAGAAGCTTGGGGAGAAAGTTACAGAGAAAAGGTGGGAGCAAATTAAAAAATAAGGATATTACCAATCGGCTGTAGCTTAAAGCCCAGCTGGCTCTTTGGGCTGGGTTCTACTTAGGTACCAACTTTGTAACGTTGGAAGCATTCACAGGCTGAGGTTTTGCTTTGCTTACACAGGGCTCTGTGGTGTCAGGGCATGAGTCTAATGGTTTCCTTGTTTAATAAACAGAATCCGTTTGTCATTCATTTTATGTATATTTCTACATACCCCTAATCTTACTGCTGGGCTGGATGAAGCACAAGCTGGAATCAAGATTGCCAGAAGTATCAATAACCTCAGATATGCAG
Source organism: Cervus canadensis (assembly GCF_019320065.1). Lineage (NCBI taxonomy): Eukaryota > Metazoa > Chordata > Mammalia > Artiodactyla > Cervidae > Cervus > Cervus canadensis. The sequence continues at coordinate 52,614,315 of NC_057408.1, forward strand.
ATGACACCACCCTTATGGCAGAAAGTGAAGAGGAACTAAAGAGCCTCTTGATCAAAGTGAAAGAGGGGAAAAGTTGGCTTAAAACTCAACATTCAGAAAACTAAGATCATGGCATCCGGTCCTATCACTTCATGGCAAATAGATGGGGAACCAGTGGTTGACTTTATTCTTGGGGGCTCCAAAATCACTGCAGATGGTGACTGCAGACATGAAATTAAAAGATGCTTGCACCTTGGAAGGAAAGTTATGACCAACCTAGACAGCATATTAAAAAGCAGAGACATTACTTTGCCAACAAAGGTCTGTCCAGTGAAAGCTTTGGTTTTTCCAGTGGTCATGTATGGATGTGAGTTGGACTATAAAGAAAGCTGAGTGCTGAAGAATTGATGCTTTTGAACTGTGGTGTTGGAGAAGACTCTTGAGAGTCCCTTGGATGCAAGGAGAGCCAACCAGTCCATCCTAAAGGAGATCAGTCCTGAATACTCATTGGAAGGACTGATGCTGAAGCTGAAACTTCAATACTTTGGCCACCTGATGTGTGAAGAGCTGACTCATTGCAAAAGACCCTGATGCTGGGAATGATTGAAGGTGGGAAGTGAAGGGGATGACAGAGGATGAGATGGTTGGATGGCATCACTGACTCAATGGACATGAGTTTGAGTAAGCTCCAGGAGTTGGTGATGAACAGGGAAGCCTGATGTGATGTAGCCCATGGGGTCGCAAAGAGTTAAACCTGACTGAGCAACTGAACTGACTGAATCTTACTGCTTTACAGTCCTATTCCTTCACTGTGTGGTTTATACCCGTGCTGGTCCACAAACAAAGCCATGAAAGTGTACTGAAAGTGAAAGAAAACATTTAGAAATGCTTAGGCAATCTGCCATAAAGTCCAAGCATGTGATTTTATATTTTGTAAAACAGCAGTTTGCCATTGTCTGGGGTCGGGGACACAAAAGACTGCTCACCTGGTCTATAGCATTTGCTTGTTCTGTCGCTTTTGCATATCTTTTTGTATTTAGAAAGGTTTGTGTTTCTTTGTTCTGAGGCAGTTCTGTTAGTATCTTGATGTGGAACTTAAACGAAGTATGATCTTACTAATACATGTGTGTGTGACAGGCTTCCCCGGTGGCTCAGACATTAAAGAATCTGCCTGCCAATGCAGGAGGCTTGGATTTGATTTCTGGGTTGGGAAGATCCCCTGAAGAAGGGAATGCTTACCCACTCCAGGATTCTTGCCTGGAGAATCCCATGGACAGAGGAATCTGGCGGGCTACAGTCCATGGGGTCTCAAAGTGGAGAAGTTCAAATAACTGACAGACTCACTGGAGTCCTAGTGGATGAAGAGTTTAAATAGCACCAAATATTCAGGATGAATTCTGAGGGATCCAAAGAAATTCTAGGGGATTAGCTTAAGGTTCTATCAGAATTAGATAACTCTTATATGTAGTTCAAGTACATAGACCTGTTTTCCTTAAGCAAGACTTGTTGACTTCAGAAAGAGAATCAGATTTCTATTTCTGCTTACATTTTCTATTTCAGATGCTGTTTCTTCCACAATTAAAGAAAGATCTTAGGACTTGAGGTAATTGAAACTGTTTTCCTCTTTAAAAAAATATTAATGCCATAATCTGTCTTGTTTGCTGAGTATGATGGATGGAGCAGGTAGGCTAATACTTAAGAGCTATGAGGGCTTCCTCTTCCACCTCGATAACCCTCATTTCCCTTCAAGCCTTCTTAGCCTGTTCTTCACAGAAGGTTACGTGAACATTCTCCAATCCTAACCTCTGCCAATGTTAGCGTTCTATGTTCTGAACTATACATCAATTAGATTATTAGGATATTCACTGATGCATACTGTGAAAATGCCAATGAAAAGGAAAACCATATGAGTCAGAAAAGGAAAAAGTGAGTCACTAAAATGAAGGTGTTTCTGATTTATCAATTTTGGTTACACGGTATATAACAACCAGTATGTGAAAGATTTTCAGCGCTATGTAAAATCACGCAGAGATCAAGGTGGAAGTATTGGGGCACATTTTTACAGTTAAAATGTTAGTGTTTGAGCTTGGATAAACAGAAGACAGTGGTGATTTCTGACTGTGCATTAACCTTGCCCTCAGGCATTTCTTTCTCTATTAGGGTTACTCAGAAGTCAAGCATTTACTCAATAGACTCTTTGGGTCCCTCGTTGCTCCAGGCAATTGTGTGTCTGTGTACTGTTGGGTGGAGTGTGCTGGACTAGGGAGGCGTAGTGGGAAGCAGGCAGTTGGATTTGAAATAAACATTAGACATTCCCTATAACCTTAACCCTTCCCTACTTTATCTGTGGTTCACAAGCGCCATTCTTCCCACCTTGCTTCTCCATCGTGACTTACTGTTCTTAGCCTCTTTGTCATTTGATCACGATTTCTCTGGAGCAGATAATCAGACCCTCTAGCGGCACCCAGTGAATCTCAGAGTATATTTAGCCTGTTAGAAGCATCATGCATATTTCAGTGCCCTGGTCAAATGCAAATGAAACAACAGGGAGTGATGGAAACTTACGAGCCTCACCTCTTCCTTCTGTACACTGGCTTGTCAAACATTTGAACCTCTGTCGTCATGTCTGTTTACTGAAACCTAGTAAGTCTAAAACTGAAATCATGTTTTTTCCCTAACTGTTCATTTTTCTGAATTTCCCTATGGTGTTGTAGTGATACTGTATTCCATAGCCCCTGCCAGGTTTTCCTGGTTCCTGCCCCCCCATATATTTACTTGATTCAATTATTTATTCAACAAATACTCTGTTAGTTGAGATACTGGGCACTCTGGGTGGGGCAGTGGACACTGGTGTGTCCTCAGGACTTTGATACAGTGGACTAATGTTTGCACACCCGCTTCCTTCTGTCTACTCCTCCATCACCATCAGTGTATCTTTGTGTCTCGCTTCTTCCTTGTCATCCCTGCTTAGCCACCTGGACAGGGGCCCCCCTACCCCCACCACTCCTGATCCACAGCAATCCATTGTTCACTGTCGTCTCTGAAACTCAGAGCATCCAGAATCCAGTTCCTGATACCTGACTTGTTCCAGCAGTTCTCAACCCTAGTCATGCATCAAGTTCTGTTGGTAATTTTACTTGGTCATTTGTTTTCAACATGGATGTCCAGGAACCACCTGGAAAAAGCAGGTGAGTCAGTGAAGTTCCCCATGGAAGAGATGTGGAAAAGACTTAGTCTCTCTTTGTCACTTACCTAAACCTTCACCTTGTGCAGGTAAACATCTAAAATCACCATTCTTCAAAAATGTCACACACACCCCTCCCCGCCTCTGGGTCCTCATTCCACTCTGCAGCTAGTGTTTCTCCTCTTATCAAAGCTCTAATGGCAAATGCCATGCTGTATTCATCTTTGACTTTCCCAAGGGTTAAGAACTGGTCATTGAATGGGCAGATTACGCCATCCTAAAATATGCTGCTTTGGTATAAGGGTAATTTTGAGCTAAAGAAGCTTGAAATACAGCAAACACAGGAGAGGCTTTCTCCGAATTTCCCAAAAGAGAGATCCTCCTAAAGGAACTCAACTTTTGTCCATCCCCTTCTGGGAATTTCACCAACCAGGGAAGACTGACTCTTATCATACAAGAGAACACTGGAAGTCTTTATCACAGCCAGACAAGCTCTGTCACGACCTTCATGCCTTCTATCTGCTCTTCCATGGGCCCATCATTATTCTTAAAAATCATTTACTCTCCTCTAAGGGGCCAACATTCTCCCTCCACGTCACCTATTAAGATGGTATATGAATTCTCAAATCTCTTTTAGGTATTCACATTTTTTTTTTTTTGCCTGTGACACCCCCATGGATGTAAATTAAAAATTATTGTATTTATATACTTTTCCCCCTGTTAGTCTGTGTTGTTAGTTTCGTTCATAGACCCAACTATTGAACCTGGAACAGTAGAGGGACAAATGCATGACCCTGCATCCATCCCACTCACTCCCCAATATTTAAGTCTTCATACTTCAGGTGTTAAGTCTTCAGCAGTTTATTTTATTTTTCTTTTTAATTTTTATAGTTGATTAGCAATGTTGTATTAGTTTTAGGTATACAGCAAAGTGATTCAGTTATACATGCATCTATGCTTTTTCAAATTCTTTTCTCATTTAGAATATTACAAAATATTGAGTAGAGTTTCCTGTGCTATGAGGTAGGTGCTTGTTGGTTATCTAATTTATCTCCCTTCACCTTTCCTCTTTGGTAACCATAAGTTACTACAGGGTAACTGGACAGCTAAACCTAAAAGTACACAAGTAGATAATGGGTAAAGGTAACAAACATGGTTCATATATACAAGGAAATACTAGCCATTAAAAAGAATGAAATAATGCCATTTGCAGCAAAATGGATGGACCTGGAGATTATTATACTGAGTGAAATAAGTCAGACCAAGATAAATATCATGTGATATCACTTATATGTGGAATCTAATAAAATGATACAAGTGAACTTATTTATGAAACAGACTCACAGGCTTAGAAAACAAACTGATTAAGATTTGTTTTGTGGCCTAATACATGATCTACCCTTAAGAATGTTCCATGTGCACTTGAAGACTGTGTATTCTGTTACTTTTTTTAGATGGTATGTTCTACTTAACTAATTTCATTTAAGGCTCATATTTCTGTACTGATTCTATCTGGATGATCTATCCATTGATTAACATCCCTACTCTGATCATGAAGTGAAACTCAGTTGTGTCTGACTTTTTGTGACCCCATGGACCATACAATCCATTGAATTCTCTAGGCCAGAACACTGGAGTGGATTGCCATTTCCTTCTCCAGGGGATTGTCCCAGGGACTGAACCCTGGTCTCCTGCATATTGCTGTCTTTTTTTCCCTTTATGTCTGTTAATATTTGGTGCATAAATATTTACAAGTGTTATATTCTCTTGGTAGATTGACCCCTTTTTAATGATCTTCTTTGTTTCTTTGTACAGTCTTAGTCTTAGAGCCAGTTTTCTCTGATTAAAGTACAGCTACTCCAGTTTTCTTTTGGTTTTCATTTGCACGGATTGTTTTTCCATCTCTTCATGTGTGTTCTATATGTGCTCTTACATCTGAATTGAGTCTCTTACATAGCATATAGATGTATCTTGTTTTTTTTTAATCCACTCAGCCTCTTGATTGGAGTATTTAGTCCATTTAAAGTAATTATTCATAGCTATTTACTTATTGCCATTAAAATTTTTTTTTTCTGGTTTTCTGTAATCCCTTTGTTCCATGTCTTTGCTCCTCCATTTTGTGTTTCTGATGTCACCATATAATCTTGTGTATCCATAAACTATTGTAATTAGTTATTTTTATCTCTTCTGGCTTTCCCTGGTGGTTCAGATGTTAAGAATCTGCCGGCAATGCAAGAGACCCAGGTTTGAGCCCTGGGTTGGGAAGAACCCCTGGAGAATCCCATGGACAGAGGAGCCTGGCGGGCTACAGTCCATGGGGTCGCGAAGAGTCAGACACAACTGAGCGACTAAGTACTTACCATTTCTGCCTTTTAACCTTCATATTAGATTTACAAATTGTTAACCCATCACATTTACATCATTAGATTATTCTAAATTTTACTATTTACCTTTACCAGTGAAATTTATCTTGCTATATGTTTTCTTATTATGAATTACAACCCTATAATTAGAAGGTATTTGCACATTCTTTGTTCTTATCTAAATCCAAGCAGCAAAGACTCTATGCAGAAAGATAGAGAGCTTTTCATCATGCTACAAGTTTTTTAAGAGTCAAGGTTTTCAAGAACAGTTACAGCTATTGGATAGAAATAGCTTCTGAAGACGTATCACCTCTGTCCAAAAAAGAAAATGCTGGGCATGAAAAATGATTTTCAAAATTTCACAGAACAATGCAGAAGGTGTTTTATTCTCATGTTGTGAAAGGTAGACAAACCCAAACCAATTATAGGGAAAAATAATGATCTCTATTTCTATACAATTACCATAGCTTTTTATTCAAGTAGCACAAGTGCTCAGCATGCTGCTTTGGGGGGTTATATTTAACTTTTCTGACTTTTGAACCAGTGCATGAAAGGGAAATATCGTTATTCAAAGGCAGAAGTAGAAGAACAATACTGATGAAGGCTTGGGATAGGAAATAGGAAGGGAGTAATAGTGGCCAATTGTCTTTTGACTTTTGCTCCAAACTCCTCCTGACTTCTGCTCCTCTCCCTGAATGAGTAGATGCAGTTGACAGGGGTTTTGCTTTACTGTCTGGCATTAGTAATCCTCTGTGAACAGTATTAACCAAACATTCATTGGGATCCATCATTATTTCTGTGTTTCAGCTGATGCTGGGACATCCACCATGTCAGCACCAAATATTTGCCTAGTCATTACATATTCACTCATTTGACAAATTAATGAAAACACTGTAGAAATAAAGAGTACCAGGCACAAGTCTGGGGTTATAATAGAAGAGACAATCACTTGCCCATGGCAGGATGGGGTTCTCCCTTCCCTTTGTGACATTTTCCCGTTCTTCTCCTTACTCTGGTGGAAATGTTGTTTAATCACCAAGTCGTGTCTGGCTCTTTTGTGACCCTACAGGCTGTAGCCCACTAGGCTCCTTTGCCCATGGAATTTCCCAGGCAAGAATACTGGAGTGGGTTGCCATTCCTTTTCCAGGGAATCTTCCCGACCCAGGGATGGAACCCACATATCCTGCATTGCAGGCAGATTCTTTACCACTGAGCCACCAGGAAAGTCTCTTTCGCAAATAGAAAATGTTAACTTAGCATAATAACACATGAAAGTTATAGTATATGTGTGGTTAAAGACTGACTGTCTCTCTTGGTGGGAAAGTAAACTGGCTCAGCCATTAGGGAAAATAGTACAGTGGTCCCTTGAATAATTAAAAATGGAACTATTACATGATCTAACAACCCAGCTTCTGGGTATACATCTGAAGGAAATGAACTCATCTCATGAAGCAGTTTCTGCACCTCCCCCCATGTACACTGCAGCAGTATTTAAGTAGCCAAGACACAGAGACAACCTAAGTGTCTGTAAACAGATGAATGGATAAAGAAAATGTGGTATAAATGTATATACATAATGGAATATCATTCAGCCATAAAAAAGGAAACTCTACCTTTTGTAGCAGCATGGATGGACCTTGAGAACATTATGCTAGGTGAAATAAGTGAGATTATGTAGTATTGGACACAACTGAGTGTCCAATACCATATAACACTTTTCAAGATTCTACACAAAGTCAAAGAAAGAAAAGTTGAACTCATAGAAACATAGATTGAATGGTGGTTGCCAGGGGTGGGAAACTGGGAGATGTTGGTCAAAGAGAATAAACTTTTACTTATAAAATGAGTAAGGGGTGATGTAATGTACAGCATGGTGACGAGACGTAATAATACTGTACTATATACTCAACAGTGGTCAAAAGAGTAAATCTTAAATGTTCTAACCACCCACACAGTAACTATGCAAGGTGATGTATATGTTAATTAATCCTTATCATTTTATAATATATACATGTATCAAATCATGATGCTGTACACCTTCAACGTATTAACTATATCTCAGTACAGCAGGAGGGGTGGGAATGACACTACCCATCCCTACTCTTCCGGGAACAGGAACCACTGGGTGAATGAGTCCCTTCACCAGGTCACAAGAGGTAGCAGTGGGATAGGCTGGGTTATGGGGAAAGAACAGGGCAGTGGAAAAGAAGAGAAGCATGCCGGGAGACAAAAGGATTTTGGGGCTGCCATATCTGACTGTCTCAAAGACTAAAGATGTAGAAAAGCCAAAAAATGATTTGCCCCACATCCTAGAATTTGAGTGTATTTGTAATCAACTCGGAGCTGTGATAGTAGAGTGGTTAGTGCCCTGAGTAGTGTACTCAACAAAAAGTAGGACTGTGCTGTTTTTCATAACAAGCTCTACCTGCAGGCCCTTCCAGACATTACGGACACACTGCAGGGTCACATATTATTTCTCTAATTTTTCCACTGAGACAAAAATTTGTAACCAGCTGAGCATACACACAGCTACATGGAAATCATAATAAATTTAAGAATCATTAGGGCACTTTTGTTAGTTAGGGAGGCTTCCCTGGTGGCTCAGATGGTAAAGCGTCTGCCTGCAATGTGGAGGACCTGGGTTCAATCCCTGGGTCGGGAAGATCCCCTGGAGAAGGAAATGGCAACCCACTCCAGTATTCTTGCCTGGAAAATTCCATGGACAGAGGACCCTGGTGGGCTACACAGTTCATGGGGTTGCAAAGAAATCAGACATGACTCTTAATTACCAAAAGTTAAATCCTGCTAGATGGTATTAGGTTTGATTGTCTATAGTGGAAAATCCTATGTTTGTATTTGGTTCTTTGGTAGTCCAGACCCAGATACTTGCTATCTTAATGCTCTTCCTTTCTAGAACTACTCTCCAAATTTAAGGTCACCTCTTGTTCCAAGACAGCTGCTAGGGTGCCAGCCATCAGGCACAGGGTCAGAAGGAGGGAGTCTAAAGGGATAAATCTTCCAGGTGAGTCAGTTCTTTATGACGAGTCACTACTGCTACTATAAGCAGTAGTCCATACCACCTTTTCCCTACCATCTCATTAGCCAGAACTGATTTACAGGACCACATATTGGTCCACTGCAAGCTGGCAAGTGTGGTCTTTCAGCCACTCACATTGCTATTTCAAGTAAAACTGGGGTTCTGATACTATGAGAAAGAGACGAACATATCAGGTAAACTACTCACAAAAAGCTATGTGTGTCCTAAGAGTTAAAGGTTGTTGTTACTCAGTCGTGTCCAACTCTTTGCGACCCCGTGGCCTGCAGTATACCAGGGCTTCCCTGTCCTTCACCATTTCTTGGACTTTGCTCAAACTCATGTCCATTGAGTTGGTGATGCCATCCAACCATCTCTTCCTCTGTCGTCCCCTTCCCCTCTTGCCCTCAATCTTTCCCAGCATCAGGGTCTCAGCATCAACCATTTCAGTGTATGAATGATATGTTTACTTTGAGTATGTACAATTATAGAAAACTGGCTGTTAGGGAAGAGAAAAAAGAAATTACTCTTTCCTTTCTCAGTGCAAGTGTGTTCACATGCTGCTAAGCAGAGTTTCCTTATAAGAAAACTGCTAACTTTGAAGGAACTAAAAGAACCGGAATCATACAACTGTGTAGACTTTACAAGAATGGAAGGGGGGCTGGGGCTAGTTCAAGGTTCATACCTTTCTAGTCTCCTTATTCTTATTAATTAGTCCGAATAGCTACTGCTCACCTATTACATCTTAGGTTCTCTGTTCATCATAAAGATGAAAAAATATTTACCACTAGATGGAGAACGTTGGGAGGATAAAGATGCTTGGTGAGCAAAGCCTTCAGAGAAGAGGCAATGCAGGGGAAAAGGCAGTTCAGTTCGAGATTATCCAGGCTGGGCAGGTTATATATTCCAGACAGGAAACAGCCTGAAAATAGTTTGAGATAGACTGCAGAAGGTGATGGTGGAGAGGTTGCTAATGATGTAACTTTCTGGACCTAACAGAGGCTATGAGACACAACACCCCCAGAGCTGTGACATCTATGTCTACCTCGGTTTCCTACCCTGGCACCTCATTAGCACACCCCACACAAACTGCTGCTGGTACCTGCCAATATTTCACTGGTCTCCCCTCCCTCTAACCTCTCTCCCTGACTCCATCAGGCTTTCCCCTTTCACCTGGGCAGTTCCTTAAGTGTCAGCCTTTACCCCTGGTCCATCCCACCCGTCCCTTAGATCTCCTCCACCTGCCAAAGGAGTAGAGTTTGGGAAGTACGCATCTGCTGATTATACTGTCTATAGCAAACCAACACTTCAGTAGATCTCCTGCAGCCTCCAAGGTCACTGTGCCAGTCTCCCCTCTGCCATGGCCAAAGACAAGCAAGACCCTGGTCACTGTTTACTGAGGACTGGGCTTGGGAACGACACATCACTTCTCGGGTTTCAGGGGGCATAACTCCTGCTTTCGACCACACCAAACTGCAGGGGAGGGTGGAGATGCAGTCTGGCTGTGGCACAGAAAGAAGAGAGAGCCAATTTTATTGAAGAGTCTGCTGTGGGGCTCCAGGTTGTCTATGTTTTATAACTTTGACCTTTTACTTTTCATTCTCTAAGTTGTCCTTGACTATCTTGTTAAGTAGTCTTCCCAAGTAGCACTAGTGGTAAAAAACCCATGTGCCAGTGCAGGAGACATAAGAGACATGAATTCGATCCCTGGGTCAGGAAGATCCCCTGGAGGAGGAAATGGCAACCCACTCCAGTATTCTTGCCTGGAGAATCCCATGGACAGAGGGGCCTGGTGAGCTACAGCACGTGGAGTCGCAAAGAGTCGGAAACAACTAAAGTGACTGAGCATGCATGCATCTCGGTAAAAAACTGCTTCGGTTTCACGATTGCAATAGCTTCTCAATATTCTGTATTAGTAATTTAAAATTCTAATTTCTAAAAGTTGCTTTTATTTAATTTAAAAAAGTGCTTTCTTCAAATTCTTTTACCACCAGAATCCTTTATTTGGAAGACCCTTCATTTTAGCTTGTCTCTGGTGCTGTTGCTTTTCCTTAACTAACTATTGCTAACACTTGCTTTCTGTGTATCAGGTACTACTGACATAGAGGTAAGCCTTTACCTACAGCAGTCATATTTACAACACCTGTCAAGGTGGGGCCTGTTATTTCCCCATCATGCAAATGCGGAAACCAGCACAGAGCATTACTTGCCCAACATCGCATACCTGCTGAGCTCGCTGGACCCAAATCAAGATAACCTGACCCTAAATTCGTATGGTATACACTGCTTTTCAAATGAGTAGTACATTTTGGTTATCTGTTCATGGTTAAAACTGAAGCATTAAGTTGGGTAGCTGACAGACTTATTTGCTTTTAGCAAAACAAATGACAGTGTTCGTTTCTAGTATGTTCTCCTCAAAGCTCTGACATTGCTCCCTCTCCTGGGCAGCTTCCCCCAACTTCATGGAGAAACAGAAGCCACCAGATGGAAGCCACTGCATATTTCCAGCCCATTTCTATAGGACGCTTCTAATCATCGTAAAGTTAAGGAATACTAAATTCCTTAAGAAGTGCTCAATTTTCGTGGCTTTACTTACTGGTGAGCATTAAATATTGAAACATAAATTGAACATATCTTGTCATAGCTATTGCCTGAGTAACATAGTCTCTGAATTAAACACCATAAAATCTATTTAATGGCCAAAGTTACAAACAATACATTTCTATAGTCCTGAACTGGTAAGATGAATTTAGAGGTTAATAAAACAACATATATTTCTTTATTCCTAAACTAAAATGATGATTTTAAATCTACCAAAGACTCTGTATACTTGTCTATGTATGGTCACAGTTTTGGGGACAAGTTTATTCTGGGAGATACTCATTTTATGGACAATTCCCACCCTGCTGTCCTTGACAGCAAATAGCAAAAAGAAAAATGTTGGTCACTCAGTCATGTCCAACTCTTTTGTGACTGCATGGACTGTAGCCTGCCAGGCTCTTATGTCCATGGAATTCTCCAGGGGCTCTTCCTGACCCAGGGATAGAACCTGGGTCTCCTGCATTGCAGATTCTTTACTACTTTTGTTACGGTGGCTCCAATGGTAATTAATTACTATATGCTCATGAAAATAAGCCTAATCTGGACAGGACCCAATTCAACACCGGGTCCTCATTTTCTGGCACAGAGAAGACCCTCAAGAAGCAGCATCTGATGGACTCTGCAGAGGTTCTCCCTCACCTTTCCCTGCCAGGCAGGTGTCTGAGCCAGCCCAGTGAGGCCCTCAGTTCTCCCAAGATAGCGGTGACCTGCGTTGGCTTTGATCATCAGAGCATGTGGCCCTGCTTTAATCAGCAGCACAGAACGCTGGCCCTTGCCAGAGAAGTGGGCCTTTGAACTGTGCGCTGCTCACCTTTTATTGAAAGCCCTTGACAGAAACATTGAAGAGGGTTTAAAGGACATGAGATCAATGCATTCCTGACTGTGACCCTTTCATGGGCTGAAAGCTCTGAAGTCTCTACCTAGAAAAACATACTTAGAGAAACACACATCAGATGGTGTGTAGCATCGGGGGCTTGAGTACTCTCTCAAACACATATCGACCCCAGAGAATCCCATTCATGATGACAGAGGCTCCCATTTTTGCCAATTCTAAGCCATCGGTAGCACCAGCCAACAGCACTGTTTTGAATGAACGTGAACCCCATCTTGCCTTTGCACAAAAGAGCTCTATGACCTGGTTCCTACTGTGTGTGGGGAAGCAAAGTGCCACCCAGGTGCTGGGCTCTGTTTCTGACATCCTTGTTCTGGTGATTAAGGTGGACAGATTCCCTACAAGCTAATACACAGTGTTGTCTTTTGATTTAGCTTTTAACACATTACTGACCAGGGGATTTTTGCAGAAACTAATGCCTATGGCCAGTGATTTGTTATGTAAGTGAATGCTGAAACTCTCCAGTCAGTAAGTTGTTAAGAAGGTCAGCTTTAATGTAAGTATTCAGGATCTTACATTCAGCCTACATTGACACTAATTTTTATCTATTGATCCACTGATAACTATCCTTATGTGGCCACTCCAAACAAAGCAGGATTATAGAAACAAACAATAATATTTCACATGTCAGTACTTTAAGTCCTCCATGAGACACAAACTCCCCTCATTTGGCCTCAGACAATTCATTAAATTTACAACTTTAGGATTGAAAAGTATGGCTTCAAGACTCTTTAAAACATACTCTTAACAGAACTACATGTCTCTGGCCACCATCATGAAGGATGCCTCCAATGTCACACCCATTTTGTCAGCATGTCCTCTCACACCCATGAGGCTCTATTAAAATGCATTTTAAAGCACATTTGTTTTGAAATGTGAAAAAAAAAATGCTTACTGGACTTGGGAAATGATTTCTCCAGCTCTGGGTCCAATGGTAAGTCTCAGAGACCAGAGTGGGCTGTTTCTACCTGCAGAATTAGCATAGCAGGGAAGAGGCAGGGGGACCTGGGTCCAGTCCTGGCTCAGACTGATAACATTTGTGTCTTCTCCAGAACACACATATAGCCTGTATGTAAGGTTCAGCTTTCTTTACATAAAATAGGGATAAAGATAGCATCCAACTCAAACTCACAGTGCAGATTAAATGCCATATCTTACATAAAGGACATAATAGAATAGACATTATCTCAGTTGTATCTAACTCCTTATGACTCCGTGGACTATAGCCCACCAGGCTCCTCTGTCCATGGGACTGCCCAGGCAAGAATACTGGAGTGGGCTGCCATCTCCTTCTCCAGGGGATCTTTCCATGAACCTGCGTCTGTTTCATCTCCTGCATTGGCAGGTGCATTCTTACCACTAGTCCCACCTGGGAAGCCCATATTATACTAAATACTAAACAAACATTCCCTCCCTTCACCAGCCCCTCATTCCTCCAGCAATATTTACAAGTGATGCAGAGGAAGGTGATAATATTCAGTCTTATGTGCACCAAAAATCACATTTCAGTAGTCAAAAGGGACCATATATCTTGTGTATATACAGTGGAACAGAATTCAGCCACAGAAATGAACAAAATAATGCCATTTGCAGCAACATGGATGAACCCAGGGCTTTTCATACTAAGTGAAGTAAGTCAGAGAAAGACAAATAGCATATGATGTCACTCATATGTGGAATCTACAATATAACACAAGTGAACTGATCTATGAAACAGACTCACAGGCATAGAGAGCAGACTTGTAGTTGGCAAGGTGGAGCGACGGTGGGGGAGGAAAAGATTGAGAGTCTGAGATGAGCAGATGCAACCTGCTGCTGCTGCTAAGTCGATTCAGTGTCCGACTCTGTGCAACCGCACAGACGGCAGCCCACCAGGCTTCCCCGGGCAAGAACACTGGAGTGGGTTGCCATTTCCTTCCCCAATGCATGAAAGTGAAAAGTGAAAGTGAAGTGTCTCAGTCATGTCCGACTCTTAGCGACCCCATGGACTGCAGCCTACCAGGCTTCTCCGTCCATGGGATTTTCCAGGCAAGAGTACTGGAGTGGGGTGCCATTGCCTTTTCCGAGATGCAACCTATTACATGTAAAATGGATAAACAACAAGGTCCTACTGTATAGCACAGGGAATTATATTTAATATCCTGTGATAAACCATAACGAAAAGAACATGAACATGAAAAAGAACATATATTTATAACTGAATTACTTTGCTGTACAGCACATTGCAAAATTAACACACTGTAAATTAATTATTCTTCGATAAAATAAAATTTATTTAAAAAGCAACCATATAATCTAAGCAAATAAGTAAGCCACATGATCTGAGAATAGAACAGAATAATTAAAAGAAGGTCTGTGTGTGCAGAAACGCTGCAGACGTGCTCCATAAAATTGCTGCTTCCTTTCCTAGCTCCTCCCTCCCTGCCCCTCATGGGTGGTGGAATAAAGAACGTGGACAAAGATAGGAAATCAGGGTAGGAACAGTCTCTGTTCTGTTCCCTGATGTGTCCCAAGTGTGAAGGTCAGGGTCCTCTTGGATGGATTTGGTGCTTCATAAATATATGATAAAGAGAACTGAATAGTGAGAAAGAAAACAGGAACATTGTAGGACTTGATATTCTGTTTTCCTTTAAGCTCAGGGATGAAAATAACGACTCTAACAGAAAACAGAAGAAAGTCTTTCTACCACAGAAAAGGTGTTTGTCTTGTTCATGTTCCTCAAGTACGTGCAGAAAACATTGTGAGCTGGCTCAGGAGCCCCAGGGTAACAGGTGATGAATCCAGTGAACAGGCGCCCTGCTAACACGATACCTCTTCCATGATGAGGCCCCTGCTCTCTTCTGATGTGGCCTGAATTTAAGGAAAAGGTGCAATTGCTGAGGCCTGATCCTATACATTTGTATTTTATAATGTAATAATGTAGTATGTATACTTACTGTAATTTAAAAATTTTTATTGAAGTATAGTTGATTTAGTATATCATGTAAGTCTCACAAAAGACCAAAATAGTCAAAGGCTTGAGAAAGAAAAATGGAGCTGGAGGAATCAGGCTTTCTGACTTCAGACTCTACTACCACGCTACAGTCATCAAGACCGTATGGAACTGACAGAACAACAACAGAAGTATAGCTCAATGGAATAGGATAGAAAGCCTAGAAAGAAATCCATTCACCTACGGTCAATTAATCTATCACAAATGAGGCAAGAATATATAATGGAGAAAAGACAGACTTTTCAATAAGTCATGCTGGGAAAACTGGACAGTTACATGTACAAGGATAAAATGAGAACACTTCCTAACACCATACACAAATATAAACTCAATGGACTAAAGGCCTAAATGTAAGAGTGGGTACTATAAAGCTTGTAGAGGGAAACATAGGGAGAACATTCTTTGGCATTAAAAGCAGTAATATCTTTTGGATTTGTCTCCTAGAGCAATGGAAATTAAAACAAAAGTCAATAAATGAGACCCAAGTTCACCAGTTCTTACTGTTTGCTCTCATTGTTCTGACGGGCAGAACAATCTATGAAGTCTGCTTGAAGCATAATGTGCTGCACGAGAAATTAAGTCAATAGGAGTCAACTGAGAACATTCTCCCAGATGAGTTAATGATTCAGTTGGCTTTTAAAAACAGACTAACACCAAGAACCAGTCTTATCACTCCCTTTAAGCATAATCTGGACACTGAGCATCCCTCACTCGACACCAGTTATATTGCAAAGTTTAGAGGGAAAATCTCAGAATATCTTGTTTTGATGGTTATTATCTGATAAGCAACAGCCATCTGAGATTCCCAGGTGGCACTAGGGGTAAAGAACCTACCTGCCAATGCAAGAAACTTAAAGAGACTGGGTTCAACCCCTGGGTCAGGAAGATCCCCTGGAGGAGGGGATGGATGGCAGCCCACTCCAGTATTCTTGCCTGGAGAATCCCATGGACAGAGGAGCCTGGCAGGTCCATGGGGTGGCAAAGAGTCAGACATGACTGAAGCAACTTAGCACGCACGAATTTTGGTACCACAATTAGAGTGCTGCTCTGACTATGAACAGAGATGATGGAAACAATAGAGGGAACTGAAGAATGGTGGAGACAGGGCATGTTCCAGGGTTTATGGGTTAGCTTGGGTTCCCTGAAGACAGACCCTGAGATGGATCATCAGAGCAATGGGCCTTGGATGTGGGCTGCCCAGGGTGTGGGGAAGCATAACCTTGAGTGAGGCAGCTCCATTTAACCAAAGGCAATGTCCAGAAAGGATGCAGTTGAGAGCCATCAGCTGCTAACACTCCCAGCAGGGGTGCAATAAATAGTTTGGTCCTTAAGAGTTACCTGGATGGCAAATTACAGCATCTGCCGCAACTGGAAGTTTAAAAAAAAACAGTGTATTTAAGAGATAATTGACTCATACTTTGCATTAGAGGACATTTCATAAATACTTATTGAATGAGTAGATATTATGAGGGAAGAATAATAAGCATTGGTTTTAAACTTCATCAGAAGGAATGTAAAAGAGGCTATAGGAAAATACACAATTCACTCAGAACCAGGAGAAGCTCCATCTCAGATATCCACTTTGTACTTTGTCATTTGATTGAATCATTAAATTATTCAGATTCTGCATTTATTAAGCCTGGGGGCAAGGTAGAAAGAAAAGTCCCAAAAGAGGCTCTGATTTAGGGAATCACATTTTAACAAGTAAAGGCACCCCCCTTTCATGAGCATTATTCCACTACATAAGAATTTGACTTAAAAATCATATCTTTAGAAAAGAAATAATTAGTTTTCTGGAAAGCAGCAGAGAGAAATGAAAAGCATCACTGATTGACTCCTTTCAGAATTAACAACTCTTCCTGGTTGGAGCCCTTTCAACTAACGTAACCATCACCTAAAGCTTTTTGCGAAGGTCATTTCTGAGCACAGTCTATGCTGCTCAGTCTAACGGTCTAGCACCTTTTCCTCTGAGTGTTTAGACCCACTCACCTTGCAGCCAGCAATTTAATCACAAAGACACTTTCCCGACATTATGCATTCCGCATTAGATGATGTCCTTTACTCAACATCCACATTAAAAAAAGATATATAAATTAGATGCTTGCAATGAATCAGTTTTATTCCTTGACTTCTATGGTGTTTCCAAAGAAGTTTCACCTTCTTCTTCAAACTAGGCTTTCTTAGCCCATAAGCATTTCTGCTTTCCAAGATTTATCTGATTAAAGACTTTTAAAGATAAATTATCAAACATCTTTAAACTATCATGATACTGTAACAAAAGAGCATAAATTCAATGTGTTAACTATAAAGTTTTTACTGTGACTCACTGATTTGTTCCTGTTAAGATGAAATCATTTTTGTACAGATCCCAAATGATCTGCCATCTCTAGTTACACTGAAAGAATCCTGATATAGCAAGGAAACTGACTCAAGTATTTAAAAACGACCACTTAAATATTAAGTATATTTAAAATAATTGATTTTTTATGCCAAAGAGCCAGTCTTTTCTTAAAATGCTTTTAGATTTTACTAGATTAATATGTATTTTCCAGACTAGCTTGTTTGACTCTTCAGTTCAATGTATGAGGGGAATAATAGCTTGTCTACGTAATACAAATGTAACTCTTTGGTCATCCTATGAATTAGTTTGCCGGGATAGAAGTATCAGTAACCTCAGATATGCAGATGACATTACCCTTATGGCAGAAAGTGAAGAGGAACTAAAGAGCCTCTTTATGAAGGATGAAAGAGGAGTGTGAAAAAGGTGGCTTAAAAACTCAACATTCGAAAAACTAAGATCATGGCATCCAGTTCCATCACTTCATGGCAAATAGATGGGGAAACAATGGAAACAGTGAGAGTTTATTTTCTTCAGCTCCAAAATCACTGCAGATGGTGACTGCAGCCATGAAATTAAAAGACAGGTTGCTCCTTGGAAGAAAACTTATGACCAACCTAGACAGCATATTAAAAAGCAGAGACATTACTTTGCCAACAAAGATCCATATAGTCAAAGTTATGGTTTTTCCAGTAGTCATATGGATGTGAGAGTTGAACCATAAAAAAGGCTGAGCACTGAAGAATTGATGCTTTTGAACTGTGGTGTTGGAGAAGACTCTTGAGAGTCCCTTGGACAGCAAGGAGATCAAACCAGTCAATCCTAAAGGAAATCAACTCTGAATATTCATTGGAAGGACTGAAGCTGAAGCTCCAATACTTTGACCACCTGATGTGAAGAGCTGACTCATTAGAAAAGATCAGGATGCTGGGAAAGATTGAAGGGAGGAGGAGAAGGGGATGACATGACAAGATGGCTGGATGGCATCACCAACTCAATGGACGTGAGTTTGAGCAAACTATGGGAGGTAGTGAAGGACAGGGAAGTCTGGCGTGCTGCAGTCCATGGGGTCACAAAGAGTCAGACACAACTGAACAACAAAACAAATTAGCTTATATCAGCTTAGTTTAAGGGGTTATTGGATCTTTGCCAGGATTTTTTCTCTAACAGTAAGAGTTATTAAAGAATACCTCTATCTTGCAGAACTAACCAATATGCTGAGATCAAGCCTATGCCTGTGTATGGAATCTGCAACAGGCGACACATATGCACACTTGCCATGTGCACATCTGCGTATCCCTTGAAGCTTGAAATTCTACCAACAGCAAATTATATACCCTTTCTATCAAGATTAGACCTTCTCATGCTTTCCTGTTAAAATATCCCTAAACAAGGTTATCAATAAGATGATGAAACAGAGGTACAAAAATATTTCTTTAGCTATGTTAGAGGGAAGAACTGCTAAATTTTGCCCAGATATATACCTTATGTATGCATTAGCACTGAAAAAAAAATCAGAATAATTCAAAAACAATAATGAAAAATCTAACCTTTCATTTACTGACAGGCAATACTAAGGTATACATTTTTTTAAGCCATGAATAAAAGATAATAGCCAATAGTCACTGTAACGTCATGAACAATTTTGTAGATGTTTTTCCTTTTCTACTGTTGTCACTAACCTTCACCTTCAAGTGAGAGAATGATAAAATGTTAAAGTAGAACCATCCCTTTCTTGCAGCCATAAATGAAGTCAGTGCTTGGTTAAGCCATGCTTTTAATCCAGCTTTAGTCTAAAGGAAGAAAAATAATCTGGATCCCTATTTTGAAAACTTGGCCTATAATATAAATCCAGGAACAATACACCAGCACTGGTCTCTATTTGCAGTGAATGTCATGATGAGTCTCAATCGCATTTTCAGGATGGAGTCCAACTGATACAGCTATTCCTGTTTACTTAATAGAAACACCTATCTCCTGTTTCCTTATTTGCCCTAAGTTTTCACTACAAGAATAATACTTGCTTTTAAAACAGGAATTCATTCATTCTGTAGACCTGGGTGTCTGTTACATGCTGGGTCCCCTGCTGGGGTGTGTGCTCCGTCGCTCAGTCATGTCTGGCTCTCTGTGACCCCATGGACTGTAGCCCGCCAGGCTCCTCTGTCCATGGGATTCTCCAGGCAAGAATACTGGAGTGGGTTGCCATGCCCTCCTCCAGGGGATATTCCCAATCCAGGGATTGGACCCAGGTCTCCTGCACTGCAGGCAGAGTCTTTACTGTCTGAGTCACCAGTTGGGGGGAACCCTCAAATGAACTAGATGCAGTACCCACCCTTACCTGCTGTGACCACCACATGTTTTTAATGCCTTTCCTCTTCCAGGAGAGAATGACTTGCCTTCCAAACCCTGTGTTAAGTGAAGCCCAGCTCCCACAAAAGCTGTCAAACAGAGCTGGTGCTTTTATGGTTGTTTTTCACATGTTCTTATTTTGTTTTTCTCAACTCCGAAAGTTTGAAATTAAAAAAAAAAATATGGACTTCAATGGAGCCACTATGGTGAACAGTATGGAGGTTCGTTAAAAAAATAAAAATGGAGTTACCATATGATTCTGCAATCCTGCTACTGGGCATATATCCAGAGAAAACTCTAATTAAAAAAGATACACGCACCCCAATGTTCTGCAAAAGGGAACCCCGTGTCTGCAAAAGGGAAGACACGGACACAACCTAAACGTCCATTTACAGATGAACGGATGAAGGAGATGTGGTACATGTACACACTGGAATATTACTCAGCCATAAAAAGAATGACATAATGCCATTTGCAGCAACATGGATGGACCTAGAGATGATCATACTGATTGAAGTAAGTCAAAGAAAGATGAAGACCATATGATATCACTTATATTTGGAATCTAAAAAATGATATAAATGACGTTATTTACAAAACAGAAACAGACTTACATATAATGAAAACAAACTTATGGTTACCAAAAGGGATTGGGGGGTGGTAAATTAGGAGTTTTAGATAACCATATGAACACTACTATACATAAAATAGATAAACAACAAGGACCTACTGTATAGCACAGGGAACTATACTAAATATTTTGTAATAACCTATAATGGAAAAGAATTTGGAAGAGAATACATATAGCTATAAGTGAATCATTTTGCTGTATGCTTGAAACTAACACCACATTGTAAATTAACTATACTTAAAAAGGCACAAAAATATGAACCTTAGATAAGCAGATTATCTTGGGGAAAAATATAAACTTTTGACTTGTACAAAACATCTTTTCAGTTAGGTGATAAGAGATGTTTTTAAAAATATTAATAACAATATTGGAATAAAAATGGGTCCAAAGAAAGTACAGGAATGCAAATACACTCACTGGAAGGGGAACTATAACAGAGGTTACATGTCATATATGGCTGGTTAAGTTTGCTGGAAGCCAGGACAGTTCCCCATGGACTTGACCTGGAAGAGTGGTGGGGCTTGATCTCAGCTGTTGTGTCTGAGACCCAGATGGCCAACGTCTGAGATAATAATCCAGAGGTGAAACAGATATCAGGTGGTGTGAAGGGGGCAGGTGGAGGCAGAAAGATCGGGATGCTGGGCAACTAGGATAAGAGCACAAACCCACCTGCCTGCCCACCTGCCTTCTTTAAGTACCTCTTGAGCACTGACCAAGTGACAAGCACAATTCTGCATTCTGGGGATGGAGGAGGAAATGAGAGGGCTGGAGGATGCACAATAATTATAAAGGACCCTGAGCCTAGAGCGTGTGCAGGGACATGGCACTGACCCTGTCCAAGGTCAGGTACATGCACCCTCCATATGCCTGAGCATTTCTTGCACATGTTGCATTTGATAGCTGTGACAACTCAAGGAGGTATCCTTGTCATAACCATTCCACTAATGTGGTGACAGTCCTCCAGGGCATTAGGTAAAGCCAGTGGCCCCTAATCACACAAGTGACCCAAGACTTGGGTCTCTTGATTCCAACAACCCCTTTCACTTTACTTTTGTACTGTGACACTGCCATTTTCAGTAGAACACAAACACCAAATGAAAAGTTTTCTGAGTAGCTCTTTACTTTCTAAGATTAACGTTCCGTACCTGAGTCCTATTTGCTGTGATAACAAATGTAAACAAAAAAAAAACTGTTAATCTAACCACAGACACAGGACATTCCTTGGATTCTTTCCATGACTCTCAAGGAATTTCTCAAATTGACATTTTACATTGCCAGGCAGATCTATTAGAAGTAGTTACAGAAAACAGTTACTTTGCTTTGAAATAATCTCTTGCTCTGAGACAAGTGGTCTTATCTTGAAAACAGCCCAACACAGACACCCCAAGATGAGTGAATCTGAATCTGCTTCCTCATGGTGGGAGATGAGTCTGAAGGTCAGAATAGCACCTCAAGGTCAAAACAGCACCTCTTCTTTTGCATCGACATCATGTAAACATGTGCTGTTGGGTTCTTGTAGCTACAGCGGTGCTTCCATTTATAAAAGACAAAGGTGGTTCTTAAGTGGATTCCCCTTAATCTCTGCACTGCCACCCCCTACCGCCCCCATCAAACATGGATACACACTCTTTGGGCTAAGCTGAATTTAGTTTAAGTGCTAGGAAAAGGCTCCGAAGAGCCTTTAGGAACCTAACCTAACCATTCCAGGTGTTAGTGGTTTTTTGACGAACAGAGTCACACAAATGTCCCTTGCTTTTGCAGCGTGAGATACCTGGTCTCACACATCGTCACACAGCCAGAAGAAAAAAGGAGTAGAAAGTGTTGCCTCCAGAAAATAATGAGGCCAAAGTTTTCTTCTCTAGTTTAGAATGCTTTTTGCATTTTTCAGGGTAAAATACTGAAACCTCCAAATATACTGGGTCATAAATACATGGAGGTTGGGTGTTACCAGAGGATGTAAAAAAGCACCAAAAGAGAACAGTTGAGAGAATAGAAACTTCTAAGTCTACACCACCTTCTCGAAGGCAGGGCTCTGATTCTATGCCGTCATCTCTGATTTTGGAAACTAGAAGAATCACCAGAAGGCCATCTGAACACTTCATTAGCTAGACAGTTATCTGCTGGCGGCGCAGTGGTAAGGAATCTGCCTGCCAATGCAGGGGATGCAGGAGACGAGGTTCGATCCCTGGGTTGGGAAGATCCCCACTTAGAATAAGGAATGACAACCCACTCTGGTATTCTTGCCTGGGAAATTCTATGGACAGAGAAGCCTGGTGGGCTATACAGTTCATGGCAGTCGCAAAGAGCTGGACAAGACTGAGTGGTGGAGAACGCACAGACACATCTGTTTACTAGCACCCAAGTCCCTACTTGTGATTCTTTGCTCCCACAATGACTCTGGGCTGCAAGAGAAGCTCCTCAGACAAACCACCTACCAGAAAGGAGATGCAAAAACCTGTTCCCTGGTCGTCTTAGTCCTGGAATATCTCACAAAATAAATGCACTGGTTGGCATCAGGTCCTGTGAATCAGATTGAGGGTTCTGGTACTTCCCAAAGTTAAGAAGTAACTGTCGTTACTAAGATAATGAATTCCAGGGGTGGAGGCTCAGCCCCAGTCATAATGCATGAATCAGCTGCTGCCTTGGCCATGCCCCCAGGAACAGACAACACCTGTTTCCTGGAACCCCCATCTCTGAGATTCAGTGTCAGGTGAACCCTGGACCTGCACAATCCATCAGTGGCTAGCTAATGGGAGTCATCATGCTTTCTGGGGGTAAAAGTATGGAGATTTTGCAAGCTTTTTTTTTTTACTATGTAATGACTGTAAGATTTGCCTGAATCTCAGTTTCCCTGTTAAAAAACAGGAATAACAATCTACTGTACTAAGCTTAAATGAAATGGCATATTTTACTATATAGTACAGAATCTGGAGCATAGTAAGTATTCAAAAAAGCATTCATTCTCTCACATTCCCTCCTGTCTCCATAGGGGGAGGCAAGTTCTCTAATTCTTGTTCATACAGAACCACTTGCTATACAAAATATTCATTTATTTGAGATGAATTTCGAATAGAGCTGCAGCAAAAGAGAAGATCAAACATACCTCTGTCTATGGCGACTCGAGTCAAGACTCTCCAGCTCAACAGCTCTGGGCAGAGCTTGAGGAATAAGTGACCTTGAATCTGACTTACTTCACTAAGAGCTGAAATTTAAAACCATTCTTTGTGGGGCCTTCATGATGGTTTTGCTTAAATAGCGCATGATAGCAATGTCCTCCCTCAGCGGCCCTTGGTAAGCCAATCAGTTTCAGTCTCATCTACTTCAATAAGAAAGAAGAAGAAGAAGAAAAAAAAGCATTCCAAGTTGGAGAAGAATCAAGTGTGTTTTCTTTCCTAGAAACAGCTGTAAAGTCGACCCAAATAGAAAAATCTAGAAATAAATGCGAAGCTGATGGGAACATTCTAAAAATTCCACTTGTCCTTTCCCTGATGAGGTGCTGTTAGTGCAAAGGCGGTCTCAGGCACATGAATTTTTAATCACCAAAGGTCACCCGAAGCATGTAAATCTACAGGGCCCATCTCTCTGTGTGGTATTTATTACCTAGCTATCCATTACTTTCAGTGCGTGTGTGTTAGTCGCTCAGTCCCATCTGACTCTGCAATCCCACGGACTATAGCCCACCAGGCTCCTCTGTCCGTGGAATTGTCCAGGCAAGATACTGGAGTGGGTAGCCATTTCCTTCTCCAGGGAATCTTCCCAACCCAGGGATTGAACCCAGGTCTCCTGCATTGCAGGCAGATTCTTTATCGTCTGAGCCACCAGGCAAGGCCCACTTTTGTGGCTCTACACAAAGTGTAGTTTTAAAGAAAAATAAAAGCATGTGATGACCCATAAAATGAACATGTTGAGAATGGCACTGCCTGGATATCTTCCATGGGAGACCAGTGTCCTAACTGGCTTGTACACTTCAATTGGCAGCAGACCTTGGACAGTACAACATGCTGCACCATGGGTTGAAATGATATGTCACATCAAACTAAATAGGAGCTTTCATGAGACTAACAGTGGTACCAGCAGGTGAAGTCTGTTTCCCTTTCATCGCTTTATCCTCATCACTCCTGTACAAGCATACTGATCTGTTTCAGGGAATGAGGTATTTGGCGTAATCATGATTTCCAGATTATTGAGGTTTAACCTTGAAGCGCTGAATCCTTTCACTGGAGGCATTTGTGATGAGCTTCCTTAAATGCATCTTGTGTTTCCCGGCCTTGTGAATTTGATGCGCTGATAAAGCCCTCTAATCTCCTCTGAATGACTAAGTTATTCATGAGCAAATAGCGATAGAATTTTAGAGTAGGGAAAAAACTCAGAAATGATTTCATTCCCCAAGCCCATCCCCATATTTTATACTTGAACTTCACAAATGCTGAGTGACTTGCTAATTAACAGTCATGAAGATATTACAGGAGCTCACCCTATAATCTGGGTCTCCTAATTCCAAATTTCAGGGTTTTTTCTTGTACACAGTAAATCCCAATTATACTAGGTCTTTGCTATGTGCCTCTTCCCTTGCCTGTCACATTCTACCCTCAGATTCACATACACCTTACTCTCTCATCTCCTTCGGGGTTTGTTCACAATTGTCTCCTTTTCAGTACGATCCTCCTTGATGGCTCTGTTTAAATTTGCAATCCTCTCTCTGTTCTCTGGCATTATTTTCACTTTTCCCAGATTTGTTTTTTGTCTACAGCGTTTGTCACATTCTAAATTTCTATATATGCAATCTACCTTTTTTTGCTTTATTTCCTTTAGCCACTAGAATGACAATTCCATGAAGAAAAGGTTTTTGTGTGTTTTATTTTTAACTCTATTCTAGTGCTAGGACAGTGCCTGGCCAATAGGAGGTGCTGACTAAATAATTATTAAGTGAATCACTAACCTAAGTGATTAAAACGTCACAGAAATTTGGTGTGAATAAGTCTGGTGTTATGATGTTTGTAATACAGGACTTCCTGAGTTATTCTCTCTCATTGGTGAAGAAAGTTAAGAAATTATTTGTTCAAAAACCCAAATTATTTGTTAAGCAAAGTCCTCCAGTTAAAGAAAAGTAAAGCTGAATTTTAGGTGGCTGATCTTTAGCATAAAATTTGCTTTCAGACAATAGAACAAAACATATGCTGCATTTACTAATATATTTTTACCAAACTACTGAAAGCCATGATGCCTGTGCCATCAACAAAAATAAAATGATGACCTACTTAGGA
The DNA here is from genome assembly GCF_019320065.1 of Cervus canadensis. Taxonomy (NCBI): domain Eukaryota; kingdom Metazoa; phylum Chordata; class Mammalia; order Artiodactyla; family Cervidae; genus Cervus; species Cervus canadensis. The sequence continues at coordinate 52,639,942 of NC_057408.1, forward strand.
AAATCCTCTGTAAGTGTACCCAGTAGGTACACAATGTTTTGGTCTGTCTGCCCCCAAAACGGTCTTTCTTGTTTGTAGGGAGTTCATGTGGCCACTTTAAAGTTAGTTGATAGGAAATCAACAACAGTGTTTGTCAAATAACTATTTGTAAAAACCCTACGGGTTGCTAGGTAGTTTAAAGAGCGATCTTCAATAAGGGACATAAAAGAGCTTTACAGCAGTGAGAGTCAAAGGAGGATGAGTCTTTGAAAAATCTGATTGAAAATAATGAAAAATATAATAAATGTTAAGCTGTTCTTTGTGGTTTCATTGAAGGGGATGATTACAAGGAACTCAACTCAATAGCAATAAGGAAATTAGTAAATTGTTGACTGGAAAATGGTGCTTCAACTAAAATGGTAACTATAAAGAACTTAGAAAATAATAGTAAATTCTTTACATATTTGAAACCACGTGTGGTGACTGCAGCCATGTAAAAACATGCATGTGGACAAACTTGAAGGTGACATGATGAGTAAGAAGCAAAATGATTTCTTTTCCCCATTTTCCCAGCTTTGATACTCTACATTATGCTTTTTATATAATATAGGTTATATTATATATAGAATAGATATTATATATAGAATAGATTATAATATATAAACAGTATTTGATATGCTATATTATAACTAATAGAATAATAATAATAGAAACATACTGATTATGGAGCATAAATGAGAGCAGTTCCTAAGGTAACTAAGGAAAAATTGGTTCATGTGGAAGGAAGTTACTGACATTTTTGGGCTGACATTTGAAAGGGATTTCCCAAACTGTTTCTTCAGAATTTTCCATACTGTACTAACCACACACAAAAGAGACATGAGACAAATGAACTTATCTACAAAGCAGAAGACTCAAATGCATAGAGAACAGACTGGGGGTTGCCAAGAGGGAGGAGGTTGGGAGAGGGATGGATTCAGAGTTTGGGGTTAGTAGTTGCAAACTACTATATAGAGAATGGATAAACAACAAGGTCCTCCTGAATAGCACAGGGAACTATATTCAATATCCGGTGATAAGCCAGAATGGAAAAGAAGGTGAAAAAGAATATGCACATATAATTGAATCACTTTGCCATACAGCAAAAATTAATACAACATGGTAAATCAACTATACTTCAATTTTAAAAAAGGGATGTGACATTAAATAGGATTTTTACCCTTACTGGAGATTCATGATACGACTATTAATTAAAGGCTCTGAAAATCTGTGTTGTAAAACAAATGATTCAGCTTCATGTTATTGTCCCCCTCGATCATCTGACCAAATGCCACTTCCTTCCTAGTCTACCTGTGAATACCCCGAGAAGGACCACTGTGGAGAACACAACTGGGGAAGAGCACAGTCAGCGCAGAGCGGCCTTGGTGTTTCTCCAGTGAAGCTTCAACTATAAGAAAACATAGAAGAAATCAAGTGGGAAAAAAAAGAAAAGAGAACCAGTTGAGTGGTAGTTGGGTCTAGGTTGCTTTATCCTTGCGGGCTGGAGGGGGCGGTGTTCTGAGAAAGATTAGTCTTAAATTTAATTGTTGGAGTTGGGAGGCAAAGAGGAAACTTCCCTCTGAAAAAAGGAGGAGCCAAATAAAAACCTATCCAGAGAGACCTTGAATAGCAGGGCTGAGTCAGTTCCAGGGACCGGTGATCAGGCCACACTGTTGGGAGATGAGCCACTGGGAAGTCAAAGACTTAGATATTATAAAACAGAGTTAGGAGCTACAAGGAAGGCTCTGGAACCCATGTACTCCAACACACTCTGTATGCACAACAATGAGAGCATTCTTCATTTTCCCTGGGATTGTTCTTAATAGGTTGTAAGCTCCTTCCTTCCTCTCTCCTTCCCTTGTCTCCCCCCTACCCCGCCCCACCCCATAAGCTTCTTGATCACATCAATCATTATGGTCACCTTTGTACCCATAGTGGCTGGGACTCAGACGGTGTTGAATAAATATAAATGAAATTAACAACAGAAAGTGTTAATGAGTGTTCTTGTGCTCTATAAAATACTGGACCAGATAAACACATTTTTCCAACTGTAGCTCTTTAATAGTCCTTAATAAATATTCCGTATTTCTATTAGATTGGAAAGTACTAGAATAATAGTTCTTAGTTAAAGTGTCAGCCACTCAGACTCTTTTTCCGCCCTATGGCTGTAGCCTGCCAGGCCTCTCTATCCGTGGAATTCTCCTGGCAAGAATTCTGGAATGAGTTGCCATTTCCTTCTCCAAGGGATCTTCCTGACCCAGGGAACGAACCCAGGTCTTCTAAATTGCAGGCAGATTCTTTACCATCTGAGCCACCAGGGAAGCCTCAATAGTGCTTAGCCCTTTCCTAATTTCTGTTCTGCTGATTATGTTAAAATTCATATTTATTTTTATAATAAATGACATTGTGAAACATTCAGACATTTCAGATTAAGCTAACTCATCTACCAATAATGATGCTGGAAATCATGCAGGTGGTTTGACACAGAAGATCACTGTCTTTGAGGTCTTCCTAGTTAAGGAAATATGGATTACTGACATTTTTAAAGGCTGAAAGAGGATTCCATAAAATAGTTGCCGTAAGCTACTGAATTTTTCCCTGCTGATAAGACACTTAGGGTGTTAACATGACTTGCTATTAAGAGAAATGCAGTGATGAACATCTTGTATTCTAGATCAGATACTGAGAAACAAAATTGTTTTATCATAAATTTAAAAACTGAAACACTGCTGAATTGCCATCCCCCAAAATGGCTCATTAAATTACACTGCTGCCAGCAATGGAAAGCTCATGCATTTTCTATACTTATACCAAAATATTTTTATCAAATTAAATGTTTTTATAATAATCTGAGTGAAATATGCTATCTTATTTTGAACTTCTTAGATAACTGCTGAAGTTTAGCAAGTTTTTATATAGAATTTGTCACTATATTATTTTCAGTTAACATATTTTTGATCATGTTAAAAATACAAAAACCATGTCATCACTATAAGTTATCTAGCCTTACTGCCTTATTGTAAGCAAGACTGAACCTTTAAACTATTCACAAAAATACAGTTATCTATTCATGTGATCCTGAAAGATCTCCAGCATGGGTTTTACAATCTTCCTCACTGGAAGGTTAAATACCTTACAGAAAAGTTGGTCACCTTACTGGACAAACAGTTCTTACTCCAAGAAAACATCACTTCTTCCACTTTCTAAGTGAACCTCCACTCACCTGTGTTACTGCACTGTGGACAGAGATGACCTGTCTACTTCTGTAGCCTTTATGCCTAGCACAGGACTTGTTACATTGAAAACAGATAGACTACAATTGTAACAGATTTAGCCACTGGGGCACAGAAAAAGCTTTCAAATGCTAGAAACCACCTTCTTTCTCTCCCTGCTTTTCTCCATCTTAAACTCTAATTCCACTGTTGTTGGGGGGGAAAAAAAAAGGCTATAGTCCTGTGCTGTTAAGTAGCAAAATCATAATCACAAGTCAAGAGATTACTAGGATCAAAGTGTAAAAAGTTATCAATTGAATTATCTGAACATAGTGGCACATAAAAATCTCTTTATAAGCAAAACTGAATATTGTAGACAGTTCTTGGGTGTAAGAGGTTAAATAGACACCTACAGGTATTAAGATATTTTAAATACACACACACAATATCCTGAATAGTCATCAGATGGTATAATGCTGGGTCTTTTTTGAACTAATAATTTTTTGGAACAGGGATTATTAAGGTAAGAAAATTATTACAGAAGGAGAAACATAGTTCTTGATTTTTTCAAACTACAATATATTTGTCCCAAACAATTCTGTAATTTGCTTTTATTTTTAAAAAGATCATTATTAAGAAGAATGCAAATTCCCATTCCCAGTGTATAGACTTTCAAATACTTTGCTTCCTGTTTATGTTCTGTCAAAGTAATTTTTAAATTGCTAAGCATGAAACTAATTTTCTATATACATTACTCATTATTTATTGATTTGGTGAAAATAAATGAGATCGTTTCAGATACAGGAAAATTTAAGTACTTGAGGTATTTTAAAAGAAATACAGTTTACTTTTGGGGGGCTTCCCTGGTGACTCAGTGGTAAAGAATCTGCCTACCAATGCAGGAGACTCAGGTTTGATCCCTGGGTGGGGAAGATCCCCTGGAGAAGGAAATGGCAACTCATTCCAGTATTCTTGCCTGGAGAATCCCATGGGCAGAGGAGGCTGGCAGGCTACAGTCCATGGGGTTGCAAAAGAGTCAGACACGACGTAAGCAACTAAACAACAACATAGTGTACTTTAGCGCCTTGAATAATATAACTTGAAAGCCTTCTAGCTTCTAAACTTCTAAACAACCACCCTGAACTTCATAATCAAGTGTGAAAAAGCTCAATGTGAGAATCTGGAGGTTCCATTCAGACCTGGGCTCTGACCCTAAATACCCATGCAACAAAGGGCAGTTCTTGCAATTATTTTTCTGAACTTTGGCATTTTATTGAACAAAACAAGGGATTTATCTAGATGGAGGGAAATTCCATTTCCTTGATTTGCCTTCCAACAGTTGAAAACAATCAAGAGATTTCACACAAAGACAAGTATTTCATGTATTTTCTGAAATCTTGGGTGAACCAACAATGTGAGTCCATCAATCCTTCATTTTAACCACCAGCTAGAGCCAAGAGACCGCTGTCCACTCTGGGGCACAGACATCCTTGCTGAATGATAACTCTGCCTTTGCATCCACTTGAAAAATGTACATTATTTTTATTATTCATGTGCTAAGTCTCTTCAGTCGTATCTGACTCTCTATGATCCCATGGACTGTAGCCAGTCAGGCTCCTCTGTCCATGGGATTCTCCAGGCAAGAATACTGCAGTGGGTTGCCATTTCCTCCTCCAGGAGGTATTCACAGGGATCTGTAAAAAATCTGGACAGTCTTAATTAGGACTTAAATAAAGAACAGTGGCTTGAAGAAGCATTAGAAGCATAAGTCATCAGATAGAAACAGACTTAATATATTTGAGATGAAATTCACAAGAAGGAACAGTACGTGTCTCTAGGAACTCTAGAGTCCATTTTTTTAAAGAGTCTATTAACTCTATCTCAAGGCATTTTTGGCATCATCATAGAAATATGTACGTGAGTAACATAAACCTATTATTTTTTTTAGTAACTAGCTATAGGGTCATTTAATATTTTCTCTCCTCAGATTTTGAAGTATGTTGACTCTTAGAAACCAGTTTTTAACTCTAACTTCCATTTACACTATTTCCTGTTGTTGTTCAGTCACTAAGTTCTATCTGACTCTTTGTGCCCCCGCGGACTGCGGCATGCCAGGCTTCCCTGTCTTTCACCATCTCCCAGAGTTCGCTCAGACTCATGTTCATTGACAGTATTTCTACACCACTATTTCCTATTTATCTCCATATTATACCTGCCTCACTCGCTTTGAGTGTACTGAAATATCCCATATAACTGTCCACATTTTACCTATAGTTTTCAAAATGTGATTGGCACAAGACTGTTTCTGTTCTCCGTACAAGTTTCCACTTGGCTGTCTTACTCTATCAGGTGAGATTTTCTTTCTTTACAACTACAGAGAAAAGAATATCTACTAAATTACAGGTTATAAAGGTATCTGAATCCATGTTCAAGATACTGAAATGCAGTTAGTGAAAGAATATAAGTCAGGTGGTTTGTTCTAAGGGCGTTTCATATTTTATGCCATTGATGAAAAAAATGAATTAAATTTCCAGGGATGGAAAGACATAAAAACTGATCATTTGCTCCACAGAAAACACTATTTTAGATGAGGGGAGATAATAAATTTTTACCTCACTAGGTTCTGGGTCATAGGACTCTTCCTGAAATAAGTCAGTTGAGCTGAGAACAATAGGAAATTGCCACTTACATGCCCTTTAAAAAGCTTCTGTGCTGCCTCAAAGCCACCTACTCACTTGACACTGTACCAGTTGCTAATGGTTTCAGGCTAAGGGTTTTATCTTCATCACCAAGAGATCACCTCTTTCCAAATCAATCACATCTCACTGGCTAATCTGATTCTAAAATACAGGTCTCAGTTCTGTTGTGAAAATCCTTAAGCACACTGTCCATCCAATTTCAGTGACAACGGATTCAGCATTCACAGTTCACGTCCATTTCTGGGACAGACGTTGCTGGGAAAACCCAAAGGTATCACTCACACATCCTTTGGGAAAGATTAGGGTTTAGTCATTTGTTTTTCAGTTATGGAAGAACAGGCCACAGACCTTTAAAGCTAGTAGTTCTCTATGACAGTTTTGAAAGATTTTTCTTAAGCCGATTAGATAGGATTGTACAAACCCAGTACCGAGCATGGGGGAACGCTAGAAACAGCACAGCTGGTCTCCAATTTCAGCGTCTTTTAAAAGCAGCTGTGTTAAAAAGCCATAGCAGGTGTGAGGAGAACTTGAAAATGAGTCTTGCTGGAAAAGTGCATTTGGAAATGTAGCATCTGGGCAGGGTACTGCATGAAGAAATTTGAGTTAACACCGACTGTGGTGGCCCCACCCCCAGACTTGACAGCTCAGTTTACTTGAGGAGAATGTTCCTCATTTCCCTACCAGTATCTCTCTCATGGCTCCGCAGGTAAACAATCTGCCTGCCAGTGCAAGAGACACAGGAGACTCGGGTTCGATCCCTGGGTCGGGAAGATCCCCTGGAGAAGGGGAATGACAACCGGCTCCAGTATTCTTGCCTGGGAACATGGACAGAGAAGCCTGGTAGGCTACAGTCCACAGGGTCGCGAAGAGTTGGACATGACTGAGCGAATAAACACACACATAAGCATCTCTCTCCTGAGGCCCCTTAGAAGAGAACAGGGATGTCACCTTGTAGATTCTTTACCAAAACACACAGGAGTATTTGCATCACTGTGCATCTTTGTTCTAAGTACTATTTCAAGAGAAAGGAAAGCTGGTCACATTGACACAAAGCTTGTGTTTGGCTTTCTTGATCTCTCGGTACAGATTACACATTTTAAGCCTCAGCTGGGTACCATTCAATCCACTGTAATTTGAATTTTTTTTTCACCTCAGTTTGTGACAAAGGGGAAGTTGAAATTTCTCAGAATAGAATTCAGCACCAAAATAAAGAAAGCTAAACAGAAGTATTCAGTAAAAGAAAAACAACATTTGTTTCCTCTTCAGTATATTCTATCCTTCAAATTCTAGTAACATTTTCTTTGTTAATGCAAAATAGTGTGAAACTGCTTTGGCATGATAGAATTCCTTTGAGAATTCTGTATGTTGTGAACCTGATTTCCATTACTTCAGACTAGGAGATTCCATGTTGGACAGGGTAACAAACAATTCTCTTTGCCTATCAATTTATGAGAACTGATCATTGGCTGGCACTGAAATACTCGAAGGCAAGGTGACTGAACCCTCACCACACGCATTGGAAGGTGAAATCTTAACCACTGGACCACCAGGATAGACAGAATTGGTCCCTGGATATAGCTTTTTAATGCAAAGAACACAGAGTGAATTTACACATTTGAACTTCCACATGCTCAAGCTGGTTTTAGAAAAGGCAGAGGAACCAGAGATCAAATTGCCAACATCTGCTGGATCATCGAAAAAGCAAGAGACTTCCAGAAAAACATCTATTTCTGCTTTATTGACTATGCCAAAGCCTTTGACTATGTGGATCACAATAAACTGTGGAAAATTCTGAAAGAGATGGAAATACCAGACCACCTGACCTGCCTCTTGAGAAACCTGTATGCAGGTCAGGAAGCAACAGTTAGAACTGGACATGGAACAACAGACTGGTTCCAAATAGGAAAAGGAGTACATCAAGGCTGTATATTGTCACCCTGCTTATTTAACTTATATGCAGAGTACATCATGAGAAACGCTGGGCTGGAAGAAGCACAAGCTGGAATCAAGATTGCCGGGAGAAATATCAATAACCTCAGATATGCAGATGACACCACCCTTATGGCAGAAAGTGAAGAAGAACTAAAGAGCCTCCTGATGAAAGTGAAAGAGGAGAGTGAAAAAGTTGGCTTAAAGCTCAACATTCAGAAAACTAAGATCATGGCATCTGGTCCCATCACTTCATGGCAAATAGATGGGAAACAGTGGCTGACTTTATTTTTGGGGCTCCAAAATCACTGTGGATGGTGATTTGCAGCCATGAAATTAAAAGACTTTCTCCTTGGAAGGAACATTATGACCAACCTAGACAGCATATTAAAAAGCAGAGACATTACTTTGCCAACAAAGGTCCATCTAGTCAAGGCTATGGTTTTTCCAGTAGTCATGTATGGATGTGAGAGTTGGACTGATAAGAAAGCTGAGCACAGAAGAATTGATGCTTTGGAACTGTGGTGTTGGAGAAGACTCTTGAGAGTCCCTTGGACTGCAAGGAGATCCAACCAGTCCATCCTAAAGGAGATCAGTCCTGGGTGTTCATTGGAGGGACTGATGTTGAAGCTGAAACTCCAATACTTTGGCCGCCTGATGTGGAGAGCTGACTCATTTGAAAAGACCCTGATGCTGGGAAAGATTGAGGGCAGGAGGAGAAAGGGACGACAGAGAATGAGATGGCTGGATGGCATCACTGACACAGTGGACATGGGTTTGGGTGGACTCTGGGAGTTGGTGATGGACAGGGAGCTGGTGTGCTGCAGTTCATGGGGTCACAAAGAGTCGGATATGACTGAGCGACTGAAATGAAGAGGGAAAGACATGGTTAATCATATCCCTAAATTTCTTTTGATAGTCTTTCAGTGATAAATTTGCTCATTCTGATAAGCATTATCAGATTTGCTCATTCTGATTAAGCAATTCAGGCATAATTTCCCATAGATCTAAAGAATGATTTCTCATTGTGGATATCAGAATTACAAAGAAGCAAATTGATCCTACATCAGAGCAAGAGACTTGGTAATACATTTCAGCCAATATTAAATAATGGTTCAAACACGGATTAACTCTAACTTAGGATGCATTCGGTTGATTCTGGTTGTTGCTTCATGCATGCACCTCATGCATGGTGCTGAGGCTGGGAAACCACAGTATGCTTGTTGGATCTGGAGTCATTATCAAGGACTTGCTACTTTCTGTCTGATAATGTTATCTGATTTTTATTTGACTGTCCCAGCATCATTCTTTTTTTTTTTCCCATCTGCATCACATAGCATGTGGGATCTTAGTTCCCCCACCAGGAATCGAACCCAAGCCCCCTGCATTGGAAACACGGAGTCTTAACCACTGGACCACCAGGGAAGTCCCTGTTCCAGCATCTTTGAGTTCCTGAGGTGGCTCACCACCCTGCCTTTGGAGGACAGTCTGGTTATGGTTTGATACCAAGCTGCCATTCTTGGGTTCCAAATATATTAACATATATTTGGTTCCAAATACCTACTAGTTTATCACTTGGACTTTTGGACACTCAAGTGGTTTTGAGCCATTCTTTCAGTCCGTGTTGAGAATTTTTTAGTAACTTATTTTCATATAGATTCACATAAACACACACCCTTAAAGGCTTATGCGTGGGCCTTCGTTCTGTAGTACTTATGAATCATTCACAGTCAATAGCAGAGCCCTAAAGAAAGCAGTAACAGAAGAACAAGAATGAAAAAGCCTGCGGACAGTCCTAATTTTTATCTCCCTCCATTTCAAATCTGTTTTATAAAGTAGGCTTATTTAAGCTTTTCGTTTTCTCTTTAATAAGCTGTAAAATCGACAAAAATTGTGTCTGAAAATAGCAAAAAAGAGCAGTTAAGGGTCTAGAAGTCCATAAACAATAAATAACATTGATTAAGTAACAAGACTCAACATAGAAAATATTTTCAAAGTGCTTTATAGGTGGTTTTTCCTTTTGTTATTTTTCCCCTCCTTTTCCTTCCCACTATTGAGGCTCATTACCAGATACTGTAAACACGAGTGAGTCATGTAACTTCCTAGAGTATAAGCCTTAGAAGGTAAATGGTAATAACACCAATTTACTTATTTATTGAGATGGTTAAATATTATGCAAAAGAAGCAGTGATAAAACAATAAGAAGCAATATTTTTAATGTGCACACTATTTTACATGCATTTAATATTTCAATCCTCATAGTATTAAAAGGATTACATGCAAAATCTCTTTGTATAATGTTGCAAATATTAGTTGTAATTATTGAAGAAATGTAACTTTTGAGTTAGTGCCATAAATTTATGTATTGAAGACATAATAAAACTTAGAAAAATGCCTTCCTTTATGTTAGCTCCTTTCGATTGACATGGAGAAGAGCTTTGTATTCAAGGACTCCCAATGGGGGCAAATGAGCATTTAAAATAATGCAGTTTTCTAAAGACATTTAAACTAATATGCTGTTCAGAACAGCTATAACACAGTGATCAAGAGTTCAGACTCTGTGGGTTCAAACAACACATTCACCACCAGCCAGCTGAGTTCTTAACCCTCTGTGTGTATTAGTCTTTGGAACACCTTTCACAGAGGAGCAAGACAAGTGGGAAATATCCCTCTTAAGCTACTATTACAGGGGTCAAATTGTTACAGGACAGAGAAACATGGAGCAAAGGTGAATCCACTAGGCTCACTGCTGAGGGATTCTACTCAGGGAAAGATTTTCTTCTTCCACTAGGCACCATCTACAAAGGATTCGGACCAATTGCTCTGCATCTCTGTTTGGGAATCAAACAGTAAATTTCTTACCATATTAATGCAAGATACAAAGAGGTTAGCAATAAAGGTTTAAAGAAAATCTTATTTTGTGAATCTCTTTTAAAAGAAAATGCTGGAAATCTCAAGTTGCTCTCACTGTGACCTTGGGCAGAGGTGCTGAATGGCACAAGCAATATGCTGATTTCTATAGAAAATAGTCTTTTCATTCCATTGTGTTACATAAATGTTTTGATGAGACCAACATTTTTAACAACCATGTGTCCCTTTAAAAAGGGGAACAATAGAAGAAATAAATGTTCCAAAGATTGATGTGCCAATTTTTTAAAAACAGATTTGCCATTCTTCCCATAATGCTAGAGTGGACAGTTTTGGCGTTGGTGAATTTCATAATGTATTATTATAATCATTCGAGTCACTTGGAAAGGTTACAAAAATCAAGTGCCTTTAAAGTCCTAGTTAACATAAGTAATACTCTTTTCTTCATTCCCCATAAAGTGTAACTTATTTCACATTTGTGGTTTAAAAAAAAACATCAAACTTTTCCAAATTCCTCTTAAATAATGTACTGCATGATATCTGCTGAAATGATGAAGTTTGTATCTCCAAGACTGGAATTTATAGGCAGTTTATTTTTCCCCAAGCTGAAGACAGCCTTCAGAAAGCTGTACTACAAGAGTTTTGCGGTAGGAAGATCTAAAGATGGCCCCATGGTTATTCAATCAACCAACAATCTAGGTGCTGCTGTAAAAACAATTGTTGTTGTTGAGTTGCTAAGTCATGTCCGACTCTTTTACCACCCCATCAACTGTAGCCTACTGGGTTCCTCTGCCCATGGGATTTCCCAGGTAATGGAGTGAATTGCCATTTTCTTCTCCAGGGGATCTTCCTGACCCAGGGATTGAAACCTCATCTACTGCTTGGCAGGAGGATTCTTTACCACTGAGCCCGTTTAAAAAGAAAAAAAAAAAATTAGGCAGCTGTAGTTAGTCTCATGGAGAAGGCAATGGCAACCCACTCCAGTACTCTTGCCTGGAGAATCCCATGGATGGAGGAGCCTTGTAGGCTGGAGTCCATGGGGTCGCTAATAGTCGGACACGACTGAGCGACTTCACTCTCACTTTTCACTTTCATGCATTGGAGAAGGAAATGGCAACCCACTCCAGTGCTCTTGCCTGGAGAATCCCACGGATGGGGGAGCCTGGTGGGCTGCCCTCTATGGGGTCGCACAGAGTCGGACACGACTGAAGTGACTTGGCAGCAGCAGCAGTTAGTCTCAAGTAGGGTGACCTTAGACTATGAACATTATCATCTTGACTTGATATAATCACATGAACCCTTTCAAAGGCAGAAAGGAAGTCAGAGAGACCAGAAGCACAGAGGGAGTCAACATGCCATTGCTATTTTTGAAGACGGAGGAGGCCACAGCCAAGGAATGCAATTATCCTCCAGAGGCTGAGAAAACTACTGGCCAACAGCTAGCAAGGAAGCAGAAACCTCAGTCCTGTTAGCTGCAGGGAACTAAGCTATGCCAATAACCCAAATAAGTCTGGAAGCAAATTCTTCCCCAGTGAGTTAAAGTAAGAGTCCAGGCCAGGTGACACCTTGATTTCAATCTTGTGGTACCCTAAGCAGAGAACCCAGCCAAACTGCCTGGACTTGGAGATACTTGAATGCTATTCTAAGCCACTAAGTTTGAGTTAATTTGTTCAGCTACAGAATGCCAATACAGATTTTGACACCCCTGTGATTATTAGTTAATCTATTTAAAAAATACAGTTCAAAGTATCAATGCAGGAAACGTCTTTTAATTTTTATTAGTATGTGAACTAAACCATCTCAATTTTCCCCAAAGATAGTCCTTATTGGCTAAAATAAATATCCTAAAATATTCAAAGCTTATAATGATTAATAGTTAACAGTAGAAGAGAGGGTGATTTTTCTCTTTATAAAAGATTCATTTATAACATATGAAGTTGACACAAAATATTTTACATTCCAACCACTAAAAATATGTTTATATCTCTACCCAACAAAAATGTAGACTTTACTTTTTCTTTTGATCTTTTTCTTTGGAAGCAGAGGGATAAGTAAAGCTTCTCATGTGATTTTTTTCATTACTATAGTAATATTTGCACATATTTAATTTCTACTGGAAATATTTACTACAATATCATTTCTTTACCACTATAGGCAATACAGTGAAATTTAATTAAAGGAAAGTATTTGCATAGTCGCTCTGGCTGGACCTTATGCAAATACAGAAAATGACAAGTCTGAAATTAATCACCAACTGACTGACATTAAAACAGAAATTTATCAAAGCGGGGATGTATGAGTCATAACAGTATCTAATTCCACGGTTCCTGAGCAGATCCCCTTCTATAGTCTGATGAAACTCGCACTTATTTATATTAAAACCCTCCAACAGGCCATGACTTATACTTGGCTCCACTGTAAAATCTCCAGGCAGAAAACGTTCTCTGTGTGGAAGATTTCAAAGGATAATCAGTTTCGATGTAACCGAGCTCTCATTTTCTGTCTTTCACCTCTGTAGAGGGTCTTGGAAAGACAGACACATTTTATTTTCTACATGTCAATGTCCCAGACTTTATCTAATAAGCTACAGCAGCCAAGTACAGAAAGCTTTACGGACCAGTACCCTGATTTATGACATCCACTGGGCAATCTGTTTTTCCCTTTGTGTGTCTCTTTCAAGGATACACCAGAGCAACAGGACTACTGCCTCTCAGGAAAACTGAGAGAAAGAAACAGCTGAGTCAGACACTTGATGGTGAGACTCTGATTTATCTCAAGTGTTAGTAACTGAAAACTGTGTGTGCGTGTGGGGAGAAATCAATACTAGCTCTGAACGGTGTCTTAACAGTGAATAATGAAGACTGCTAAATCACAACCGTACATTTTAAAAGCACTGACAAGCAGCACTAACTGTAAGCTAAGTAATGTAGATGATACCTTCTGTACTGTGTACTGAATGCAGTAAATGGGCAACATCAATGACAGGATGGAAAAATGGGATAAGCAAGTAAAAAATGAGAAGAAATACCAAGTTCAACTCTGGCAAACCAGAATTCTTTCAAAAAAATTTAAATCAAAGGACACATTTCTTACAAGAGGCAAGGGCAAAGTATAAAGGACAAGTGATATTTCTTTTCCAGGGTCTATTAAAATGTGGTTTCTCTTTCTGACAGAGGTCAGTCACTGATGCCTGGTTTGGGGCCATTCATGGCTGGACCACCCCAGAATGAATGGACACTGTCTGAATGCTGTTCAGGGCCGCACAGTTAAAGGGTATGACTTCCCATCGTAAAGAGCCATGAAAATCTCTTCACATCCCCATTTGACGGTATGTAATCAGCACGTAATTAAATAGACATTTCCCCAGATGGGCCACTGTTGAGAATCAACAAGAAAATCTCCAGTCGTGACCTTGGGTAAACTGAAGCATGTCTCCAGGAAGGAGTTCTGGGTATCTGCATGAGCGTGAGGGACTTGCTGAGTCTGACCACTGGGAGGGAAGATCCCAAGAAATACTGCATATTAACCACCTCCCTAGAGAGTGGAGCGTTCTGACAAAATGTGGTCCACTGGAGAAGGGAACGGCAAACCACTTCAGTATTCTTGCCTTGAGAACCCATGAACAGTATGAAAAGGCAAAAAGATATGACACAGAAAGATGAACTCCCCAGGTTGGTAGGTGCCCAATATGCTACTGGAAAAGAGTGTAGAAATAACTCCAGAAAGAATGAAGAGACAGAGCCAAAGCAAAAACAACACCCAGGTGTTGATGTGACTGGTGATGGAGATAAAGTCCAATAAATATTGCATAGGAACCTGGAACATTAGGTCCATGAATCAAGGTAAACTGGAAGTGGTCAAACAGCAGAAGGCAAGAGGGAACATCGACATTTTAGGAATCAGTGAACTAAAATGGACTAGAATGGGAAAATTTAACTCAGATGACCACCCTTCTATCTACTACTGTGGGCAAGAAACCCCTGGAAGAAATGGAATAGCCCTCATAGTCAGCAAAAGAACCTGAAATGCAGTACTTGGGTGCAACCTCAAAAACGACAGAATGATCTCTGTTCATTTCCAAGGCAAACTGTTCAATATCACAGTAATCCAAGTCTATTCCCCAACCAGTAATCCTGAAGAAGCTGAAGTTGAATGGTTCTTTGAAGACCTACAAGACCTTCGACAACTAACACTGAAAAAAGATGTCCTTTTCATTACAGGGGTCTGGAATGCAAAAGTAGGAAGTCAAAAGATATCTGGAGTAACAGGCAAATTTGGTTTTGGAGTACAAAGTGAAGCAGAGCAAAAGCTAACAGAATTTTGCCAAGAGCATGCACTTATCATAGCAAACACCCTCTTCCAACAACACAAGAGAAAACTCTACACATGGACATCACCAGATGGTCAATACCAAAATCAGATTGATTATATTCTTTTCAGCCAAAGATGGAGGAGCTCTATACAGTCAGCAAAAACAAGACCAAGAGCTAACTGTGGCTCAGATCATTAACTCCTTATTGAAAACTTCAGACTTAAATTGAAGAAAGTAAAGAAAACCACTAGAGATCATTCAGGTATGATCTAAATCAAATCCCTAACGAATATACAGTGGAAGTGACAAATAGATTCAAGGGATTCGATCTGATAGAGTGCTTGAAGAACTATGGACAGAGGTTTGTGCCACCTACAGGAGGCAGTGATCAACACCATCCTCAAGGAAAAGAAATGCAAAAAGGCAGAATGGTTGTCTGAGGAGGGCTTACAGATAGCTGAAGATGAAATTCCAATACTTTGGCCACCTGATGTGAAGAACTGACTCATTGGAAAAGACCCTGATGCTATGAAAGACTGAAGACAGGAGGAGAAGGGGACGACAAAGGATGAGATGGTTGGATGGCGTCACCAACTCGACGGACATGAGTTTGAGCAAGCTCCGGGAGCTGGTGAAGGACAGAGAAGGACACGACTGAGCGACTGAACCGAACCACTTCCCTTCCCCACAAATAAAACACACAGCAACAAACATAAATGTACATGAAATAACTGTATCCACAGGAAGTGAATAACAAAACAAGTTATGATGATGGACCCAGGTGGATTTCCCAAGTCCATGTTAATGCTTATCCCTGCTAAGGGATAGATCTGTTCTTGTGGGCAAGACTGATCCAAGGCCGGTCACTGTTATCTCTTACTAACTTAATTGTTCCACTCACTCAGGTCCCTTAGTCTCTCCTTATTACAAGGTCTTAGCCTCTTAATTACATTCCATGGATCCCTCTTCTAATCATTTCCTACCTCCATTTGAAAACATATGTGTATATATATATTTATGTATGTATATATATATAAAACTTTCAGATGCATCCAAAATAAAGGGAAAAAAGGAACTGATAACTCTTTGTACTCTTTCAATAATTACTGATCATGGGCTTTCAATGTCTAGAATGATCCACACTTTGAGTTTCTAGGAAGCAGAGATCAAATTGTAGCAACAACTACAAAATGTGTAAAAGCATTTTTGTTGTCATAATCTTTATTACCACATTTCCCTTCTACCATTTAATTAATATAAGGGGACATATCAGTGTTGTCTGGCCTCACTGTGTGTCGAGCACACAGACTTGTGTTCGCTAACATTTTTACTCCATCTGTGTCAGATATCTCAAGACATGGGGCTCCCCTCATAGCTCAGTTGGTAAAGAATCCACCTGCAATGCAGGAGACCCCAGTTCGATTCCTGGGTCGGGAAGATCCCCTGGAGAAGAGAAAGGCTACCCACTCCAGTATTCTGGCCTGGAGAATTCCACGGGCTGTATAGTCCACGGAGTAACAAAGAGTCGGATGTGACTGAGCGACTTTCATTTTCACATGACATATACTACCCTGAGGAGAAAACCTGGGTCAATGACTTGCATCCAAATCAAGAACTGAGTTCTCGGCTTATCAGCCATCAAATGGCTTCTCCCATTACACTGCCTAGGTCTGAGGGGGAACAAAAGCTTCTACTTGGAGACTTCAGAACCATTCCAAAGAAAAAGAAAAAGAAGGCAAAGTGGTTGTCTGAGAAGGTGTTACAAATAGCCAAGGAAATAAGAGATGCGAAAGGCAAGGAAGAAAGGGAAAGATGCCATTGAATGCGGTGTTCCAGAGAAAAGCAAGGAGGGATAAGGAAGCCTTTTAAAGTGAACAACGCAAAGAAGCAGAGGGAAACAATAGAATGGGAAAGACTAGAGATCTCTTCAAGAAAACTGGAGATACCAAGGGAACATTTCATGCAAGGACGGGCATAATAAAGGAAGAGACAGTAAGGACCTAACAGAAGCAGATTAAGTAGAAGTGGCAAGAATACAGAGAACAATAATATAAAAAAGGTCTCAATGATCTGGATAACCACGATGGTATGGTCACTCACCTAGAGCCGGACATCTTGAAGTGTGAAGTCAAGTGGGCCTAAAGAAGAATTACTATGAACAAAGCTACTGGAGGCGATAGAATTCCAGCTGAGCTATTTAAAATCCTAAAAGAAGATGTTGTTAAGGTGCTGCATGTAATATGTCAGTAAACTTGGAAAACTCAGCAATGGCAACAGGACTGGAAAAGGTTGGTTTTCATTCCAATCCCAAAGAAGAGCAATGCAAAAGACTGTTCAAACCATCATATAACTGTGCTCATTTCACTTGCTAGCAAGGTTATTTATTTATTTGAAGGCTCAAAAGCCTTCAAGCTAGATTTCAGCAGCATATGAACCAAGAACTTCCAGATAGACAAGTTGGGTTTAGAAAAGGCAGAAGAATCCGAGATCAAATTGCCAACATTCAATGGATCATGGAGAAAGCTAGAGAATTCCAGAAAAGCATCTGCTTCATTGACTGCGCTAAAGCCTTTGACTGTGTGGATCACAACAAACTGTGGAAAATTCTTAAAGAGATGAGAGTACCAGATCATCTTACCTGTCCCCTGAAACACCTGTATGCAGGTTAAGAAGCAACAGTTAGAACTGGACATAGAACAACTGACTGATTCAAAATTGGAAAAGGAGCATGACAAGGCTGTATATGGTCACTCTTCTTATTTAACTTATAAGCAGAGTACATCATGCAAAATGCCAGGCTGGATGAATCACAGGCTGGAATCAAGATGGCTGGGAGAAATATCAAAAACCTCAGATATGCAGATGATACCACTCTAATGGCAGAAAGTGAAGAGGAACTACGGAGCCTCTTGATGAGGGTAAAAAAGGAGAGTGAAAAAGCTGGCTTAAAACTCAACATTCAAAAAACAAAGATCATGGCATCCAGTCCCATCACTTCATGGCAAATAGATAAAGCAGTCACGAGTTTCTCTTCTTGGTCTCCAAAATCATTGCAGACAGTGACTGTAGCCATGAAATTAAAAGATGCTTGCTCTTTGGAAGGAAAGCGATGACAAACCGAGACAGCATATTAAAAAGCAGAGACATCCCTTTACCAACAAAGGTCTATATAGCCAAAGTTACGATTTTTCCAGTAGTCATGTATGGATGTGAGAGTTGCACCATAAAGAAGACTGAGCACCAAAGAATTGATGCTTTCAAATTGTGCTGGAGAGGACTCTTGAGAGTCCCTTGGACTGCAAGGAGATCAAACCAGTCGATCCTAAAGGAAATCAACCCGGAATACTCACTGGAAGGACTGATCCTGAAGCTGAAGCTCCAGTACTTTAGCCACCTGATGCAAAGAGCTCATTGGAAAAGACCCTGCTGGCTGGGAAAGACTGAAGGCAAAAGGAGAAGAGGGCAGCACAGGATGAGATGGTTAGATAGCATCACCCACTGAATAGACATGAATTTGAGCAAATTCTAGGAGACAGTGGAGGACCAGGGAGCCTGGTGTGTTGCAGTCCATGGGGTCACTAACAGTCGGACACAACTTAGCAACTGCACAACAACATCAGGCAATCCAGTGGTTAAGAATCTGCCTCGCAATGCAGGGGACATGGGTTCGATCCCTGGAAGCAGAACTAAATCGCACATGTCACAGCTAAGCTGCAACTACTGAGCCTGCAGGCCACAACTAGACAGTCTGTGGGCTGGCCACAAAAGATCCTACATGCCACAAATAAGATCAGATTTAAAAAAACAACAAAGCTTCTATTTGAATTAGGAGACTGTCCACTCCAACTCTCATGTTCATTTGCATTGCTGTTGCTGCTGTTCAGTAGCTCAGTTGTGTCTGACTCTTTGCGACCCCCCCCGGACTGCAGCACGCCAGGTTCCCCTGTCTTCCGCTGTCTCCCAGAGTTCACTCAAATTCATCTGAGTAGATTATTAGAAAAAATGTAAAACTTAAAAATTGTGTATTGTATCATACCACAGAGTATGTACAGACTCTCATCAGCCGTTTCCAGAAGTGTGTTAGTTTCTGAAGACATACAGTTGCTCAGATTAAGGAGGAAGAATTGAAACACTAATCTAAGCCATCAAAGCCCATTCTTGACATTTTCCAGTAATGAGATTCAAATCTGGCCTTTTATACTTATCTTGCACCATATTGATTTTAAGTCACGTGGAGTTTTTCACAGCATGACAAAGCATGAAGCGTGGGGTTTGCCAAATCTTTTTTGGTCCAAGTGGCATTTGTCGTGAGTCCTGTCAGTCAAGCCATGCCCACTCACCCATTCAGTGTGATCATCTAAACTAGATTTAGGAGGAATATTGATAATTTTATTCTTTTTTCCTTTAACAGTCAAACAGATCCCAGAGTGTGGAGGCACTGAAAGAAACTGGAAATTATGACCTAATCTGTGGTCTCTGTTAGGCCAAGCCTACACCAAACCAGGCAAGAGCACGGGGTCCACTTTGACTGTAAGTGCCAAGAATTACGGAAAATCTGAAAATCTGTTACCAAGGTAGAAGCAGCAGGAAAATGCTGCCGTGGGATTGAAAAGGAGCTGACATTTCTGTCTCTAGAATCACACACTGCTTTTTAGGTGCACCATATACCCTGGGAACTGTGTGTCTGCATAGTTTTGTAACGTATCTTTATCCTCTGCAAGCCACTAGTCTGCATGTGACCCTGAATCGTGTATCAGAGTGAAAAACTTGACGCCCGTGGGGACTGATGATGGGGACACGCAGACGGCAGCCACCAGCTGGGCTCCATTGAGCTCCCTTCTCACTCATGTTGCCCCCATGACAACTCTGTTCTGCCCCAATTCCAAAGTCAGGCTTGGCCAGGTCATTGTGGGTCTCCTCCTCCTATTTGGCCAATGCATTCATGCTGGTTGTCACATCTGTGCTCCTGAAACGATTCTCCAGGTCCAGCCTCCCCTCATTTCCCTGTTCTTAAAATGATGCTCTTGCTTGGCCCAATCCTGACCCTCCTCCTGGGCTTTAATTCCTAAGTCTGAGGTTTTTATCTCAGTCCACTTATGAAATTTCCTTTTCCTTTTTTTTAAATTGATAAGCATTCCATATCCATTCTGGGAGCTGAGACATCTACCTTAGGCCCATTTCTGAGTTTGATTTCTGCTAATCTATGATCTGACTGCCTGGTGCTGGTGACTCTCTCTTGGCATGTTACCCAAGAACAGACTCCCCAGATGTGGTTGGTCAGGTGGGCCAAATTATTGAGTGCCAGCCTTGTATTCTCTTTTAGGATACCCCACTGTAATCACAAGGGCTACGCTGGTGGTTCAGTCAGTAAACAATCCACCTGCAATGCAGGAGACACAGGTTTGATCCCTGGTTGGGAAGATGCCCTGGAGAAGGGAATGGCTACCTACTCCAGTATTCTTGCCTGGGAAACCTCATGGACAGAGGAGCCTGCCAGGCTACCGTCCGTGGGGTTGCAGAGTTGGAAACAACTGAGTGACTAAGCATGCGCTATTGTAATCATGGGTTTGGACTAGGTTTGGACTTTTCCCCCTGACTGTAGTGATAATTGCTTCTAGGATTATCCATCCATCCATCCACCCACCCACCCACCTACCCAGCTTTTCATTCATTTTTCTTTTCATTCTTACACATTAGAGCTTACTTTATGCCAGACCTAGGTTTAGAACTGAAGATACAGTGTTTCCTAAGACAGATATATCCCTGCTCTAGCAGGAGAGACAGATAATTAAACAACTGTGATACAACATGATAAGCAGTTCTCCACCCATCTTCTTAGGTAGGTAGGTTCAATGCCAAGTTTCCACATACTCTTTGCTGTCCTGTGAGCACAGTCATACCTTACTGAGGCCAAATAGGCTAGTATTTTCAGTTCTCTCATTGAGAACTTCAGGGGACAACAGCATTGCAAGTCAGGAGAGCAGGCATTAATATCATAGGCATATTTACATAAGAACCCCTTGGATTTCCAGGGAATTTTACAATATGCAAATTCTTTTATTTACAGATGTTATTTTACCTTCAGAGCATATCTGTGAGGTACAGGTAGGGTAAGCATTATTTTAGCCTCATTTTATAGCAAAGAAACTCAGGTTCCCAGAAGTTAAAAGAGCTTTGGTAAAGTTTAGAGCTGACACTGCAACAAGACCCAGTATTCCTAATAAGAAATGCAATCCATTTTATGAGTAATTCAATAGAAACTGGTAGTTTCTAAAACCTTAGTGATGGCAGTTTGAGGTATTACTGTCTACATTTTTAAACAGGTTAAGGCTCATAGGACAGGCCTGTGTGTGACCTGTTCTGGAAAAGTGACATACAAAAATGTACTTCAGACTCCAATGTGTGGGTTTATCTTCATTAAGTGTTTACTGGGCTTCCCAGTTGGCTCAGCGGTAAAGAATCCACCAGCCAATACAGGAGACACGGATCCAATCCCTGGGTCAGAAAGATCCCCTGGAGAAGGAAATAACAACCCACTCCAGTGTTCTTGCCTGGGAAAGCCCATGGACAGAGGAACCTGGTGGGCTACAGTCCATGGGGTCACAGAGAATCAGACACGACTGAGAGACTGAGTGCCCAGAATTCTAACCCAGGTACGATGGTTCTTTGGAACACGAGCCTTCCATCTTCTCGGTCCCTATTCCTTGCCCCAGCAACTCGCCCCTCGATTGACTGGCCTGTCCTGCAGTGAGCAATACCCACCTGGATTCAGTAAGCATGAGTGGTATGTTTTTAAGGCTACCACACTTGGTGCTTAGGCTTTATCATTTTCAGTATCAGCACGAGTCTTACTTGGACAGTATGGTTCCAAAGGAAGCTAACAACTGGTGCACTAACGAGCAAGCTTTATAGAGGTTAAGGAATGATAATTCATCACTGAAACCAAACCGGCTGTTACCTGGGGCTGCAATCTGAATCCTTGTATTGTTTGCGCAGAAACTCAGCCAAGGCAATCCTGCAGAGGAGGCGTCCCCTCTACTTACCTGAACACATAAGATGCAGAAGAGAGAGTGGACTTTGTGACTGTTTTCAAATACAAACCTTTTCTCATGGAAACCACCTCTCATTTCACCCACCTGGAACAGCCTTACGGATCTAATACCTATCCAGCCTTTTAAGATCTAGCATTGGCATCCCAAAGTCCATTGCTCTAGATCTAATATTCTGTTATTCTAATATCTGTTATATCTAATATTCTAGGACTGATATTCTATAGAGATTCTCTACACCACAATCTAGTCATAGGTTCTATCTTGGTTTTCTCACTAACTGATCTTCATCAGGTTTAAAGGGATAGTATCTTATGTATCTTGCACTTTTCAATCAGCTTTTACATTATACACACACACACAGACACACACATATATACACACACAAACTCAACATTCAAAAAACTAAGATCCAGTCCCATCACTTCATGGCAAATAGATGGGGAAAAACTGGAAGCAGTCACAGATTTTCTCTTCTTGGACTCCAAAATCACTGCAGATGGTGACTGCAACCATGAAATTAAAAGACACTTGCCCCTTGGAAGGAAAGCTATGATAAACCAAGATAGCATATTAAAAAGCACAGACATCAGCTTGCTGACAAAGGTCCATATAGTTAAAGCTATGGTTTTCCCAGTGGTCATGTACGGATGTGAGAGTTGGACCATAAAAGGCTGAGCACCAAAGAATTGATGCTTTCGGATTGTGGTATTGGAGAAGACTCTTGAGAGTCCCTTGGACAGCAAGGGATCAGTCAATGCTAAAGGAAACCAACCCTGAAGATTCATTATAAGGACTGATGCTGAAGCTGAAACTCCAATACTTTGGCCACCTGATGTGAAGAGCTAACCCATTGGAGAAGACCCTGAGGCTGGGAAAGATTGAGGGCAAAAGGAGAAGAGGGCAGCAGAAAATGAGATGGTTGGATAGCATCACCAATTCAATGCACATAAATTTGAGCAAACTCCAGGAGATATTGAAGGACAAGGAAACCTGTTGTGCTGCAGTCCATGGGGTCGCAAAGAGTAGGACACAACTTAGAACTGAACAATAACAGCATATATTAATGTATCTTTTTGTAAATAAGATATAAGCACACCCTCCATCCCCACATAAACATTCCTCTTCTGATTTTTCTATCTTGCATTTATTACTCTCTGACATACCATATATAATTATACTCTCTTTTTACTCAATCATCTGTTGCCTCCTCAAAGTAACACAGGCTCAGTAAGGGCAAAATTAGTTGTCTGTCTACCACTGAGTCTCTACCTTTAGAATTGTGTTTCACTTACTATCTGTTGAGTAAATAATGAATGAATGAATGAGTGAATTATACACTTCGCATTTTGGTATAAATTTTCAATTATATATATTAATGTTGCATATGTTTACATTTGCAGTGATAGCTCAGTTTACCAACTGAGAATCCACCCGCAATGCAGGAGACCCCGGTTCGACTCCATGATCTGGAAGATCCTCTGGAGAAGGGACAGGCTGCCCACTCCAGTATGCTTGGGCTCCCCTTGTGGCTCAGCTGGTAAAGAATCCGCCTGCAATGCAAGAGCCCTGGGTTTGATCCCTGGGCTGGGAAGATCCTCTGGAGAAGGGAAAGGCTACCCACTCCAGGATTCTGGCAGTATTCCATGGACTGTATAATCCATGGGGTTGCAAAGAGCCAGACACGACTGAGCAACTTTCACTTTCATATCTATATTGTATGTCTAATAGAGAGATGTTATGTATTTTTATGTGTGTTTACATATGAAACTATAACTTTAATCTGATTTTCAGATGTTTGAAATACCAATGATAAGGTGGATTGGTTTAGATGAGCTGGTCTTTGATCTGTGCTGCCATCTGCTGGGTGTTGGTGAAACAGCAGCAAACATGTCTAATATCTAGACCTGACAGCTGGGAAGGACTTTGTAAACCATTCAAACCAACTTCTGTCTGTACAGGTTAGCAAGACAGACCTGAGAAATGAAGTGACCTGAAGTGACGTGTTCTCTGTCTTGATACCAGCAGAGCAGAATGTGGAGGAAGTGCTAGGTAGGGGCAAACACATGAATTCTGGAGTCAGACAGACTTACGTTAGTATTTTAACTGCATGGCCTTAAGCAAGTTACTTAGACTTTCTGAGTTTTTAGACTTTCTGAATTTTAATGTACTTTTGGGATTAATATTTACACTATATGATTTATAGGAGAATTAACTGTGATTCTTTCTTTCCTTCTTTCCTTCATTCTGACTGAAAGAGATATTTCCATACAGATAAAAAGGTTTATTCCACAAAGAAGATATAACAATTATAAACACATAGAAACCACAGTTTTTCAAATACCTACAGCTAAAATAATAAAAACCAAAAAGGGTCAAATCATGTTGGGACACTTTACTACATGTCCCCTCAGACATCTATCAGGTGGTTTTTTCTTTTTAAGTGAGGATCAAAGTACCATTTCTCAGACTTTAGTGACTGTGAGAAGCCTCAGAAACTAGCCCTGCATAAAAGACTGGTGCTACGACAGAGCCATCATCTTTCTTCTCATCTCTACTCAACCAAGACACGCTTCTGCGGGAACCCCTCATAGTTTGTGAAGAATGTGTTTTATCAGAGCTAACCCAAGTTAATGTGGGAGACTGACCATGTGACTATTTGGGGATATTTTAGATGCTTCAAAATTTTACTATTATATCTAATTCTATAATTGTGAGCATCAATATTTGACTTATTTTCTTAGACTATTTAGGAAGGGGGAAATACTAATTTTAAACCTAAAGTGTAAACATAATATATACATATATACACCTGGGTATGCATATTTTATATCTGAATATATATCTATATATAAAAATCTGATTAAAATATTGGGTTTACCCAAAAGTTCATTAGGGTTTTTCCTAAGATGTTGTGGAAAAACCTGAACAAACGTTTTGGCCATCCCAGTATTTCTTGAAAAAGCAAAATTATTAAGACTCTTCTGTTGGCCCCTAGGTGAATCTTTCCTGGGGACAATTTCAATATTAACACTTTCTCCCAAGGAGATAATATACACATCAAAATGCTAAACTGATAAGTCATAATTGTTTACATTTCTCCTGGTCATTTGTCCATTTATTCTTTAAAATGCTGTATTATTTAATGATGTGAAGCCCAGCTAATCAACTCTCAGACCACCCAGTACATTGCTCATTCCGGTATCTCTCAAGAATTACATGTCAGCATCCTTTCAGGAAAAGGATAGGGTTATCTATCTATGGTAGAATTACCTCTAATAACAGCCCTAGTATTTTAGTGATTCCTGTTTCACAAAGTGTAACAATTATACTATTTTGAAATCCCTAACTGCGAATTAGTTTTCCTGAGATATTGTAACATGAGCAAAAGATGCTTGTCTGAGCTACCTTGAAGGAGAAGGGCAAGAGACAGTGAGAGCCTTCTGACTTGCAGGCTGTCATGATTTCTCTAACTCTGTTCAGATATCCATTCATGTTACAGAGGGAATGTCACCTCAGTAATTCAAACTTCCCATTGTTGCTAAAGTATACTGCGGCCCTACAGCTGGGCCGCAAGAAGAGAGTACAAGTCTGACTTAAGGTCACATCCTTTCTCCCACTGAAAAGTATTTCTTTATACAGAGGATAAAGAATGTGCTCACATATGTGTGTCTCAATTTCAATTATCTCGTGGCTCCTCCAGCTGCCTCATAAGAACAGAGGACGTCGTGTGCCTGGCTGTGCTACACGCCCCGGTATAATGATGAATATTAAACAGGTTACATCGATTCCATGTACACATTCATTGTTGCGGAGCCAAGACTCCAAATCTATGTCTTCCCACAGACAACTTCTTTAGAACAATTCTTTAAAGCCCAGAAAGCTGCATTTTTAGTTGAAATATGACTTCATTTTTGGCAAGGTGGAACTTCTCTCTTCTCATAGATTGAGATTGGCTTCTCTCAATCATGATCTGTCCTAGATAGTTACTGTTATCAATCGTATTAGAAATCAACAGTCTTCATCTTCATTGTCATCATCATTATCATCACTATTATCTTTACAGTTATTTTTACTGCCAGGAATTACATGTAACTGTTAATTAACTCAGTTAATCCTCTCAACTCCAAGAGGCGAGTATTATTATTACACCTTGAGGTGACACAAGACGAGATAAAGGCAGGGGGATTTAAATAAGTTGCATGTGGTCACAGAATTAGTAATGCTGGCGTCAGAACTCGGGCTCTGGAGTGAGTCTGCTTGGATTCAAACTCTGGCTCCTGTACAATAAACAGTGTGGCTGGAGGAAGGTTTCTTCACTTCCCTGAAGCTAAGTTTCATCTGTAAAAGTGGGGCAGAGAAAGGGATGGTGGGGATTAAGATGCGCTGGGGAACAGGGAGAGTACGAACTGTAGGAAGAGGAAAGACTGGGCCAACGGGATGGCACTGGCTTGCATTACTAGTCATCATTTTTTATATTTAGTCTAAGCAGGCAACACAGGGGCTGTGGTTTGCTCCTTGGGTCAGGAAGATCCCCTGGAGGAGGAAATGGCAACTCACTCCAGTATTCTTGCCTGAAAAATCCCATGGACAGAGGAGCCTGGTGGGCTACAGGCTAGAGGGTCACAGAAAGTCAGACATGACTGAATGATTAAGCATGCACGCACATACACACACACACAAATGTCTAAGTATCCCGGCTCTGAACCCATAACCAAATTACACAAATAAAAGGGTTGGCAAATGCCAGTTTCTGATGCAAAGTAGATTTGAAGGTAAAAATCTACACAAATCCTAGAAGACATAGCTGTTTATCTGAGGGGAAAATGGAATTAAGAGTTCACACTTTGGTAAGGAGAGAGTGAAGATATTAAAATGTCCTGTCATCACTAATAAAGCACATTTTCCCAGAAAGAAGATGAATTCATTTTAATCCTCCAACTTCACACTTTCAAATCAGGAAAGTCACCTTCAGGCAGTGCTATCTGAGGATAATGAAGGGCAAAAGAAAAGAAATAAGCAAATCTAAAAATTTCTGATGAGTGTTTTAATGCATAACTCAAAGTGACCTTTATTTTAATGTTAGCTAGAAACAAACTAAATAAGCAAAGAGGTTCTTTACATACTTAGCAAACTAAGTAGACAGAAATTCTAGCAACTGCTTGTGAATGATTTTCTTTCAACATCAGTTGCTCAATAAGAAACAGAAAAAAAAAAAAAAAGAAAGAAAAACCTCTGTTGACACTGGGAGGAAGTGATATTTAGACACTAACAATCATTCTGTTTTGGAGCTCCTTAGAGAAGTCAATGAAAGTCAGATTATTTATAGCAAAGATTTTCTTAGTTCACAATTTAAACTCTGATAATTTAAACACCACATAAAACTAACACAGTAGGACTTTCTGGAGCTATAATAGAGACAAAAAGAATGAAATAAAAATGTTTTCAACCAAAAGGTATAAGATAGTGGTGAAGGCACCGAAGAACAAATAAGTTCTTTCTAACTTACTTACAAGCTGATATCCTTATTTATATGAACAGATTGTTTTGAAGAAAATAAGTGAAATTCATCTTTTCCCTACAACCAATACTTATAAAGCTTGAAATACTTACTCATCAAGAGATAAGCAAAGGAAACCAAAGCAGAAACAAATGGGATGTAATCAAACTTAAAAGCTTTTGCACAGCAAACAAAGCCATCAACAAAATGAAAAGACAGCCTACTAAATAGCAGAAAAAAAATCTGTAAATAATATGAATACACAAACAGCTCAGACAGCAATAAAATAAACAACTCAATTAAAAACTGGACAGAAGATCTGAACAGAAATTTTTCCAAAGAAGATATTCAAATGGCCAACAGATACATGAAAAGCTGCTCAACATTGTAAATCATCAGGAAAATGCAAATCAAAAGTGCATTGAGATATTGTTTCATACCTGTCAGAAGGGCTATCATCAAAAAGTCCACAAATAACAAATGCTGGCAAGGATGTAGAGGAAAGGTAACCCATGTGCATTGCTGGTGGAAAGGTAACTAGCACAGCTACTGTGGAAAACATTATGGAAAGTTCTCAGGAAAACTAAAAATAGAACTACCAGAAATTCCACTTATCTGTATGTCTGAAGAAAACGCTAACTAAAAAAGAGACATGCACCCCAATGTTCAAAACAGCATTATTTACAAGAGCCAAGATATGGAAGCAACCTAAGTGTCTATGAATGGATAAAGAAGCTGTGGTAATATAATATACACAATGAAATACCACTCAGTCATAAAAAAAAACCAAAATCTTCCCATTTCCAACAACATGGATGGACTTGGAGGGCATTTTGCTAAGTGAAATAAGTCAGACAGAGAAAGACAAATACTATATGATATCACACATATTTGGAATAAAAAATACAACAAACTAGTGAATATAACAAAAAAGAACAGACTCAGAGATAACAAACCAGTGGTTATCAGTGGGGAAAGGGAAGGTGAGGGGTAGGAGATTAAGAGGTGCAAACTACTATATATAAAACAAATAAGCTACAATAATATATTGTACAACACAGGTAATATAGCCAATATTTTATAGTAACTATAAATGAAGTATAACTTATAAAAGTTGTGAATCACTGTTGTATACCTGAAACTTACACAGTATTTTACATAAACTATGCATCAATTTTTTAAAGAGATATGCCTGCAGGAGGTGTAAGAATTGTTATTGTTAAGTTGTGTCTGACTCTTTGCAACCCCAGGGATTATAGCACGCCAGGCATCCCTGTCCTTCACTATCTCTCGGAGTTTGCTCAAACTCATGTCCATTGAATCAGTGATGCCATCCAATCACCTCACCCTCTGCCCTCTTCTCTGCCCTCAGTCTTTCCCAGCATCAAGGTATTTTCCAGTGAGTCAGCTCTTCACATAAGATGGCTAAAGTATTGGAGCATCAGCTGCAGCATTAGAACTTCCAAAGAGTATTCAGGGTTGATTTCCTTTAGGATTGACTGATTTGATTTCCATGCTGTCCAAGGGATTCTCAAGAGTCTTCGCCAGCACCGCAATTCAAAAGCATCAATTCTTTGGTGCTCAGCCTTCTTTATGGTCCAACTCTCACATCTGTACATGACTAATGGAAAAACCATAGCTTTGACTAGATGGACCTTTGTTGGCAAAGTGATGTCTTTGCTTTTTAATACACTGTCTAGATTTGTCATAGCTTTCCTTCCAAGAAGCAAGTGTCTTCTAATTTCATGGCTGCAGTCACCATCCACAGTGATTTTGAAGCCCAGGAACAGAAAATCTATCACTGCTTCCACTTTCCCCTCTTCTATAGGTATGAGAATGCTTCATGCAAATAAACAGCTTTGAACTAGGAGCCAATAAATGTGGATTCCAGATCCAGTTCTACTATCTGCCCAAACTATGCTAAGTTTATTCACCTCTCTGTGCATCAATGACATTTTTGGATCAGATTTTTGGATGGATATATTATGTGTAAGGTTCTTTCCACTTTAATACTCTAGAAAGACATACTGTTTAATTATTTGGTATCTTAGGGGTTCAAGGGGTTCAGCAAACTTCTCTCAATGAAATTTTCATAAAAAGAGCTAAGGAGAAGGAGAATCTGCTTCACAAAAATAAATATATTTTAAAATCTCACTGTTGTCAATTTTCTACAATTTCAGCATGACCTTCAGAAACTCATTTTAATATTAGCCTTAATTTTGGAAGGCAAATCAATTGCCAAAAAATAAAAGACATTACTATAAGATTTCAAAATAATTCAGCCACTTACATTATCATGCCAATGTCTCCTATCCAAGATCCAAGGAGATTTTTTTTAACATTTTATTTAAAGTATCAAACCATAGCTAATCTACATTCACCAAGCTTAACTTATATCATAAACTCTTAACTGAAGAAACACAATAGTTTCCTGAAAAATCTCAGATAAAGACCATTTTGTTCTCAAATGTGTTATTCTTTCTTGTCCTGTAAATGTAAACATATACTTTTAATAAGTACATCTCATGCAGGTGTATAGCGGGCACTTAAGAAAACATTTCCTGAATAAGGAGATCAGTCCTCCCACCTGACATACACAGGACAGATCAGAGTATTAAAACTATTGCTAAAGAAACTTTGCTTTCTGCTCGCAGCATGCACCTCCTTTTTCTCCATTAAGCTTCTTGAAGGTCAAATCTTCCTCTTGACAGTAAAATGACTTAAACCTTTTCCCACTTCAGAACTAACAAAATTTACCAATGGAAATGTTCCTCTTGCTTACTTTGTGGGGGCAGCCACTTGACATTCAATAGCTTTCTCAGCCTCAATACATCAAAAGAAAAAAACCAGTGGCAATGATTTATCCAGATATGCTTCCATATTGCAACACCATTGGGTGCTGGCAACTAATAGCAAGAAATCATCAAACATTTTAATATTATTGCTAGTCCTAGACTTCTAAGGTATTACTGGGTCAACCTTTCTTTATATTGTGAAAAGAAGTAACTAGGAAAGAAATGAAAATGCATTATTTCCCTTCCTTTCTGAACAAATATAACAGACTAAAAACCATTCAACCAAGTGGAATAGAAAATGACCTGAATCTCAAATCACTAGAAAACATTTTATCAACTACTCTCTACTTGAATGTATCCATACTTTTTATGGCTACCCTGAGATGGGAAAATGAAACTGGGCTTCCATTTCCTTTGATTACTTCAGTTGCTGGTACACTCTTCCCAAAACATAGACAGTAAATGATGAGTGACAAGGATCTCATTGAACACAATCCAAGACAACTCTTTGTCTAGCATGACTGACCTGGAAAATGACAGCAAGCACAGAACGCTATTCGATGATATAAAACATAAGTATTAGTGCAGTGTTAGCTAGTCAGTTGTGTCCGACTCTTTGTGACCCCACAGACTGTAGCCCACCAGGCTCCTCTGTCCATGGGATTCTCCAGGCAAGAATAATGGAGCAGCTTGCCATTCTCTTCTCCAGAGGATCTTCCTGACCCAGGGACGAAACCCAGCTCTCCCGCACTGCAGACGGATTTTTAACAGTATGAGCTACAGGGATTAATGACTCCATTAAGTGAGGTGGTAACAGATTCAATGTTATTTCCTTCCAAGAGCAATAAACCAAGCACTGTCTCTTAGCACCACAACTTTGTTCAGTTGGATCTAAACGCAACATGAGTTTGCAATGCCTTACCAGACATATTGATTATCTAAAAAGGAATGTAAAGATTTTTTGAAAAACAAAATGTATTGCCTGTAATCTAAGAATGGAGCTTATTGTTAGATCTGGACCTGAGAAAGGAGAGAGATGGGCCCCATGCTGAGCAGCTGGAATTAGTCTCCTGTTGGTACTTCAAATAAAGACCTCTGCTTGAGTAAAGATAAGGAGGCCACATTTTTCTTGGGATCAAGGAGACCTCCAAGACCACACATGCATAGAAAAGATCCCTGGAGGTCAGGAAAGGGAGAGGTTGCTAGCACATTATACATTTTGCCAACCTCCCCAAAACCTTCACAACGGAATCCAAATTGGCTGAAAGGTGTGTGTGTACATTAGGGAGGGCCCTGAGTCAGATCAGATATGGGCAACAAGCAAGATGATTGGCCAGAAGGGACCTAGAAGATGGCCCCCATATAACCAACTTAAGCCACCCTAAAAGCGTGCAGCTCACTTCAAGCCCAGCAGCATCTTTTTCCACATGTACTGCATTTCTAATAAACTCTACCCACTTCACTACCTCTGTCTCTTTTCTGAATTCTTTCTTCTAAGAATATAGGGACTGAGGTCCTGTTTCAAGCCTGCTTGCCCTCATAGTCTAGAGGTTAGGATGCAGCGCTTTACTACCATGGCCTAGATTCGGGTCCCAGTCAGGGAACTAAGATCCTGCTTTAGGTTGCTGCACCCCATGGACCCCCAAGATTAGACCCACTAGAGCTCTGTGCTTCCTTCCAAAGTTAACTCTCAATATCTCATGTTATCTCATCTCTTTCTTCTCCTTCCTTGTCCTCCTGTTCCTCCGTCAATGAGACTGCCCTCCTGAGACTTCTGTTTTCTGATGACTTTCTCCTCTCCAGCGCACTGGAAGCTGAGCTTCACTTTTTTAGTTCTAAGCTTGGTTTACTGCAAATATGCTGTTTTTTCTTGTCTTGCTAGAACGACACCATATATTTTACTTTTTAGAAGTTGGATCTGGCATAAATTCTCTCCAGTGACAAAGAGCCTTATCTACCTTATCCATACTCAGAAAATTGCCCCCATATAAGCAACTCAAGCCACCCTAAAAGCATGCAACTCACTTCAAGCCCACCAGCATCTTCTTCCACATGTACTTCACTTCTAATAAACACTCTACCCACTTCACTACCTCCGTCTCTTTGCTGAATTCTTTCTTCTAAGAATACAAGGATCGAGGTCCGTGTGAAGTGCTGACACTATATTTTCATGCATGGGCTTGACCCAAAATGGGGAATTAACGCAATGAAGGAGAGAAAAAAAGAAGAAAAAACCCTAATGCAAAAGAGCTAAGTTTTGGGAAAATGAAGGTTTGCAGGCTGTATCTAAAGGCATCATCATTAAGGTCTGTGTCTTTATAAAAATATTATGCCCTCTGCACATCTATTAAATTGTCCTCCTTTTTTTCTCGGCACACACCTGTTTTCTTTCTTCACTGTGTTTACCACTGTTTGTTATTATATAACACATGCCTATTTGCTGCATGTTTGTTTCCTCTACAGACTGAAAGAAGCCAGAAGGGTAGGAAATGATTCTGCTCAGAGCAGGTTTCCAATATATTCTGATTGAATCAATTTATGAATAGGTCACCTTCACACTATGATATCCAAAGCAGAGACACTACTTTGCTGACAAAGGTCCAACTAGTCAAAGCTATGGTTTTTCCAGTAGTCATGTACGGATGTGAGAGTTGGACCATAAAGAAGGCTGAGCACCAAAGAATCGATGCTTTTGAACTGTCGTGTTGGTGAAGACTCTTGAGAGTCCTTTGGACTGAAAGGAAATCAAACCAGTCAGTCCTAAAGGAAATCAATCCTGAAGATTCACTTGAAGGAACGATGCTGAAGCTGCAGTGCCAATACTTTGGACACCTGATGCAAAGAACCAACTCACTGGAAAAGATTGAGGGCAGGAGGAGAAGAGGGCAACAGAGGATGAGATGGTTAGATGGCATCACTGAATCAATAGACATGATTTCAGTAGGCTCTGGGAGATGGTGAAGGACAGGGAGGCCTGTTGTGCTCCTGTCCATGGGGTCACAAAGAGTTGGACACGACTGAGTGAATGAACAACAATAAATCCAAAGGGTCATGCAGGGTTAAAGAATCAGATTTTGTCTTTTGATTATCTTTTAAATGCATGATTAATGCAAAAATGTTAAGAAAAGGAATAAGATAGGTTAAATATCCAATTTTTTTTTTGGTATGTGTGACATTAATTTTGAAGGCATTCAGCTC
Organism: Cervus canadensis; assembly: GCF_019320065.1. Lineage (NCBI taxonomy): Eukaryota > Metazoa > Chordata > Mammalia > Artiodactyla > Cervidae > Cervus > Cervus canadensis. Next base: position 52,673,522 of record NC_057408.1, read on the forward strand.
TAAGTAGAGAAAAGTCATGTTTGAAATGAACATTCCCACTGGTACTTATTTACCTTCCCAAATCTTAAAGATGATGCTAAGAAAAGTAAGCTATTTAGGAGCTTAAAAGTGCCAAAGCCATACGTAAATTTAAACTACCTATTGGGTCATTTCTGCATTTAGGTGTTCTATGAAGGTAAGCATTTGGTACTCAAGAGCTCTGAACCACAGAAGTGACAAGTTTATCTAGTAGGTATTTAAATAATCCATGTAAACAGGCAGAATGCCAAAGATCACAGTAGAATATGGATTAGACATTGTGCGCAACAGTCTGACTGCTGTGAAAAATGTCACTGAGTTTTCAGTGTTAGTAGTTTTCCTACTCATTGAAAACAACAGATACTTTCCTAGATGCCTTTTTAGTTTTCAAAATTTAAGGTAAATTGGATCTTTCCTCAGGGAAGTAAGTTGTTTAAAGCTTAGTAGACTTGACAGAATTACAATGGAATCTAATCTTTAATATCATCATATATATGCTTCTAGAAAGGCCATTCCATATAACTAATAAACTGACCCTGAAATATCGAAAGGTTAAAGTACCTACAATCAAAAACAGAGGCAAACAGGGTCAGCATTAGATCAGCTGTTTTGACTCATAAAACTCTGCAGGACACATTTTCAAAGTTTTACCCACTTATACTTGAAAGAAGTCATTGAGTAGCTGGCCCAGTTTAAGACAAGTGGTCATAAAGGACACTCAGGATCTCCGGGGAGGGACACAGCTCCCCATGATGACCCCTGTGCAGTCAGGGTTGACAACCTCCAGTGTAGCTGACAGCGTAAATATGGAGTGAAGTACCAGATGTTTCAGACACTGGATCTGATTAAATCCTTAAAATCTCCATCTTGCAGATGAAAAAAAAAATGGTGCACAAAGAGGTTATATAAATGTATATGGTAACATGAGAGCCACAATGTTACAAAATGTCACTAGTCTCTCTCATTTACTTTGAAGTGTGTGTGTGGATCACAATAAACTGTGGAAAATTCTGAAAGAGATGGGAATACCAGGCCACCTGACCCACCTCTTGAGAAACCTATATGCAGGTCAGGAAGCAACAGTTAGAACTGGACATGGAACAACAAACTGGTTCCAAATAGGAAAAGGAGTACATCAAGGCTGTATATCATTACCCTGCTTATTTAACTTATATGCAGAGTACATCATGAGAAACACTGGGCTGGAAGAAGCACAAGCTGGAATCAAGATTGCCGGGAGAAATATCAAGAAGCTCAGATATGCAGGTGACACCACCCTTATGGCAGAAAGTGAAGAGGAACTAAAAAGCCTCCTGATGAAAGTGAAAGAGGAGAGTGAAAAAGTTGGCTTAAAGCTCAACATTCAGAAAACTAAGATCATGGCATCTGGTCCTGTCACTTCATGGGAAATAGATGGGGAAACAATGCAAACAGTGTCAGACTTTATTTTTGGGCTCCAAAATCACTGCAGATGGTGATTGCAGCCATGAAATTAAAAGACGCTTACTCCTTGGAAGGAAAGTTATGACCAACCTAGATAGCATATTAAAAAGCAGAGACATTACTTTGCTAACAAAGGTCCGTCTAGTCAAGGCCATGTTTTTTCCAGTGATCATGTATGGATGTGAGAGTTGGACTATAAAGGAAGTTGAGTGCCGAAAAATGGATGCTTTTGAACTGTGGTGTTGGAGAAGACTCTTCAGAGTCCCTTGGACTGCAAGGAGATTCAACCAGTCCATCCTAAAGGAACTCAGTCCTGGGTGTTCATTAGAAGGACTGATGCTGAAGCTGAAACTCCAATACTTTGGCCACCTCATGCAAAAGAGTTGACTCATTGGAAAAGACCCTGATGCTGGGAGGGATTGGGGGCAGGAGGAGAAGGGGACGACAGAGGATGAGATGGCTGGATGGCATCACCGACTCGAAGGACATGAGTTTGAGTAAACTCCAGGAGTTGGTGATGGACAGGGAGGCCTGGCGTGCTGCGATTCATGGGGTTGCAAAGAGTCGGACACAACTGAGCGACTGAACTGAACTTCACCTAATCTCGAAACCTACTACTCAGTATTGTTTCTTGGTTGTATGAATAGAGGGTTTGAGTGAAGAAGGTGAAGATATAGATGAACACAGAATTAGATGCGAGTTTCCCAAAAACCTGAGAACTCTTAGGTAACACAGTTTGCCGAGCCCAGGTTTATGCCCTGTGACTTAGTCCCCATGTGGACCAGTTAGCAGTTCTCTCTTTTATGGTCACAGATCATATCCCTAAATGTTGACTGTATCACAGACAGGTTCTCCAGTTCATAAAGCTTAAGTGATGGGAATGTGGCTTGAGAACTAACAGACCATCATTATTGCCAGAAGACCCCCACACATGGATAGGGGCCAATTAGAAGCATCAACTTCCCATGTAAATTCAACACCAACAGAAGGTGGATAGGGCAGGATTGAGCTGTGTGCCCCATGAGGCATACACTCATATCCATCCTCCATCAGCTTGTGGAGAGAAAGGAAGTAAGAAAGAGCTGGTGGGAGGGGGTGTGTTGGAATGCTTTCCATAGATATGAACCAAGGGGTTCACTTTCAGTCTTTTTGTTTTTTTCCAGATTCAGGATCTGGTAGTTGGTCCAGGGGATAAAATATCCTGCACATACAGTAGAGTCATAGAAAAAGAGGTAGATCTCTTGACCATGAGAAAGAAAACCAGTAAGAAGAAAGCTGTGCTTTGATCTTAACACACTGAAAATCTGACAAAATACTGTTTTATTTCTACATGAATATGAGGTTAATTGAGTGTGTCTGTCTAACTGCACTGTGCATAAGAATCACTAGCTTGTTAACATTAAGATTTCTGAGACTCAACACCAGAGTCTCAGATTCGGTAAATCCAGAGTGAAGCCAGGAATCTGTGATTTAAACAGTTTTCCTCTAGTGAACCTTACACACTCTTGGAGAAAACAGAGGCCCAAACCACCTATTAACCAACAGATGTACCTATTATAATAACTTTCTGTCATAGTTTAATTTAGGATATTGTAGTGTTTGTTCATCAAATTCTTCTTGGTTAAGAATGTTCAGAAGTAAGTCAGCAATAAAATTGGTATTATAAACTGCCTAGGAGCCATTCCTTTTCTCTTTGCTGGGTAATTTCAAGAAAATTTCAAGTTAGAGTTTGTTCTATTAAAAACGCTTTTGACATTTATTCAAAGCTCCACATTCCTATTTACCGAGAATGTGAAGTAAGGGAATAATTGACTCAGAGTGCTTCTTTATGCCCCCAATTAGACACAGTGTAGTGCTTTCCTTTGTACTATCTGCTTTTGAGGAACCAGGATTTAATTTTAAATCCTATTTCACTGCACCACTGTTGCTCTTCATGAAATACTTTATTTTTGATAACTGGAGCTATCCAAAGGAAGAGATAAATTAAGGATATGAACAGGAATTTTCTAGATGGTTATTTGCCTCTGTACGAGAGAAGGAAGCTTAATTTCAACAAGCACTAGGTAGCAAACCAGATGGTGCCACATGGCCCCACCCTTCCCTCTATATTTTTTTATAAATTTTCAATTCTCTGGCTCTACAAAGTCCAGCTTGCTCCTCCCCATTCCTACCCCACAGTCAACTCACTCATCCTCCCTTTCAAGTGACCTTGCTACAAAGTGTGTTAGAGTTTAGCTCACACAGGATTCGTGTCCCTAATACAACAGTGAATGACTGAACAGAATCTGTCTTTACCACTGTAACTAGCCTCTGGCTTTGACATGAGGCGCTGTACCTGGTCTTTTACATAGAAGACCTCTTTAGATGACTTCCATTTTTGCAGAAGCGGGGAAATGGGGCAGGCAGCCGGTGTCAGAACTAAGATTCCAACTGAGACCTGTCTTCCTCCTGAGCACATCCTCTCTCTGGGGCTGGCTTTGCTTTATGGGCTACTTGTATGGTCGCCAGGACCCCATTCCTGGAAGGGCCCCCTGCTTGCTCTAAGGCTCTGCTGTAGCTGCTTTGAAATCCTTAAAAAAAATTTAACATGGGGCTCTACATTTTCATTCTGCAGAAAAGTCCTGCAAATTATGTAGCTTAGTTCATTTCCATGGCCTACTTCAGGCTGGAATCCTCGAATATTTCAGACTTGAAGCTAGAAATTCAGATCAAGTTCTACTAAGAAGGAGTAAGTGTACACACGATCCCCACTATAATGAGGGGAAAAGTATGAAACTGCTCAGGGTAAAAATGTCTGGAATACTACACTTAAGTGTTGTTGAGGATTTATCACTAATAATGATCTGATAAATTCTGTTATTTAGGTTGCTGGCCAAATGACTTAATTCTATTTTGTTTTGTAATTTCAAAATTTGTAATTTTGTTTTTATTTCTTAACTTCTTCTGGATACATTAGGGACAAAGCACTTCTAGGAGGTGCTCATTTTTCTGCTTCTGTAAAAACAGTGTATCTCCTTTTGATATAATAAAAGTAATGCATGTCTCTTATGGAAAATATGAAGAAGAAAAAGAATTACCTACAGTTAGCTAAGTGGAGAAAATATTTTGTTACATATTTTTCCTTAGGCATTAATAGATGTCTAGGTACACATTTTTACATTTACTGATGGCCATCTATTGATCAGTCAACGGACTGCTTGATCTATCATCTATCTGGAATCACAAAATTTATGGTTTGAATTTGAATCCTGTGGTTTTCTTTTTTCATTTAATTTATTCTAAGGATTTCCCTTATTGTGAAAGAGGACTCTTTACAAGAACCTTTTTAACAACTTCTTTATTGTGAAAAATTAGATTTGCTCTCTTTCTTTTCAAACATTGTTTTTTATAGTTGATTCTGAAGGGAAGGGGCAGGTATCAGTTACATTCTGGATAGTTAATGGAGAGTATGCAACATACTCAACATTGCAGATTACAAGTCTATGAATCAAGAGGGTTTTCTATACTTACACGTTGCAAATTTAGAACAGATCATTCTATATTATTCTATATATACCAGAAGAAAATTACTGAGGCAGATCAGGCTGTTTTGGTGCAACTGAATGGTAGAATTAAATGGGTAAATGAAAAAGGAGAGGGAAAATATTCTTTGCAGAATCTTTCCAAATGTCAACCTCTTTAAATCAAGAAGCTAATTATTTACTGCACAGACAACTCACCAAGGCAGAAAAAAAAAATATGGGCAGTCTTGGGGTTTGATTATTTTCCCCAAGCAGTGATTATATGCATCAGCATCCGATTCACTTACATGTTAATTAGAGGCTTTAATCTTCATTGAAGAATCTGCTTCCTTTGTTAATTCAGCAAAACCAGCTTAAAAAGAAGTTTGCTACTTAGGAAACTTTATCCTCTTTTTATCACAGGAAAAACTTCCTTCACATTTAGCGCTAGACTACCAGTTAGTATTCAGTCTAGATCTAGAGTGTCGTGTAGTGTTTTTATACATCAATTTAATAACATATGGCAATAGAGAGCAAAACTTTCTGTCAGTTTATAAGGTTGAGTTCCTTTTATGCGGCTTTTAAATCAAAGGGCTTTGTACTGGCAAACTCATCTTGTCTGATCTCAGTCCCTGTACCAGAAGAACACATAATGTATTTTTCCACTTTAAACACAGAGGGATCTCCTTAGATAATTCAGAATATAATTACCTGGTCCACTCAAATGATCAGAAATTTTGTTCTGCAAATTTCTCTGACCTGACGCCTTCTTCCTTCCATTTTTCAAAGGTCTTTTTACTTTCCTTCTCTTTTGAATTCCCAATTATCTCCATTTTGCTCATGGTGGGAACTTCTTTTCAAAGTGATTATTGACTTTGCCATCACCTTGGTGTGATTGAATAATTTGAAACTTAAGCTGGGCAGAAACTGGAAGAAAAGTTTGTTTGTGACAAATAATTACCTTTCAGTTATTTGAGAGGTGGAGATTACACAACTGCTCAGCTCTGCTTCTCCTTGGTGGGGACTAGCTAAGCTATGGGAAAGTTTGGACCTGGGAGCCAGTGTAGCAGGTAGCGTGTGATACCACATGGGTGGTGAAGCCGGAGGAGAACCAGGGGAAGATGCCGGATCAATCTTCAGAAAGAGAGAGTTGAGAAGGCATTCCAGAGACCACAGGGTTTTGAAGAACAGGCTGTCTGCCTTTCACTACATCTGGGTTTGGATTTAATCATTTTGTCTTGGTCTCTTCAGAGCAAAGACCAAATTAGTATGAATAAGACTGCTCTTTAAAGTGCTAAATAGGTATACCTACAGCTGATTCATGTTGATGCTGACGTTTGGCAGAAGTCAACACAATCCTGTAAAGCAATTATCATTCAATTAAAAAGAAATAAATTTTTTAAAGTGCTAAATAAAAGTTATAGTCTTACTAACTTAATTAAATTCACCTATAACTTAATCTTTCCATTAGTAAAAGCACTGATTCTTCTGTAATTACTGTTTTAAATGTGTCCCACAAGTTTTGATATGTACTGCTTTCATTTTCACTCCTTTCAGAACGTTCTAATTAATGTTTCCATTATGACATTTTCTTTGACCTATGAGTTGTTTAGTAGCATTTCTTCTATCTAGCTTTGAGATATAATTGACATAATATTGGGTAAGTTTAAGGTGTACCGTGGGTTTCCCGGGTGGCTCAATGGGAAAGCACCCACCTGCCAATGCAGGAGACACGAGAGACTCGGGTTTGATCCCTGGGTTGGGAAGATCCCCTGGAGGAGGAGATGGCGACCCGCTCCAGTATTCTTCCCTGGGAAATTTCATGGACAGAGGAGCCTGGAGGGCTATGGTCCATGGGGATGCAAAGAGTCGTACACGGCCGAGTAACTGAGCACACACCCAGGGAGTAGTACTATGTAATGATTTCATGTCTGTATATATCGCAACATGATTACCACGATAAGGACAATAAGGGTAGTTAACACATCGTTACCTCACATCATTCTTTTTTTTTTTTTTTCGTGGTGAGAACTTCAAAAATGAACTCTCAGAAACTTTTAAATATACAACACAGTTTAAATGTACAACACAGTACATTAACTATAGTCACCACATTATACACCACATCCCCAGAACTATTTGGTACTTAACTGTGGTTTATATTGATTATGGGAAAGTAGTTTGATTTAGAATATCCATGAATGTTATTCTCTTATGTTAACAAAGACAAAAAAATGTACAGTTAGATATTTTATAATACTAATTACTATGGTTAAGGGAATTTAAATTTTTGTAACCAGTAAGTGGGGGCATATAGGAAAACTGTTTATTGATTTCTATTCTTGCCAACGTGACTAAATCTTTTCCAACTCAAATACTTAGTTAGCTGTTTATCTTTGATTTCTACATGGAAGATAATATTTTGAATAATGAAAGTTTGCTCCTCTTATCTCACTATGCTTTGGGATTAACTGCACTCACCAGGAATTCTATCCTGTTGAACAGCTGAGATACTTTTACTGATATTCAGTTTATTTCCTAGTATTGATTACGATGGTTGCTATAGCAAGTTAGAGGAAGTACTCTCTACTATCTATTGGCTATTCTCTTTGGTAATCAGCAATGGGTTTTATGTTTTATTATACACTTTCTTCAACATGCAACCATACTTTTTTCCCCTTTAACACTGAGAATAACATTCATGGATATTCTAAATTAATCTACCTTCACACAGTCAATATAAACCACACTTCGTCAAAATGTTTAATTCTTTAGATGAATTGTTATTTCAATTTATTTAGGAGTTTTGCTTTAGTATTTACAAGTGAGATTGGACTACAGTTTTTCCTTTTTACAAGTATCTCCTTTCATCTAGTTTGGTATCAGAGTTTTCCTGGCTTTGTCTAATTAGCCAAGATATTTCCAATATCTTTCTGTTATCTGAACATGGCTTTATAACTATGTTTCTTTATTTTATAGACATCATTTCTAATCAAAAAATTATCTATTCACATTACATAAATATATCATAATTATGTTAATACTACATATTATGTTATCAACACTATATTAAGAATGAGTAAGAAATAATGTATCAGTCTCATTTTTATAATATAAAAATTATCTATTTATTTAAGGTTTGGTAGGAACTACCTATAAAGTTTTTTTTGAATCTCATTCCTATTTTAGGGACAGATTTTTGATTGCTTTAATTTCTTCTATGATTATTGCTTTCTTGAAATTTTCTATTCCTCTATCAAATTTTGACAATGTATGTTATCTTAGAAAATAATTGCATCTAGACTATCCAAATGTGTATAAAGTAATTTCTTATGCTTTCTTGAATCTGCCACCACCTTATCTGTAGTTACATCCCGGTTCTTATTTCTAGCATCATTTATTTTTACGGTTTCCCTGTTTACCCTTGATCAGCCTTGCAACAAGACTTGCCAATTTTACTGGTCACTTTAGGAACCAAGTGGATTTATCATTTAACTCTAGTCTTTTCTATTTTTCTTCTCCAATCATTACTGTCTTGTATACTCTTCATTTCTAAACAGTCTTCAGATATCCTGATTTTCTGGTAACATCCTGTTTTTAGATTACTGATTACATATGTTATACATATTTTCTCTTTTCTTCATTCCAGAATATATACTAGGAAACAAGAATGTTAATAATAAGAGATTGGTTTTGGTGACTCAACCAAGGATTTTTTTTCTCTGTTTCGAATAAAATAGCATAAGGTACAAGTTTTCCTATAATTACTCTACAACTCCTTTAATCCTATTAGGTTTACCTAATCTTCCCTTCCTTTGCATTCAGTTCAGTTGCTCAACTGTGTGTGACTCTTTGCGACTCCATGGACTGCAGAATGCCAGGCCTCCCGGTCCATCACTAACTCCTGGAGTTTACTCAAACTCATGTCCATTGAGTCGGTGATGCCATCCAACCATCTCATCCTGTCATCCCCTTATCCTGCCTTCAATCTTTCCCAGCATCAGGGTCTTTTCAAATAAGTCAGCTCTTTGCATCAGGTGGCCAAAGTATTGGAGTTTCAGCTTCAACATCAGTCCTTCCAATGAACATTCAGGACTGATATCCTTTAGGATGGACCAGTTGGATCTCCTTGCAGTCCAAGGGACTCTCAAGAGTCTTCTCCAACACCATAGTTCAAAAGCATCAATTTTTTGGCACTCAGCTTTCTTCACAGTCCAACTCTCACATCCATACGTGACTACTGGAAAAACCATAGCCTTGACTAGATGGACCTTTGTTGGCAAAGTAATGTCTCTGCTTTTTAATATGCTATCTAGGTTGGTCATAACTTTCCTTCCAAGGAGTAAGCGTCTTTTAATTTCATGGCTGCAGTCACCATCCTCAGTGATTTTTGGAACAATTATTGAAACACACACAAACATCCTGCGAAGCTGGCACCATGCTGGGTGCTGGCGACACACCAGAAAACAAAATACTATCACCGCGTAAAAGTCCCTCCAGTGGCATGGGAGACAAGGACACACAAGGTGTGTGATCGTGAGATTAAGCGACGAGAGTGCTCAGTGTTCTAAAACTGAGACTAGCTGGATGGATGGTCAGGAAGTATCAGTCCCAAGTGACTGACGGGTACATGAAACAAAGAGCAGGCACACAGGTGGTGCTCAGACACACAGCCTCACCTCATCACCACACTGAGCTTTCCTCCACCTTTGACCTCACGCAGCAAGGGAGGCTTGGTAAGCTCTGAAAGTGAATTTTAGATACCATTTCTTGGGGAAAAGGAGAACCAATAAAACCCAAGAATATACTATAGAAAATAAAAGAAGTCTGATTTCAGAGGTAGAAGGGCCATTTGAAATTAAGCCGTAAATCTGGTCTAAACCTCAAGTTTTAAATTATCTTAGTAAATGCCACCTGAAGTCACAGTATACTCATTTATCATTGAGTTTGTGCACAAAATGTATTTAATTCAACTAGTGATTTTGATCCAGCTTTGAACCTTCGGGTTAACCCACAAAAACATATAGATGACAGAAAATGCACTGTTATTTAAAATAATTCCAGTACAATCGACTTCTAAAAGTGTTCGTTGCTTCTTTAATCCCAACATTCAAGTATCTAAGAGAAAGGAGGACTGAAAAGCAGTAATTAAGCATAAAACCACTTAAGTTGAAAAAATAATTTTTTAAAGCAGAAGCAGTTTACTATCTCTAGTTTAAAGATAATACATGCAAGAAAAAGAGGTTTGTCATGTCCCGAACTCAGAGAACGGGCACATTCAGTGCCAAGATATTTACAATATTGTAAAGTAACTGACATAACTACTGGTCATGCACAATCCTAGGTCCTCCCTGAGAACTCTCCACACACAAGACTTGCTATTCTGAAAGAAATTTCTTTTCACACCCATCACATGTCTGTCTAACTGCCTGACACACGGCTGTCTTTTCAGCTGTCAGATACCCCAAGCCTGGTGGGGATCACTTTCCCACGGTCTGAGGGCGAAGGAAGAGAGGGTGGGAGAAATTTCCTTGGCCTTTGGAAATTTTAACATGGACTACTGCATTGTATTCAGCTCTTTAAATTGTGGCAGAGGAGGAGACGAGCTGCCAGGCTTGCAAAAACTACACGCACGCGTGCCAGCAATACTTCTCCTCAGCCAGCAGAGGGAACAGAGGAACAGAACTCCTGGCACCTAGTAACATGCTGCTTATCTCCACAGGCAGAATAACCAACAACTGTTTCCTCTTATTGGCCTTAGAAAAATAGCATAGGGAAAAACAGCATTTTTGCATAAGTCCGTTTACCAGGGCTTCTCATATCAGGCAGAACAATACCTAATTTAGTTCTTGATGTTTCTGATGTAAAAAAAGTCCAGACACACCCAACCTCGGGCTGAGATGAGGTAAAACAGGGTAAACAGCCAGTGCTACCATCATCCTTAGATCAATTCAGAGTTTATAATTCTCAGGGAGCTAGGACTCTTACATTTGGTTATAGCTGTTGGCCTTTAATGAGCATTCTATTCGTCAGTTAAAAATAAATTTTCTAGATTTTCTTTAACACCCTGGTCCCTAAAATTTAGAAAGAAAGGAAGAAAATGAAAGGAAATCACATAGCCTTATGAAAAGCACCCCAGTACAAGTATTTGTTTCTCAATTTCCTAATGAAAACAGCACCACTGGATGACAACTGCCCCTTTGCTGAAGCAAAACTCAGGGCTCAGCTTCTACTTCAGTCTGAACCTCTTGGAAAGGAAAGGGCGGGTGCAGTGGTGAGGGATGCAATTCACAATGCAGCCTTTATTCAAGCCCTGATACTCCCGCTAGGGTTATATGGAATCACAGCAGGAGTTTTCCACAAGCTCAGTCAGTTTCCCAGGCAAAACTGTTGTGAGGAGGTCTGCTTTCTGACAGAAGCTTGGGAGCCCAGGATGATCTTCAGAAAATATAGACGTGCCTTTATTCATCTCCCGCTCTCATTTTCCTTCCCCCTTCCCAGACCCTGACTCTGAGTGGATGACAATGCCATCTGCCTCACCATGATGGGGAAAGGGATTTGGGGATGAGGGGATCTTTCTGGGGGATGAAATGTTCTAACATTAGACCATGGTGATGGCTCACTGTGAATGAATATACTAAAAGCTACTGAGGCACACATTCTAAGTGGGAGAATTGTATGATGTGAGTTATTTTTCAATAAAGCTGTTTTAAAAAGGAATTTCACTCAATAATGAATTTAGGTAGCAATGTTTTGCCTCTCTTGCTTTTCAGCTAAAACGAGAACTGAGCTAAAGTTGGCAGTCCAGTGGTTAAGACTTTACCTTCCAATGCAGGGGGTGCGGGTTCGATCCCTGAATGGGGAGCTAAGATGGCACATTCCCCATAGGCAAAAAAGCCAAGACATAAAACAGAAGGAATACTGTAAGAAATTCAATAAAGACTTTTAAAACAATGCACACCAAAAAGATCTTTAAAAGATAAATGAGAGTCATAATAATATACTTTGGCTACTGGATTCTATCTCCTTTACATTTTGTTAGGTTCCCGTGTATGTTTTGTGTGTGTGTGTGTGTGATTTTCTTTCTAGATTTCCCTTTTAAAGCATCTGGCCTGACTACAACTTTGTCTTGTTTCTTTACAAGCAAAGATTTGAAAAACTATTACAAAATCAAAGAGAATCCAACAGCATCTTATATTTGTTTCATTTTTAAATCCTATTTATTAACTAATGCCATTGGTTATGCACCTATATGCAAAACAAGGTTGGGGATCACTTCCTGATTTATGAACATAAGCTCCTTAGATGATGCAATTGCAAAAGATTTTAAGGTCATTTTAGCCAGCATTTATTAAAGAGAGATGCTAAGTCTGAGGAAGGGCATGGTAAAACAGTTCATGGTTACTGTGATGTCTGGAGAAGGCTCAAACTCCTGGAATCTTTGCTCTTGGACCCCAACCTATGTCAAGTTCAGAGAGGATCCCAGTCCAATGCTAACAAATCTAATTACCATTAGTCCTAACTCAGATCATTCCAAGAATTATTTTTCTTCTTAAATCATCAACTTTTATTAATTCCTTTTCCCTTTCCTAGCTTGTTTTTTGGGAGACAATTTAAGTCTTGGAATGCTGAATAAATATAAAGATATATATCTCTGCTCAGATGCTCAATTGTGTCTGACTCTTTGTGACCCCAAGGACTGTAGCCTGCCAGGCTCCTCTATCCATGAGATTCTCTAGGCAAGAATCATATTATCCATGCCCTCCTCCCAACACAGGGATTGAACCTGCGCTCTTACATCTCCTGCATTTGCAGGCGTGTTCTTTACCACTAGCCCCATCTGGGAAGCCCAAAGATACATATAATATATATGATAAAATCTCTCTGTATATACACACATATGCATATATACATAGACACACACATGTATATATATATATATATATATACACACACGTGTATATATGTATATATACATATATATAAATACATGCATGACATATTTAGAGGATTTGTCTTTTGTGTAGAAAAAGAAAGCATATACATTGGGCTATGGGGTTTACTTCCAAGTCATTTAATCCCCCCAGTATATCCAGGGAAGGGAATCTGATTGTAGAATTAAGGTTAATATACCATAATTAGGAAAATAAATCATGTAAAAAATGTTGTGTATGGGCAATCTCCCCCCCTCCTCCTTTTTCTCCATGGGCTAATATTGTTTTGTTTTCTTGGTCCTTTATTTGTATACTTGGGGCTTCCCTGGTATCTCAGATAGGAAAGAATCTTTAGTGACTTGAAATCTACATCCCCCACTGTGTGTAGACACTTGTTTTATGTTTTATCCTAACTACCTAGGAATTTCTCCTGGGAAAGCACAAACCACTTACTGGTCAAAGGCTGTGCTGAAGCTCTATTAGCCAGTTATATTTTCACTCTTTACCATTGGATGTGTGTATGGCTCGCACGCTGCGATCACAGCTTAGTGGTTTATGCGGCTGCTTCTCCACTTACTGAGGGAATACCAGCTGGGGTTTCTCCTCTCCCAGCACTGCAGAGAAGGTGCAGCCTCAGGCGCACACAGACTGCCAAATGGTAGGTGTGAATTTGTTCATAAGCCTGCCTTCCTAGGAGTTTTGCCTCTGGGTCAAGGTAGATTGGCGTTCAGTCAGTTTTTGGTAAAACCCCTGGTGCCTGTGAGGCTGAGTGAAGAGCCGACTCATTGGAAAAGAGCCCGATGCTGGTAAAGACTGAAGGCAGGAGGAGAAGGGGGCAATAGAGGATGAGATGGTTGGATGGCATCACTGACTCAATGGACGTGAATCTGAGCAAACTCCAAGAGATGGTTGAAGGACAGGGAAGCCTGGTGTGCTGCAGTCCATTAGGTTGCAAAGAGTCTGATACGGCTGAGTGACTGAACAACTAGTGCCTGTGAGGCTTTTGCCCTTTGTTGACTGATCTGTGGATGGTTTGGGGGGTGGTTTCAGGTCTGTCCACATCCAGCTCTGATTGCTCCTAAGTGCAGCCCAACACGTGTGCACAGCCCTCTGACCACCATGACCTCAGGACGGCTCTTCTTGGCTCTCTCCACTGTTTCTCTCTGTTAAACTTCTGACTGCTCTGCTATTGGGCTTGTTGCTGCTTGTTTCATGGAGCTACGAGCTCCTGCTTAACTGCTTTCTAACAAGATGTCCATTGTTTTTTTCCTTTTATTTACTTATTTATTTTGGGTTGCACCATGCAGCATATGGGATCCTAAGTTTCTTGACCAGGGATTGAACCTGCGCCCCCTGCAGTGGAAGCACGGAGTTCTAACCCCTGGATCACCAGGTAAGTCCCCACTGCTTTTGACATTGTCCTCAGGGATGGGGTTTTCCACGCTCTGTTCCCAGCAGAATCAACTCCTTCCAGCAGAGCTGTGGAGTCCCTCATCCCTGAAGCGTACCTCTTCCCCTGGTGAGGCCTCCATACCACCACAAAGAGTTTGGGCGGAACACAGTGGCTTGCTTTTCCCAGAGTGACCAGCAGGGGGGGTGACAGAGAAGGCCCTCTGGCTCACTCTTCCCCATCTGGAACCTCGAGTTTATAAGTGAGCTGGGGTGAGGGTCATCGGGCACTTGTATTCTTGGTTTGCTATGCCTGGGTGAGCGTTTCTGCCTGTAAGTGGGGGTTAAGTGGAGGAAAGGAGTCCTGGATCTCTTAGTCACACCTGCCTGCAAAATAGTTTTTGAAAAATGGGGAGAAAGCCAGCAGCCTGTCCTTCCCTGGGTTAAAGTGTGGCTCCAGACTGGGAGCTGGGGGATGCGGGAGCTCCATCTTCTTGGTTGCACCTGCCTTGATTAGAGCATCTGAACTCAGGGTGTGAAATGGGGGTCAGAGTTCAAACGCCACAGACTCCTGCCTTAAAGGAGACTGAGTAGATTTTTTTCCTTTTCTATTTGCTATACGTCCCGAAGACAATTTTGTTTGGTTTTGGCCACGCCATGCAACATGTGGGATCTTAGTTCCCTGACCAGGGATCAAACTTGCGTCCCCTGCATGGGGGACTTAACCCCATGGAGTCTTAACCGCTGGGCCATCCAAGAAGTCCCAGGACAATTCTTTTAAAATGTTTAATTAAAAAAAAAAATAACTGTACACAGTTAAGTTACAGCTTTTGGGAAGAGAACCTACATGACCCTCATCCCTGTTCCCTGGAAAGTGGTGGGAATGTTCTTACCGTATGGACAGTGAGGATGACTGGCTAAGGGCAGCCAAGTGATTGGTGGCATAGCTAGACTAGCATTCAGGGTCCCCGACGTCCAATTCTTGTTCTTTTCAATAGAAAAAAATGCTCTTTGAAAAATCTGTTTATTTTCTGTCTACTTATCTACCCACAAGGATTAGATCATTATTAAACTGGAAATTTTCTTTTTCAATTCAGGAACAATGTGGTGAAACCTGGGCTTTTGATATGATTTCCTATGAAATGAGACATCATTTGGATATATAAATATTCTCACTGATGAAATGACTTGACATCCACACCTGTTCCTTATTTGATACAATGACTGAATTTTAAGTATCTTTTTGATGTTTTAAAAAAAAACTATTGAAAGTGGAAAGAAATACTTTTTAACGGCAGAGGGGTCTGGCTGAATTAAGAGAATGTGCTGAATTACAGTTCATGTTTAGCTGGAGTATTCTCTTCAATACAATCACTACCCTGAAAATGGATATTTATCTTGACTAAAAACTAATGAAGATTAATTATAATACTATTGTTAAGAGACCTTTAAAAGCCATTACTTATTTGAAAAACACCCATAAAATTAAGCCTCGAGTTGTTCAGACAATATTAGCAATTTTTAAAAAGAGCAGTGAGCTGCTACTAAATTTATCAGCATGCCCCATTAATTACAGGTCATCGAACGGCATCACTGACTCGTAGAAAAGCTGAAGGCATAGACTTCATCAAAAAGGAAACAATCAGACAATATAGGTTCCACGTGTAACCATGTTGTGACAGAAATCCAATAGGAAAGGTGAATTTCACATCCCTCCTTTTCAAAGTCATTGTCCACAGGTGAATCTTGAAGTGAAGCACTGAGAGATAACTGGGAATTTTAAGACAGGCAGTGTTAGCTGAGCAATGATGGAGAGGTTAAGAATGAGATCTGTGTTGCAAGCATCTGGGGAGAGCCGAAAATTCCTCCTGACAAAAGGAGACATTGAAAGATGGCAGAGTGATTGGCCACCATTTCTACTGGTTCTTTCTCTGCCAAATATTGGGCTGGCAAAAATATTTCGTTCAGGGTTTTCCTGTTACTGGAAAAACGTGAACGAAGTTTTGGACCAACCCAATACAAACTCATCAGTCATGCTGACAAAACAACCATGGCTGCTTCCTTCTTCCTTTTCCTTGGTCTCTCTCCCTCCTTCTCCTAGCCTACTGCCTTCATTACTTTTATTCATCCAATACATACATATTGAATGATGACAAGTAAGCTGGACACTTTGGTAGAAACTGGCAACACCACGTAAGGTAAGCACTCTCCCCCTTCTCAACACTCACATTGTAACAGTGATGCTTGGAGGAGGTGTGGACAGTTTAACAAGTAAACACAAGGTGATTTCACATTAAGGTGAGTGTCAGGAAAGAAGTTAGCAGCTTGACATGGCTGATGTGTCTAAAGCAGGGCTGGGGGGGATGGGGTGAGACAGGTGCAGCTGGGAGCGCTCTGGTTGGGCCATTCGGGAGAGCTTTCCTGGAGACACCCATCCCAGACCTGAGTGTGAGAAGGAATGGTCTGTGAGAACATTCCGGGCTGAGGACACAGTAAGAGCAGAAATCTGGAAAGGCACCAAAGGGAAAATGCATACATTTTATTACAGTCAGCTCAGACTGTGGCAGAGAAACACTGTTCTGGCAGGAACATATTAAAGTGAGAATCTCAAGTAATATTTAATGTAGTATCACCAAGTGACCCTAGGTGACCAGGTGGGCTGAACAATTAGAAATGACAATGCTGCCCTTGAACCTTGGAAGAAATAACTAGAGATACTGAATAGCTTAATGACTGAAGATGTTCTGGAACTGCCCTATGAATATAAAAGTGAAATTTATCCTTTCCCTTCCTCTTAATCTAAGTCAACTTTTCAGAGATTTTGGGCAAAATCCCAACAGAATGCTGGGTACAAGGAAAATGCCTGATGACATTGTGTGAGTTGATTTTGTCCCCAAAAAGAATATAGTCAAAGTAGAGTATTACTGGGAAAAATGTCTGAATACTACTGTCTCTAAAAGTAGTCCTGTCTCTGACCAACTATAAAGAGCTTGTGTTAAAGTGTAGTTTAGTTGCTCAGCCATGTCTGATTCTTTGTGACCCCGTGGACTGTAGCCCGCCAGGCTCCTCTGTCCCAGGGATTTCCCAGGCAAGAATACTGGAGTGGGTAGTCATTTCCTTCTACAGGGGATCTTCTCGACCCAGGGATCAAACTGGGATCTCCCACACTGCAGGCAGATTCTTTACTGTCTGAGCCACCAGAGAAGCCAGAAAGGAAGATCTCTGGCATTTTGGGTCCCAGATCCTGAAGCAATGATAGAGGAGGTCCCCTGGCTCACAAGAACCAAAACAGCTTCTGACCCCAGAGAGAACCTGGGTTCTAGCTGACACCATTGCTCACTTTGAAATAACAGTCCTAAATTTTCAGCATCTATCTGCCATAAAATATTTTGCTATCTCAATAATCACTGTCAAAGGGATAAAGATGATTCATTCAAGACATCTTATTTTCTGATTAAATAGGAAGACCTTGGCATGTTCTTTCAAGGATTTAGAGTTTGTAAGAATCATATTATCTTGATAGGAATTCTTTTTTTCCAGCCTGAGACAGAGAAAGCAACTGTGCAAGGTGTTTAGCCACTGTCAACAGATGTAGAAACTTCAATGTACGTTACGGAAACCATCCCCAACTAGCAAGAATGGGCAAGACGAGGCACATGGGAGTCGGATCCCAGGGCACTAGGCAATCAGCATGTATTCTAGGTGGGTGGCCAAGTGTCGTAGCTTAAGCTCAGATGACGGCCAACAAAGGTGAGGGATAGTTAGATGAAGCTTGGGGTCAATATAAAGGAGCGAGGCAAAGGGGGAGTTATGAGAATTAGCACACAGAAACACACACCTGAACATTTATTCATTCACCCAAGAAACATACAAAAAATCCCATCCTTGCACCTCGCATCAGGAGACACCCAGAGCATGGTGTGTGGCAGGAAAGTGGAAAACGTATAAATAAATGATTATAATTTAAGTCCAAGTCTGTATTTGAAATAGGCATAGGCCATGAGGAGGGCACAGTGAGAGAGCTCCTAGCCCTGCCTGGCAGGGGGGGTGTGGGCACAGAGGGAGGCCAGAGACGCCTTCATGAATCGCTACTCAAGCTGAGCCACAACAGATGCAGAGCAACTAATCAGACTGAAAAAAAAAAAAAAAATTCCAGGCGTTAGGGACAACAGGCTGGTCTCAAATTGTGTTGCTAAGGATTGCAAAGACCCAAACAATATTAGCGAAAACCCAGGTCCTGTATCTGGCTGTGCAGAAATAGGGCTGGAATAATGCAGATTGAAGGGCAAGGTCTCCAAGGTCCATGGACAGAGCCAGGAAATGCGGTCAACCCAAGAAGGCTGAGCCAGCCAGGGACTCAAAAAAATTCATAATCCCAGGCTGTGAACTCCGATCACAGGGAAAACTGAGGGACACTAAAGAAACTCGATTCAAGCTGCCAAGTCATTGAGATGAGATTCAGAGTGACTTGTTTCTTGGCTGGAGATTTACTGCTTGCCATATCTAGGTCTGGGGCCAACAATCTGCCTCAAAATCCGTGTACGGAGCTGGGTCCACAGGTGGGTGCTACCCCTTCTGCAGGTCCAGGGTGACCGGAACCACGAGGGACCACAGAGATTAAGGGACAGGGCAGCTGCAAAGCTGGAAATGAGGACACCAGCCAGAGTCAGAGAGACTTGATGAGGGAGGCAGTTTTCTGACCTAGTTCAGGCTTCCTCTCCGGTTTCCCACAGTGGCAGGAATTGATCCCCACACAGCTGGGCTCCAGCTTCTTGTCGGAAGCTTGCAATTAGAAGCACCTGGCCAAGACAGTGCACGCAGAGCCCCGGCGCAGCTGAAGCTTTGTGTAAGTGAGCCTGCTCGTGGGCAGGGGCGGGGGAGCACGTTTAAAAAAAATAAAATAAAACCGACTGCAAAGATGGATGCTGTGGCACTGTCTGCCATTATTAAACAAACACTTTGTCTCTGAGCAGACCCTGCCTTGCCTTTAAGACTGCGCCAGGCATCTAGGCTGTGCACAACCTCATTTGCTTAGGATTACAAAGGGACAACTCTCTGGTAAAAGAGTGGGTTGGCCAAAAAGTGTATTCAGGTTTTTCCTGTAACACCTTATGGGAAAACTCATACCACCTTTTTAGCCAACCCAAGACAAAGCTCATATTTAAAAGCTCAGGTTTGACCGGATGTGTTAAACACCATGCAGAAATACATAAAGAGACTGAAATAGCATATTTTTAACCATCTCCATTATTGCTCAAATATTCATATGATACACACAAATACATATAGTGTAAATATACAGAATATGTATGTGTGTCTATGTATTTTATCTACATATCTATAGTTCTAAAAACAAGTCAGTCCTAAAGGAAATCAACCCTGAATATTCAGTGGAGGGACTGATGCTGAGGCTGAAATTC
This sequence comes from Cervus canadensis, assembly GCF_019320065.1. Taxonomy (NCBI): domain Eukaryota; kingdom Metazoa; phylum Chordata; class Mammalia; order Artiodactyla; family Cervidae; genus Cervus; species Cervus canadensis. The sequence continues at coordinate 52,693,226 of NC_057408.1, forward strand.
CAATACTTTGACCACCTGATGTGAAGAACCAATCACTGGAAAAGACCCTTATGCTGGGAAAGACTGAAGGCAGGAGGAACAGGGGATGCAAGAGGGTGAGATGGTTGGAAGGCAACACCAACTCAATGGACATGAGTTTGAGCAAGCTCTGGGAGACGGTGAAGGACAGGGAAGCCTGGCGTGCTGCAGTCTATGGGTTTGCAAAGAGTCAGACAACTTAGCGACTGAACAACAACAACAAAAATGTCTACCTTTTGGAAGTTCTTTTTAAGGAGATATAAGCTGCTTGAAACCATAAAATGGCTTTTCCCCTGATCTGCCATATGTCTCTTGTGCAACCTCACAGTAGCAGCCCTATGACTCTTAACAGTGGTTACATATGGTGCTGAACTTTTTAGTTTTAAGTCATAGAAACCCAAATACACAGGATTCAAAGCCACTTTTCAAAGGCAGCCTCTAAAAAGGATAAAACCTCTACAGATATCTGTCCCAGATTAATGAAACCTTTTCCTCCCTGCTTGAGGGAAAACGGAAACATCCTACAAGAAAGCCAAAGGTAGTCTAATAGTATGTCCAGAGGATGAATTTTCTTCACCTGATTTTTATGGCCATTTATAGCAGTAGCCTCTGGCTGCACTTTAAAGACAAAAATTTGCATAATAACATTTTTGCATTCCTAGTCATTTGACCTGTAATATCAGCTGAAGTTTCTAGGAACAACTATATTGTTTCAGGAAAGGATCTAGAAGCCACCATGTGAGTTGAAGTATAAAGAGGGAAATTTTGGTCATCCACACAGACTACAGCCTTGTGTGTGCGAGCTCAGTAGCTTCAGTCATGTCTGACTCTCTGTAATCCTACGGACTGTAAACCCCGGCTCCCCTGTCCATGGGATTCTCCAGGCAAGAACACTGGAGTGGGTCGCCATGCCCCTCTCCAGGGGATCTTCCTGACTCAAGGATCGAACTCGAGTTTCCTGCATTGCAGACGGATTCCCTTTACCCACGGAGATACCTGGGAAGCACCATACACCCTCAAGTTTATTCAAAAACCATCTTCCTACCTATATCCACTCTGTGCAAAGTAGGGTATGATACTGGATAGCTGAGAAAAATACTTGGTTGGCCAAAAAGGTTGTTTGGTAGGGAATATGTTCCTTTAATTAAGTTCTTTCTGAAAATGAAAATTAGGTCTTGTTTTTACTTGACATGGAACAAACTTTTTGGACAACCCATTAGCTTTGTAGCCAGTAGTACACTTTCAAAAGAATATGCATTTGTCCAACAGGAAAAAAGTTATTTAAGTTCCTCTTACTAACCTACCAGGATGTTGATGATTGACCCCCTTCTTATCATCATTAGTCAAATTCCAGAGTAACATATCAGGGAAAAGGAGGAGGTGGAAAAGTAGGTAATAGGGATACCTGGGATTCAGATAAATGAGAGCAGAGAAAGCATTCAGAAGCATTTATTTAGTTGATTAATTGATGAAACAAAAAATTGACGTCAAGAAGCAAACTTGGCATTGTAATACTGCTGCTGCCGCTCAGTCACTTCAATTGTGTCCAACACTTTGCCACCCCATGGACTGTAGCCCGCCAGGCTCCTCTGCCCATGGGGATTCTCCAGGCAAGAACACTGGGGTGGGTTGCCATTTCCTTCTCCAGGGGATCTTCCTGACCCAGGGATCGAACCTGTGTGTCCTGCAATGCAGGCAGACTCTTTACTGCTGAACCACTGAGGAAGTCCCATTTTAATTCTATGTTCATGTAACTCACTAGCAATTAACTTGGTTTTTCAGAAAAAAAAATCTGAAAAGCATAATTGAGCACAACTGTGAGGGCCACGTGTTTGCTATAAAATAGAAAAACAGATGCTAAAATACTATTTTGTTGCTAATTTCTCTTCTAACAAAATAGTAAATTAAGACCTCAAAAAATACAACCTAAGAGGAGATTTTAAAGATTATAATCCCATGTATGCTATAGAAAGTCTTCATATGTAATTTAGTGGCTTGCTGCCTTAAATCATCTACTTCTTGTGAAACATGGGAAAATGCATTTGACATGGCTCAAGACTGCGTAAAATAAGTTCAGGTGTCCAGAAAAATCACAGAATAGTTCACAGCAAGATCGAGTTTTTTAGAAAGCATATTGAGTATGGGATAAACCTTTAATGGGAACTTGTCGTCTTTGTTAGCTACCTAATATTTTCCCCAAAACCACCAGTGGGGTTCTTTTAACACAGCATTCTCAGTCACTAGAGGCAATTGTGTCTCCTGTAAATGCTGATTTCACACATGAGAAAAATGACTATAACAACTTCTTATTTATGTCACTTTCTGTTTTCTAAATGCTTCACAGTCTCATGTTATTCAAATGAGCAGAGAAGAAAGGCATGGGAACAGAGACAAGGCTGAGTACTTACAAAGAAAAGCAGATCCTTAAAAGATAATATTGCATTGAGAAGCAAGAAAACAGTGTGTGACATCAGCAAAAATCCAAGTTAATTCCCCAAAGCTCTGTGGCCATGTACTGAAATGGAGGGCAAAATATATGCTCGAGGTCAAGCTCAGTCAATGGTGATGCCAGAAACAAATGCAAGATCTGTTGACTTTCAATGTGACATTTCAGGCCATGGAAGATGATGGTGCGCCAATGACCTACAGAACTGCTAAATGGTGGTAAAAACTGGAAATAAGTCTTCCGAGTTTTCCCAAAATGCTTGCAAATTTTTCATTTAAAGGTTATACTCGATATTCCAGAATAAATGAAGGCTATATTCAGAATAATTCAAGAGCCTAAGGCATCAGAAGTTTCCTGCCTCAGTAGGGGAAGGGAATGGAGAGATACTTGCTGTCAAAGGCCATTCCATAGCACAACTGTGCTATCCAAACCTAATTAGCAAAACCAGATAGAAGGGCTGCTGTAATGTGATGGCTAGATCACAACTCATCGCACACAGTACAAGAAATGAAGATGTGCTTTCGATAAGTTCCATAGAAAGAAAAACTGACAGTGAAATGAGGGCATGAAGAAAGGAAGAGCCTTTAGAGCTACTGAATGTATGGGCTGGGCAAGCATGCAGCGGACAAAAAGAAGACTATCTGCAGTAAATAAAATCTCAGCAGCCTGTCTCTTGTGTTAGTCACTCAGTCGTGTCTGACCCTTTGGGACCCCATGGACTGTAGCCCATCAAGCTTCTATGTCCATGGAATTCTCCAGGCAAGAATATTGGAGTGGGTTGTCATTTCCTTCTCCTGGGGCTCTTCCCAAGCCAGAGATCAAACTCGGATGTCCCGCTGCAGGCAGATTGTTTACTGTCTGAACTACCAGGGAAGTCTCTTATAAGGGCTATTAAAAATCTCATGAGGCCTCATTGGTTGACTCTTGTTTTTTTCTCTAATCAGAAAGAAGAAAGTAGGAAATACTGGTGCATCCTGGGATGAGAGGTGTCAGGTACCCTGGTCCATTACCCACACATGTCAATCTGTAACCTTACAAATGCACAGGTCTCCTGATTACAAGGATGCTGCAGCCTCCCCTGAGACATGTGGCTCACAGGAAGTGAAGATGGATCAGTGGGAAGGTTTGGATCATTTTAAGTTGCCTCTGACCACTCTACTCCCTGCCAACTCTGACACTGGCTTAATGAAGTATGTTAGGACTATGAGATTCAGTCTATCGGAATTCCAGAATAGGTATGATTCCTTAGGCAAATAATTTCTTTCTGAAATGGTTATTGGAAGAGATGATATAATAATCTCTAAAATCATGTTTCAAAGCGACCACCAGGTAAACAATTATTTGCAACAATTAATGATACAACAAGATCAGTACCATCCTGAACTATTTATTACATAACTGAATAGGACATTCTGGGCACTCTCTAGAGCATTTTAAACAGATGTCTCATCATATTTGCTTGGCAAAGTTTAATCACATCGTCATTCACATGCCTTTCTGTCATGTCTAAACATTCTTCGACATTGGGATTTCAACTATTGGAGTCCATTTGATCTCATTACAAGAACATTAAATGCCTTTCCTCTCTGTTGGTCTTTCATGCTGTTCTTAAAGTTCCATGTCATCTAAAATCCTTTCTCAGTTACAGGGACAATTATTTTTTATTTCCTGAAGTTTCTGAGTAAGTAAATTCCAGAGGCATCACACATACAAATACACCCACATCACTGCTCCTGAAGGAAGGGAACACAGATGGCACCTAAAATAATGATCATTCAATGATAAGTGATCAATTAATAAGTGAATACATAATTGGCAACAGCGAAAATGGGTAAAGATCCCAATGACCTTTGAATGTGCCTTAATATCTCTATTTCAACATTTCTAATTTCAGGACATTCATTTATTTGATATTTCTTGATTGAGCGCCTACTATATTAGAAACTAGAAAAACACTGTGAATAAGACAGATTCTGTCCTCGACTTTAGGAAGTTTATATTCCAGTAGAAAAGACAGGTATGACCCCTCTACACATGCACACATGTGCAAACACACACCACAAACGTGGACAGTAGGCAGACTCCATATTGCGATGAGTGTCACAAATGTCAACAAAACAGGAGCTGATGTAGACATTAAAGGGTGGTTAGGGAATGCTGAGACTATGACATTTTAGCAAAGACCTCAAGGAGGTCACCTGAAGCAGGAAAAAGACCAGGGAGCATCTGGGCAGAAGCAGTGGCAAGAAGCTGACCTTCGGAAAAACCCATGAAGAAACTGTCCCCCCTTGGTTGACGAGGAGGGAGCCAATGGCAGGGATCAGAAGAAAGGGTGACGAGAGAGCAGGGGCCATATGGGGAAGGATTTACTGAAGAAGGGACTATTTGCATCTGATTCTGGCAAAAATGATAGTTACAAACATATGGGCTACTAATAAATTATGCTTTTAAATGATCATAGATGACATTATTATGTCCTTCTCAGAAATACATTATAGAACATTTTGTATCTTAGGGCGACTGGAAACATTCAGATTGTGCTCAGTTTACCAGCTTCAGTGCGTGCCTCTGTGTGTGTGTGTGTGTGTGAGATCAGCTTCAGAGCGTGTGTGTGTGTGTGTGTGTGTGCGCGCGTGCGCTCATGCATGAGAGAATTAGTTACTAGACACTGTGGGAACCATATGTAGGGTCTTTGTGTTTATACTGTTTACTCTGTCACAATCATTTTATTCCACATGACAAATGAAAGAAGAAATAAGGAGATGGAAGAATAAAACACAGAAAGAGCTGCAATAATTAGGTAGAAGGTGGCAAGTGTTTTTCTCCAAAGGCCAGATGGTGGCATGGGAAAGTCCCAGGAAAGAATGACAAAGAGATCCTGCTGGACTGGACTGGCTAAATATTCTAATATTTGACTAGCCAAACGTACAAAATTATGTCATAGCATAAAAAAAATCCACTGTTTCTATTGACTCCCCATCAATGTTAGAGGAATACTTGTCAAACATCTTACTTTTTAAATGGGTGTGAACATTTCTGGCATTAAGTACAAAGTTGGCACAGAGGATCCCAATGCTCCGAGCCAGCTCTAAAATCCGATGATTCCAAAATTTAAATTATAATACAATTACTAATATATGGCAGAATTTCAAACAGCAGTTGAAATGGTGTTTTATAACTTCTTTTTCCTGGCTTAACATTTGTGCAAGTTCTAGAATGCTAATTCCTGAAGCTTGGCAGTTCGAACGATAATTGACTATTTTCTAGTCACTTTGCAATTGCCTTCTTTTAATTGCAGATGAATCAGTACAGCATGTAAAATCTGAAAACTAAAAATGATTACTTTAGACAATGCATTTTTTTTCACTGAAATGAGTCAACCATCACTAAGTAATAATTCTACTTTTATACATCAGCTAGTGAATACCCTCAATCATACCTCCCACCATCATAAGAACACATTCACTGACCATCTATTAGAACCTGAAATCAACACTGATATAGTCGGGGGCAATGATCCCCAACCTTTATGACACCCGGGAGTGGTTTCATGGAAGACAGATTTTCCATGGACTGGAGTGGGGAGATGGTTTTGGGATGATTTAAGTGCATTACGTTTACTGTGCACTTTATTTCTACATGTTGATGTTATTACATCAACTCCACCTCAGATCATCAGATATTGATCCCAGAGGTTGGGGGTCCTGGTCTAGGGTACAAAAATACTTCTTCTTTGTCTTTTTTTAAATTCGCTTTTGTTTTTTTGGTTTTTAAAAATTTATTTATTTTTAAATTGAAGGAAAATTGCTTTACAGAATTTTGTTGGTTTCTGCCAAACATCAACATAAAAATACTTCTTAACTGAAGGAGTGAACATAGACTCTGCATCATGGTGGCAGCGTTCAAATTCCAGCTCTGCCATTGACCAGGTGTGTGACCTTGGGGAATATAATGAACTTTTCTGTGACTTCTGTGCTTATTAGCAAAACGGCATTAAAAATAATACCCACAAAAAAAAAATACCCACTTCATAGGGTATGAGGAGAATAAAATAATATAGTCTATAAAGTGAATGGCATAGAGCCTGCTACCTGGTCAAGTTTCCATAAAAGCTGATATTATTATTTCCACCTCTATTTTCATTCTACCAGGTCTGATAGTGATCGAGCATGCAAACATCACATAATTCTAGGGCAAAAATGGCCTTCCTAGAGAGTCTGGCATTATACTAATTTCTGGCAAAAAGTATTCCCTTAAAATCTTACTCTAAAGAATCTTGCATTCAAAATGATATAAATACAGGCAGACCTTTTTGTTTTCTTACTGTGTTTGGCTTTAATGCACTTCCCAGATACTGAATTTATTTATTTGTTTTACAAATTGAAGGTCTGTGCCAACCTGAGTTGAGCAAGTCTACTGGTGGTGTTTTTCCAACAGCATTTGCTCACTTGGGGTCTCTGTGTCACACTGGTAATTCTCACAATATTTCTAACATTTTCATTATTATTAATGTTTGTTAGGTTGATCTGAGGTCAGTGATTTTTGATATCGCTGCTACAACTTGCTGATAGCTCAAATGATGATTAACCTTTTTAAGCAATAAAGTATATCTTTATTAAGGTGGGTACTTTTTTTTAAGACATAATGCGATTGTATACTTACTAGAGTACAGTACAGTGCATGTATCTTTTATGTGTACTGGGATACAAAAAACCTCCTGTGACCCACTTTTTTACGCTATTTTCTTTATTGTGGTGGTCTGGAATGAAACCTGTAATACCTGAGGTCTGCCCGCAACAAAAAATAAAGACCTGTTAAATAAATCAAGTACTTTTATTTGCTTTTATGTAATGTAATACACTTTGTATTATGAGGTATTATGAGGGATGCAAATGAATGGGGGAAAAAATCAGTCCTGTTATCTAGGAGTTAGCTTTTTTTTTTCATGCAATAACATATCAATACAAGCAGACATATCAATATATTTGAAAGAAATCACTCTATTCAGAATTTGGCCACCTGATGCGAAGAGCTGACTCATTTGAAAAGACCCTGATGCTGGGAAAGATTGAGGGCAGGAGGAGAAGGGGACGACAGAGGATGATTGGATGGCATCACCGACTTGCTGGACATGGGTTTGGGTAGACTCCGGGAGTTGTTGATGGACAGGGAGGCCTGGCATGCTGCGATTCACGGGGTCACAAAGAGTCAGACATGACTGAGTGACTGAACTGAACTGAATTCAGAATTAGGACATGATCACATTAATTACATTTGCTAGGCTGAATCCTGAAACTTTCTTTTTCACTGTCCTGACAAAAAACAACCCTGTTCTCCTGGCTCTCTTTGCCTCCTCTGACCAACACTCTATCTGTGACTAAGCAGTTCATCTCCTTGAAGCCTCAAGGCCTTCCCCTTAGGCTCATCCTCGTTGGGCTTGCATCACCCAGTTGTAGCAAGAATTTTGTTAAGTCACTTTAGACAGAACACCCCACCTTCCGTAATTGATCGCCTTGTGATCTGATCAAATTCTTCACCCTCCACCTTTGATATCTGGTCACCCTGGTCTGCCTTTAGCAAGAATCCTATCAGGCCTGTTTAACCAGAATCTTCCTTTGCTCCTGATGTTTCCTCTTAGTAATTTCCATCCACTGACTCCCACCTGCTTCTTACTTATAAGTCCCTTGTTTTTGTTAAGTGAACGTCGCTCAGTCATGTCCGACTCTTTGCGACCCCATGGACTGTAAATTCTCCAGGACAGAATACTGGAGTGGGTAGCCTTTCCCTTCTCCAGAGAATCTTCCCAGCCCAGGGATCGAACCCAGGTCTCCCACATTGCAGGTGGATTCTTTACCAGCTAAGTCACAAGGGAAACCCATACTTGTCCATAATTTATTTAAGTATAAGTCCCTACTTGTCCATAATTTATTTGGAATTGAAATCAATTTGTTACCAAGGTCTGTTTGGCCCTATTACAATAGTCCTGAATTAAATCCCTTTCTAACTGCTTTAACCACTGTCTAGCTAATTTTAACTACCCAGCTAATTCCTTCTTCTGCCCCCTACATGAGGGCCTTCCCTTGGAGTTCAATCTATAATTCTTTTCTTTTTTTCCTGTTAACTGTCTCCCTGGGTTGGGAGGTTGGGAGGCACGGATCCTCTTACTGTTAAAATCCTATTGGGACTCAGGTCTTCAGTCTACCTGCCTGAGGCACCTTCCTTCATATGCTAACTAAGCAAAATTTCTCACACCTAGAAAATGGTTCAAGTGAAAAATAATGACAATAAAATGATCGAGAAAGAAGCAGTAATTTACAGGTCAAGGAAGATACATTACTCCAACTTTTTAATACTAATGCACACATTATTTTGCCAGTAACTTCTCTTAAATAAAAATAGATCAAAATACATGAAACTATCCATGTATCCCTCATGAAATACTTTCTTATATGTAACATTTAGAGTTTCTTGATCTTCCTAGCAGATTAAAATACATGCCCAATTAAGCCCCACTATAAGTTTCCATTTGAAACTTTTGAGTGTCTTATTACTTAAGACCCAGGAAGTCTCTGATTAGGAAAGCTGCCTTGCCAGAGAAGTGATTATTTTTTCCTGGGGGACATAATTAAAGAGGGTAATACTGCTGAGAGCTGTTTGTGCCAGAGGCCATACGCGGTAGCTTTCAACAAATCCAATGCCTTCACAGAGAGGAGAAAATCTCTCAGTTGTTCCACAGTGGATGTTCCCTGTGTGTATTACATGAAACACTAACAACACACCACCACTAACAAAAATGCAGAAACATAAAACCATACATGGGGATGGAACAGTGTGGCCAGAAACCCAAACACGTGAGAAAACACCAGAGCATAACGTCTCATCACCACACTCTGACTGTAATCACCCAACCAGCTGGGCATTCACATATTATATGGGTAATATAGAACTTCATTCAACAAATTTGATTAAATTTTCCAAAAGTGGTGGGAAGAGTGATTTCACAGATGACTCCCAGGTTTCCAGCTTAAGCAAGAGGGTGTGTGGGTCACGGTGACAGAGATGGGGACAGAAAGCCGCAGAGGAGGGAGGAACAGATGGAAGGGGGCATTTATGGGTTGAGTATTGAAAATAATGAGTTTGACGTGACCATGAAACATCAGTGGGATGTCCTCCTATTTCACACACAGGAACCTAAACATGACCAACACTTCAGGGGTGGGTTATTAACGAGAATGAATTTACAGTAATAATTCAATCTATGTCATTCTTGCGTTGCTTTTGCTATTTAAACATTTAGCAACTATTTAATTCTAATCTACTTTAATTTATGGTAGCGGCTTCCCAGGTCACGCCATTGGTAAAGACTCTGCCTGTCAATGCGGAGATACATGAGACACAGCTTCCATCCCTAGGTGGGGAAGATCCCCTGGAGAAGGAAATGGCAATCCACTCTAGTATTCTTGCCTGGGAAATCCCATGGACAGAAGAGCCTGGCAGCCTACAGTCCATGGGGTCACAAAGAGGTGGGCATGACTGAGCACACACACACCCCCAGGGCCTTGTGCCTATGTATTTGTATGTAGGCATGTGTGTGTGTGCAAATAATTTATGGTGTGAATTTTCTCCTAAATCTAGTGTCACTGTCACTCTGATTGGTTTACCTCAAATCGGGCACATCCTTGATTTCAAATGTAATCTAAAAAACTGGGGTAATCCTAGCCCTCTTGGCCTGGTATATAAATTTAAATAACCTCTTAAAGACCAGCTCTCTGCTCTTCGCCTGTAGGACAAAGTGGTGCGGACAGACAATGTAGGAGTCAGGTGGCTCTGGCTGCCATGGGTCTGCGTCCTGCTCGGCCACGTACTAGTTCTGTGTTCATCGGCAAGTTCTTTAGTTTCCTCATGCCTCAGTTTCTTCATCTGTGAAATGCAGAGTACATTTCCATCTTGGTTTGTCGTTGTTATCCAGTCGCTAACTTGGGTCCAACTCTTGCAACCCCGTGGACCGCAACCCATCAGCCTCCTCTGTCTATGGAATGCTCCAGGCAAGAATACTGGAGTGGGCTGCCATTTCCTTCTCCAGGCAAGAATACTGGAGTGGGCTGCCATTTCCTTCTCCAGACAAGAATACTGGAGTGGGCTGCCATTTCCTTCTCCAGGCAAGAATACTGGAGTGGGCTGCCATTTCCTTCTCCAGACAAGAATACTGGAGTGGGCTGCCATTTCCTTCTCCAGACAAGAATACTGGAGTGGGCTGCCATTTCCTTCTCCAGGGGATCTTTCCCACCCAGAGACTGAACCCACATCTCCTGCCCTGCAGGTAGATTCTTTACCACTGAACCACCTGGGAAGCCTAAGTCTTGGTTTATGGCTCAGTAATTTTTAAATATTATATGAGAACTGAAGAAGAACTGGTATTCTCTGTTGATTTTAAAAGTCCATTTAAGACCATTAAATGAAGTTTCTTAGTGTGTGTTCATATCTTCTATGTCTTCAGTGAGGTCTTTATGAGTTTCCTCTAACAAGAAGAAAAATAGTTTGAAATCTATTTCTATGATGGTGGATTTGTCAATTTTTCCCTGTATAAAATGTTCTCATAGGTTAGAGTCAGGATTAAGTGAGGTCTCAGATCAAGTGTTCAAGACAATGCCTGGAAGGTAAACATGCCACTTTGGCATAAGGGTTATTGAGTCAAAGGCACTTGAAAAACAGTAGGTACAAGGAGAACATTGTGTTCTGAGGTCTCTTCATTTCCTAAAAGAAGATAAAACTCCCATATGAAAGATTCCCTCCCTGTACAGGGGGAACACATTGTTATTCCCAGAGACAGGGCATGGAGGATGAGAGAATTCTATACAGAGACCTCATTAAAATAACTCTTATCTTCCTTTAGGCCACCTGTGTATTTTAGTTACGTTTCCACAATTCTATCTCTTTGTTCAACTTAGTATATAAACACTTAAGATTCTGCTACTTTTCATCTTTATTTTCTTATGAAGACAATCAAGTCACATAAAGCTTATATTGAATTCATTTGTGCAATTTTCTGTTCACTTACATCAACTTAATTCTCAGGCCAAGTCAAAGACTCTAAAAGGGTAGATATGAAATTATGTCCCCCCCTGTACAGGTAAAAATCTAAGTATCTGACATATGTTTGCTATTATATTTTCAATCATAAATAAATACAAAGACCTCAAATGTTTGACATGCCAGAGAGAAATAAATTGTGTATCACTGCAGCTATTTTGTCAAATTTGTACTTTACATGATTTATAATTCCCAGATCATATCGGAATGGCAAGAAAAATCCCTGCACTCCTGCTGGTTGTTTTAAGTGGGATCATCTTTTCCCTAAATTTAGCTTTAAGTAAATATTTTAGATGAAAATTTCTAGCACATTATGAGAATATAGCAGGAATGAAAAAAAATTAGCCAATATGCATTTTGTTTTTTTTCCCTTATAATTCTCATCTTTTTGTTGTTCAGTCACTCAGTTGTGTCTGACTCTTTGAAACCCCATGGACTATATAGCCTTACAGGCTTCCCTGTCCACCATCTCTTGGAGTTTGCTCAGACTTAGGTCCATTTACTCGGTGATGCCATCCAACCATCTCATCCTCTGTCGCCCCCTTCTCCTCCTGCCTTCAATCTTTCCCAGCATCAGGGTCTTTTCCAATGAGGCAACTCATCACATCAGGTGGTCAAAGTATTGGAGCTTCAGCATCAGTCTTTCCAATGAATATTCAGGGTTGATTTCCTTTAGGAGTGACTGGTTTGATCTCCTTGCTATCCAGGGGACTTTTAAGTCTTTCTCCAGCACCACAATTCAAAAGCATCAATTCTTCTGTGCTCAGCCTTCTTTACAGTCCAACCCTTTTACTATAGAGTAAATGCTATCCTTGGGGATTTTAAAAATGTCAACAAAATACTAAAAAAATTGTGAGCTGTGATAAATTCTATTATACTCTGTTTCACAAAGAAATGATTCTATCATACAATGGAGAACATGTGTCCTTCAGATAGTACTTAATAGATCTTTTAATAGAAAAGGCCAATTTTGGTAATAATTGATTTATGTAGAAATTAAATACACTACTGTGGATGACTGGGTTGCTAACTAGACAACACCACACCATCATCTCCACCACTACCCCACCACACACTGAAGGAGTAGGTGGTATGCTGACACACACATGTATCTGTCTCCCAGAGCTTGAAACAGCCTCATCAGTATGATTTTCATCTTCACGGTGATATGTCTCAGAGACATGACAAATAAACACAACAGCCCACAATTAGATTTTAGTTGTCTTACAGGTGTCTAAAATAATCAATGTCCTCAAACAGCACCAGCAGTTCCTGGCTCTGAATCATTTCTAATTAAAAAGCATAGAGGAATAAAATATAGTAAGCTTTATCTCAAAAGACATTAACTTGCAGAGGATTTATAAAATATTGAAAGAGTAAAGAAGCCCACAGGGTTAAACCCTCTGCTAAGATTGATGAAATCGTCCACCAAAACTTTATTGATCTACTCCTATTAAGGAGGAAGTTCTGAATTTCTGCTGAGAAAGGACTGAGGTTAACCAGTATCAAAGTAACAATTCAACCTCAAAAAATTAATAAATGAAAAGAGCAGAAAAATATTCAATAGTTGCATGGATCCTATAGTAAACAAATCATCTTTGCCCCAAATGTAATTTATCTGGGTACAGATTGGCTATAAACAAATTTTCAGAGGACAAGAAAGAAAAAAGTAAGGCATACTTTTGAACTTACTGGAATCAGATATAAATCAAGAGCACGGCAACATTTATTCAGGGTAAACTGAAGTCTTAAAGAGGCTTTCATTTCTGCCCAAACTGTGGCCACATAACAAAGTCAGAGTCAGAATGCAATTTGCAAACCTCAAGCTTTGACACTGAAGGAGTCAGTCTTGATGAAAAGGGCCTTGCTTGCTCCGTATAAATTACTCACAATATATGGAACCAGATGTCCTGTCAAGCTGAAAACCCACTGCTGAATTTTCCTATTTGTCTTGCCAGGTCTCAGATAACTAAATTACAGGTACATTTTCCAAACTGAGTTCATCATTTAGAGTCACAGATATACATTTCTTAGCCTTGTAGAATTATAGTGGAGAAGAAGGATGGAATTTCCACTAACCACTAAAACCATGGTGTGGGCTCTGGCTGGCTTAGAGACCTGGAGAGGTCCTTAGAGCTCACTGTGCTCAGCTGGAAAGTGCTGGGTATTCTCCAGATTATCCCATTTTTAAAGCAACCTGGCAGATGATAACAACACTGCCCCCATTTTACAGATGAAGAAACTGAGGCACACCGAAGGGTGCAGTCAATTCTCCAAGCTCATGCTGTTAATATGTGGAAGACCTGAGTTTTGAACACAGATCTTTCTGCACCCTAAACCATGGTCTTTCAATTTTACCTCCAAAAGGTTGCCATATTAGTTGATGAACTGACTCACTCATATTCTCATACCTGATTTTAAGCAGCATTTCATATGACCTGCATCTTGACATTACAAGATAAGGAACCAGAATGAACTCCTTAGTGACATTTATCCTAAATCCTTCTTTTTATAATGGAGGTAGCTGAGGCCTGAGGACTCAGCCAAGGACACACATCAGGTAACAAGGTTGGAACTAGTCCTTTCCTCGAAGCTTAACACCAGGTATGCCCTAGCAGCAGGTGACATTTTCTACCATTAAAGTAAATGATGAAATCAATTGTTAAAATAAATTTTCAAGATTCCTGTTTTCATTCATTGTTATTATTTATGCTGATACATAATTATAAGAGGCGCGTTTCCAAGTTGGTGCCAACACAGAACCTATAACAGAAAGAAACAAGTAGGAACCTGGTTTAAAAACACAGAATAAATTTCATGCTGAGCTCTAAAAGTAGGCCTTGAGCCCAACTTCAGGACTAAATCAAAGAGCAGGCAGAAAGCAGACAGCAGGAACAGTTATTTTAGTAAGTAAAGTAGGATAAATTTATAAACCAATCACGAGGTGATATGCACAGATAAAAGATGTAGAGAAAGAATTTGCAACAGTGATACACGAACACATCTGAACGCAAGAAAGCAAAAAACCAGAAAGCACAATTGTCTGAAATGTGAATAAACATTCAAATGATGCTGCAGCTGCAAAATTTAAACTCAAGGAAGAGACATTTGCAAAGGAATTCATTAAATAGATGTGATTTCCTGCTTGCACATAGCCAGTGGCTCTTTTATAAAGTAAAATGTACAATTTGTCTTGATAGAAATGACATCTCTCCTCTGCTGAACTCAATCAAACGGCAAAAGTCTTTTGTGAAAGACTCTGCTTATTACAGAGTACAATACTATTGATACCCAGATGCTCAGGCTCTGACTCCATTGTTATTCCACCTAATCAAATGTCTGAAATAAGGAGTATGTTCTTATACAATAAGGAGGTTTTCGTGTGATGGTAATTAGTCTTTTCCTAATGGCATTTACCATGGCAATTTCTTTGTAGGCATGAAGTTTCTTGCTGAAATCAATGCTTGCTTGCCAAACCTGTCTGTCCCTCTCTCCTTCTCCCCTTCCTCTCTTTTCCATCCATCCATCTATCCAATAAACATTTATAAGTCTATAACACAGCAGGGGATATATACATGTATCAAGAAGCTTACTGTGGGGGATTTTATGACACTAAGAAGGTATTTGACCAGGAGACAGACCTTGTTCTTAATCTAGTGCACAGTACAACAATGGTTTTGCTGGCAAGCAAGCCCTTTTATTGCAATCGGTCTTTGATTTAAACTGCAATGTAGAAACCATAGTGTCAGCCTGGATCATTTATTTTTCCGGAGTGATTCTCAAAGTAAGGTTCCTGGACCAGCAATAGTGACATAGCCTGGGAACATTTTAACAAGGCAAATTCTTGGGTCTGGTCCTAGACTCACCTATATTTGAGAACCCAAATGCACCCACACCACTTGGAAGACCAGATACATCACAGAATTTGCAGTACTAATCAATGATCTAGACCACTGGTGGGTGGCATCAAGGAGTAAGAAAGTTAAGCCTGAAAACAGAGTAGCAGGTTCTAAATATCTGATTAAGAAATTTGGACAATGATGACTTGGTAAATAAGGGAATATTTTCTGAGCAAAGAGCAGATGTGATCAGAGCTTTTATTTGGGAGGCCTTGGAATCTAATGAGACCACAGAGAGGAAGACAAAGGAGACAACTGTGCTGTTTAGGTGAGAAGATGCTTTAATTGATGCTTCCTGTGATGACCCAGGAATTTATCAGGCCTCAACTGAACTGAGACCATTTGCTCAGTCTGCATCCTGGGCTCAAGATGAGGTGTGCTCTAAGAGGTATCTCTCCACTGCTGTGGGATTCTCTTATTTCTGCAGTTTCATTCTGTCCACTTTGGGGGTTTCTGTCTTGCCACCTGTCACTGTTTTCTTGGTCCCCCTGCCTTGCCTCTTCTGGCCACCCTTCCCCTTCTTCCACCATTTTCAGTTCCCTCATTAGGAATTTGCATGTTCATTTAATCAGTTGAAATGTTGCTTATTCATGTGATTGCAGAGTTGCTCCTTAGAGTTCCCTGGTAACATCTCTCTTCTGAACAAAGGATCTTCTAGGTCACAACAAACCACAGCCTTTACCTGGCTTTATTTTCATCTGCTGAATGTCCTCATTGCCAAAAACCAACCAACAAGCCAACCCCAATTCACTTTAATGTGTTAAATCTATTTTGTCAGCTGACCATCCTTGTAATTTTATGCTCGGACATGCATAATTACAGTCACGCTTTTCACACCAATAATGACACTGCTATTGGGGCTATTTCCAAATAGGAAAGACAATAATTATATTTTTGTGCATCCACAGACACCTTCCTGTATGAAATCAAAATACAGTGAATAATATGTATAGGCACTATAAAATCTAATTCCATTATCTCTTTTCCAATATTTTGGTCATACTTCAAATCTTACTATATAATGTCCAAAGTATACATGGACCAGGATGCACTTTTCACCTCTGAACATGGACAATTTATTGAATAAGAAGTTAGTTTTGAAAGAGAGTTCCTTTCGGTTCTATGCCATTTGGATATCACTCATCAATGTCTTTAAAACACAAGACATTTTCTTCCTGGAAATAGTTCATTTAGGAGGATTATGTGATTTATTTGACTATTGAAAATAAAGTAAAAAGAACTACAATAGACACTTCTGGTCCCTGCTTCATACCTTGTTGGTCCACCTCTGATTTCAGCCATGGCTGCACAGATGGACAGTTCTGAACCAACTCAAATTCTCTTTGCCTTTACAGTGTCCACCACAATGACCAGTGCCAGCACTGCTCAGCACTGTGGGGGGTTTAATGACCCAGGAGCAACCCACAACCAAGGGAAAAAAGCCAATGAGTGAACCTTTGGCTATACGTGCTTCAGGTGGAAATTCCAGGGGGGATCTCACACCCTCCTGGAAGTCCCAGGGGAACCATGTTCCCACGTCCACCTTGGAGAACTCATTCATTTGCTCTTATTTCGGTCTGTGTTTCTTTCCCCATTCACTTTCCCCAATCCTTGGAACCAACTCCCCAGTAAATAGCCATGCTCAAGTAGTTGTCCCAGGCAAGCAATCAAAACAATCAATTATTAACATATTTGGCAATATCAATTCCCTTTAGATCTGATATCATATATTGTCAAGACCATTCTTTTTTCTTTCCATAAACTACACAATAAAATGAAAGGAGTGGAGACCATACCATTACTTCAAGTGTTTCCATTGTCTTCCTTACCTCACATAAATCAAGTTGATCAGTTTGTGGTGATAAATTCAAATCTGTCCAACACTCCCAAGAAAAAAGAAGCTGATACTGCATCATTTACTTCCATGATTCCATGCCTAACCTAAAGTGCAACATTTCAGCCCAAAGACTTAAAAAAATGCATCGCCCTGCTCTGCCACTCTAGATCAACAGCAAGAATGAAGATTAAACATATAAAACACATCTGGTCCAAATTCTGAAGAGGCAATTAAGGAGTTAAAACAACAGTAGAGTATGTCAGCAGCATATTAATACACCTTGAATTATAAGCCAGAAATATGTTTGTTAAACTTCACCACACAATCATAAAAGAAAAAACTGCTTCACACATGGTGACTGAAGAGGAAGCTGTAGGAATATAAGATTTTAAGGAAAAGGAGATAGTTTTACCTTTGATGATCAATTTTCCATTTTTCTTGCTTCTAACGCAGGAAAAGATCCAAACTTTACAGCTTTTGTTTTTTATATGCCTTTTGGCGTGTGATGCTCAGCTGTTCTGAAATATAACAAAATGCAGTAATTAGATGCAGTGTGTGTGTGTCTTAGTCAATCAGTCATGTCCAACTCTTTGCAACCCCATGGTCTACAGCTCGCCAGGCTCCTCTGACTATGGAATTCTCCAGGCAAGAATACTGGAGTGGGTTGCCATTTCCTTCTCCAGGGCATCTTCCCAACCCAGGGATCAAACCTGGGTCTCCCACATTGCAGGCAAATTCTTTACAGTCTCAACCACCAGGGAAGCCCAGATACAGTAACTACCCTGAAACAAAAAGTTACTTAAGAAGATCACAATGACTCTGGAAGCCGTTAAATTCAATGATGTGAGAAGAGCGTTTCATAGAAAATTCGCCTGGCAGAGTTCTCGCATGATGCTACACTTTACTTTCATGCTTTTCAAAGGAAAATCAAGCCTAAAAAATACAGAACAATGTCACCATAATAAATAGGTTTGCTACTCTACCGTCTATTAATACCTTTCTATCATTAATGCTTATATTCTCTTTAAAAAGTAATAAAATGCAAGCATTGGTCATGTCGTTTTGTAAGATATATTACACACAAGATTGTGTTCACTTCCTGTGCAATATTTGTTTTAACAATGCTGCAACTAAATAACTGTAACCAAAAAAAAAGGGGGGGGCGTTAAAAAGTATTCTTTCCAGGGTAATTCCTTTGATATCACAAGAGGACACCAATCGTGGCAGACTCTTCCTCAGAGTATTACTAGACCTAGGTGCAGTGCGTGCTCAGTAACATAGGACTCTTTGCAACCCCATGGACCATAACCTGCTAGGCTCCTCTGTCCATGGAATTTTCCAGGCAAGAATACTGGAGGGGGTAGTCCTTTCCTTCTGCAGGGGATCTTCCCGACTCAAGGACAGAACCATACCTCCTGCCTTGGCAGGCAGATTCTTTATCACTGAGTCACCTGAGAAGCCCCTACTAGATACTGGCTGAGGCCTAAACCAAACCATTAGCTCCAACCAGTAACAATATTTTCTCATGAAAGCGATAAAATGGAACTTCTAATTGGGCCCAGACTTAAGGAGGGGGGTACCTCTTATGGTCATATCACATGCTTTACGCTGACCTATGTTTTTCCTTTCTGAAAAATCATGGAGGCAAGGAGTTGTGTTACAGGCACAAATGATTGGTAATGAGAAATGAAGGTACCAACAGAGTTCTGTTCCTGTTTGCTTCTAAGCAATATGATTTTGTGGCCTGTGGTAGCGCATTCAAATAACGTCAGAGGCACTATGACAGTGTCTGAATAAATGGAGAAATCACTTCACAGAAGAGGAACTAGAGGCCACAAGAGGTGACAGGGCTTGACTAATTTTATTAAGAGACAAAGGCAGAATGACATCTCAGAATTTCTGCCTCCAAGTTCAATCCCTTTTGAAACCCGTGAGACTGTATTTGTTGCCACAAATCACACTGGTCATTCAGAAAGTTCAGGGCTAATACAATTCTCTGCAGAAGTTGTCCTAGCAAGACTGTGAGGCTGGCAAAGTTGACAGGTTGCGAATTAGGACGCCATGGGTGGCTGAAAACAAGAACAAGAGGAGCATAAAAATATCACATATTTTCATAGCACATAAAGCACCTTGGGAATAGTATACTTTCACATGCATCTCGTTCATCTATACTATAAAGGATAGAAATGGTTCTCCATTATCAAAAATGTTCAAGTATAATTATCCTTATGAGTCTTGGTTTATATATGGTTATTCTGTTACATATTCTTAATGTTGAAGGATACCAGATGAACTCTGAATTTTTTTCCTACATACGAGAAATAGGTTACCCAAGGAGATACTAAAAACACCAATTTTTTAAACATTTGGAACTGATCACTTATTCATTCATAAATATTGAGAAACTATTTTGTGTTAGACATTGTTCTTAATTTTCTGTAGGAAAAAAATAAAAGATTATGCAATTTTTGACAGAAACACCCAGATACACAATAAAAGTCAATCTTACTACAATTGTGATAATTTCTGATTTGAATAATATTTAGGTAAACAAATATCTTAAACAATGGAACAATGGGAGGGGGGAGGTTGTCTCAAATGTCATCAAATCTTGTGATTCCAGAGTGGCTGATCATCACAACTGTCTGGAAAACTGGTAAAAAATGCAAACTACAGAATTTCATGTAAGCTCGATTAAATCAGTCTATTCATGGGTAGATTCAGGGAAATGTGAATTTTGCAAATGCTCCCTGGCTCATTCCTCTGATCAAGTTGAGAAACTTACTGATTCTTGCCCAATCTCCTTATTCTAAAGCTGAGCAAACTAAAACCAAGGAAATGACTTGCCCAAGGCATTGGACTTTGGTGACAGAATTGAGATTAGAATGCAGAATTCCTGATTCTCTGCTATGTTTTTCCTTTCCAAGAGTCCCTTTTTAATTTTTTTTTTTTTTTTGGTATCACTGAGTAGCAATAGTTTCTATATCTGAGAAAGAACAAGAGCGAAGGAAAGGTAAACAAAACTCTGACACACACACACACACACACACACACACACACACACAGAGTGAAATTTGACCTTACGTTGCTTGATTCAATAGCAAACTTCAGTACTCCACTGGGTTGTTACAGAGTCAACTACTTGGGCCATCTGCTTGGCCCCTTTCTCTAGGATCTGCCCAGCATCCTACCACTTTCCTCAACTTTCAAAGGCGCCCACTACCCACTGTGTGTCATTGAATCCTCACCTCTGGCCTTTGTTGACTGTGGGGTGGTAAGGGGACCTCAGTAAGAAAGTGCCATGTAACCAAGACCTTGGAGGATGTGAGGGGGTTAGTCATGCGCAAGAGAAGGGTGTTTCAGCACACGGAATGGCCAAGGTTAAGGCCCGAAGGTGGGAGTGTCCCCAGGGCTGTTCCTGGAATTGCTAGAGGGTCAGTGGGAATGGAGTGTCACTGGGAAGGGGGGATCAAAGGCAGAGGAATGAAGGGGTAGCAGGGGGGCTACTGTGTGGGCAGAGGTGGAGGGAGGGCAAATCAAAGGCAGCTCAAGGCTTTTTGGCTTTTACTCTTGAGAGTGAAATGGGAGCCACTGCAGGAGGTTGAGCTCAGAATTGATATTAGTTCTGTTTCTACAACCTTTTTCCAGCTGCTGCATGGGAAGAGACCACGGGGCTGGCCGCCAGGGTGGAGGCAGGTGGAAAGATCATCTTCTTGGACAGAGACGCTGGCTCAGACTCAGGGGGTGCTGCTAAGGCGGGCTCAGGTCCAGGCTGGGCTTCTTCTGAAGGAGAGTCAAGAGGATCTCCTGATGGACTGGGTGGAGGAGATAAGGAGAGAGGGTGGCAAGTTTGTCCTCAAGGTTTTTAGCCCGCACAATCAGAAGAGAGCCATACCATCACTTAGATGAGAAAGGCTGTGGCTAGAGAAGGGACTTTCCATGTGGTGGTAGTGGCGAAGAACCTGCCTGCCAATCCAGGAGATGCAAGAGACACGGGTTCAGTCCCTTAGTCAGGAAGATCCCCTGGAGGAGGACATGGCAACCCACTCCAGCATTCTTGCCTGGAGAATTCCATGGACAGAGGAGCCTGGTGGGCTACAATCCATGGAGTCGCAAAGAGCTGGACACAAACAAAGCAACTAGAGAAGGCTTTGTGGGGAAAAGGTGAGCTTAATTTGGCCACACTGACTTTGAGAAATCAGTACTAAGTGGGCTTCTCAGGTAGGCTGTTGGACATATAATACTGGAATGGAAGCTTCCAGATGGCTTTCTGGCCTCACATGGACAGTATTCTTATTTCCACCTACCACAATGACTATGTGGATATTAAACACAAAAATACATGTAAAGAACAGTAACTGGTACATAACAGAAATCAGCACATTTTAATTCTCTTTTTCCAGCTTCTACTTTCAAATATTTATTTCTCTATTGACTATAAGATTAAGTCTATCTCTGTGTGAAAAAAATCAATTTTCCACAAGATGTAATAAAAACCATGTTCTACATTGTGGCAGTCCTTCCTCAAATATGGAGAAAAAAATCTGACGAAATATTAATAACACTACTCAATAAGTCATAAAGTAGAAGTTTCAGGGAGCAAGGTAAATTATGGTTGGGGCACAAGCTGAAAGCTCTAAAGTAAAAGTAAAAAACAGAACTTAAATAAATCCTATAAAGTCACTCAACTTCTTTCAAATCTTCCTTGATTTTCAGCCAACAATCAATCGTCCTCTGGGATAAGAAGATGCGGAAATGGGAGAGATATGGTCACTGAGCCATAGAAACCAGTGCACAGCTGATGAAGTATAACTGGGAGCTCTGGAAATTCTAGGAACAATTCTTTAAAGTCTACTATTGTATCTTTAACATAGATTTCTTGATTTATAAGTGCCTCTTTAACTGAACACATTAAACTCAAAACCATCCAAGTTCATTTTTTGAAGTCTCATGTTTTACTGTAAAATTTTAATCAAATGCATAGACCAGAAAACATGGTATTTGTTTAAAACCAAGTTAAACTAGCCATCTGCCTCCAGGCCCTCTTACCCTTGCAGATCTCAGAGTAAGAATCAATTTCAGAAGTAGGTCTGCAATTATTCTGTGACTCCCATATGTCTGAGGCAGCCTCTGATCAAATCAAATCAAACAAGGAAGACGAGCGAGTTGCTACTTCCATTGCAAACCCCTTTGCTACTTGTGTCCTCATCTGTGTTTAAGCAACTTCTAAGCAGGGCTGGATGCATGGATGCGCGTCCTGGGCAGCTCCGTGGGGCTCCATGATCAGAACAGCCCTATGCTCCGCTTAATGCTTTTATATTTGAACCAGTGTTCTGTGGGTGCAGTCCAATGGGATAATGGAGCATACACAGGAACAGGGGCATCAATACACCTGAACAGTAATATACCTGTCCCCAGACCTTGCTGCCTCATCCACATATAACATGCAAGAAGTTGAATTCTGGTAGACCCATGACTCCTGGGAGGTCAGTGAGATTTGTATGACTATGGCTGAGCAAGTGAGGAAGCTGATCATCCACCAGCCACGTTTTTCATGGGAACGAGAATCTGCATCCGACTTTGAGAAGGCAATGCTATTCAAAGAAACACAGATGACCAAGAAACTCTACCATAGCCTTTGTTTATTGCATTTTCTCCCTTGTATTAGCCAGCTGCTTATGCTGAAAATGATACATAAAAAGACAAAGAAAGGGCAAGCCACAGTTCTTTTTCTCTTTCAGTCATCAGTAAGCCTAAAGGAGACTGTGTGTGTATCAAGACATGAAATTAAAATGGTAGAATAAGTTTTGTGCAGTGTTTCCACTGTTCCGCTGAGAAAGACATACGTATGCACGATCTATGACATACAAATTGCATGATTCTACATGAAAGTTAGATAGCCTTATATTTGCATTGCACAGTATCAAGATGAATGGTTAAATTCATGCTAATAATTTAAACTTGTGCTTTTCTTTATACTTGGAACTACATTAGCCAATAAAAACAATGTTATGAAAAGCTGAGAGAGAGATGGTGGAAGAAAGGAAATGGTTTTAGATTTTTGCACATGTAACAACTCTCTGCCTTGCTTTTTTTTTTTTTTTTGGCTGTGCTGAGTCTTCGCTGCACAGGCTTTTCTCTAGTTGTGCTAAGTGGGTGTGACTCTCCACTTGCAGGGCATGGGTTTCTCATTGCAGTGGCTTCTCCTGTTGTAGAGCACAGGCTCTAGGGCCCGTGAGCTCAGCAGTTGTGGCTTCCAGACTCTAGAGCACAGGCTCAGTAGTTGTGAACCACAGGCTTAGTTGCTCCGAGGCATGTGGGATCTTCCCGGACCAGGGATTGAACATGTGTCTCCCGCATTGGCCGGCGGATTCTTTACCACTGAGCCACCAGGGATGCCCTGTCCTGCTTTTTGAATCTAAGGGTCCTGCCCTTTCATTTTGCCCTGGGCCCTGCTAATTACTTAGTCATTTACAGTCATCCTGTTGTAATGAGCTGGCACAGACTCTAACAAGAGCTTCAAGCATTATTAAATTATGGTTAAAGCACTGTATAAAGAATTTTGGAAATGGCCCATCTGCTTCTGAAAATCCTGGAATAAATGTGAATTAAATGAATCTAGTCTCTCTTCTCCTCAAATGTCCCAATGTCTTCTTTACCAGTTGACTCCTTGAATATTTGATCAAAGTTCTCTACCGCAAGCCAACTCACCTTAGATGTCCCTCAGTTTTAATTTCTAATTTAATTTAATCTTCCATTTGAAACTCCACTGCCTTCAAGGTCAAATCCTCAGTTGGGGAAGAGAGAAAAGTAAAAAAATGAAAGTGATTTACTTTGAAGTGTAAACAATGAAGACATCTGACACCTTCAAAGCATATTTACATTTTAAAGCTGAACTTATGTATTGTACTGTGTAAGAAACAATGCTTGTAAGGGAGAAAACTTTCTATTACTCTCTGCTAAGAAGGCCCTTCTACCCCAATCTACTTGAATAATAAGTCAACCTATTTCTGAATAAGTACATGTTTTTCTTTTTATTGAAGTATAGTTACTGCACACTATTATGTAAGTTACAGGTGTATGACATAGTGATTCACAACTTTTAAAGGTTATACTATGTTTACAGTTACTGTAATTGGTTATCTTCCATGTGTTGTAAAATATATCCTTGTAGATTATTTTATAGCTAGTTTGTACTTCCTAATCCCTCACCCCTCTCTTGCCCCTCTCCACTTCCCTTTCCCCACTGGTAACCACTAGTTTCTTCTCTTTGTCTGTGAATCTGCTCTTCGTTATATTCACTCTTTTGTTATTTTCAAGATTCCATATATGTGATATCATACAGTATTTGTCTCTCTCTGACCTATTTACTCTAACATAATGCCCTCCAAGTCCATCCAAATAGCTTCAAGTGGCAAGATTTCATTCTTTTTCATGGCTGAATAGTATTCCACTGTGTATATATGAATACACACAAAAACACACATATACTACGTTTTCTTTATCCATTCATCTGTTGATGGACACTCAGGTTGCTTCTATGTCTTGGCTATTGCAAATAATGCTGCTATGAACACGGGAGTGCATGTATCTTTTTGAATTACTGTTTTGAGGGGATATATATCCAGGAATGGAATTGCTGGGTCATACAGTAGCTCCATTTTCAGTTTTTTGAGAAACCTCCACAGTGTTTCCACAGTGCCTATTCCAATTTATATTCTCACCAATAGTGTATGAGAGTTCCCCTTCCTCCACATTCTCACCAACATTTTTTTTTTTTTTTTATGATGGCCATTCTGACGGGTACTATCAGTGAGGTGTTATCTTATTGTGGTTTTGGTTTACATTTCCCTAACGATTAGCAATGTTCAGCATCTTTTCATGTGCCTGTTGGCCATCGGCATATCCTCTTTGGAAAAACATCTATTCATTTCTTCTGCCCATTTTTTAATTGGGTTGTTTTTGTACACAATTTTTTTAAAAATGAGGTGTGCTCAGACATAGCCAAAATTTCCCGATCAACTGGAAAAGGATTCAGTCATGAAACACACAGGCTTTCTTCATGTCTCTTTAAAGCTTACCACAAAGAAATACACTTTAAAGTGCTAGCTGCAAACTTAGCCTCTATTTTATTCTTTATTTGACCTGCGTTCTTTCCATCCTGCCTTCACATCTCAACTTACTTTGTGACAGCTTTGCAGCTTCAAGAATTTGGCTAAATGGCCCTCTGTGCTGAGATGTTCGGGTACTCCCCCCCCCCAAACTCACTTCTCTACACAGAATAATTTGGGGCTCACCGGTAAACACATGGTAGGTAATGACTCACTGTGGTATCACAGCTACTGCCCGATTACAAAAAGACTGATGATCTATTTACAGCTAACTGTTAGGGCATGAGTGAGCCTTATCTTTTAACCCACACAGCTGAAGACGAAAGGACCTTTTCCCTATGGCAGCTTTCTTAAAACAAGTTTCACCACCCAAGAATAAACTAGGGACTCTGATATTTATTATCAATGATCCAACATCTTGGATGTGCACAGCCTTTCTTTCCTCCAGTATGTTTACAAGTAGTTTTTAAAACACTACAAACAAACAAACCCCCTCTCCCAAGCCCCTAGGCTATGATAATCTCCTTGGTCCTACTGGATCTACATTGCTTTCTCTTCATTCACCAGGCTAGCAGTCTTCTGTGTCCCTTTCAATTTCCCCTCCCTCTGTGTGAACTTAATGGAACAAAGTAAGAATAACTTCATTTATTGAGTGCTGATTATCCAGTAGGCATTGCTCTAAGCACGTTACATGGATTGTTCCACAGAACATTCAGAATAACCCTAAGAGGGAGGTGCTATTATTAGCTCCAGTTTACGGATGAGAAAACTGAGATGCAGAGATGGTTAGAAACTGACCAAATTATTAATGTTAGTGAGTAAAGGTACCAGCTAATTTATATCAGACCCGGACAGTCTGATCTCAGCCATGTACTCAACCACTATTTCACCTCTTGGTGGTTGCCTCAAGCCAAATATACAGATTTATCTTTCATCGATTCGTTTCTATCCACCTGCCTAATTCCTTTATATCAGCCTGGCTGTAAGACTTTAAAAGTTTACCATGTCCCTAAAACTACCAATAAATGATTTCATTTAGATATCATCATTATTCCATTTTATTGATGCCAAAATGGAGGCACAGAAATTAAATTACTTGGCCAAGGTCACAGAAAATATTGGAACAAGGATTTAAATCTAGTTCTTTTAATTTTTTTTTAATCATTGAGCTATATTTTACTCTCCTGTGTCAGATTCAGCTTTCCTTATTCTTAAAAATCACTATTCCATGCCAGACTACACAAAAGCTTTTTCTTTTTTTCCCCCTTTCTTTTAGTAAGCTGATGATTAGTTCAACTGTTAGAGCCAAAATTTTAGTAGCCAGGGACCCAAGTCTTAGTTCCAAACCCCAGACATGCCAGTTGGCAACATGGCCCTGGAGGGCCACAAATTCTAATTTTGTTTCTAAGCAGCCACTTCCCAAAACCATCCTGCCAATCACCAATCAGTGAGTTATGTACTTTTAAACATGGACTGGGCTTTATTATTCATAAAATCTAATTTCTTCATTTCAGAGATAAGAAAGGCACAGTGAGACTGACTATCATACTTGAGATCACATAGCAGATCAGTAGCAGAGCCAAGACAATCATTAAGATTTCCTAACATGAAAACTGGGATCTTCATCCTATACAAAGGCAGCCTAATTAGCTATTTTTCACAGCATCTTAAAAAACATATTCATACATTCAACAAAGATCTAGGGGTTACTATGGGCCAAGTGCTGTTCCATGTACTGGGGATGGGCTAGTAAATAAAAGAGAAAAATTCCTTTCCGGGTGGAGTTTTATAATCTGGCATCAGGAGGAGGCAATGGCAACCCACTCCAGTTTTCTTGCCTGGAAAATTCCATGGACAGAGGAGCCTGGCAGGCTATAATCCATGGAGTCGCAGAGTTGGACAAGACTGAGTGGGCACACATATCATAATGGCACAATAAACTGTATTAAAAAAAAATTAGAGTTGCTTTACAATGCTGTATTCGTTTCTGCCGTACGGCAAAGTGGATCAGCCACACGAAAACAACAGCCCCTCTGTTGGGACGTCCTTCCCGTGTCAGTCAGCACAGAGCCGTGTCAAGTTCTCTGTGCCCTACAGTGGGCTCTCACTAGGTATCTATTTTGGACACAGCAGTGTACATAGATCAATCCCAGTCTCCCAAGTCATCCCACCTCCATCCCCGCTCCCCTTGGTATCCATATACTTGCTCTCTACATCTGTGTCTCTATTTCTGCCTTGCAAACAAATTCATCGCTATCATTTTCTAGATTCCACACACATGCATTAATATATTATATTTGCAGCACTAATTACAATAGCTTAGGACATGGCAGCAACCTAAATGTCCATCAACAGAGGAATGGATAAAGATGATATCAGTCAGTTAGTTCAGTCATGTTCAACTCCCTGCAACCCCATGGACTGCAGCATGCCAGGCTTCCGTGTCCATCACCAACTCCAAGAGCTTAAAGATGATGTGACATATACATATATATACATACACACACACACACACACACAGGAATGTTACTCAGCCATATAATTATGCAATTTGCAGAGACATGGATGGACCTAAAGACTGTTACACAGAATGAAGTAAGTCTGAAAGAGAAAAACAAGTATTATATATGGGCTGCATTTTAAAACAATATGACATTATACAATTTAGGTTAGTTTGAATTTAATCATTGTTTTTTTTTTTTCATTTATTTTTATTAGTTGGAGGCTAATTACTTTACAATATTGTAGTGGTTTTTGTCATACATTGACATGAATCAGCCATGGATTTACATGTATTCCCCATCCCGATCCCCCCTCCCACCTCCCTCTCCACCCGATTCCTCTGGGTCTTCCCAGTGCACCAGGCCTAATCATTATTTTTTTAAAAAGTGGTTATTTAAGAAGCACTGGTTTGAAATATGGAAGCCATCGTAGATGGAAGAACCTGTTCTATCTACTACTTAGTATATACATTTGAAGCCCAGTCATTACATATAAACAGGGGTGGTAGTGGGTTTCGTGATACCAACAGAGAGATGGAGAAGATGAGGTGCCTGCCCTCAAGGAGTTTTAAGATGAAGCCTGAGCCACCTAGATTAGAGGAGAGGGTTTCCCCTTAGATTAAACCTCTTTAAGCAAATTCTTTAACATTTAAAAATCATCTTTCACTTTCCAACAGTTAAAACTCATTCTATATAGCTGCTGTTAATTGCTACTACAGTCAGACAAATCACCTGAAATCCTGAAGCCCCAGTTAAAATTTTCTGAAACTGATCTAGTTAAAGTCTTTTAAAACAATGCATACCATATTTTGTGTCAACTTGGACAGTGGCAGAAAAATAACAACAGTAAAATGTAAATTCCCTTAGAAAATCAACATACCACCTCTTTCTCTTGCCAGTAATTATTATAACAAAGTCACAAAATTGAGCTCTTGGTCACAAAGGCTGGCTGTATTTGCTATTAGTCTGAAAAGAAACAGCCATTCTAAAGCTATTTCAATAATGGAAAACAAAAAGCAGTGTGATTTAAGGTACTATACTAAGCCTATTCTTTAATTATAATATTTTGCAATGTCAGTAACACCATTATCTGCAGTAACCAGGGATTAAAAAATATATGATATAGTTATGTTTCGATCACAAACTAGGCTTTGGTTGTCTTCCAAGATACTAAATGCTTCAGTCCCTCTCTCCCACTTAATAAGTATGTCGAGTAGATGGGGCTGATATCATGTTCCCTTGAAGTCTCTGAACAGAGGGTCAATACTAAAACATCCTGATTAAATCCCAGCAACAGAGACACATCAGAAGCCAGTGTATATGTTGTTATCAGGTCATAACTGCCTTTACTCCTGAACCCGCATACATCCAGAGCTATAGAGGATGTGCTATCCACAATATGTTTTCATCTCTCATGAATTCCTTATTTGCTGCTTCTGAAAGTGAAAGTCGCTTAGTTGTGTCCGACTCTTTGCGACCCCATGGACTATACAGTCCACGGAATTCTCCAGGCCAGAATCCTGGAGTGGGTAGCCTTTCCCTTCTCCAGGGGATCTTCCCAACCCAGGGATCGAATCCAGGTCTCCCACATTGCAGGTAGATTCTTCACTAGCTGAGCCACAAGAGAAGACCATGAATACTGGAGTGGGTAGCCTATCCCTTCTCCAGCAGATCTTCCTGACCCAGGAATTGAACCAGGGTCTCCTGCATTGCAGGCAGATTCTTTACCAACTGGTAAAGGGGAAACCTTCCTGATATAAGAGGGGGTAAATATACAAGAATTCACACTCAGAAAATGTTCTGAATGGCAACTTTTGGAGAAACATCTAAAGGGTTAGCAAATGTGGTTGAATGAACTTTTATTATTCATTCCTACTTTCTTCACTGTGTCTTTAAAAAACCCAGTGAGGGAACCATATTTCAGATGGCAAGGCTAGCTAATCTGTATGAAAGCATGCTGGGAAAAATTGCAGGCAAAAGGCAGGGGAGGCAGAGGATAAGATAGTTAGACAGCATCACCGACTGAATGGACATGAATTTGAGTAAACTCCAGGAGATAGTGGAGGACAGGGAAGCCTGATGAGCTGCAGTCCATGGGGTTGCAAAGAGTCAGACACGGCTTAGTGACTAAACAATAACAATGCTGTAACTGTCAAGTGCCCATTATAAACAAAAGAAAACAAAGCCCCAGAAAATGACAAGTGTTCACAAATGTGAAAAAATTGGAACTGATGTGCATGGTTCATGAGACTCAATAGTGAAAAGCCAAGCAATCTGATTAAAAATGGGCAGAAGAACTGAATATACATTTTCCAAAGAAGACTTACAGATGGTCAACAGGCACATGCAAAAATTGCTAAAAATCATTAATCATCATGGAATGCAAATAAAATCACAATGATATAGCACCTCAAACCTGTAAGAATGGCAATCATGAAAATATAGGAGATAAGTGTTCATGAGGATGTGGAGAAAAAGAACACTTGGGCACTGTTGATGGAAATGTATGGAAACATTTGGAGATTCTTGAAAATATTAAATACAGAACTTCCATATGATCCAGGAATCCCACTTCTGGGTATTTCAAAGAAATGAAAACTAGACTGCAAACAGGTATCTGCACTCCCATGTTCACTGCAGCAGCATCAACAATAGCCAAGATGTATAAACAACTGTCCATCAATGGATGAATGGATACACACACAAATGGAATATTATTCAGTCATCAGAAAGAAGAAAATCTTCCCATTAGTGACAATATGGATGGAACTTGAGGACACTGTGCTAAGTGAAATAAGTCAGACAAGATAAAGAGAATACTACATGATATCACTTAAACGATTCATGGAGTCTAAAATAACTGAACTCATAGAAATAGAGAGTAGATTAGTATTTGCCAAGGGCTGAGAGGTGTAGGAAATGGAGAGATGTTGGTCAAGTACAAACCTTCAGTTATAGGATGAGTAAGTTCTGGGGATCTAATGTACAGTATGATTAGTATAGTCAATAGTACTGTGTTGTACATTCAAAAGTTGTGAAGAGAATAGATCTTAAAAATTCTTAGCACAAAAAAAGGAAAGGCAATCATGTGACATGATAGAAGTGTCAATTAACATTATGGTGGTAACCATTCAGTAATATGTAAGTTTACCAAATCAACCATTTGTATAACTTATATTTACATAATGTTATACGTAATTACGGGCTTCCCTGGTGGCTCAGCAGTAAAGAACTTACCTGAAATGTAGGAGACATAGGTTCAATCCCTAGGTTGGGAAG
Organism: Cervus canadensis; assembly: GCF_019320065.1. NCBI lineage: Eukaryota > Metazoa > Chordata > Mammalia > Artiodactyla > Cervidae > Cervus > Cervus canadensis. Next base: position 52,724,407 of record NC_057408.1, read on the forward strand.
ATCCCCTGGAGTAGTAAATGGCACCCCCCTCTAGTATTCTTGCCTGGGAAATTCCATGGATGGAGGAGCCTGGTGGGTACAGTCCGTGGGGTCACAAAGGAGTCATAAGTGACTAAACAACAATATGTAAGTGTATCTCAATAAAGCTGGAGATAAAATAACAAAATGCTGAAGCCATTGCAAAAAAACCAATATGGTAGTTCCTCAAAAAGCTAAATATTAAATGAGCATGTGATCCAATAATTCTCCTCTAAGTCTATACCCAAAAGAATCAAAAGTAGGGACTCAAAGAGATATTTATATTCACAGCAGCATTACTCGAAAAAGCCAAAAGGTGAAAATAACTCACACATCCATTAACAAATGAAAAACAAATGTATTCCTAGAATGGAATATTATTCAGCCTTATGAAATGCTGATGCATGCTACAGCATGGGTACACTTAGAAGATATTAAGTGAAATAAGCCAGACGCAAAATGACACGTATTGCATGATTCCACTTATATGAGGTTTCTAGAACAAAGAAATTCACACAGAGAGAAAGAATAGTGAGAGAAATGGAGAGTGTAGTGATACAGAATTTCAGTTTGGGATAATGAAAAAGTTCTGGAGTAGAAAGTGATGATCATGAATGTATTTAAGGCCACTGAACTGGATATACTTAAATGTGGTTAAAATGGTGACTGTTACATATATTTTAACACAATAAAAACAATATAAATAAATCAAGAAAAATTCAAAAGTAATTAATCTACATAAAGGCAAGAAAAGACAAATAGGAGAACAAGAATGAGAGGAAACAAACAGAAAACAAGTAAAGAAATGGCCAATTTATACACTACCATTTCAGCAAGTATCTTAATTACACATGGTCTAAATACACTACCTAAAAGATGGAGATTTATAGATTGAATGAATACATGACCCAACTAAATGCCATTTATAAGAAGCCCACTTTGATTCCAATAGAAAAAAATATAGCATGTGGACATTAATTTTAAAAAACAGGTGTGGTTATACTGATATCGGATAAAGTAGTCATCAGAAAAAGGACAATTATTAGAGAAAAAGAAATAACAAAATGATGCAAACACCAATCTGGTAGGAAGACATACTATCCTATTCCTACATGTGTACTCAACAAATAGAGCATGCAAACATGACCCGGAATATCAGAGAAACTGATGTTACTCTAAAGAAAAATAGAGAAGCCCGAATTATGGTTGATGACTTCCAACACCCTCCTCTCAAAACCGATAAAACGGTTTTAAGAAAATCAGAAAAAATATAGAAGATCTAAGCAACACAGTCAACTAACTGAGCCAAGCTGACATGTGAGAACACTACACCCAACAATAGCTGAGTACACAGGTTTTTCTTGAAACACCCACTGGACCTTTACCAAGACTGACCAGCTCTTGGCCATAAAACCAACTTCAACAAAATTTAAAGTAGTGAAATCACACATAGTGTGTTTTCTGATCTATGGAATCAAATCAGAAATTAGCAATAGAAGGCTAACAAAATTTCTAAATGTGCCAATATTAAAATAGATACTTCTAAATAACCCATGTGTCAAAGAGCAAGTCTCAAAGAAGTTTCTAAAAATATCAGGCTGAACGAAAATAAAAACTTAAAATACATGGGATGCAGTTAAAGCCATGCTCAGAGTGAAACTTCTATTCCCTCACTAGAAATGAGGAAAGGTCTTAAATCAGTAATCTAAATTCCCATGTGAGAAACTAGAAAAAGATGAGCCAAATAAACCCAAAGCAGAAAAGCAGAAATAGAGATATCAGTGAAACAGAAAGCTTATTATTTGGGTGGGGGCGGCGGTGGGGGGGGGAGGGTCGGGGCAGAATCAACAAAATTTATAAAGTTTTAACAAGACTGACAAAGATAAAGGATGCATATCACAAAGTTCAAAAATGACACAAATAACAACATAGATTCTGCAACTGTTAAAAAGAAAATAAAAGAATACAATGAAAACTTTTCTAAGAAATTCAACAACTTGGGGGAAAAAAGGACCAATTTCCTCAAAGGCTATAAGCCTACAAAACAGCTAAGAGGTGACAAATAATATGAATAGCCCTATAACCAAAGAAACTCATTTCATAATTTCAAACTACTAAAAAAGAAATGGCCAAACCCAGATAGATTCCCTGGAAAATCATACCATACATTTAAAGACACAGCCAATTTTCACAATCTTCTCTAGAAAACAGAAACACAAGGAAGAAGTCCCACCTTATTTTATAATGTAAAAACCAAAGAAAACACAAAATAATAAAATTTCAGACCAATATCTCTCATGAATATAAACACAAAAGTCCTCAACAAGAGTTGTTCTGCCATGTTACACAACTCACACTTCAGGCCATCTAGAAAGCACTTACGGGAGTAAATAAGAGTAACACCATGTTCCTCCCTCCCAAATACTGTCCTCCCGAAAGAATCATTCATGTTATTTTGCACATCTTGAAACAGAACACTAGTGTTTGTCCAGATCTTTACATTTCTTTGTCTGCTTTTGTGGGGAGGGTAGATGGAAGGGGGAGATGAGGACACAGCTTGAGCCCAACATATGTTTCTGTTCTTATTCCTTCACTGAGCTCTGCTTCTAAATATACTATAATTTTAAGGCTTAAATATGCAGAGGAATAAATATATTATACCATCATGAATTGGATATGGAAACTATTCATGTTTTGAAGTTCTTTTCAGTTATCATTTTCTATCTAGAAGGCAAAAATCTTACCTTTTAGTCAAGAATACAGTATTTTTATTGTAAAATTTTTATGTGTATTTACATATATGTATATACCTCACTCAGATGTTAAAGAAAATGCCTATAGTGCAGGAGACCTGGGTTTGAGCCCTGGGTTGGGAAGATCCCCTGGAGAAGGGCGTGGCAACCCACTTCAGCATTCTTCCCTGGAGAATTCCGTGGATAGAGGAGCCTGATGGTCTGTAGTCCATGGGGTCACAAACAGTCAGACATTACTGAGCGACTAACACTTTCACTGTGTATCTCACTAGTCTGAAAAGACCTATATGTATAAAAAAATTTCTTGAAATTAATTTCAATTGTGTTTTCAGCAACCCAAATGCATTCAGCCTCTTTAACTGCTAAAGGCAGAAAGCAATTTGGGGGTAGGGATTATTGAGATAAAAAAAAAAAAATCTACTCAGCAGCTGAGAAGCAATGTTTTCAGGAAGTGATTCAATGTATTTGCTAAAATAAATTTTACTTTGGAAATGTCAAAATCACTCAGAAATGTATTTTCCAGCACAGTAATGACAAGGCATGGTCCTTATATGCTTCTAAGAAGTAATATCTATATTCCTCAATATTAAGCCAATTTACTTATGGCCCATTTATAAGCCTACTTGTGAATGTATATTTAGAAAAATTACGCATTCAGGTCCTGTCCTGTTTAAATAAACAGACTAGTGACTAAGTCACCAGGGCACAGAAGCTCCCAGATCTTGTTTTCCAAAGGTTGTTTCTCCTGGCATTTGGGGAAAAAAGAAAGATCAAGAAAGGACATGATCATCATCATAATGAATTTCTTTTTTTTTTTTTCTCTCTCTCTTGAAAGAGTCTCAGATTTTGACAATTTGAAAGTTTGGCATTTGTCTGAAATATTCAATTAATGTCACCATATCATAGAGACAAGAAAAGCTCATTAGAAAATGGGTTTGATAGTAGAGAAGATTTACCAGAGATACATGTTATCTTAAAGGCAGAGAGGAGAGCAGAGAATTGCTTTTATGGCAAATAAATCCCAAACAGCAGTCATTATATTCATTTTCACAGCTGCCAATGAAGTTGATAGAATGTGGACCCCTCCAACTTGAAATAACTTTTCTGTTCATGAGAACTGTGTAAATATCAACATTCATCCCTTTTCTCTGAGTCTCATGACTGAAGAGTCCCATGTCCTGCATACAGGCACATTTCTAAATATACCTCATCTAGTGTTGCATGCGTGTCTATGTGCATGTGTCCTGCACAGACCACTTGAATTCTTAATAAGTTTTCTAAAGAGAGAAATAGGTGGATTCCTTTGTGTCTAATTTCAGTTCTTTCAAAGCTGATCAACGTTATTGAGCTTATCCATCGAATTAAGATAAAACAGCATGATTCAACACAGAAAAATGTCAACTGCTGAACATAAGGGTGCTGAAATAACCAATCCTAGTCTGGCAAACAGCCAAGGCAACCCCCATAGCAACGGAGCTGATGGCATAGCAACGGCAGCTGCCTCACCACACAAAAAGTAGAAGAAATATTCTTGGAAAAAAGCGTAATCCACGTTAAAGTCAAATATGACATTTTTCTTCAACAATTAAAAAAAAAAAAAAAAACCTCTAGTGAGAGTGCATATGTTCAACGATACTATTCCTTAGCAACTGTAAACGCTCCAGTACGGGGTGAAAGCCACTTTGATGGCAGCACTCAAGACCAAGTGCTTTGAAGCAAAAACTTCCTAGGCTGTTCTCAGCCAAACTGTTACGTGCCTTGAGAAGTTAGAGAACAATTTTTTAACTATTTTGCTAAGATAAAAAGTTTTCCATAATTTTTTAAGGAACCATTTCAAAGAAAAAAAATTACTGTAGTTACAAATCCACTTCATCAGCACCTGAGTAATATTAAGATCTAAAATGAAATATATCGATTAAAAATCAACATTCTTCAATTTCATTAACATGAAAATAGGGAGAATTTGACTTGACAGGCCTATGAGCTGAGGATCTGCACCTGTTATAGCCACATTTCACATCTGATCACTGGACATTTCCAGAGCGCAGGCAACTCTGATTCTTTCCCTTGTGACTCAAAGGCCAATGCACCATCCATAACACAGTCTCAATCTTGAAAGGAACAACGCCTGTGAACACCAGCTCTTTTCTGAGTTTGGATGAAAATGTCATCCTGAGGGATCCAGGACATCCAAAGGTGAGAGAACAGCTAGAAGAGCCAAGAGCAGAACCAGTCTAACCTTCTTGGATGGACCATCACATCAGCTAGGCGGTGTGGGACTCAAGGTCTTATGCAGAGCCCCGGTCTCAGGACGTTCTGTAGGTATTCCATGCTGATTTTATCTAGAAGCCCCTATGACTATAGGGAGTCAAGGCAGACTTTCAAACTTGTCTCCAAAATGGATCGGGTCCTGTCTCACTAGGAGAGGTGAGGTGGCCATGGAATGTCTCTCTTCCAGTGTACGGGTAGACTGGGAAGATGTCCAACCACTTCAAGCATTCATTATTTTAATCAATTAATTTTCCTTTTCTTCTACCTGAAAATTAGTAAACCTAAGTTCTACTTTCTAAAGTCTGAAGAGTACCCCAAATACTCTTCCTATGAAACATGACCCCACAGCCCCCTCCAACCACAAAGTCTCAGCCAAGAGGAGGAAGAGAATGCACACGTGAAGCCTGTGAGACTGCGACCTGGGAAACCTTCTTTTGAGCTGATGAGAGGTAAGATAATGAAGTGAACAGAAGCTGGTGGGAACATGAGATCTGTAATGGCTACTCAGAGTTCTCTCCCAGACAAAAAGGCAATTTCAAATGTATGGTCCTTTCCCTCCCTTCTCCCATGACTGCACCCAGCTGGATCCACTCAGGGCTTCTCTTGGCTTCCAGGATATCTCTAGTTTCTTTATCCATAGAGGAAAAACCTGTGTCAATATTTGTACAAATTCCACTTCACTTTCTGCACCCCTACCTCAGACTTCCATTTCTCCCACTTTCCACTTTGTAAGAGAGAAATAAATTATTCCTTTAGAAGTAGGAATTACCCAGTCTCTACCCTCTGCCCCTAACCTCTTCAGATGAACCAGACATCTGATTCTTTGTCTGCAGGCTTCCCTTGTGGCTCAGTGGTAAAGAATCTGCCTGCCAATGCAGAACATTTGGGTTCAATCCCTGGTTGGAAAGATCACCTGGAGGAGGAAATGGCAAACCTGGTCCAGTATTTTTGCATGGAAAATTCCATGGACAGAGGAGCCTGGTCGATGGACAGAGGGCTAGAGTCGTTAGGGTTGCAAAGAGTCGGACATGACTTGGCAACTGAGTGCACACGCATGCTGCAGGGTGCAAGTCTTAGGTGCCCTGAACTACCCACAATGCTCCTAACCATTTTAACCCGAATTATATCCTAGCCCATACTGGAGCCCATCTTTTTCCCAGAAAGAGGTTTTCCATCTGTGTCGTGAAGTCCACTCGTTATGTCAAGGACTGAAGGGTGCCCTGAGTTGCCTGGACTCACTCTTTAATTTTATCCATCCCTCAGTTCTCCAGGTAAACCTAGAACCTGTTTCTCCAGGTAAACCTAGAACCTGTTTCTCCAGGTAAACCTGGGTCAGAAGCTCGTACTACCTGACTTTCCTTCTGGCCACATGTTCAAGTTGACACTGACATAAAAGACACTATGTCTCGTATGAAAATCACAGTATGTTAGAAACTCGGTTCCTATCACTAAAACTATAAAAAGTTTGCATCTGAGGTGTGATCTGTATAAAGGTAGCTCCTTTGATCTTATCTTTGTTAACAGTCAATCAGCAGTCAACAGAGCAGGGACTAAAAGGGAATCCCACCTTCAAACTTAAAAAAGTAAAATTTTAATTTATCAGCTTTGGTACATCTGTTATTTTTCTTTTTAGCCTTCCAACTGATAGGGATTATGGAACATGAAAATGTCATCACGAGTTAAGTGAGATTGTCATTGTTCCCGGGAATTATCTGTGAGTGCTCTGTATTCTGCTAAATGACATCAGCAGCTGGAACAGTTGTCTGAAGCAATAGGCCTGAGGATGCTCCATAGGCAGTAATGCTCACTGTTCATCAAATGCATACAGCTAGCTTCTGCATCAGTGAAAATTCCTACATCATCTCCTCTTAACATTAAAATAGTTCTGACTACTTGCTATTATTGTGTTCAGTGAGTTAGGGCTACTGCCCACTACATACTATGCAATGTTTTACACTCACTGCAGGAAGGATTACTATGATTCCATGAAAGTCATGGAAAATGAAATAGGAGGTAACTTCTTCAAGGTCACACAGCCAGTGGAGCTGGCACTTTGACCCAGATTGACACACTCACCCAAGCTCTGGCCTCTAGAGGCCTCACTCTAGCCTCTGTGGCTTCAGAAGCTTGATAATTTTATCTTCAATAAAATCAAAATTAATGACAGCCCTGTCCCACCTCCATTTAGAACCTGAATCTTTGACTCAAAACTTCATGCATTTTGAATCTTTTTCCCCAGGGCCTCACTAAACACGTAGCTAGCCATTTATTAAATCACACTTATTCCTGAAATCTCTTCCTTCACTTCTATTCCAGTGAATGACTGTATATAATAAATCTTTATTTTATTTATTAAACAAACACTTACATGTTCAAAACAGGGCTTGGACTTAAAAGTGGGGGAAAATGCAAGACAAATTTTTGCTCTTCATAGCATTATCATTTCATTGGTGGCATTGGTCAAATACCATGTTAAATCATCTTTTATACACTTATCTTGTTATTTTTTATAGTAATTCTATAAATAATGTAATCCTACAAATAATTTAAATTTGTATCAATTTTATGTATGATAAAAGAAACTGGAAGCTCTAATAGCACAGGTTCTCAGACCAAGGCCACAGGCTACCTCTCCTGTGATCAAGGAGCTCTTGAATTTAACCTAGATGAAACACACTCCATATTCTCTAACCCATTATACTGTTTTTCAATTAACTATCCAAAAGGGAAGGACTATGTGAATGTTACAAATAAAATATACCAGGTGTTCAGAAGGCAGAAAAATCAGTTCTAGCTGCATTAGTATCAGAATTCGCATGGAGGGAGAATGATTTCAGGCTGGGTAGGTTTTGGTGGGTGGAGTCTGAGGACGACACACCCCCAGGGACTGGCTGCACCCCAACTAGCAAGTGGTGAGAGGTATGGTGAACACAGGGCTTCCTATGAGAAAGTTATAACCCATAAACCTGCAACAGAAAAGCCAGAATCTGGAGGCAGAGAGTGGCGTGATTTCTAATTCTGCAAGAGCAGCTGGATTTCCTTGGGAGTGGGCACTTCATCTCTCTGACCTTTCAGTTTCCATGTTTGCAAACTGGGCATATTAATAGTAGCCTTACAAAGTTAAGTTTGGGGCTTGGTGGTGAGGAGGAGTCAATTAGATAGCCCTGGACACGTGACAGTTCTTATGAACAAGTCTTTCCTTCTACGTCAAGGAGCCTGGATTCATTGAGTAGGCAGTGGGAATCTATGAACAACAGAGCAACACAGATCTTTGACCTGGTCTCCTTCTCTAAACAAGCATGTGAATCGATGATTACTTTTCCATTAACACAACTTACACTTCCTACAACACAACTCTCCCCTGCTGTAGTTCAGGTCTGCTGGTTTTCCCACTCTGCAGGGAGTGAAGCTGAACTGCTTCTGCTGGGAATGTATGGTTCTGCTCAAGCCCTGTCTCCCGGCTCTCCTGACACTGGCTTTTGGCATCAGCTATATTCATTTGTTCAGAGTCCCCTTAAAGTAAGGTGACCAACTCATCCATTCCCATTTGTCTGGGATTTCTTACATCTAGCACTGAAACTCTTGTCTGTGAACCCCTCTATCCCATGGGAACTGGGCAAGTTGGTCACCCTCTCTCAGAAGCATTCCACTTTCCAAAATTTCCCCATGTTTGACTTTTCCCCTGTGCTGCTTCATGAGACAGGGCACACCTTGCAAGGCTTTATCTGAACACAACACGATAACCATGTGGATCGCCTGGGGTAACTGGAGCAGGTGGCTCTTACAAATCCATCTTACTTGGTCTGATGGATTGGGATCAGATACTGAATGTATTTTTCTTTTAACATTTGCTTGGAAATAAAATTTAAATACAAAAAAGTTGCCAGAATAAGTATAGTACAGTAACCTTTTGGTATCCAATGGGAATTGATTCTAGGGTCACCACAGATACCAAAATTCATGGATGCTGAAGTCCCTAATATAAACATACATGGCACAGTATTTGCCTATAATCTATGTTACATGTACTTCAAATCATCTCTAGATTACTTAAAGTATGTGATAAAATGTAAATGATATGCAAATTCAGTTGACCCTTTTAATAACCACTTCAAGGGCCTGCTTACATAAAGTTTCTTTTCACTAACCACTGTACTATAGAACCACACGCGCCTAGGCTGATTAAAGGTGAAGATGTAGAATGGTGGATACAGGGCTGACTGTAAAGTTATACTTAGATTTACAACTTCAAGGAAGGTCAGTGCCCCTAACCTTGGCATCGTGTAAGAGTCCACTGTAGTTGTTAAAACAATGTAAATGCTACCTAAACGGCTGTAAATAAAATGTAAATGGTTGCCAGTGCAGCAAATTCAAGTCTTCCTTTTTGAAACTTCCTGGAATTCTTCCCCCCTCCAATATTTTCCATCCCCAGTTGGTTGAATCTGTGGATACAGAAACCATACAGATACAGATATGGAAGGCAGACTGTACAAAGAATATTCCTAGACTTTTTACCCAGATTCCCCAGACAAATGTTAATACGTTTTACCCTCTATCATATGTGTTCTCTCTGTCACACAAAATAGTCTTGTAGTAATTTTTTAGACCAGTTCAGGTCTGAAAAATGTGTACCACAGTGTGGTCGTCTAGTGGCTCATGGTAAAGAATCCACCTGCCAACGCAGGATACCTGAGCTCAATCCCTGCATCGCAAAGACTCCCTGGAGAAGGAAATGGCAACCCACTCCAGTATTCTTGCCTGGAGAGTCCCGAGGACAAAGGAGCCTGGTGGGGTACAGTCCATGGGGTCACAGAGAGACAGACATGACTTAGAGACTAAACCACAACAACAACATAATGTAGGCAGATTCCGAGGTGGGAGACATCACTTCTAACCAGAAGGAACTGGCCACAAGCAAAGACTTATTGGGAGGTTAAAAGTTCCAAGTTCTGCTTTAGAAAGATAACAGCGCAAGGGTGTCTAGTATGAGGTCTAGCAAGAAGAAAAATCTGGAAACAGAGAGCCTAATCAGCAGGGAGCCCAGCAGTTTCAGCCCCCAAAACCTTTGCTGATGGACAGGAGCTACTGCTGGGTTGGAGTGAAAATGAAATCGTGTTCTCTTTCTGCCCAACTTAGATAATAATGCCTCACATCTCCTCGACTGTTTGACCTGATTTACAAAGATGACTTTCATCTAAGCTTTTTCCCATTTCTTTTAAGAAACAGACCCATTTCCCACAGCCATTTTCTCACCTTGGCTGTTGAGAAATGGAGTGACAAAGTTAGGGACCATGGAAAGAATTAGGTCCCTGTTACTTTGTGCGACGGACTGGCTTCTTGGCAGAGTGACGTGGGGTGAGTTAAGTGTAACAACCGCAAATATTCATCACTCCTGAAACACTGGAATTCTGCTTTTAATTATCATTGAAATGCCATGGAGGTGCACTGAGCAGTTTTTGATCAGATACAAACTAACACAGTGTATCCAAGTGCTTCAGGGAGAATTTTTTAATTTCACAGTTGATTGAAAAATATACAGTCACAGTATAAAGGAGTAAATTCAACAAGGGCTACCTGGTGCTACGAGAATATACATCAGCAAATGGGAAGAAACACTAGCATCCTTATTGAGAAATTTTAGTCCAAAACAAAACCTGAAGTTCCTCTATCTGATCTGCTAATACAACTTTAAGGATTCACTGTGTGTTTTTTTACTGCTCTCTCTGGACCAAAAAATCAACCTTTCATTTACTTTATTGCTCCCTTGTTAAAAATCTCTTTGGATTTCTTCTCAAATGTATTTCTAACAAATACATCTACAGCTGGTACTTTGGGCTGATAATGTTCTGTTTGCTCCAAGGAAAGAAATTACAGGAGATCTTACTGAGAAAGCGGCAGCGGTGGTTCTAATAAATCCAGGGGCTGTTTCGCTCCAAAAGAAGACATATCAATAGCAGCATGTGTACCCCAATTCTGAGCACTACAAACCAAAAATTCTCTTTAGAAATAAAAAGTACATTAAATAAAATTCTTGGCACCCTGATTATGCCAGAAAGTTGAATACACAAGGCATGCTGAAAGCTATCAGTTCTTTTTGTGCGTAACTTAGTATCTATGGAGCAAATTCTACATCAGGTTTAATTCTAGCACAAAACAGAATGACTTGATTGATATAATGTGAAAGACAAATTGAGGAAATAAATATTTAGAAAGAGGGATATGTCAGGATTTCTTAGATGATGTGAGACTAGACAGATCAAGAATATTTGTGTGTTGTGTATACTGTGTGTATATATTTACACACACATATATATAAATTATAATGTTTACCAAAAGTAGGCAGTGTTGAAAAATAAAAGATTATTTCATGATAAAGTCACATCAACAAAACTCTCATCTCATTATTCTTTAAAAATTGTGCTCTGACTGCTTCATTGTGGCCCTTATCTTCTTTCCTTCAGAAAGGTAAGATTCATGGATTTCAATCTTCCTTCTAAAAGCCAAGAACTAAGCTCCATGTAAATTCCCATGAAGACCATCGAATAATTCCCATGAGTTGCACACAGAATCATTTCTTTAACAATGCAAAGCATTCTGCCTCCTAATTTCCTACTAAGATCTGCAAAACACTTGTTCTTCACATCAAATATGGTCTTAGTAGTTTTCCATTTTATTTTTCCAGAAAACTTTCAGTCAAAAAGAGAGACCTGAGGGTATTTTCTCATCTTGTTACAGACGGTGACAGAACAAAATGTGCATAAATGCCCACACAGGAAAGTTAATAATACTCTATGCAGAGTCTATTTTTAGACTAATAGAACTAGTTTAGGCAAAGCAGATCTGTACTGAGAAAAGATCTTCAAATATTTGATATAATTCTGAATAAACATTTAGAGAAAAGTAACCTTTTCTTTTCTGACATTGGATCTAAAATAATTAAATGAATTAGAAGGCTGAGCCACTTTACAAAAACTTTCTAAATTTGCTTCTGCAGTTAAGTTTATAGAGCTGCATTAAGCACCAGAGCCAAAGCCTTGAAGAAAGAAAATCCACAGCCATCCTAGTAGTACCAAATGGCAGAACAATTGTTTACACTTGTTAATACGGAGACAAAGATCATTTGGGAGGAGATGAGATAACTAGGCCTCTACTGGTTAAAGCTGTATTAAAATGTACTGTTTCCAAAGCCAAGAATTCTCTCACCAGGCTTTTGGCCACTCATAATTTCACCTTACCCAGAAAAGACAAATCTCTCAGTGTGGAGGCAAGGTCATTATTCTGAGTTGATTCAATAAACTGGAATTATACAAGGCCCTTACAAATGTGTAATCTGAAATTACACATGACGCACTGATTTTGTTCACTGGTCGCATTTCTAGCTATCCACAGCCCCCTACCTTTTCTTTTTTTAATATAAAAGGGAAATTTCATGTGCTTTTTTTATTGCTTTTTTCCCCTAAACTTACTTTATATTGGGGTATAGCTGATTAACAATGTTGTTTCATGTGAATGGTGAAGGGATTTAGCCATGCATATACATGTATCCATTCTCCCCCCAAACTCCCCTCCCATCTAGGCTGCCACATAACATTGAGCAGAGTTCCCCGTGCTATACAGTAAATCCTTGTTAGTTATCCATTTTAAATATAGCAGTGTGTACATGCCCATCCCAAATTCCCTAACTATCCCTTTCACCCACCGCCCCCCCACTCCCCCGGCAAGCATTGCTTTTCTTACTTGTAATACAGAACTATAATTATAAATCCCATTGTGCTTCTATGCAAACTACCATGTGTTTCCAGCTTTAATAGAGGAACGCTTTCTTCCAAGAACCTTCCAAAAGCCATCTATATTTTGAGGACTGAATATACGTGACACAGTATCCAGCACCCAGACTCAAGAGATTCTTCCCTTCCCCCAGCAACCACCTGGGTCCTTTGATGTTCTGGGAAGGAACGTACATCAGATCACTTAATACAGTTTATTTGAATGATCTGCACAGATTCCTGCCTTCCTATTAGACTATGTACTTCCTTAGTCATCCTTACGCTTTTCATCTTTTCATTCCCAGGCTCTGGACAGTGCCCCTTAGATACTGTGATCTCAATGTTTAACGCATATATAAGACACAAGCTCTAACTGCACTTCCAAGATATGTACCAAACAAGTATTTGTTTTTAAAGTTTTAATTTTCTCTTTAAAATATTTTACTTGATATATTAGATGGAAATTTTAGATGATGAAGTATTAAAAACTAAAGCCAGTTTTGAGAAAACCACTTTTGAATTCTTAGCACATTAATACTGCACATATATTATACCACATATAATATATACTCATACCATACATATAATTTATTATACATATACACAGAATGCACAGAGACATATGACTCATTTAGTGTGAATATTATCATCCATTTTCTGTATTATTGGTGTGAGATTTGGCCTATTCCTATACAAAATCATTTTCTAAAAGCATGACTGCAAAAGACTAATCTTTTGAAATAAATACATTATTTTAAAAATTCAATCAGCAATTCAACTGAGTCTGTTTTAAAATAAATTGTATAACTAGAATTTATACCTAAAGAGCAGTGGTATCTGATTATCTTTCCCTCTTTGTTTTGACTGATCAGATAATTCTAGTAACTTTTCAAAAATTTAAGTTATGGGGACTTTTCTGGTGGTCCAGTGGCCCAGACTACACATTCCCAAAGCAGGGCACCCAGTTCGATCCCTGATCCGGGAACTAGACCCTGCATGATGCAACTAAGATCCTGCATGTTGCAACTAAAGATCTTATGTGCAGCCAAATAAATAAACAAACATCTTTTTTTTCTAATCGTGTAATGCATTTTTCTGTTGCTTGCTTATATTGTTTTCATCTGAAAAACTGGTCAGTACTTTCTTTCTGTCCCTATTATTATTCACTTTAAAATGCAGTCACTTATTCAGTATCAAAACGTGTACTGAAAACCAACTATTCTCTAAGTATTAGTTTCCAAGTAGATTCGTTCACTTAAGTTACCTCAGATTCTCTCTGCAACAGAGCAAAATGGCATTTAAAGTCCCTGACAGATTAAATCAAATAAACAGACCTTTTAATCACTGAGATTCTTTTGCAGAAATAATATCTTTGCAGGTACTATTTTTGAATGATGTTGTCAGTGGTTTATTATTTCACATTTAGTCATATTAAGTTCATCTGTCTCAGGGCAAAGACTCAATAATTATGAACTATGACTTTTTTTCAGGTTCTTTTCTAATTTGTAGAGGAACAAATATTATAAATATCCAAGAATCACAACACCAGAAGTAAAAACTATCATCTCTGTGCAATGAATGCTGTGAAACTAGGGCCTTGTCATCAATGACTATGTTATTATAAAAATTATGAAAGAAATTGTTTCTTGCTAATACATAATTATTGGTGACTTCCTTGGTGGCTCAGACAGTAACGAAATCTGCCTGCAGTGCAGGAGACCTGGGTTTAATCCCTGGGTTGGGAAGATCCCCAGGAGAAGGGAATGGCAACCCACTCCATATTCTTGCCTGGAGAATTCCATGGATAGGCCATAGGGTTGCAAAGAGTCAGACATTCCTGAGCAACTATCACTTTCAATTCATAATTGTTACTGATATAGGTCTTATTTTTATTTTATTAAGACCTTCCCAGATGCTGCAACTTATGTTTTTGTTTTGATGACCAGAGAATACTATTGGCATTTTAAAATATGGCAGTTTATAAATGAGGTACCAATAAATAAATAAATGAGGTACCACCTCACGCTGGTCAGAATGGCCCTCATTAAAGAGTTGACAATTAGCAAATGTTTCAGAGGCTGTTGAGAAAAGAAAACCTTCCTGCTATTAGTGGGAATGTAAATTGGTGCAGTCACTATGGAAAACAATATGAAGTTTCAAAAAAAAATAAAATAAAATAAAACGGTTCCCATATGATCCAACAATACCACTCTTAGGCATATATACAGACAAAACTATAACTCAAAAAGATATATGCACCCCTAGGTTCACAGAAGCATTATTTATAGTAGCCAAGACGTGGAAACAACCTACATATCCATTGACAAATAAATGGATAAAGAAGATGTGGTGTACACACACACATACACACACACACTGTAGAATGTTAGTCACAAAAAAGGAATGAAATGATGGCATTTGCTGCAACAGGGATGAAAATAGAGGTTATCATACTAAGTGAAGTCATACAGAGAAAGAAAAATATCATATGATATTACTTATACGTGGAATCTAAACTATGACACAAATGAACGTATCACAAAACAGAAATAGACTCACAGATATGGAGAATGGACTTGTGATTGCCAAGGAAGAGGCAGGTGGGGAGAGGGATGGACTGGGAGACTGGGATTAGCAGATGCAAACTATTACATATAGAATAGATAAACAACAAGGTCCTATTGTAGAGCATATATTCAACATCTTGTGATAAACCATAACAGAAAGAACATGAAAAATAATATATATATGTAAGCATAACTGAACCACTTTTCTGTACAGCAGAAAATAATAAAACATTATAAATCAACTATACGTCAATAAACTTAAAAAAATCGTGGTAGTTTACTAGCTTTAACAAAATGATATCATATTTAGGTTGAAAAATTTTAACTTCCATATCAGGTCACCTACAAGATAGACATTGAAAACTATAAAACTTTAACACAAGATATCAAAGAAGATCTAAATAAAGCACAAAAAACATAGTATTATCAAGGTGTCAGTTTTCACCTAACTTGGTCTATAGGTTCAACAGAATCTTAACCAAAACTTTATTTTATGGATACTGACAAACTGGTTCTAAAGTGTATACACAAAAGCTAAGACCCAGAAGAGCCAACATAATGTTCGATGAGAAAAACAAAACTGAAAGAGTGAGTCTACCTGACTCTAGGATTTACAAAGGAACCATAGTGATTAAAACAGTGCAAGATATGTGAAAGATTAGACAGAAAGATTAGATCAACAGAACAGATTAGAGAACCCAGAAACAGACCAACACAAAAACAGTCAACTGATCTTTGACAAAGAGCAAAGGCAATTCAATGAAAAAATGACAGACTTTGCAACAAATGGTACTGGGACAATGAGACATCAACATGCAAAAAAAAAAAAAAAACAACAACAAGGAAACTAGACCTTATAATGTAACAGGAACTCTCATCACTGCTCACAGGAATGCAAAAATGCCGCAGCCGCTATGCAACACCAGCTAGAAATTTCTTACAAAGCTTAACATAAGCTTAGAATACAAGCCAGCAAGGGCACTCCCGGGTATTTATTCAAAGTAGTTGAAAACTTATGTCCTCATAAAAACTTGCACACAAATATTTATAGCAGCTTTATTCACAACTGCCTAAACTGGAAGCAACCAAGATGTTTTTAATAGATGAATGGGTAAACAAATTATGGTGCATTTATGTAATGGAATATCACTCAGCAATATAAGAAATGAGCTATCAAGCTATAGAAAAAGACATTGAGGACCTTACCTATTGCTGAGTGAAAGAAGCCAGTCTTCAAAACCAACTATGGTTCTAATTATTTGCCATTCTGGAAAAGGGAAAACTATGGAAATAATCGAACGAGTCCCGGTTGCCAGGGACTCAAAGGGTCAGGAGGTGGAGGTAAAGAGCAGAAACACAAATAGATTTTTAGGGCAATGAAACTACAGTGTATGATACTGTAATGGTGGATGTATGATATTTTATACTTGTTACAACTCATAAGATGTACAATACAAAGAGTGAGCCCTAACATGAACTATGGAATTTAGTTAATATGTAAATATTGGCTTGTCAATTGTGAAAAAATGTAACACACTAACACAAGATGCTAATAATTATATCAACTATATGAAGAAGGAAGCAGGGTATGTGGGAACTTTCTGAATAATTTTTTTTGTAAATGTGAAAGTGCTTCCAGAAAATAAAATCTATAAAAAAGTAAATACTGTTTCCTGCTTCATATGTAATGAATTTTCAGTGAAACCTTGCCTCCAGATTTGGAGGGAAGAAGAAAGTAAGTTCATATAAGTTCAAAGGGCTGAGATTTTCTTCTCATCCAATAAAGCAAAGTGTTAGTCACTCAGTCATATCTGACTCTTTGTGATTCTATGAACTGTAGCCCTCCAGGATCCTCTGTCCATGGGATTCTCCAGGTAAGAATACTGGAGTGGAAAAAAAAAAAAAAGAATACTGGAGTGGTAGCCATTTCCTACTCCAGGGGATCTTCCCCACCCAGGGACTGAACTCAAGTCTCCTGCATTGGCAGGTGGGTTCTTTACCATCTGAGCCCTCAGAGCCGCCAGGTAAGTGGAGTTAATCTGTTTTCTGAAATAATATGCAATTATTCTTGGAACAGAGAAATTTTATTTGTGAACACTTTCACTTAAAATATTTCAAAGTATAGTAACCTCATATGTGTGATATATATCAAATAAGAAACTAATGACATGAATCTTTTTTTATTAATCTCTAATTTAGAAAGAAAAATTATCTAGAAAGTATGTATTTTATATATATCCTCATCAAGTTATCACAAGTTACAAATTTTCCTTCATGAAGGTGTATTTAAAATTGATGTTTTTTTCCTTTAAAAAACCATTTTGTTATATTTAGCACATCAAAATACATTTCCATAATGACAGATCAGATGACATTTTCCTACAGTCTTACATTTATTTCTATCTTTTAGGACTGCATCATGAATTTTTGATTACTCTATGAGATGGGATAAACCAAGCATATTTCTCCATGCTTTTTTTTTTTTCAACTCAACAATCCATACTAAAGAAACCTTTGTATGAATTTTACTCTAAATAAAGCCTGACTGCTACATGATGAAAACCACAGTGCCTGCGTGTGGTAAGTCGCTTCAGTTGTATCCGACTCTTGGCAACCCTATGGATCGTAGCCCACCAGGCTCTTTTGTCCATGGGACTCTCCAGGCAAGAATACTGGAGTGGGTTGCCATGCTCTTCTCCAGGGGATCTTCCCAATCCAGGGATTGAACCCTAATGTCCTGTGGCTCCTGTTTTGCAGACATATTCTTTATTGTTGGGCCACCAGGGAAGTCCTATTCCAGAGGAGGTTAGGATACCGTTTTATAGTCTCTGCTTCCTCTGGAGCACTTGTCCAAAAGTAAGGATGCAGTGATATGTAGAATTTATCTTTTCCAATGGAAAGTAAGTTCCATGGGTGCACAAGATGTGCATTTATCCTTCAAATCCAGCCCAGGGCCCAGTACCTATATGTCCAAACATATTTCTTGAATGACTCACTCATCAAGAGCAACAAAAAGTAACACAAGAATTCACTGTAAAGATATGATAGAAAGACAGGGATAATCAAATTTAGATAACATAATTAACTAAATGGGGAAAGAATCAATAATACATTTACTTCGGGACACCATGTTTTCCCTGACCACCAAAAAACTCTTTTATATAAAATTTCCTAAGGGTAAGGGAACATGATTCAATTTGTCACAATCAAACACGATCCTCAGAAAAACATTAAAAATACCCCCCAAAATTCTGGGGTGAATGTGTATTCTATTCCAAAGTGCACGATGAGTCCAGTGACTGAGTAAAAGAAAGCTGAGTGAATAAAACAATCATGGATTGTGTAAGTCTATCTTTCAAAGGATGGGGATATTCGAAGCATGTGATTTGATAATGTCTGTAACTTAGTCTTCTCCCCAGAAGAACCAGTCCTTAGAAGTGGTATTGGAATAAAAGGAAGTAATCTAATTCTTAAAAGCAGAAGCTATCACGGGAACATACTGTGATTTTTTTAAAAAATTATATTTATATAGTTTATTTTTATTTATATATATATAATATATAATATATATTATTATATATTACATATATAAATTATTTATATTTATATATAATTTTTAAATTTAAATATTTTAAATTTAAAATATATTATTTATATTTATATAATTATATATATATATAAATAATTTTTAAAATTATACCGTGATAATTTACCCTGAAACCTCAACTAGTCTGAACTCTGCTGTCTGCACTGCTCTTTCAGGCATCCTATTAGAAGGATGAAACAGGAATAGACTTGGTGAAGGTAGAATCTGTTGATCCGTTTCTATTTCTCTGATGTGTAACAATATTATGTTCCTCTGAGAAGAAGAAACATTGAAGCCAAGAGGAGGGGGCCAAGAAAAAACACAGAGAAAGCA
Source organism: Cervus canadensis (assembly GCF_019320065.1). NCBI lineage: Eukaryota > Metazoa > Chordata > Mammalia > Artiodactyla > Cervidae > Cervus > Cervus canadensis. The sequence continues at coordinate 52,743,701 of NC_057408.1, forward strand.
AAATCCAGGCAAAGGGAAGAGTGAGTGTTTCCGTAATGGAAATTACATAGTGGGAATCAAAGGCAACCAGGGTGGCTGCTGCAGATGGAGGGATAACGTGGAAGCTGTGGGCAGATCAAGTCACAGGTTTTAGAGGCTTAAGAGGAATTCAGGTTATAGTTTGGGTAAAGAGTTGACACGAATTGCTGTCAAATTGCAGGTGAGAAAGGAGGTGAAGAGAGGAAACAACTGCTGATTGAAGAAAGGCAGGCACTGATGGCCCAGATCCCAGGACCAGACATCTTACTCCACTCACACTGGAAGCGTGATGGAAAACTACACAGGATGGTAAATTTTCGTGTCTCTCCTTGTGGATGTTCCCTTTCCATTTCTGATGCGATGTATCCTGTTTGCAGGCTGCTCAGGCAGCCATGGAACAGAACCGGAAACCAGGGCCATCACAGACCCCCTCAGAGGAGAGGTATGAGGAGCTGACTATCCCCACGCCCCCTGAGATGACAACGTGGCTCTTCTGAAACAGGCTGCAGCGAAAAGGCTGAGCTGGACACAGGCCTGGCTTGGGTTTCACAACTGGGAAACAGCCAGTGCTGTGGCAAGAATCCATTTTTGATCTCATTTTTTAATGTGCTTTCTTTATATTTTCCAAATTATGCATACATTAGTGAAACTAGGTCAAACGAAATCATCAGCTAAATAGAGTTTATCAATTCACCTTTGCAATTTGTCTTACGCCAATTTAAATGCTCAGGGAAGGCCTGTAGTTGTACTAAAGTGGAGCCAATATCACGACTTTGTGAAATGGCCTCAAACCCACAGCTTTATGGAAAAAAAAGTCAGGCCTTGGACTGACACCAATTTAATCCTGGAATCTATGAAAAATTAATTTAACAACAAATCAAATGAAGCAGCTTTGTGGTTTTTCATTTAAAAAAAGACATGATTTTAGCAATGACTATATATTGTAGGATTTTATAAATGGATGTTTTGATGATGCTTAGAGAAAAAACATGTGTCTTGTTATGTGTTTTATAAATATTGGTTAAATCAAATAATGAATGAGTGTGAGACAGAAAATTAAGAGAAATAAAGCCAAAAGCCAGAGCTTTGAATATTCTTCTCTACATTGGCTTCTTGATTTAAAAAAAAAAAAAAAGAAATTAAGATTTTTTTTCGGATTTGGACCATTTAAAAAAAAATCTTTATTGAATTTGTTACAATGTTACTTCTGTTTTATGGTGGGTTGTTTTGTTTGTTTGTTTTTTGGCTTTTTGGCCACAAAACATGTGGAATCTTAGCTCCCCAGCCAGGGATCGAACATGCACCCTCTGCACTAAAAGGTGAAGTCTGAACCCCTGAACCACCAGGGAAGTCCCTCCTTGACTTTTCTGTTTTTGAGTATATTTTTGAAATCAAGATGAATTAAAAAACACCCCCAGAAATAGAGGATTGTCAATGGCTCAGATTCTAAAGCTCAAGGGAAAAACTGGAAGTTTAACTGAATAGCTTAGGTACAGAAAAGATTAACTTCCAGAAGTTGTTATTTTAAAGATTTTTCTTGGTTTCTCTTTTTCTAATGTTGAAACTAAAGTTGAAATTTTTTATTTATTTATTTTTTTTTAAATTTTTTTATTTTTTTATTTTTTTAATTTTTTTATTAGTTGGAGGCTAATTACTTCACAACATTTCAGTGGGTTTTGTCATACATTGATATGAATCAGCCATAGATTTACACTTATTCCCCATCCCGATCCCCCCTCCCACCTCCCTCTCCACCCGATTCCTCTGGGTCTTCCCAGTGCACCAGGCCCGAGCACTTGTCTCATGCATCCCACCTGGGCTGGTGATCTGTTTCACCATAGATAGTATACATGCTGTTCTTTTGAAACATCCCACCCTCACCTTCTCCCACAGAGTTCAAAAGTCTGTTCTGTATTTCTGTGTCTCTTTTTCTGTTTTGCATATAGGGTTATCGTTACCATCTTTCTAAATTCCATATATATGTGTTAGTATGCTGTAATGTTCTTTATCTTTCTGGCTTACTTCACTCTGTATAAGGGGCTCCAGTTTCATCCATCTCATTAGGACTGATTCAAATGAATTCTTTTTAACGGCTGAGTAATATTCCATGGTGTATATGTACCACAGCTTCCTTATCCATTCATCTGCTGATGGGCATCTAGGTTGCTTCCATGTCCTGGCTATTATAAACAGTGCTGCGATGAACATTGGGGTGCATGTGTCTCTTTCAGATCTGGTTTCCTCAGTGTGTATGCCCAGAAGTGGTATTGCTGGGTCATATGGCAGTTCCCTAAAGACTCTACGAGAAAATTACTAGAACTAATCAATGAATATTTAGTAAAGTTGCAGGATATAAAATTAACACACAGAAATCCCTTGCATTCCTATATACTAACAATGAAAAAACAGAAAGAGAAATTAAGGAAACAATACCATTCACCATTGCAACAAAAAGAATAAAATACTTAGGAGTATATCTACCTAAAGAAACAAAAGACCTATACATAGAAAACTATAAAACACTGATGAAAGAAATCAAAGAGGACACAAACAGATGGAGAAACATACCGTGTTCATGGATTGGAAGAATCAATATTGTCAAAATGGCTATTCTACCCAAAGCAATCTATAGATTCAATGCAATCCCTATCAAGCTACCAACGGTATTTTTCACAGAACTAGAACAAATAATTTCACAATTTGTATGGAAATACAAAAAACCTCGAATAGCCAAAGTAATCTTGAGAAAGAAGAATGGAACTGGAGGAATCAACCTGCCTGACTTCAGACTCTACTACAAAGCCACAGTCATCAAGACAGTATGGTACTGGCACAAAGACAGAAATATAGATCAATGGAACAGAATAGAAAGCCCAGAGATAAATCCACGAACCTATGGACACCTTATCTTTGACAAAGGAGGCAAGGATATACAATGGAAAAAAGACAACCTCTTTAACAAGTGGTGCTGGGAAAACTGGTCAACCACTTGTAAAAGAATGAAACTAGAACACTTTCTAACACCATACACAAAAATAAACTCAAAATGGATTAAAGATCTAAATGTAAGACCAGAAACTATAAAACTCCTAGAGGAGAACATAGGCAAAACACTCTCCGACATAAATCACAGCAAGATCCTCTATGACCCACCTCCCAGAATATTGGAAATAAAAGCAAAACTAAACAAATGGGACCTAATGAAACTTAAAAGCTTTTGCACTACAAAGGAAACTATAAGTAAGGTGAAAAGACAGCCCTCAGATTGGGAGAAAATAATAGCAAATGAAGAAACAGACAAAGGATTAATCTCAAAAATATACAAGCAACTCCTGCAGCTCAATTCCAGAAAAATAAATGACCCAATCAAAAAGTGGGCCAAAGAACTAAACAGACATTTCTCCAAAGAAGACATACAGATGGCTAACAAACACATGAAAAGGTGCTCAACATCACTCATTATTAGAGAAATGCAAATCAAAACCACAATGAGGTACCATTACACACCAGTCAGGATGGCTGCTATCCAAAAGTCTACAAGCAATAAATGCTGGAGAGGCTGTGGAGAAAAGGGAACCCTCTTACACTGTTGGTGGGAATGCAAACTAGTACAGCCACTATGGAAAACAGTGTGGAGATTCCTTAAAAAACTAAAGTTGAAATTTTGAAATGGTTTGTAAGGTTGTTGAAAGATACAGCAATAAAAGGATTAACATGCATATATATCCTTCAAGCTTTAAATCACTAGCTTAGCTACTGGTGAAAAATCTCATCAAGTTTTAATAATAAATTCAAGGCTAAAGATACACTGAAATTGTTTAGAACACCAAGAAAGACTTTATGTTAATAATTATATGTATGCGTTTAAGACAGGTCCTAATGTTTCACTTAATATTTTATAGATTTATAAATTATTTTTGAGTCAAAACCTAGTAAGAACTCTACCTATATAGTTATTAATTCTGCCTTTATATTTTAAAAAATGTTAGTATATTATGTCAGTTTTGAAATGTAGGGATACTTTCTATTATTTAATAGAGTTTATAAGGATTTGTCACTTACAGTAACAAAGCTCATTTGAAGGAAAAAAATAATTGAAATTGTTGTCACTAATGGCTACATTTTCAGAAAAGCAGGAATACAGAATACAGTAAAGTAGAAAATTTTATCATAGACAGTCCAAAGGCACTTGAAGACTACTACGTTAAGCCATTTCCATTCAAGATTCACGAGACATACATTATAAGAGATTATAAAAATCCCTATCAGCTTGATAGGACTTGCAATTAATTAAACACAGAGAATAAGAGGGAGCATGAAGTTACAGAAGATCCCAATGTTTCCAGCCTGGATTACTGATATGACAGTAATGTTTCACATGAGATACAAAACAGAGGAGGGGCAGGGAGAAGAGGGATGATGACTCCACTCATACAGAGTTCAAGAGGTCAGCAGAATATATATAGGACCACTCCAGTGTTCTTGCCTGGAGAATCCCAAGGATGGAGGAGCCTGGTGGGCTGCCGTCTATGGGGTTGCACAGGGTCAGACACGACTGAAGCGACTTAGCAGCAGCAGCAGGATTTCTAGAGGAGAAGGCAATGGCACCCCACTCCAGTACTCTTACCTGGAAAATCCCATGGTCGGAGAAGCCTGGTGGGCTGCAGTCCATGGGGTCGCTAGGAGTTGGACATGACTGAGCGACTTCACTTTCACTTTTCACTTTTCACTTTCATGTATTGGAGAAGGAAATGGAAACCCACTCCAGTGTTCTTGCCTGGAGGATCCCAGGGACAGGGGAGCCTGGTGGTCTGCCGTCTATGGGGTCGCACAGAGTCAGACACGACTGAAGCGACTTAGCAGCAGCAGGATTTCTAGAAGTTAGGATGCAAAGACTTGAAAACTATTTACATTCAGGAGTCAGCTGAAACTCTCGAGTACCGGAGATGAAGTAGGGAGAATACACTGACTGAGATGGGTAGGAAGATAGCGCTGCTTGCCCAGAGCCCCACAGCTGCTTCACTATGTGGGAAACTGAAGTTTTGTGGAGAAAGACACTGACGCAGATTCTTGGACTCCTAAGAGAGGGTTGTGATCTATCTGAGATACACCCTACATCTGGAGACAAGACCAGAACCCAAGGGCATCTCAAATCTGGCTTTTATCAATAAAAGCAATCAACCTCTGTCTCCATAAATGCCCTGACGTTTGCTTCTTTTCCAATACTAAAACAATTAGTGTGCCCCACTAGACTACAGTAGAGATCAAAGAACGTATATGAATAATGCATATTTAAATAACACATCAGACAGATGTCACTCTTTCCAGTCTTTTAAAAACATACTTGGATTGTCACTGATGGTACTATAAAAACTCTAACCTCAAAAGTGAAGTGCCTCAAATTTCATAGGATAAAAGAGTTTTACTCATTGCTAGGGATGTCAGCAAACTGCTCGACTCTGAAGTGACGATGTTTTTGTAAAAGGCTCCAAATTTGTAATTAAAAAAAAAAATTACCTCTTTAACAGAACCACCTGACTTAGGGCAGGATATTTACCGTGTTTGGCCTCAAGCTACAATTCACCTTTCTCCCTGAACTCTTTATACATATCAAATGCTTTGTTACATACTGAAGTTTCTCAAGGATATACTTAAAACCAATTAAGAGACAGTTAGTGTTATCCCCAGAACAAAGGCATCCTCACTTACCGCACTGGAGTGATGGAGTAACAGGCAAACAACACAGTATCTTGGATGGGGCTCAAGAAAAGCAAGCATCGTGGTCAGAGGAGGAACTGGAAACTAAGAGGGAGGGGGTTGCCAAGAGGCAGTCTCCACCCCCACTTGCTCCTCATTTCCAACACATGTGGGCAGAGCTCTGAACAAGGGGCCCCACTTTGCACCTGCCCTGTTCTTATTGGCAGTAAATGGTGATGGGGGTATTTATTAGTGGAAACCAATGCAAAAGCAATTCAAGCCCATGGACAAAGCGCTCAGGGAACAGCATAGAAGCTCTGATTTCCCCTTAAGGAGATCTGGCCTCCTGCCTGCCCTAGAGGCTCACATTTCTGGCTTCTTTTGCTAGCATTCAGACATCTATTCCAGAGTAGGGTAAAGAACGAGTGACTGTCAGCAAGTTAGAATCATGTTTTCATCCATGTTAATGCATTTTAGAAACACTTTAATGTCTATGAAATAGGACGCTTCTTAAAACCAGTGGCATGTCCCAGTTTAAACTTTTTCTTCCCCCCTGAGTCACAGGGTATCTATGGTGTGATTTACACCTGGAATAAGATGTGGCAAATTAAGATAATTAGATAACATATTATAAACTTTCTAATAAGATTAGAAAATAAGATAATTCCTGGGTGGTGCTAGTCAAGAACCCGCTCGCCAATGCAGGAGATATAAGAGATGTGGGCTCGATCCCTGGGTCAGGAAGATACCCTGGAGAAGAGAATGACAACCAACTATTGTGTTCTTGCCTGGGAAATAACATGGACAGAGGAGCCTGGCAGGCTATAGTCCATGGGGTTGAAAAAAGCAGGACACGACTGAGTTTCACTTTTTTTTTTTTTTTTCATTGTATGTATAGACAGTTTTCTACCTTGTGTCTTTACAAGTATTTACTTGTATTTACAAGTATTTTACTTAGTTTTTTTTTTTAGTATTTAAGTATTTACTAAGTAAATACTTATAAGTTTTTACTTAGTGGTATGCAGACTGTTATATGTCACCTTTAAGGGCTGCTCAATAGTTTCTTAAATGAATACTGTACCTTACATGTAATTTTCCCTATCGTTTTCTAGAAGCTATTGGATTGGTCAGAAAGTTCATTTGGGTTTTTCCGTAAGATCAGAAAACCCAAACGAACTTTTGGGAAACCCAATGTAACATTCATGTATTTTGAAATATTTAGACAGAATTTAAGAAACAAGATTTAGGATGTCAATGGGTGCTCATTTTATTATAACTTTTGTATAACAAATATACTTGTATCTGTGTACTATTTATAATAGTGCAGATATTATATGGACTCTAGTTAGCAAAGTTGATTGGTTTCACTTTAATTGTGAGCTTTTTTTAATGGATGAGAAATTAAGCCTAACTTCATTTCTTAATTAAACGTTGAGAACTTTCACAGGTTTTCTGTTTATCAGTTGTCTCTGTTTTGAGTTACTTAGTTTTCTCATTCAAATTGTTATAGTATTTTTGCATAAATATTAAACATTTCAAAGGGGTCAGATTTGTCTTAGGGGAATTCTTTAGGAATAGGTAGAATCTAGTTCCTTTTTTAAGATCTTTAATGTAGAAGTGATTATCAATTAATCAGCTAAAATATACATTGGTTTTGCCACGGATTTTAAAGGCTTCTACTTTGATGCACGTTAAAACTCTCAGGTCTCATGTAATTTAATGAGAATATTTTCATCATTCACGGTGCCCAGAAAATAACCCTATCGTTCCTCTCTTCTTCCTGTTCTGCCTCCCCAACACAAAAGATGAGTCTCTGTCTAAATTAAGGCTGTGTGTAAGGCTCTTGAGAATGCACTGGTGACTAATTGTACATGATACTCTTCTTAAAGAAGTTCACAGGCCAGTGAGGATGCAGAAATATACGCATCTAATTACCACATATCCTGGTACCAGTGAAACACACATGTCTACACAGGGTGCTTTGGAGCAGAAAACAAGGTGCTTTCACAGAATCGGAGGAGGTCCGAAAGGAGTAAAAGAGGAGGAAGCTGGGTTAACATTTAAATTCTTCCTCAGCATTCATTCTTGATAACATTCCCACAAAATCAAGAGACTTAAGATTACTACCATTTCCAGACTTAAGTCAGTCCAGAAATGGTTCCTAACTTCAAATCTGGTTGACTATAGAACTCTTCACAATAAAAATAGGAAGTAACAGAAATCCAGTCATTATGTATTCATTTTCTATAATATTCAACTCTGCTTAATAGCCATAATTCTTTCAACTGTCTGTACAAAATAGTGTCAATGAAACTAGAATAGCCTAAATAGGTACAAAGGAACGAACAGAGTCTTTTAAATCATCATTTATTTTAAATGGTAATAACAGCATCCTCAGAAACATAGCAGATTGCTTTGCTTTCCATAAAATCAGGACAAGAAGAATGCTATTCTCTTCACCCTCCAGTGAGCTCAAAAGGTGGTAATGTTGCCAAGATAATTCAATGAGCAAGAAGTCATTCTCCCAGGAAATTTTGAAAATATCATTAATTCACTTTGAGTTTTTACAATGATTATAAAACATTTATAAGACTGGCTGTATCTAGCAGTTTTAATTGACAGGATTTTTTTTTCCTCTACTGCAGTGCATCACTTTAAAAATATCCTCCCCTCCACTACCCACCTCCCCCACCCCCCATCAATTTCACAATGGAAAATCCAGGCAAAGTGTTTTATTCTTGCTTAACCTTGAAAGATATATGGTGTACTCAATGAAAAAAATCTATCATTTAATTAGCTTTTAGAGATTTGACATCAAGCAGGAACACTTCTGAAATACAGACAAAGGAAGCAGCAAAATAATTCAGTTTGGAACTGTAAAGGAAAATGTTAGATGTTCTATGAAGGTCAAAGTCAACTCATTCCCTTAAATTCCTCCAAAAGACTTCTATGCACAGAGTAGGCAGTGGTGATCACTGGGGTGCTGCTCTTCCCACTTTATTTTCATTGTTCCTTTTCATAATTCATTTCAAATTTAGCTTGAATCTTTTTTCCCTTGCAATATACTTAGTTATCTATCTATCATAGGTAATAATTTTGAAACCGACTGTCTAATTGACTACTTAAGCAGAAAATTAAATTTGGATAACAGCTAAGGAAATAAATAACTGCCGTTCAGTAGTTGAATGCTTTATTAAGGGATATACATATTTTAATGGGAGCCCTGAAAAAAGAAGTCAATGGATGCCTGAGGAGATGGAAGAAGGTTTTCCAGGAGTCACATTTAAGCATTCTTTCAGGATTTATAGGTGCTCACAGAAGGTTAAGAGAAAGAATGTACCAGATAAAAACACACACAAATCAAGGCACACACAGAACGAGTCAGAACGTGAGGTCCTTTTGGAACTTTGAGGAGAAAAGAAACTGTGCAAGTCTACAGCATATGTACCAAATGGGTGAGATAGAGGAAAGCTGTGGGTAGTCCAGGAAGGATCTTACACACCATGCCAATAATTCTGGAGTCTATCCCTTCAACTTTCATTCTCCAATATGACAGCCACTGTCTACCTATGGTTCTTTAAATTTAAATTAAAATAAACCCAAGCAACATTTCAATTCCTCAGTTGCCCTAGCCACATTTCAAATGCTCAATCACAATGTGTAACTAGCGGCTACCATATTAGACAGAAGGATATAGAAGGTTTACCACTGAAAGTTCTATTGGACAGTGATGTCTTCAGTTCAGTTGCTCAGTCTTGTCCGACTCTTTGTGACCCCATGAACCGCAGCATGCCAGGCCTCCCTGTCCATCACCAACTCCCGAAGTTTACCCAGACTCACGGCCATTTACTCAGTGATGCCATCCAACCATCTCATCCTCTGCCATCCTCTTCTCCTCCTGCCCTCAATCCTTCCCAGCATCAGGGTCTTTTCAAATCAGTCAGTTCTTCGCATTAGGTGGCCAAAGTATTGGAGTTTCAGCTTCAACATCAGTCCCTCTAATGAACACCCAGGATGGATCTCCTTTAGGATGGACTGGTTGGATCTCCTTGCTGTACACAGGACTCTCAAGAGTCTTTTTCCAACACCACAGTTCAAAAGCATCAATTCCTCAGTGCTCAGCTTTCTTTATAGTCCAACTCTCACATCCAGACATGACTACTGGAAAAACCATAGCCTTGAGTAGACGGACCTTTGTTGACAAAGTAGTCTCTGCCTTTTAATATGCTGTCTATGTTGGTCATAATTTTCCTTCCAAGGAGTAAGTGTCTTAGTTTCATGGCTGCAATCACCACCTGCAGTGATTTTGGAGACCCCAAAAATAAAGTCAGCCACTGTTTCCCCATCTATTTGCCATGAAGTGATGGAACTGGATGCCATGATCTTAGTTTTCTGAATGTTGAGCTTTAAGCCAACTCTCCTCTTTCACTTTCATCAAGAGGCCCTTTAGTTCTTCTTCAGTTTCTGCCATAAGGGTGGTGTCATCTGCATATCTGAGGTTATTGATATTCCTCCCCGCAATCTTGATTCCAGCCTGTGCTTCTTCCAGCCCAGCATTTCTCATGATGCATTCTGTACATAAGTTAAAAAAGCAGGGTGACAATATACAGCCTTGATGTACTCATTTTCCTATTTGGAGCAACAGTCTGTTGCTCCATGTCCAGTTCTAACTGTTGCTACCTGACCTGCATACAGGTTTCTCAAGAGGCAGGTCAGGTTGTCTGGTATTCCCATCTCTTTCATGTTCAAGCTGGTTTTAGAAAAGGCAGAGGCATGAGAGATCAAATTGCCAACATCCACTGGATCATAGAAAAAGCAAAAGAGTTCCAGAAAAACATCTATTTCTGCTTTATTGACTATGCCAAAGCCTTTGACTGTGTGGATCACAATAAACTGGAATATTCTGAAAGAGATGAGTGATTTCTTAGAAGAGGATAAAGTGAAAGTGTTAGTCGCTTAGCAGTGTCTGATTCTTTGCAACCCCCATGGACTGTAGCTGCTGTCAATGGAATTCTCCAGGCCAGAATACTGGAGTGGGCAGCCATCCCCTTCTCCAAGGGATTTCCTCAACCTAGGGATCAAAAATCTCTACTGCACTGAGATTCTTTACAGTCAGAGCCACCAAGGAAGCCCAGAATAGGAGAAATCACATCCAACTGCTAATTTCAAAGCAAGAAATTGACCTGATTAAAACTTTGCTTGATTAAAAAAGGTAACTCATAGAGTGTGAATGATCAGCATAGAGGGTCAAGAGAAGGAAGTTGTGTATGACTGAAATCCAACTGTAGTTGTGGGAAAGTGGAGGGAAGTCACCTATTTCAGAAGATTTGGAGGGGCAGAACCAAGAGGACCATGCAGAGTTTTTAGTGAAGATGACTGGGAGGAAGGTGATGCCTCAACAGGAAGATGTCAGAGGAATGTAGTATGCTAGAGAGTAATGAGAGTTAATTTTTCGACCTATTGAGATGTAGATGCCTGGACCTTAGGGGGTTTGGGCCAATAGGTCTCAAAAGTACTATGGTACCCTTTAGCCTTTACAGTGGAATTGCTTTCCCAACGACCTATAACAAGCAATATCTGCCACTAAGATTTCCTGTACAGGCTGTCTCCACCTGCACTGCTGTGATAGGAAGTTCACATATAAATTGTGTGTTTGGAACAGAGAACCTAATTTTCATGGAAAAATATTACAAATTATAATTAAGTCTCCAAGCCAACGCAGACAAGCAAAGTTGAGACACAGTGTACCTGAAATACCATATATTTGCATGAAATCATAGAAAAGAGCATATGGAATCATAGCTTGTTTTCCTTTATGTTCATGGAAATACATTTTGCACCAATGCAAAAACAGTTTCCTCAGCTTGACTAATTGAATGCTGGGGTCTTAGTCACAGGTGGAGCTGGAAGCACATTTGGGCCTGTTTCCATTACACCAGTAACATAATACAGTACTGGCATTTAGGAGGAATGGGACAATAAGAGAAAACATGTTGATTGCCACAAACTTTAAACTCCAAATAACAAAGGTGGTCCCCTTGGGACCCAAGGACCAACTGGGTGGGGGTGTGAGACAGAGAAAGAGAGAGGGAGAAACAAGTAGGAAAGACAGAGAGAGAGAGAAGAAGGGAGGGAGGGATGATGAGAGTTGTGAGAACAGGCGTCCCCTCGGGTGGCAGGTAAAATGGTGGTTACCATAGGCAGAGAGGAGAAAGATCCCACAGACCACACAGCAGCTGTGGGTTGTGATTAAGATGCCCAGTAGTGGGAAGAGAAGAACAGCAATTCTCCTCAGGTGACAAAAATCTGAGGAAAGGAAAAAAAAAAAAAGCTGCCCCCCCTCCCCATAAAACTACCATATGACCCAGCAAGCCCGCCACTGGGCATATACCCTAAGAAAACCATAACTCAAAAAAGATACATGTACCCCCGAGTTGACAGCAGCACGGCTTACAATAGCCGGGACATAGAAGCAACCTAAACGTCCATCTACAGATGAACGGGTAAAGAAGATGTGGTATGTATACACAATGGAATATTATTCAACCATAAATAGGAATGAAATTGGGTCAATTGCAGTGATATGGATGACCCTAGAGCCTGTTATACAGAGTCAAGTAAGTCAGAAAGAGAAAAACAAATATTGCATATCTAGGCATATATATGGAATTTGGGAAAATGGTATAGATGAACCAATTTTCAGGACAGGGATAGAGGGAGATGTAGAGAATGGACTCGTGGACACAGTGGAGGAGGAGAGGGTAGGATGATTTGAGAGAGCAGTACTGCCATATATACACTTGCGGCGGTGGTTTAGTCACTCAGTCATGTCCAAACTCTTTGCAACCCCATGGCATGTAGCCTGCCAGGTTTCTCTGTCCATGGGATTTCCCAAGAAAGAATACTGGTGAGGGTTGCCATTTCTTTCTCCAGGGGATCTTCCCAACCCAGGAATTGAACCCAGTCTTCTGCATTGCAGGCAGATTCTTTACGGACTGAGCCTCCAGCGAAGTCCCATATATACACTACAGTGTGTAAAATAGATAGCTAGTGGGAAGCTGCTATATAGCACAGAGGCTCAGCGCAGTGTGCTGTGATGACCTAGAGGGGTAGGAGGGAGGCTCCCAAGGGGGCAGACATATGTATATGCAGAGCTGATTCATGCTGTTGTATACCAGAGATGAACACAGCATTCTAAGGCTATTACATTCCAATTAAAAAATAAAAAACTCAAAAAAAACGATTAATGACTAGGAAATGTGAAGATGTAGAAACAAAGAACAGCTGTTGGCTAGGAAGCTGGTAACAATTTAGTCTATAAACAGCAGAATCACCAAGCTCCCAGTTCCCTGAAAGCCATGAAGAACTGACACACATTCCTAAGTCTTTTTTACAGGAAGCAGACTGCCACCAGATGAAAACTGCTGACCACAGAACACAGACCCTAGACTGGTTGAAACTAGAGGCTGATGATCTTGAAACTTCATCTTGATGCCAATCAATCCAGATTGTCCACGAGCTGATCACACACTCAGCAGCCCCCTCCCTAACATTGCTTTCAAAACCTCTCCCCAGAAAGTCATCTAAGAATCTGGGTCTTTTCAACCTGAACTGCCCCTTCTCCTTGCTTGGTGCCCTGCAATCGACACTGCATTTTCCTTCACCACAGCCAGATGTCAGCAGACGGGCTTTACTGCACATGAAAGCGCAGACCTGACTTTGGTTCAGTAACAGGTGGAAGCAGAGTGTGCAAACACACATTTCTAATTTCAATGCCATCTGTGATAAATTCAGCATTGATTTATAGCATGCAATGAGTAGAGGAAAGCCCTATATACCTTCATACCCCTGAATCCACCTACTCTAATACAAATGCAAATCACAATCTCATAAATGTTGACCACTGGATGGCTAAGCTAGTTATTAATTTAGCCAGGAGACTGGAATTAATTAACCTTAGCAGTGAACTGCATTTTGACCTTGGTCTAATCAGGCCAATTTTCCACTCTGGAGAATATGATTAATTATCTGGTTCATTCAGGGAAGGAACCCCAACAGAACAAAACATACAAACACACACCAGAATTTTTACTTTGTTAGGATTATAATGCAATTATTGATAGTGTCTTTCCTTTGATAAGAAAATGCACAATAAAATAAACACTTTAGACTTATAAACAGTTAAGGAAAGGAAAGTTCAGGCTACTTTATAAGGAAAGCTGTGATTTATTTCACTCTAATATCAGATGCATTCTTTCCATTATCTTTATTTCATTGTATTTTGCACCAGCCACATTTTATGTAGACTTCTCAGGTGGTGCAGTAGTAAAGAAACCATCTGCCAATGCAGAAGATGGGGCTTCAGTCCCTAGGTTGGGAAGATTCTCTAGAGAAGGAAATGGCAACCCACTCCAGTGTTCTTGCCTGGAAGATTCCATGGAGAGAGGAACCTGGCAGGCTACAGTTCATAGGTCACAAAGACTGAGGTAACATGAGTGAGTGACTCAACACACACATACCATTTATGTAAGGTGCAAGATAATTCTGTGCTATTCATATCCTATTATGTCTAATAGAGAATATGATAAACTCTTCTAAAATACTTAAAAATTATGCCATATATAAAAATTATTTTTGTTGTAGACTTTAACACCCATGATTTTTAAAAAACTTAAATGTTATGAAACACAAGGATATTATTTAGATGTACATCAACAGAGAGATCATGATGAAATATCTTAAAATAAAGCCTAGGTAGGACAAAACACTATTTTATGTAGCATTTATGCTGCTAACAATGACCTATGTCAATATTGAAAGAAAAATTCACACAACTTCTAGGACTGTCAAGAGAAAGTGTGAACATATGAACAGATGCTGAAAGGGATACACAGAGTCTCATTCTTCGTACATTCATAAGATCCAGGTTTCCAACAGCTACACTGTGTGCTTTTATTAAATTGACTGACCAAATAAGCCTGCAAAGTAAATACTCTTGGAAGTAAAGCCACCATTCTGCTACTTTGGTTAGTATTTCTGGTTCTACGTGGCAAGTAAAAGGCACATTTTCCTGCCCCGCCCTATCATTAAAACAGATTGGCTCACTTACTAGCCAAAAGTGACCAGGCTCAGCTTTAATCTAGAGCATCCTTTCTCTGCCAAGGACGTTGGCAGGTATTAAACACACAAATAATGGCTTGATATGTTTTTAAAAAAAGCTCTAATGCAGTTTCCACAGCAAAGGTAAAACATCACGTTGCTGGCAGGGCAGCCTCTCTGCAGGTCAGTGTAGCTTTTCTTCGCCAAGCATGTGAGTAGGAATTGGTTTTGGAAGGAGGAAGGACATTGGGAATTCACTGGACCGAGTCAGGTTTATACCAAAGAAGGAGAGCCAAAAAGGAATATGCCTGGAGCAACTTTAGAACATGCTGCTTCCTGCAAATTCACTGCCTCTTACCAACTGATGGTAAGTTAGCTGTGCTCTCTTTCTCTTTTCTTCCTTATTATCTTTTATCCATATTCACGAACTGTTTAAAGAGTATTTCAGATGCTTAGGAGAGACATGTGCATGTCATACACAAACATCTCTAGACACATTCACATTTATTTTGCTAAACATTAAAAAATGTATCATAGCTTAAAATACACTGAATAAAATTAATGAGTGTGCTGGTGTACCTTGCCTCTGTCATTGGAAGATTTGGTTTTTGAGACAAGTACAAAACACTTAAGAGGAGGTAACAGCTATCTGATTCTTCCAAATAGTGGGTTAAGGAATTGGATGAGTATTGATTTTCAATATTGATAGACTATAGCTGGAGCAGTTCAAGGTTTATAGAAAAATTCAACAGAAAGTATAGAAAGTCCCCTTCTCATCCTCCGTGGTTTCCCCTATAATTAACATCTCCCATTAGTATGGTCCATTTGTTACAACTGATGAACCAACACTGACGCGTTATTAATCGCCAACGTCTATAGCTTGCATTAAGGTTCATTCTTTATGTTGTACAGTCTATGGGTTTTCACAAATGTCTAACGACATGCATCCCCCATCACAGTATCACGCAGAATAGTTTCAGTGCCCTGTCTTACTCATTCCCTCTTCGCTCTCCAGGAATTTCTGGGAACCAGTGATCTTTTTACTATCCCCTTAGTTTTACCTTCTCCAGAGCATCATTTACAGTTGGCCTTTGAACCACATGGGTTTGAACTGCATTAGTTCAGTCGCTCAGTCATGTCCAACTCTTCACGATCCTATGAACTGCAGCACACCAGGCTTTCCTGTCCATCACTAACTCCTGGAGCTTGCTCAAACTCATGTCTATCTGAGTCGGGGATGCCATCCAACCATCTCAGCCTCTGTCATCCCCTTCTCTTCCTGCCCTCAATCTTTCCCAGCATCATGGGCTTTTCCAATGAGTCAGTTCTTCGCATCAAGTGGCCAAAGTATTGGAGCTTCAGCATCACTCCTTCCAGTGAATATTCAGGACTGATTTCCTTTAGGATTGACTAGTTGGATTTCCTGGCAGTTCAAGGGGCTCTCAAACACCACAGTTCAAAAGCATCAATTCTTCTCAGTGCTCAGCTTTCTTTATAGTCCAAATATCACATCCATACATGACTACTGGAAAAACCGTAGCCTTGACTGGATGGACCTTTGTTGGCAAAGTAATGTCTCTGCTTTTTAATATGCTGTCTAGGCTGGTCATAACTTTTCTTCCAAGGAGCAAGCGTCTTTTAATTTCACGGCTGCAATCACCATCTGCAGTGATTTTGGAGCCCAAGAAAATAAAGTCTGTCACTGTTTCCATTGTTTCCCCATCTATTTGCCACGAAGTGATGGGACCGGATGGCATGATCTTCATTTTCTGAATGTTGAATTTTAAGCCAGCTGTTTTACTCTCCTCTTTCACTTTCATCAAGAGGCTCTCTAGTTTCTCTTCGCTTTCTGCCACAAGGGTGGTGTCATCTGCATATCTGAGATTATTGATATTTCTCCCAGCAATCTTGATTCTAGCTTGTGTTTCATCCAGCCTGGCATTTCTCATGATGTACTCTTGATATAAGTTAAATAAGCAGGGTGACAATATAGAACCTTGATGTACTCCCTTCCCAATTTGGAACCAGTCCATTGTTCCATGTCTGATTCTAACTGTTGTTTCTTGACCTGCATATGGACTTCTCAGGAGGCAGGGAAGGTGGTCTGGTATTCCCATCTCTTTAAGAATTTTCCACAGTTTGTTGTAATCCATAGTCAAAGGCTTTAGCGTAGTCAATAAAGCAGATATTTTCTAGAACTCTCTTGCTTTTTTCAACAGCAGATCTTGAACTGCAAAGGTTGTCTAATAACCATGTTTTTTTCAAAAGTAAATACTACACCACTATACAACCTGCTATTGGGTGGATCCATGGATGTGGAACTGCAGATTCAGGGGGAAGAATCATATATATGAAGGACTAACTATAAGTTATACTCAGATTTTTGACTGTAAAGAAGGTCAGCAACCTTAACCCCTGCTTCATTCAAGGGCCAACTATAATTGAAATTATATAATATGTAACCTTTTCAAACTGGCTTCTTTTACTTAATAATATGCAATTAATGTTCCTCTATGTCTTCTCATGGCTTAATAGCTATTTTCAGTAGTGATTATTATTTTATTGCCTGGATATTCTATCATTTATTTATGCATTCACTACTCAAGGATATTTTGGTTGCTTCCAAGTTTTGGCAATTGTGAACAAAGCTGCTATAAACATCTGTGGGCACGTTTTTGTGTGGATGTTGGTTTTCTACTCATTTGGGTATATACTAAGGAGCCCAATTACTGGATCATATGCTAAAATATATATATTTTTTATTCAAAACTGCCCAATCACCTTTCAAGGTGGCTATACCATTTTGCATTCCTACTAGCAATAAATGTTGTTCATATTATTCCTCACCAGCAGTTGGTGTTGCCTGTGTTCTGAATTTTGGCCATTCTAAGATATAGTGGTAACTGTTGTTTTAATTTGCATTTCCCTAAGGGATGATGATGGGTTTCCATGGTGGCTCAGTGGAAGAACCCACCTGTAAATGCAGGAGATATGGATTCAATACCTGAGTCTGGGAAGATCCCATGGAGAAGGAAATGGCAACTCACTTCAATATTCTTGCCTGGAGAATTCCATGGACAGAGGAGCCTGGTGGGCTACAGTCTATGGGTCACAAAGAATCGGACACAACTTAGTGACTAAACAACAACAAAGCATGATACAAGACATGGAGCATCTTTTTATATGATTATTTGCCATTTGTATATATTCTTTCCTGCAGTATCTGTTCTAGTCGTTTGCTCATTTTTTAATTCAGATTGTGTGGGTTTTAAGAGTTCTTTGTATATTTTGTATATAACAGTCCTTTATTAGATATGTCTTTTGCAAATATTTTCCCTCAGTCTGTGGCTTTTCCTCTCTTGATAGTGTCTTCAACAGAGCAGATGTTTTTCATTTTAGTAAATCCCAACTTAATATTTTCTTTCATAGACGGTGCTTTTGGTACTGCATCTAAAAAATCATCATCAAACCCAAGGTCATCTAGCTTACTCTCTTGTTAATTTCTAGAAGTGTTAGAGTTTTGTGATTTACATTTTTCTCTACGATCCATTTTTTTGTGTGTGAAAAGTGTAAGGTCTGTATAGATTATTATTTTTGTATATGCATGTCCAATTGTTAAGATAGCACTTGTTGAAAAGTCAGTTCTGCCTCCACTGAATTGCCTTTTATTGCTTGTAAAATGTCAGCTGATTATAAATGGATAAATCTATTTCTGGACTCTCTATTTTATTCCATTGATGTATTATTTCTATCCTTTTACCACCACTATACCATCTCACTTACTATAGCTTTATATTAAGTTTTGAGGTCAAGCAGTATTAATTTGTTAGTTCTCTGGCTTTGTTCTTTTTCTTTAGTATCATATTGGCTATTCTTGACCTTTTGCCTTTCCATGCATACTTTATAATCAGTTGGTAGATGGCCCCCAAAAAACTTGCTGGGAAAATTTATTTGGATTCTGTTAAATCATCTGACCAAATTAGGAAGGAATGAAATCTTAACCACAGAGACTCTGCCTATCCATGGACATGGGATACCCATCTATTTAGACCTTTGATTTCTTTCATCAGGGTTTATAGTTTTCCTCATACAGATTCTGAACATGCTTTTTGGATTTATATCTAAGTATTTTAAGTTTTCTGGTGCTAATTTAAATGCTACCGTATTTTAAGTTTCAAATTCCAACTGTTCATTGCTGGTATATTAAAAAGATGACCTTTGTATACTACTATTATATCTTGTAACCTTGATATAATTGCTTATTAGTTCCACTAGTGCTTTTGTCAATTCTTTGTGTGGTTTTCTGCATAGACAATCATGCCATCTGTGAAGAGACAGCTTTATTTCATCTTTCTCAATTTGTATGAGTTTTATTTCCTTTTCAGTCTTATTTCATTAGCAGGGACTTCCAGCACAGTGTTGAACAGGAGTGGTGGAGATTACTGGTTTGGTCTCAGTCTTAAGGATAAAAGCTTCTGGTTTCTCACCATTAAGTATAATGTTAGCTGTGGGGAGTCTGCAGAGGTTCTTTACCAAGTTGAAGAATTTCTCTATATTCCTAGCTTGCTGATAGTTTTCTTTATCATGAATGGGTGTTGGGTTTTGTCAGGTGCTTTTTCTGAAGATTAGATTTTTTTGTTCTCTATCTACAATTACTCCTCCTAGTTTCTTGGGGGAAAAGAACTATTCATTGAAAAGCATGATATTTTGGAAGGCCAGTATGTCTCTCTTCTTGTCACCAGAAGCTAAAGATAACCAGATCACTCTTTATTCATCAAAGCTGCTGTCACCAGCACACAGGCTCTCTCCTATGACAATGGATGTCTTCAGAACACAGTGGGTAAACCATCCAACATCATAGTCTCTTAATCCACCTACTTCCTCACATTCCAAAACTTGCCACCACCCTTAACTCCTCAAACCCCAAATGAATGACTGTAAGCCACTCACTTCCTACACCTCCTCTCTGAGTTTATACGTTGGATAACATCTACTGCTCCCTCATCATCATTCTCCAGTTTGATCTGCCTTCATCTCAGTGCATCAGATCTTTTGTATCTTGGCTGCACTCTTTTCAGCTAAGATTTCATGGGTCATAATTTCAATTACACTCTTGCCAAGAACTTAATATCCTTTGCCCTTCTTATTTCTTCACTTCCATCTGGCAAGACCCCAACTGGATGAATACAATTCAACTGCTTTATTCTGCCTGCACCTGAGCAAATACAGCAAGAGAAAAACACAAGAGGGTAGATGATGACACTATAAATTTATAATCAGAAAAATCAAATTTATTCTCAGGACCGTTTAACAATTTGAGTATATCTTTTGTTCCATTCTCTCTACTCTTCTCCACAGTGAGTATTTCAAAACTTCTCCACTTTCCTCGATGTAGGACACCTTCCTTAATTCCCTCCATTGTCCTGTTCTATTTCTTGTATTCTACTTCACAAAGCAAAGAGAAAATCTCATATATATTGGAATTCTATCTAGCACCCTCTAAAAAACCTACAAATCTATTTAGAGGAGTTCTTATCCCTTTTTAAAATTTTATTTCATTAGTGAGGGAGAAACTTCTACCTAGGGCCAGGGCCACCCTTCATAAATTGGATCCTATTTCTTAGAAACCTCAAAATACCAACCAGGCCCTGTTTTCCCAATACAGTCAATAATTCTCTTAGAGCTAGATTCATTCCCATGGCAATTAAGCACTATTAATTATCTCTGATAAAAAATCTCTCAATCATATGGTCTCTCATTTCCCACTGTCCTCACTTACAATAAAAATAGTGAAAAAACTTTCTATACATGTGAGATCTTAACCATATTAGATTACATATTTACTTAAATATTCTCTCCCCATTCACATTAAGTCTGGCCATGTGACTTTCTTTAGTTAATGAAACTATATGTGAACATGGGGCTTCCCTGGTGGCTCAGATGGTAAAGAGTCTGCCTGTGATGCCAGAGACCTGGGTTCGATCCATGGATTGGGAAGATCCCCTGGAGAAGGCAATGGCAATCCACTCCCAGTATTCTTGCCTGGAAAATCCTATGGATGGAGGAGTCTGGCAGGCTATATATAGTCCATGGGTCGCAAAGAGTTGGACACAACTGAGTGACTAACACTTTCACTTTTCCTTTCACTTTTATGTGAATGTGATAGGTGACACTTTCAAGAAGCAGCTTCTACAACAATTTCATGGTCCTGTCACTTTCTTTATTTTCCCCACTATGAGACCAACAATGTCCCTGATAATAGCTGCCACTTCCTACTAGTTCTAAATGATTCAAGACATCAGCAGAGTTGATGTGAACCCACAGTGGATTAACAGTTGAGCAGCAAATCAACCTTTGCCATCTCGTGCACATTGAAATTTCAAGATTGCTTTTTATTGCCTCAAACATTAGCCCACACTGCTTTGCATAAGACATCATGCCTCCATTTTCTCGCTCTCCCTTACTCTTCAATCCACTGTAGTCTGATTTCAGGGCCATCTTATTTAAACAGTGTACTATAATCTGCGAACACAGACATTGCTGTTTTCTCCCTAATTCCCTGTTACTTCCTCTCAGTCTTCATTTCCCATTTCCTTGGCCAGTGAACAGTGTAATTTCTCAAGATCTATCCTAAGACTTCATCTCTTCTCGCTCTACATAATGATTTTATACTATTTTCTTCCTTTACCTATATGATGTCCAAACTTAGCATGTTCAATCCAAATTTCTCTGAGTTTATATATATACACACACACATACATACATACATATATATATTATCCACTTTGTACCTCCACTTAAAAACTTTCAAGATGCATCATATTCAATATACCCAAAACCAGCTTTGTTTCTAGTATTTATTTCATTTTCTCTCATTTCTTCACAAGCTTCATGACACAGAGCCCATGTCTGTTTTTGACTGTTACAGTGAGTACCTTTGAGAAGGTACAAAAATTCCTAGCATGATAAAACAACAACAACAACAACAATTACTCACAGGGTGAAACTGCAGAGTAAGATACAATTTGAAAAGTGAAGAGGGGGTCTCTTTCAGCCATCTTGGACCCTGTGAAGGCCTGCTGGGAACGGGACTTCTAAAACGACAAATATGTCTGGAAGGCTGTGGTCCAAGGCCATTTTTGCTGGCTATAAACGGGGTCTACGGAACCAAAGGGAACACACTGCTCTCCTGAAGATTGAAGGTGTATATGCTCGAGATGAAACTGAATTCTATCTAGGCAAGAGATGTGCTTATGTGTACAAAGCAAAGAACAACACAGTAACTCCTGGTGGAAAACCTAACAAAACCAGAGTAATCTGGGGAAAGATAACTCGAGCTCATGGAAACAGTGGCATGGTTCGTACCAAATTCCGAAGTAACCTTCCTGCTAAGGCCATTGGACACAGAATCCGTGTGATGCTGTACCCTTCGAGGATTTAAACTTCTTGAAAATAAATAAAAGTGTGGATTTGTAAAAAAAAAAAAAAAAGAAAGAAAAGTGAAGAGGGAAGGTGTCTGTCATTAGAGGATTGACTATAAACAGCTGATTTCTGAGAAATAACAGTGAGAGCCAAAAGTTAGCTGAATTATAAATTTAAAGGGCTACAAGAACACACTCTCAACCTAGTGTTGTATAACCAGTGAAAATATCTTTCAAGAACAAAACAGAATTAGGTACTTATTCATATGAAATAAAAATTAAAGAGGATGTAGTGCCAGTGGCTACTCTCTAAAGGTAATTTAAAAAGATAGATTTTATGCAGAAGAAAAATGATGCCAGATGGAATCTGAGATGTAAAAATAATGTGGGATAGGAAAGTGGCAAATATGTGGGTAAATCTACACAAACATTTACTGAAAAAAACCATAATGTCTACTATGGAGAAGTTAAAATATAGGAGGCAAAATAAAAGGACATAATTCAAAGTCAAAGGCTTTGGTATAGTCAATAAAGCAGAAGTAGATGTTTTTCTGGAACTCTTGCTTTTTTGATGATCCAAAGGATGTTGGCAATTTGATCTCTGGTTCCTCTGCCCCTTTTTTTTTTTCTATTTATTTATTTATTTTTTTTTTTTTCCCAGTGGGTTTTGTCATACATTGATATGAATCAGCCATGGATTTACATGTATTCCCAATCCCGATCCCCCCTCCCACCTCCCTCTCCACCCGATTCCTCTGGGTCTTCCCAGTGCACCAGGCCAGAGCACTTGTCTCATGCATCCCACCTGGGCTGGTGATCTGTTTCACCATAGATAGTATACATGCTGTTCTTTTGAAATATCCCACCCCCACATTCTCCCACAGAGTTCAAAAGTCTGTTCTGTATTCTGTGTCTCTTTTTCTGTTTTGCATATAGGGTTATCGTTACCATCTTTCTAAATTCCATATATATGTGTTAGTATGCTGTAATATTCTTTATCTTTCTGGCTTACTTCACTCTGTATAAGGGGCTCCAGTTTCATCCATCTCATGAGGACTGGTTCACAGAAGAATCTTTTAATGCTGAGTAATATTCCATGGTGTATATGTACCACAGCTTCCTTATCCATTCGTCTGCTGATGGGCATCTAGGTTGCTTCCATGTCCTGGCTATTATAAACAGTGCTGCGATGAACATTGGGGTGCACGTGTCTCTTTCAGATCTGGTTTCCTCAGTGTGTATTCCCAGAAGTGGTATTGCTGGGTCATATGGCAGTTCTATTTCCAGTTTTTTAAGAAATCTCCACACTGTTCTCCATAGTGGCTGTACTAGTTTGCATTCCCACCAACGGTGTAAGAGGGTTCCCTTTTCTCCACACCCTCTCCAGCATTTATTGCTTGAAGACTTTTGGATAGCAGCCATCCTGACTGGCGTGTAATGGTACCTCATTGTGGTTTTGATTTGCTGACATGCAGGATCTTAGTTCCCAGACCAGGGACTGAACCCATACACCCTGCAGTGGAAGCTCAGAGTCTTAACCACTGGACCGCCCAGGGAATTTCCCCTGCCCCCACCATCAACTTTCAGTTGTGGCCTCCTGACTTCTAACCAGATTCACTCTTCCTCCTATGTAATCAATTCTCCACGAGCAGCCACAGCCACAGCCACAGTGATCTCAAAATACAAATCAGTTCATGTCAATCCTTTGCTCTGAACATACTAATGATTTTCCTCAGAACAAAGTCAAACTCCTTTCCTTGACTTGCACAGTCTTTTAGCATCTGGCCTCTCCCTCCTTCCTAATGTCATCTCTTACTACTATTAAATGCATTCACTCCTTCCGTTTCTTAAATATGCATGCTCAGGACTGTCACCTTTGTACTGTTCCCCCCATATCTTTACATATGTCACTCCTCTGCATTCTAGTGGGAGAAACAGAGAATAAAAACTAAGCGTGACTTGGCAGGAGGCATCACTAGGGTAAGAGTGCTGTCTTCATGCTGTATGTCTAGCATCATGGAAAAGTATATATAATACGTGCTGTCCTAAGTTGCTTCAGTTGTGTCTGACTCTTTGCGACCTTACGGACTGTACCCTACCAGCCTCCTCTGTCTGTGGGATTCTCCAGGCAAGAATACTGGAGTGGGCTGCCATGCCTTCCTTCAGGGGATCTTCCCAACCCAGGGATCGAACCTGGGTCTCTTACATTTCTTGCATTGACAGGAGGACTCTTTAATACCAGTGCCACCTGGGAAGCTCCACATTTATAATACAGGCTCAATAAATATTTGCAAAATATTCGAGTGACTAAAACAGATTGATCCTTCCTTTTCACTCACACATTAAATAAGTCACCAAGTCCTGTCTGTTTAGCCACCTAAGTATCTCTAGAATCTCTTGTCCTGTCCTGTCTGCTCCTTCCTCATTAGGACATGTGACTCTTTCTAAACTGCACATCTTGCCATGCCATTCCTACACTAGCAACAGTCAAGGTTAAGCCCAAACTCTCTGATGTGGCTTACAAGTCCCTTTGTGATTTGTCACCAGTTACTCCTTCATTCTCTTCTTTGACTATGTCCTTCTTAAAAATGCCTTCAGGCTAAGGCATTTTTAGTTCCTTAACATGCTATGGCCTTCTCATGTCTATTTCTCCTTGGCTCACTCAGTCTTATCTTTCAGAGCTCAGACAATACTTCCTCCAGGAAGCTCTCTCTGATTTCCTATGGTAGAGATCAGACACCTTCTTTAGGGTCTCCCGGAGAAGGAAATGGCAACCCACTCCACTCTTCTTGCCTGGAGAATCCCATGAACAGAGGAGCCTGGTGGGCTCCAGTCCACGGGGTCGCAAAGAGTCGGACACGACTGAGTGACTTAGCACTGCACATCAGGGTCTCCCACCGATCTCTGTGTCATCAGATTGTACATGATGCTAAAACACAAACGCCTTCCATAAGGAGACGACTTCTCCTCCCTTGCACTCCGTTACCCCCTGCAGCTGGGATGGTGCTTAATATACAGTAGGGTCCCTTAAGGAGTTTGTTAATTCCTTGCAAAATATTTATGGAGCATCTTCCAGATGCTAGCTACTAAACTGGAAAATAAAAAAACTAGGTAATAAAGAACCGCCCCCACCATGGGGGTTTGTAATCTTGCATAAGAAGAGACAAACAAGGAATATATATTGTATGTCGATCATAAGAACTAGGGAGAAAAAGGAAGCAGAGGGAAGGGAGTGTTGAGTGGGGCAGGATACTGCGATTTTTAACCAGTGGTCGGGGAAGAACTCGCTGACCCCTGAGCAAAGTCCAGAGGTGCGATTCCATTTGCAGATAGTAAATGTTGAATGAATGAATAAATCGTGAGTGAATAATTTTGATTTATCTGAGCCACTTAGGGGAGATTTGTTGCCGCTGAGGTAAAGGGTACTGGCTAAAGCTTCGATTTGACCTGATTTCAGTCAAGAGGAGCTGCAGCTGAGCGTCCTGTGCAGTTGCTAGTTGCCTCATCATTCTCTGGCCCAGATGGTGTCTCAACTCCTAATCTGGTCATGGAGCCCCCTAACTTGATGGCCCCAGAAAATGCACGGGCACACTCTGTCTTCTGGTTCAAGGGCTCTTGAATTGGAAATGGCCCCAGCCTCGAAGATAGAAACAAGAGGGAAGACAGGAAGAAAAGGGACAAAAATAAATCCTGCTATTTTCTCATATGTTGGTGTTTTTATGAATTCTCATTGTCTGAGTCTTAAAAAGTCTGACAGCTTTAAGACTGCACCCTTCAGACTGCAAGTGGCTCACAAGATTTTACTGACTCATGATTTACGAACACACACATCCCTCCAAATGCACTGCCGAAGGAAGCAGACTGTGCATGCTTTTCTTTTAAGGGCAAGGCCGTGCTCTCACTTTAACCATTATTACAGGAAAATTCTGTAGTGATTGAGTCAAAACGAGAAGTTCTCTAAAAGCAAGCAGGGGAATATGCTCAGGTGCATCTACTAGTAGCAGACAGCACCGAAGTGCTCCTCTAAGGAGCCCATCTAGGTGGCATTGGGAGCACTCTTTTCTCAAAGGATGAAAACACCAATACAGATAGGCAAGAGAAGCCTGCTTCAGCTTCCATGCTCAGGTTCTTTTTGGAGAAAGCCCTGCAAAGTTCAACGCCTTCAAATACGCTTGGGAGGGGGGGTGGGGGAGGAAGTAAATATTATCTCCAACTGTATTTGCTTCCTATTGCTGCTGTAACAAATGACCATACAGGTAGTGGCTTAAAACAATACAAATTCATTATCTTACAGTTCTGGTGATGATATCCCTCTAATGATAGAAAGTGAAGAGGAACTATAAAGAGTCTCTTGAGGGTGAAAGAGGAAAAAGCTAGCCTGAAACTCAACATTCAGAAAACTAAGATCATGGCATCTGATCCCATCACTTCATTTCAAATAGAAGCAGAAAAAGTGGAAACAGTGACAGATTTTATTTTCTTGGACTCCAAAATCACTGAGGACGGTGACAGCAACCATGAAATTAAAAGACGCTTACTCCTTGGAAGGAAAGTTATGACAAACCTAGACAGCATATTAAAAAGCAGAGAAATCACTTTTCTGACAAAGGTTCATATAGTCAAAGCTATATGACTACTGGTTTCTCTAGTAGTCATTTACAGATGTGAGAGTCGGACCATGAGGAAGGCTGAGCACCAAAGAATTGATGCTTTTGAACTGTGGTGCTGTGGTGAGTCCCTTGGACTGCCAGGAGATCAAACTAGTCAATCCTCAAGGAAATTAACCCTGAATATTCACCAGAAGGACTAACGCTGAAGCTAAAGCTCCCACCCTTGGCCACCTGGTCAAAGAGCTGACTCAATGGAAAAGACCCTGATGTTGGGAAAGATTGAGGGCAGGGGAAGAAGGGGGTGACAGAGGATGAGATGGTTGGATGGCATCACCAACTCAACGGGCATGAATTTGAGCAAACTTTGGAAGACAGTGAAGGACAGGGGAGCCTGGCATGCTACAGTCCATGGGGTCACAAAGAGTCGGACAGGACTTAGAGACTGAACAACATAGCTCTGGAGATCAGAAATACTAAAACAATGACAGTGCCCGGCCCATGTTCTCTCTGGACACACTAGAGCAGAATCCCTTTCCCTGCCTTTATTCCGGTCCTGGCTTCTGGTGGCTGCCTGCATTCCTCTTTGTGTCTCCTTCCTCCATCTTCAAAGCGAGGAGTGTAGCATCTTCAAATCTCTCTCTCTTTGACCTCTGATTCCACCGTCACAACTCCTTGCATCCCTGACCTCTGCTCCTTTTTCCAAAGAACTTCTGTGATTACCATGAGGCCACTCAGATAATTTGTAATAATCACATCATCTTAACTTCATTAATTTAATTACACCTGCAGAGTCCCCTTTGTGTTAAAACAGTGTAACATACCATAAAGTAATGTATTTATGTATTGCAGGGATTAGAACATCAATATCTTTGTGGGGTCTTCATTCTGCCACTATACCAGCTATGTTCATGCATAATGAAAAGTGTGTTTTAAAAATAATGAGGATTTTTTTTAGGAAAAGAAAATTGCTGCCTATTGAGCAGGGTGTGCAGTTGTTTACATACCTAATCTTCTTTAACACACTGGAATTCATTCATGTGAACATGGTTGTCATTCAAGGTAGTCACTCTGAAGGTCATGGGTGTATTTTAATGAAGTTCTTGTTGCTCAAGAACAGTTTGAACTCTTTGAAATTGCCTTCAGAGCACTCGCTGGCATATCCTTAATGGAAGCGACTGCTCATTCTTTGAGATCAAGATTTATTTTTTGGAAAGAAGCAAAATGCTAGATTAAACTAAATAATACTTTCTAGACCCAAAAGGAGAATAAATTATAAAGAAACCTGCAAAACTTAAGATTGGCTCTGAAGATTTTAAAAGAGAAATTATAACATATTTTGAACACTGATAGTCACATCAGAATAAGTATATAATAATAAAAGATAAGCATTTTGAATATTGATTTGAATGTATAAAATTTTGCTATTTAATAGACTTTGTTTACATTGTGTATAGTAAAATATCATTATGTCAAGGACTGTTTTATTTGAAAAGTAAAGAGAATTTTTATATAACATGTTTCTAATGAAACTATTTGGAGTTTGCTTACTCTTAACTCTCATGTTATGTTGCCTAATTATGGAAGCTATTTGTTACAAACTAGCTCTTTTCAAGTCCATTATCTTTCATATTGTGTTCTCTAATTAAATCCTTTATAGGCTATAGTATTGTGCTTTAAAATGATCAAAAACTAGATCATTGGTTTAAAAAAAATCCTCAAGTCCTGTGCCCAATCCAGGAAATCACTGACTTTCTCTTTCATCTTACTAATGATCTTTAAAGTTTCAATATCCACGTATGAGAAAATTATCAGTGATGTTATTTATAGAATTTTGCTTCAAGAAAGTTGGGAAGGATGACTTAAAACCATGATTCTCAATTCTTATGAAAGAATTTCTTATCTATAAAAATCACTTAAAAGGCCAAATGAATACATTCAGCCAATGAACATACCCTAACTGGCAAGATCTTAAAGCATGACTAATTGGAACATTCTGACTTCAGAAAATTTAAAATTAGCTTGTATCAAGGCTTATAAGTCATAAATTTCTGAAGTAAGAAAAATCTGAGTTTTAAAATTTTATTTATTTTGCCGTTAGAAAACTTGTGTACAGTGCTAAACTTTCTTTCTGTCTCTATCTTTGTTTCTCTCTTTCCCTGTCTTTACACACACACACACACACAAATACAAATTCCTTACCACTGACTAAAAGTGCCCATTCGTACAATCATTTGCCCACAATTCTACCAGTTGTATTCTGCAGACACCATTTCACGTTCAGAAGGTCTCAGGCAGTCAGTGGTTAACAGATGAACCACTGGGCATAAAGCAGCTTTGAGGGCAGCCAAGGCTGGACCTCCTAGACCTTCTCACTTGCCCTATTCACCCTCATCCACCAAATATGGCAGGCTGGGCAATCTGGCCACTAGCTCTGAAAACTACGAACATTTGTGTGTGGTGTAATACTGGACTATCGGGCTTCCCTGGTGGCTCAGTGGTAAAGGATTCGCTCGCCAATGCAGAAGACATGGGTTCAGTCCCTGGATAGGGAAGATCTGGAGAAGAAAATGGCAACACACTCAAGTATTCTTGCCTTAAAAACCCCATGGACAGAAGAGTCTGGCGGGCTAAAGTGCATGGGGTCGCAAAGAGTTGGTGCACGACTAAGTGACCAACAACAACAATATTGGACTATAGGAGTGTTTCACTTTTCACAAACTCAGTATACGGAAAGAGTACCTAAGAAAACAAATATGAGTTATTGTTCATAGCACAAAATGATTTTTCTTTTCTTTTCTTTTCTTTATTTTTATTAGTTGGAGGCTAATTACTTTACAATATTGTAGTGGTTTTTGCCATACATTGACATGAATCAGCCATGGATTTACATGTATTCCATTTACAAGAAATACTCCGTACACCTCCAAGTACGTTAAAAATATAAGTTATTCACAGAAAGTTATTTGGAGGTATTACTTCAGGAACATGTTCACGGCTGAAAAGGGGTACCATTGTACCATAGGAGAAAATTTTCTTGATTTTACATGTCAAGCAACAGCATTCCAGGGCTTTAAGGTTTGTTTAGCCTCTGGTACTGTGAAAACATTCCAAATAGGATATTACCATATTTTCTTGTACAATTTCCCTTGATATTTTCACTCTCGAACAGGGTGGGTTAGGAGCATTTTGTTTGTACCTAGCAGCAACCTCACTAATCTTTATGAGATTTCACCTCCACTGACTGGCAAATGGTCCCATCCGAGGTAACACAGTCAGCAGTTAGGGGCAAAGCTAATTGGAATGTGGATTTCCATAAACTTCTCCTTGTGTCTCAAGCAGGTTCTTTCACCTAGATTGCTTTGCACACAACTGTGAATTTTTTCATTGCTCTTCTTAAATTTGCTGGACAAGAGTAAGAGTGTGAGAGAGGATGGAGTGGTTTAGGCAACGTGTCTCTTTCTAACTTTTCTTTCCTTAAACTGGATCAATGGACAGAATATGTGAAGTGAAAAATACAGGAGTAAAAGGAGCTGGCATTTAATGAGCATCTACTACATTTTGGAGGTGTTGCTAAAGCAGCTGCATCACTGATTGGCTGACTGGCTGTCACATGGACCTCAGACAAGTCTGAGAATGTCAGAAGAGCAGAGACAGGTCTATTTGTAGGAAAGACAGAGGAAGTTTACTGAGAAAGGTGCTAGAGCCTGCTTAGGAGATGATGGCAGGATCAGACAACATCAGGTGTTATTGTTTGTTGCATTATTTTTGCCTTAGAGCTGGTAGAGAAACATGGACTATGGGATGTTATATTTGCATACCCACAACTGCAGCAGGAGACTTGTTTTTAAAATTTTCTTAAATTTATTTTTAATTGGAGGATAAATTGCTTTACAATGTTGTGTCGGTTTCCACCACACGACCGCATCAATAGTTGTAAGTACACATATATCCCCTCCCTCGGGAACCTCGATCCCCAAATAAGAGGGGAAACTCATGTTCAGAGAGAGAGAGAGAACAAACACGTGAGGTCATTTCACTATTTTAGAATCCTCTACATAAGCCAGGGGAGCTGACAATCACCAGGGAGTCAAGTTGTCTAGTTTTACTGTTAGATTCATGTTGTCAGTAAAGCCCACTGAAATGGGTCCTCCAGAGGCTTTTCTGAAAACCGGTGGATTCAGTCATTCCACCTCTGTAATCCCACAGGATTTTCTGTAGAGATCCATTTTGCTGTCTTTCCTGTTATTTGTTCACAGATCTTTCTTCCAGTAAAATAGGATAAAATTTTTTGGAAATTTAATTTTCCCTCTTAAATCATGCCCCATCCACCTTCTAACTGTAAATCTGAGCCATGAGGAACTCAAGAGCAGGTGATTATAGAGCAGAGAGATAGATCACTGATGTAAACGGTGGCTCAGCGGTAAAGAACCCACCTGCCAATGCAGGAGATGCAAGAGACGCGGGTGTGATCCCTGGGTTGGGATCAAATGATCCCTTGGAGTAGGGAATGGCTACCCACTCCAGTATTCTTTTTTTTTGTAAGTTAATTTATTTATTTTACTTGCCACTCCAGTATTCTTACCTG